>NC_088796.1:10597454-11223565 GCF_011386835.1 Chrysemys picta bellii | reverse complement strand
AAGCTGACCCCCCACTCGCCCAAGATGGATAAGTAAAAATGGAAAATGTTTATGACCCGTTCATAAACCGACCCTATAATTCAGGGGTCAGCAAACTTTGGCTCTCAGGCCATCAGGATAAGCCACTGGTGGGCTGAGATGGTTTGTTTACCTTGAGCGTCCACAGGCACGGAGGTAAACCTAAGTAAACAAAGTGTCCCGGCGCACCAGCTGCTTACCCTGACAGGCTGGGACAGCAACTGGTGGGGAAATTTTTTGGGGGGAGAATCTGGGCATGCTGGGGCTCAGAGAGTAACCCTTGTGACCACCCCCCACATGACCCCACCCCTAGCCTGAGACCCCTACACTCTCCCCATCCCATCCCATCCCTTCCCACCTTAAATTGGAACGGGTGCAGAGAAGGGCCACTAGGATGATCAGAGGAATGGAAAACCTGTCGTATGAAAGGAGACTGGAGGAGCTCGGGTTTAGTCTGACAAAACGAAGGTTGAGGGGGGATATGATTGCTCTCTTTAAATATATCAGAGGGATAAATACAAGGGAGGGAGAGGAATTATTCCAGCTTAGTACTAATGTGGACACGAGAACGAATGGATATAAACTGGCCGTGGGGAAGTTTAGGCTTGAAATTAGACGAAGGTTTCTGACCGTCAGAGGGGTGAAATATTGGAACGGCCTTCCGAGGGAAACGGTGGGGGCGAGGGACCTGCCTGGTTTTAAGATTAAGTTAGACAAGTTTATGGAGGGAATGGTTTAATGGTAAAACATATTAGCTGAGGAATACCGAGCAATGGTAGGTAAACAGTATAATGGCTAACAAGGGTCAGGCTGGAGACTCTTGCCTACATGCTCGGGGTCTAACTGATCGCCATATTTGGGGTCGGGAGGGAATTTTCCTCCAGGGTTGATTGGCTGAGGCCCTGGAGGTTTTTCGCCTTCCTCCGCAGCATGGGGCAGGGATCTCTAGCAGGAGGGTTCTCTGCCAATTGAAGTCACTAAGACACAGGATTTGGGGACTTCATCAGCAGAGTCAAGGAAAGGGTAGGGACGGTTTTGTGGCCTGCAGCATGCAGGGTGTCAGACCAGATGATCATAATGGTCCCTTCTGACCTTAAAGTCTATGAGTCTATCTGAGGAGGACCAGGGGAGGATATCTCTAACCTGGCTGGAGCTGCTCCGGCAGGCTGGGCAGCGCAGCCACAGCCAGCTCCGGTGGGCCAGACCGGGCAACGTGACCACACCATGTTCCAGTGGGCTGGGCCGGGTGGCACGGCCTCAGCATGCTCTGGCGGGCCAGGTGGCATGACCACAGCCTGCTCGGCCACAGCCTACTCTGGGGGGCAGGGCCGAGCGGCATGGGCTGCAGCCTGCCAGCCCCAGAGCTGCAGCTGCTTCGGAGGCTGGGGGAAGAGCAGCGTGGCCAGAAGTGGAGAGACTCTGGTCCCGCCTCTTCCCTTCTGGCTGTGCTGCCTCTCCTTGCTCCTTCTGTTGGGGGGAGGGGCTGTGTCCCACCTCTCCCTCTCTATACCCCTTCATAAGCCGATCCCCTTCTCTGGTGTTTCCCTTTTTTTACTAAAAAAATTCAGCTTATGAATGAGTATATACAGTAGGTAATGGAGCCTAGAAGTGATCCCTTGGGTTTTAGTCCAGAAAGGGCCCAGAATTGTAAAGTTCTTCTCCCCCAAGGAATTTGTGGACAAGATGGTACTGGGTGTGATTCAGGCAGTAATGCTACTGCTTGTGTTTTAGCACCATAATTTGTAGAGAAAGAACCACCTCATGGTTTGCATTTTCCACCTTGATAAACCCCCCACAGAAGAGTCTTTTTGATCAGACAGAGCAGGTGACAAACAGCTCTGATAATGGAGTGCAGTGCTAGTCATTCGGCAGATCCAAATCTTTGAGGGCATTACTGGAGAAATCCCACAAACCTCTGTATCACAGCAACATCTGAGATACGCGTGGGGAAAAACAACTGCCCTGTAATCCTATGATCTTAATAAGACACAGCTGCGCTGCAAGGAACATGATTTGATGATTTAGTTGGTGTTGGTCTTGCTTTGAGCAGGGGGTTGGACTAGATGACCTCCTGAGGTCCCTTCCAACTCTGATATTCTATGATTCTATGCTTTACATCTGGGAGTCACAAAGGCAAAGTTCCAGGCAAGGGCAGGTGAGAATTTTGCTTGCAAACAGCAGTAAGGATGGAGAAGTTATACCAAGGGACATAGAGACTTCACGAGAAGAAAGGAACAAGGAAAAAAAGTCATCTAACATATCAGGGGACGGAGGGAATAATCCGAACCAGATATTTAATGGATGGAAGATTCTTGGGAAGCAATACAAGTGAAATAAACCCACAGGGTCACACTGAACAACTTAGCCCGGAGCCTGCAGTGCTTGGTGGCAAAGAAAAAAAAAACAAATGTTCTCTTGGGCTGCCATCACATTATGATTTATGGAAGTGAAACAACTCCAGTGAGTCTCAACCTGCATTGGGATGATTTATGGACTTATCAGTCCTAGAAAGAGGTGGGCACAATGAAGGGAATGAAGAGATATGCACCAAAAATGATGAAGGGGCTGTAGAAACTGTCTCCCGGGGAAGCAGTATGTGCCTGTATGGCTTTGCCATACAAGGAGAGAAGGGGAGTATGACAATGGTTCACACATTATGGATATTCAAGGTGAATTGTTGAGGGGGTCTAAGCAGTTTAACCACGAGCAACGGGATGAAACTGAACAAAGAAAAAAATGAGGCTGAATGAAGCGATTACCAATTCCTAATGGAGAAGTCTCTTAGACTGAGAAATACTCGTTTAAGAGAAGTGGCTGTAAGCTTGTTAGCGCACAGACCATGACTGCCTATACGCTTGCATTGAACCTCGCACAATGGGGACGCCGATCCTTATTAGATCGGGTAGGTTCTACTGAACCAGAAATAACAAACAACAATAATGTATTTCAGGACTGCAATCACGGATACACTGTGAGGCTGCAGTCTCATCTCTGTTAAACTCGGCAAGGCCAGTGGGATTACTCTGAATCTAGGCCAGCATAACTGACAACAACATTTGATCCAGTTCATCCTCTGGATAACAGTCTCTCCAGTTCTGCAGCACCCACTCACACAGCTACATAACTATTATTATTTGGTGTATAGCCCTCCATGTGCCAGGTGCTTCCAAGACAAATCAGAAATGATACTCATGCCCAGAGAAGGTCACAGTCTAAGGACAGACAGAGACGTACACAGAGGTTCAGGGAAAGGAAGCAACAACAGGGCTTTTTTCAACATATCACAAGAGTCACTAAAGGAAGTGCAGCAGAAATTCACTGCCTCAGTGCTGGTGTTCACATGATGAAATAATGCCCCTCGCCCCATCATTTCCATTTTGTACGGCTTCCCAGTGAGGTACTGTGATTCCCTCTTCAACACTCAGCATTGAGCCCCTGGGGAGATCCTGGAAAAAAACTGAACAATGCCAGTCTTGCAGAAACAAGTATAGCGGACGATATGCAGGTAAGTGCAGTAATATACACTCCTAATGAGTGCCACAAATTTGGGGCACTGCTCTGGACCACACATGGACAATAACATAGCACTTTCCTTCCCAAAGATTTGGGACTAAGGGTTCACTTTGCCTTCTCTGAGTGCTCACTGGACCATACTTTGTTATTATTTTCTTTTAGTGCCTGAAAGCCAAGGAGAGCAGGAGCTTGTCGGAAAATTGAGCCATTGATGAGAAGGCAATTCATGACAGCAGCACAATTCCAATCATTTCTTCTCTTGCTTTGCCAGTACTGGGGTGTATTTTAGCAAAATGACTGAAATAAGTGATTCATTTTCAGTCAGTTTTTTCCCCTGACTCTTGTGCATCTGAGAAAGCCCCAGCAGTGGGCTTTGGCAGACAAAGTGGAAAACAAGACAGGCACTGCCATTATGAAATGCAAAAAGTCAATTTGAATGTCAACTGCTGAGGCAGGGGATGCAAGCTTTAAAGAGCCCCAGTTTGAGAAAATGAGGGTGCCTCATTGTGTGTTCCTGGCTAACTGCTCGCGGTTAAAGCTTTAGAAGAATGCCACATTTTAAAGCACATTACACAGACTGATTTTCATTGTGTTGGACCGCAGGACTTTCCCGGCTTCCTACAGATGTTACGCAGGTCGGAGCAAATGCTACCCAAAAATGTAAGGTTTGTCAAGGTCACCGTTTCATTGCCAAATCAATTTTCTGTCCTGCCTTGGAGAAGGCTGCATTCTGCCACAGCTGGGAGAGAATCAAAGCTGCACTAAACTGCCAATGAATAATAATGCTACGTAGCTCTTATATGACACATTTCATCAATAGATCTCAAAGCACTCTGCAAAGGGTGTTCATCGTTACCTCCATTTTCCAGCCAGGGAAACCGAGACACAGGAATTTGAAGTGCAGTAGCCAGTTCTCATGAGCCACGATCCAGTGGTCTAGCCACTAGGCCCTGCTGCCTCCCATGGGGGTCTTATTAGAAAACCACCACCAAACAGGGTGCCAAGGATGGTCAACTTCTGAGTCAATCACCATTTAGCTCAAGAAATATTGTGCCACCAGAGGAAAACAAACCATTCTAAGCATCCTGTTCCTGCAAGGTGCTGAGCATTTCCTGGCACATCCTATTAGCCCACAATTCCCATTTATTTCAAAGGGAGGAGATGAAACTATAAATGAATGTTGAAGCCAAGACCAACATGACCTCCCAATTCCTGACCACATCCCTGTTGGGGAGAGAATTGGTTTAATGGTTAGTGCAGGGTTATATTCCTGGCGTTCCCAATTACTGGCTGTGTGATCAAGGGAAAAGAGCTTACAGTTTCTTCTTCACCATAATTTACCTGTATGTCTCAAAGGGATATATTCTTCACATGGGGTGATGTAAGCCTGTACCTTCCGAGTTCTAATCTCTTCTCTGATATCAACTCCTTTTATGGCCTTGGTTAAATCACTCCACCTTTCTGCCCCTGATTTATTTGGTGTATCGAGTGGGGCAGTTAAGTAATGTCACTTCAGGGAAATGTTTTACCTCCCCTGAGAATAAAACTGACTAATGTAGCTGCAAAGCCTGGGCAATGATGTAGAGGTCTTGCTTGCCCTATGCTGGAGGATTGGCCCAAGCATGGAATATACTATAGAGTCTCTCTGCACATTTCTGTCGCCCAATTGTAACTTCAGTGTGTTATTTCCAGTGATCATGGAGCCCTAAGAGGCTGATTTGATCCTCAATATTTTGATTTATGTGTATAACCCCTTGAGAGAATGTGGCGGCCACTTAATTTCACAAATGTCCTAGTTAAAATGAAGACACATCTACCATTTAGCTGTGAGTGAGCCTTCCAGTCTGGGTAGAAAGACTCATACTAGTGGAGCAGGAACTAGCATGCTAAAAATAGCAGTGTGGTCACGGATGGTGGTGATACAGGCTACCCACCTGAGCTGAGGTTTAGGGGATCATGTGGGCTTGAGAGCCCAACCTGAGTGAGTATCTATCTTTTAATTAAAGCATCAATTCATGTGACTATGTTATTCAGTGCTCTGCAGTACAATGGCATTTGTCTAAAGTACCTTCAGTCTCTTAAGTAAGGTGTGTAATTTCTTACTGACAGCGGTCTGCATATTAACCTTATCATACACAGTGATGTGGAAAAATTAATGTTGGTGTAATGCTAAATGCTTGTCCGCATATTAGGCATGGAGCAAATTATCTCCCAGTTGTGATTATTGGTCATATTTCTCAAGGAGTTCAATCTATTTAACTTAACAAAGAAAAGGTTAAGGGGTGACTTGATTAGAGTCTGTAAGAACCTACCTGGGAAACAAATATTTTATAATAGGCTCTTCACAGAAGCAGAGGAAGGTGTAATATGATGCAATGGTTGGAAGTTGAAGATAGACAAAATCTGACAGGAAATAGGGCGTACATTTTTAACAGAGAGGGTAATTAACCATTGGAACAATTTACCAAGGGCTGTGGTAGATTTTGCACCACTGACTATTTTTATGAAGAATGGATGCTTTCCTCAAAGATTTGTTCTAGGAATTATTTTGGGGAAGTTCGATGCCCTATGTTATACAAAACATCAGACTAGTGGTCCCTTTTGGCCTTGGAATTCCATGAATCTATGACTTCAGTGTTGTATATGTTGAGTGTATATGTTCTGATGGTGACACCTAATGGTCAGTTAGGTTTGTCACAGGAGCATATTCCCATCTGCAGGTATCCCAAGGGCATGGTTTCTTTCTTTCACTGTACTCTGCTATCTGTAAGGAAAATAGTGGAGACTGTAGCAAAAGAGCCAACTCCAACAACTCCTGACCTTTGTTGATATTTTCTACACCCTTCCCAGTTAGCTTATAGGCTGGAAAATGTCAGACCTGTCCAAGTCCTTGTTAGCACATAGCCTCCTCATTGTTATGGACACTGGACAAATGACCCTTCCTATTTCATTAGTTCTCCCTGCATCATTTTATAATGTAGACCATGGAGAGCAGCTGCATCCTCAAAACACAGCAGCAACAGTGAAATGGTTCTTAACACTCCTTACAGGCAGATCCCAGAGATAACTGCACCTCCTTTCCCAGAGCCCTCACCTGGGCAGTTCCTCAGGTCTTCTGACCCATCCTACTCAACATTCCTGATGTGTTACTCAGGAGATTGTAAGACCCCATGGCACCACAAACCATCAGTAGGCAGATGACACCAAGCATTATTATTTCCAAGCTCTCAGCACCCCATATGGGATACTATTATTTTCCACTCTTTAAAAAGGAGCTCCGGAGGGGTTAAGTGACTTGCCCATGGTCAGAGATTGAATCTGTGTTGGGGATGGCAATAGAGACAAAGTATCCCAACTTCTACTCCTCTGTTTTAATCTGAAAAATCCACAACTTTTATAGTACAATATTAGATCAGGTCAGAAAATGTCCCCTCCCACTCAAAAAAAAAATTCATTTTTGGTAATGTTTTTTCTAAGATTTATCAGGTTTACATAAAATACTCTCAAAAAACCCAAGAACTGAACACTAGGTTTTTGGCAACTGAAAACTGAACATTTTCTAAAAGGTTTAATTAGTGGAAAGCCAATAAAAGTTTAGCCAGGTGGTGGCCAAAAAAATGGAAAAAAATTGTATGTATCACCAAAAAAGGTAATAAAAAATGGACATTTCCTGCAGAAATGTTCATTTGGATGAACAAACTCATTTTTAATCAAAAACGTGCTCTAATAAATAAATGTGCTGCTATAAAAACATAGGCAAAGTATTTTCTCCTGGAGGAGTGGGAGATGACTACTACTCCATGCTACTCATCCATGTGGGAACTAATGATACTGTGAGGTATGACCAGATGAGAAGTTATTACAGGGCTCTGGGACTAAGGGTGAAGGAGTTGAGCATGCAGGTAATGTTCTCTTCAATCCTTCCGGTCAAGGTTAGAGGCCCGGGCAGAAATAGATGCATCCTGGAGGTGAATGCCTGGCTGCGAAGTTGGTGTCACCAGGAGGGCTTCGGCTTCTTTGACCACGGGATGCTGTTCCAGGAAGAAGGACTGCTAATTCTAAGCAGAGATGTGGACCAACTATCGAGGAAGGGGAAGAGCATATCTGGATACAGACTGGCTAACCTAGTAAGGAGGGCTTTAAACTAGGTTCAAAGGGGGCAGGTGACCAAAGCCCACAGGTAAGTAAAGAACATGGAAACATAGGAGAAGGTTTGGAATTTGGGGGGAGGATGGGCTGTTATAGCAGGGAAAAAGAAGAGACAAGACAGAACTGGAGCAGGGGGGGATCAAATCAGTAGCTTAGATGTCTGTATACTAATGCGAGAAGTATAGGGAATAAGCAGGAAGAACTTGAAATGCTAGTACATAAACACAACTATGACATAGTTGGCATCACAGAGACTTGGTGGGATAATAGACATGACTGGAATATTGGTGTAGAAGGGTACAGCTTGCTCCGGAAGGACAGGCAAGGAAAAAAGGGAGGAGATGTTGCCTTATATATTAAAAATGTATATACTTGGACTCAGGTTGAGATGGAAATAGGAGACAGACTTGTTGAAAGTCTCTGGGTAAGGATAAAAGGGGTGAAAAACAAGGGTGATGTCATGGTAGGGGTCTACTACAGACCACCTCGCCAGGAAGAAGGGGTGTGTAGCAAAGTGAGACTCACCAGTGTGGTGCCTCCTGCTGGTTGTCTTGGAAATTAGCTCTCCAGCGTATGGAGGGCCTCCTCCTGGCCGGCATCTTGCCTGCCGCTGGCTCCCATGTCCCTCCCGGACCCTGGTGCCCTTTACCTTGGGGTGCTGCCCCCGGCAGTGCCCCCACACTTTGGGTCTCCCCTCCCAGGGGAACCCCCAACCCTATATCCTCACCTTGCCTCAGTGGCTACTGCCAGTCATCATCTAGCCCCCGCTCATTGGGGCAGACTACAGTCTGTAAACCACTCCTAACTGGCAAGGGGGGTTTTGGACCTGCTGCCTTTCCCTGCAGCCCAGTACCTCTCTTTAGGCCTTGAACAAGGCCTACAGCCTGGGGAGTTGCCAGGTTGGAGCTCCCTAGCTGCTCCTGCCTTTCCCCAGCACTTCTCTACCTCTAGTACCTTGCGCCCAGGCAGCTAGATCCTTCTCTCTCCACCACTAGAGAGAGACTGACTTAGCTCCTGGCTCACAGCCCTTTTATAGGGCCAGCTGTGGCCTGATTGGGGCATGGCCCCAGCTGCAGCTGCTTCCCCAATCAGCCTAGCTTTTTCTCTCAGGAGCGGGGTAACAGGCTTTTTTTAAATAACTAACAAAATCATCCAGAGCACAGGACTTGGTGGTGATGGGGGACTTCAACTATAGGCAAGTCGCATCTTAGGTGCATTTAACATGTGCGAATTCAGCTTTGCGCGGTCGGCAAAAACAGGGAAAAACAAGAAAAACAACAATATAAAAACTGCATCTGTAGTGCGGGCGATTCTGCCCGCCATTGAACTCAATGAGTGTTTCACTATACGCGGTTTTCGCTTTAAGCGCTAACCGCGGAACGGAACCCCCGCGTAAGATGAGACTTGCCTGTACTCAGACATCTGTTGGGAAAATAACACAGCAGGGCACAGATTATCCAACAAGTTCTTTGAATGTATTGGAGACAATTTTTTATTTCAGAAGGTGGAAAAAGCTACCAGGGGGAAGGCTGTTCTAGATTTGATTTTGACAAATAGGGAGGAACTGGTTGAGAATTTGAAAATGAAAGGTAGCTTGGGTGAAAGTGATCACAAAATTATAGAGTTCATGATTCTAAGGAATGGTAGGAGGGAGAACAGCAAAATAAAGGCAATGGATTTCAAGAAGGCAGACTTTAGCAAACTCAGGGACTTGGAAGGTAAGTTCCCATGGGAAGCAAATCTAAGGGGAAAAACAACTGAAGACAGTTGGCAGTTTTTCAAAGAGACACTATTAAAGGCACAAGAGCAAACTATCCCCTGCGTAGGAAAGATAGGAAGTATGGCAAGAGACTACCCTGGCTTAATCAGGAGATCTTCAATGATCTAAAAATCAAAAAAGAGTCCTACAAAAAGTGGAAACTAGATCAAGTTACAAAGGATGAATATAAACAAATAACACAAGTATGTAGGGACAAAATTAGAAAGGCCAAAGCACAAAACAAGATAAAACTAGCTAGAGACATAAAGGGTAACAAGAAAACATTCTACAAACACATAAGAAATAAAAGGAAGACCAAGGACAGGGTAGGCCCATTACTCAATGAGTGGGGGGAAATAATAACAGAAAATGTGGAAATGGCAGAGGTGCTTAATGACTTCTTTGTTTCGATTTTCATCAAGAAGGTTGGTGACGATTGGATGTCTAACATAGTGAATACCAGTGAAAATGAGGTAGGAACAGAAGAGGCTAAAATAGGGAAAGAACAATTTAAAAATTACTTAGATAAATTAGATGTCTTCAAGTCACCAGGGCCTGATGAAATGTATCTTAGAATATACAAGAAGCTGACTGAGGAGATATTTGAGCCATTAGCGATTATCTTTGAAAAATCATGGAAGACTGGAGAGATTCCATAAGACTGTAGAAGGGCAAATATAGTGCCAATCTATCAAAAGGGAAATAAGGACAATCTGGGGAATTACAGACGAGTCATCTTAACTTCTGTAGCCGGAAAGATAATGGAGCAAATAATTGAGCAATCAGTTTGCAAACATCTAGAAGATAATAAGGTGATAAGTTGCAGTCAGCATGGATTTGTCAAAAACAAATTGTGGCAGACCAAAATGATAGCTTTCTTTGACTGGGTAACCAGTCTTGTGAATGGGGGGGAAGCGGTAGACTTGATATATCTTGACTTTAGTAAAGTTTTGATGCTGTCTCGCATGACCTTCTCATAAACAAACTAGGGAAATCAACTTAGATGGATCTACTATAAGGTGGGTGCAAAACTGGTTGGAAAACCGTTCCCAGAGAGTAGTTATCAGTGGTTCACAGTCATGCTGGAAGGACATAACGAGTGGGGTCCCTCAGGGATCAGTTCTGGGTCCGGTTCTGTTCAATATCTTCATCAATGATTTAGATAATGGCCTAGAGAGTACACTTGTAAAGTTTGCGGATGATACCAAGCTGGGAGGGTTGCAAGTGCTTTGGAGGATAGGATTACAATTCAAAATGATTTGGACAAACTGGAGAAATGGTCTGAAGTAAATAGGATGAAATTCAATAAGGACAAATGCAAAGTACTCCACTTAGGAAGGAACAATCAATTGCGCACATATAGAATGGGAAATGACTGCCTAGGAGTACTGCGGAAAAGGATCTGGGGGTCATAGTGGACTACAAGCTAAATATGACTCAACAGTGTAACGCTGTTGCAAAAAAAGCAAACATCATTCTGGGATGTATTAACAGGAGTGTTGTAAGCAAGACATGAGAACCAATTCCTCTGCTCTGTTCTGTGTTGATTAGGCCTCAATTGGAGTATTGTGTCCAGTTCTGGGCGCCACATTTCAGGAAGGATGTGGACAAGTTGGAGAGAATCCAGAGGAGAGCGACAAAAATGATTTAAGGTCGAGAAAACATGACCTATGAGGGAAGATTGAAACAATTGGGTTTGTTTCGTCTGGAGAAGAGAAGACTGAGGGGGGGCATGATAACAGTTTTCAAGTACATAAAAGGTTGTTACAAGGAGGAGGGAGAAAAATTGTTTTTCTTAACCTCTGAGGATAGGACAAGAAGCAATGGGCTTAAATTGCAGCAAGGGAGGTTTAGGTTGGACATTAGGAAAAACTTCCTAATTGTCGGGGTAGTTAAGTACTGAACTACATTGCCTAGGGAGGTTGTGGAATCTCCTTCATTGGAGATTTTAAAGAGCAGGTTAGACAAACAAGTCAGGGATGATCTAGCTCAGGGGTCAGCAACCTTTCAGAAGTGGTGTGCCAAGTCTTCATTTATTCACTCTAATTTAAGGTTTTGCGTGCTGGTAATACATTTTAATGTTTTTAGAAGGTCTCTCTCTATAACTCTATAAACTATTGTTGTATGTAAAGTAAACACGTTTTTTAAAACGTTTAAGTGGCTTCGTTTAAAATTAAATTAAAATGCAGATCTTATCAGTTTAGTGCAGTGGTTCTTAACCTGGGGTGCACGCACCTCCTGGGGCAGGGCCGGTGCAAGGATATTTTGCGCCTTAGGTGAAACTTCCACCTTGCATGCCCCCCCCTCTTGCACAACGGTTCATTGAGGGGTAAATCCCAACGAGCCTTTATAGACCCTAAGGGCCAGCCGTGCCCAGGGGCTGCTCCCCAGACCAGGTTCCCCCCTTCCTGCCCCTTGAACTCCCCTGGATGGTGCACAGCCCCCCCGTGAGCCCTCCCCACCCCACTCCAGTGGCCCCCGCCCCGAGTCTACTCACTGGCTTTGCCGGGCTTGGGCCGCTGCAGCAGCTCGGCAGGGAGAAGCCGCCTTTCGGAGACACCGGAGAGCCAGAGCGTCCCACTTGCAGCAGCGGCAAGCCCCAGCCATGGAGAAGCCGGTGTGGTGCAGGGGGGCAGCTGCGCTGCAAAAGCGGCAGCGCCGCTAGCGGGACGTAGTTGCGCCCCCTACCCCTCCTAACCAGCCGCGCCCCCCCCGAGGGCTCGTATAGGCTGCAGTGGATGTATGCGGGCGCCAGCCCCCATGTGCCCCCCTGCTCCCATCTCGCCTAGGGTTACCATATTTCAACAATCAAAAAAGAGGGGAGAGCCCTGCCCTAGCCCCGCCTCCATCCACTCCCTCCCACTTCCCACCCCGACTGCCCCCGTCAGAATCCCCAACCCCCCCCACTCCTTGTCCCCTGACTGCCCCCTCCTGGGACCCCTGCCCCTAACTGCCCCCCAGAACCCCACCCCCTACCTAAGCCTCCCTGTCCCCTGACTGTCCCCTCCTGAGACCCCCACCACCCTAACTGCCCCCCTAGGACCCTACTCCCTACCTGTTCCCTGACTGCCCCAACCCTTATCCACACCCCCGCCCCTAGACAGACCCCCAGGGACTCCCACGCCCCATCCAACCACTCCCCACCCCCTGACAGGACCCCCAGAACTCCCGACCCATCCAACCCTCCCCCTGCTCCCTGACTGCCCCCCAGGACTCCCCTTACCATGCCCATGCCGGTCAGATGCTGGCTCCACATGGAGGTAAAACACACTGCTGGGGTGTGCTGGGGCAGCAGGAGGGGCAGCGGAAGCAGCAGCGGCAGCTCACACTTCCGGGAGCCGCAGAACCCAAGCGTGGTGAGGGGGAGCCAGGGGGCGCACTTGCCCGGGCTATGGCCTGGTGCCCCCCCCGGGGGGCTCCTGCAGTGGATGCATGCGGGCAGCAGTCCCCGTGCACCCCCCGCTCCCTCTTTGCTGCGCTTGGGCTCTGCGGCTCCCAGGAGTGTGAGCCACCGCCATCGGCCCTCCCGCAGCAGGCTCAGGGCCCCACGTCCCGGCGGCTCACGCTCCCGGGAGCCGCAGAACCCGAGTGCAGTGAGGGAGGTGCCGGGGCAGCGCACCTGTCGCTGGTCTGGGGTCCTGGCCACCGGCCCCACTCAGCCTCTTGCCAGCCTGGGATTCCATTCACTCAGCTGGCAGTGGGCTGAGCGGGGCTGGCGGCCGGGACCCTGGCTGGCAGCCACATGCCAGGCAAAATCGGCTTGCGTGCCGCCTTTGGCACGTGTGCAGTAGGTTGCCGACCCCGATCTAGATAATACTTAGTCCTGCTATGAGTGCAGGGGACTGGACTAGATGACCTCTCAAGGTCCCTTCCTGTTCTATGAGTTACCAGATTTGAGGGAAGAGAGTTTGGAGACTATTATGTTAGACAAGAGAGTAGTTAATGCAAGAGAGGGCCAGGATAGGGAGGTAGGCTTTAGCACTGGGGATAATGAGAAAATGGCACAGCTAGGGGATGTTAAAGAGAACGAAGTGACAGGATTTAGCACGAGGGTAGAGATGGTGATTATCCGACTTACTACAGAGCTATGTCATGCCTTAGAAACGGGCTGGCAATCAGCACAATAACCCAGAGAGAAAATGGTAATGTTTCCTATGCATTTTTTCAGCAACAAAATTATAGAACACTATAATAATGGAAGTTAGAGGTCAGTTGATTACTAGATTGGGATTTCCAATGGCATTAACCTTGACCCAGGAAAGAACACAAGAATGTGCTGAACTTTATCTATCATAGGTACTTATTTATTTGACCCCAAGTATCATATTATCTGAACACCTCGCAATCCTTGCTATATCGGTTGTTATGCCTGATTTACTGAAACACAGAGACTAAGGCTAGGTCTACACTACCCGCCTGAATCGGCGGGTAGAAATCGACCTCTCGGGGATTGATTTATCGCGTCCCGTCGGGACGCGACAATCGATTCCCAAATCGACGCTCTTACTCCACCAGCGGAGGTGGGAGTAAGCGCCGTCGACAGAAAGCCGCAGAAGTCGATTTTGCCGCCATCCTCACAGCGGGGTAAGTCGGCTGCGATACGTCGAATTCAGCTACGCTATTCACGTAGCTGAATTTGCGTATCTTAAATCGACTCCCCCCTGTAGTGTAGATGTACCCTAAGGCTAGCATCTTAACCACTGGGCCATCCTTTCTCTGAGCATCCTTTGGATGCAATAGGAGTGCTTAAAGTTAAGGACATGTTTAAGTGCTTTCTAGAATTGGAGCTGGGAAAGTTAGAGACAAGAATCTTTGTGAAACTCATTGTTCTCCGCTTCAGCTTCATGGAAGTGTGTGCCATAATCCTCAGTACAAGAATAAAGTGGTTTCCCTATTGCTTGCCTTAAAATCATTTGAATGACACACAGATAGGGGGTCTTTAGCTTGGGCCCTAACACTTTACATATAAGTCTTTTATAGACAAAGTCATCCTGTGATTTGAGCAGGATGTAGTCAACTAATAGAGGACATTAATTTACAGCTCCCTGTAATAATGTGTTCTCTGGACTCTAGACAGGGATTCCAGAAGCCTGTTCCAAACATATATGAGTACAATACATTAAACATGAGTCATATTTCAAGTTGCAACTTTTAATAATCAACACAGTGGCTTCAGCATAACTAACTTTTCCATTAGATAACAGGCAGTAGGAAGCTGCAGTCTGATCTTTTTTCTGCATTCCAATGTCCTAGTTTTCTCCAAGCACTAATTTAAAATGCTTTTCACTGTTGAAAAGAGCATAGATAGCTGCTAAAGAACAATTTTACTGCCCTAAAACAGTAATATATTTGCATTCATTACAATGGGTCTTAAAACCTATTACTGATGTAAAAGAAAGCATAATAATCAGAAGGCTTTGAAGGATAGTAGATAACAGAACTAGAAGGTCTCTGAAATGCCTGAAGTCTCAGACATAAAATAGGAATGATAAACAAGTTCATTATTTGTTAGTGATGGTTATGCTGCATATATATATATATATATATAACTTTTTAAAGTTTTACAGGGACTATATTTCAGTACTTAGATGGGCTTAAATTAAACATGCTTTCCTCGGCTGATCAGTTAAGAAATAGCGAGAACTAATGAGCCCGATAGTAGTAAATTTGTTTAGTCAATGTGAGGGCATTCAGTGGGGCACTCTACTAAGTGTAAAAGCAGGGGAAGACTCCTGCTATACACATTCACTCCTGCTCACATATTTGCTATGTGCATGGCCAGACCACCGTGGCTTACGATCTTGTCAAGTTAAGCAGTGCCAATCCTGGACGTTTGGAGATCATTTGAGGTATGTCTGCATTGCAGCTGGAGGCATGCTTCCCAGCATGGATAGATAAACCTGTGTTACCTCTGCTTGGGCTAGCATGCTAAAATAGCAGTGTGGTGATGGTGGCATGGACAGCAGCTTGGGCTAGCCCAGGGGTCGGCAACGTTCGGCACGCGGCTCACCAGGGTAAGCACCCTAGCGGGCCGGGCCAGTTTATTTACCTGCTGACGTGGCAGGTTTGGCCGATCGCGGCCCCCACTGGCTGCGGTTCACCGTCCCGGGCCAATGGGGGCGGCAGGAAGCCACGGCCAGCACATCCCTCGCCCGCGCCACTTCCCACTGCCCCCATTGACCCAGGACGGTGAACTGCGATGAGTGGGGGCCGTGATCGGCCGAACCTGCTGCGTCAGCAGGTAAATAAACTGGCCCGGCCCGCTAGGGTGCTTACCCTGGCGAGCTGCGTGCCGAAGGTTGCCGATCCCTGGGCTAGCCTGTGGAGGACAAGCCCGCTTGAGCCTCTGGGTTCCTACTCAGATGGCAAGCCTTTGTCACTGTGGCCAAGCCGCTATTTTTAGCTCACTAGCTCAAGCAGAGCTAGCAAGAGCCTGTCTGCCTGTGCTGGAAAGAATATTCCCAGCTGCAGTTTCGACTGACCCTAAGGGTATCGCTACAGTGTGTCCCTGTGTCCTGGTTTATGCACACTTGTGTGTTAGCCAAACCCACCTCAGAGGGTCCATACTGCAGAGTTGCACATTCCTTATGCCCAGTGTAACATGTGTTTGGCACTAGGATTTTTGTGGGTGGTGGAGGTGTACAGTCCAGGAAAACCCAAATGTTCTAGGGAACAGGGAGTTCATTCAATAAGTATCACTGGGTTGCCTCAGGTTGTGGTCTGGCTTGCATAAAATTGGAAATCAGAGGGGCTATTCTGTCTCTCTCATGGGAGAGAGAGCAGTTTTGTTTGTCTCTCTCCCCCCCCCCCCCCCCAAGTTAGGACCGGACATGTTCCAAGACATTCCAAACCCCATAGTTACAGTTCAGGACCAGTTACCTGAAGCTTCCAGCATTTTCCAGCATTTTCAACTGGCCCTGCTCAACTTCAGGAGCTATTTTTCTCTGGGCTTGGGCTGTTCTGGTTGGTCCTAGACTCTGCTTCCTCCAATCAGTCTCACCTGGTGTGCCAGGATGAAAGCAGGGCAATTATCTCTTCTGCCTAACGAGTGGTTAGGATAACCCCACACAGCACCAGACCACCCTGCCACAATGAGCTCTCCTCTGAGTCACTGACCCCAGTGAGCTATGGATTGAGCCTTGAGAGCCTGATTTTCAGAGGTGCGAGGCAGCTGTGACTCTCATTGACTTCATACTAGAGCTCTGGGTGTCCAGCAAATCAGGCCTCTAATGCCCAAGTGTGGTGTTAAGCTGATCTGTGACTGGAAGTTGTGTATAATGTAAAATTCAAGTCCTGACCATCTGTGGTCATTACATATGCTAAAGTGTGATTTGCAGAGTTAATTACATTGTCCTGGACAAATTTCAATTGAAGATATGCCCTGAGGAGTAGGCCATGGTCTGCTGATGACCGGCTACATGAGGCCAAGGTCGAAGGCTGAATAAAGTGTTCTGGTTCCGCAGCTGAAACAGTTATGAACTTGTAACCATGGGGAAAACACAGTTGTGGGTTTTGAAGGACTGACACCTACATGAGCCCGAGGTTGGCATTGGGTGACCTCAGATAAGCTTTTTAGCGTGTGTGTAGGTTCTTTTATTGTTTTTAATATGTTTTCTCTGTAATGTTTTCACCTTAAGAGTAAATGTGCTTCCTTAGAAAGATCTGTGTGGTAACTTATAACTGCAGGCCATTAAGGCCGTTCATGGCCTCTGGAGAGAAAGCAAAGTGCAGATGCAGGTCTGCTTAGGCAGTCTAGCTTGCTGGGAATATCACAGTGTAGGCAGGAAACTGTGCAGTCTGGAAAACTGCAGCGTCAGGAGGGAGAGAGACACAGGTTTCTTCCCAACAAACGTGACTCCTGAGGAGGGAGGATCCTAGAGTGGGTGCCCTGGAATGACCACAGAATAGAATCATAGCATCATAGAATATCAGGGTTGGAAGGGACCTCAGGAGGTCATCTAGTCCAACCCCCTGCTCAAAGCAGGACCAATCCCCAACTAAATCATCCCAGCCAGGGCTTTGTCAAGTCCTGGTGCAATTACAAGTGCAATTGCCCTGAACTGTGACACATATATATTCTAAGACCCTGCCTGGTGACACAGAGGTCTTCTATAGCGTCTTCTTGATGCAAATTGCTTTAACCCTGAACTGAGATGCAGAAATATTTTGATTAACTCACTTTGAGGTTAGCAGGCTAGAGATTCACCCAAGAAAATTTAAATGGAATTGGACACTTTGCCAAACAATTGCAATACCACCCCTCCCACCTCTCCACACCATCAGATACACACAAACCCACATTTTAATGGGTATTTATATTTGCTTTTTTCATTTGCCTCTTTTGCACCCACAATGTTTGGGATTTCTGTTAGTTTTTTGGTGTGAAATTACTCAAAATATGGTAATTTTTCAAGGCAAGTAATGTGATCTCTTTGGGATAGGCCCTGTCATTATTATATGTTTGTGCAGTCTCTATTAACATGGTGCCCAACCTGCTTGTGGTCTCCAGGCACTACTGCAGTATAGATATTTATTAATTATTATTATCCTAAATGTGAAAAAGGATCAGGATATAAATGTTGTAAAAAAACGAACAGTTACTAACCCCACCTAAAATCCACGCAAAGAACTCTTGTACTGGGATCCCTCAACAGTCAACTTTTGGCACCATAATTCCCATCTATAGCCAGAGCACCTAATGTCATTATTTTTTCTGGCCAAGGGACAATGGATCCATTCTTTACTCACACTGGTTTCCCATAGAAAAGCTGATATCTCACTATTTAAAGGCAACAGTATTCAGCACACTTCTCAGACATTACGGGTATCAGCCAACCTTAATCAAGTCCGAACGTAGCGGTCTATTTTTTTCAGGTTATCCCATTATTTGTGCTGGTCCTGTAATGTTATCAGGGCCAGAGAAACCTGTGATGTGGTTTGGGGTTCACAAACTGCCACACAAATTATTATGGTGCCGCCCCGCAGCACTGTGAATTCACAGCATTATGATCAACTAAGAGAAAAGAAGCCAGTCTCTTATTTAAACGCAGTTAGCGTTGGCAACTACCAAACATAGAAAGAGGTGATATTTACAACAAAGCATGTAGAAAATAGTATGATGAACCTCTCCACTGCCTTTCATTTATGGATTTCAAAGCATTTTACATATTTCAGTTACAGATCAACAACAAACCTTTGAGGTTGACCTCACAGTGAGTTTTGCCTAATAAGAAAGTCAGGAGTGGACCCAGAGATCATTAATAACTGCAAAGGAAACGCTATTAAATGCACACAACTGTGTTCAAGCTTGTCCCACCATGAAAGTCTCCTGTATAAAATGCAATTAAAACTATAGGAAACAACCCGTGTCTCTTAAGACAAGATAACAGGGGCTAAGTTGTGTGGCACATGGCCACAATACTCGATGGGGCTGAGCAGAATAGATTCACTGATGGATAGCCCAGTCGACAAATGGTAATTCCTCACAAATCATGATGAGAAATAGACTTTCATAGTTCATAAATTCAAGGCAAGCACCGTTTTTTTTTATAAGGCCCAAGCAGACAGACAACATTAGGCATGCAAACATGCAACCATCCACATGCAGTAGTTCATGTGTTAGCATTTTAACAAATTGAGCCACTTTGCTGGCCTATTTATCAGTTCTAGCTATTTAGAAATGTTGCCACCATATGTTGTCCATTGAAATGAATGCTAAACACGGCATTTATAAATGGTAATTTATGACTCATAAACGTCCCTGCTATTAGAGTCATTCTGACACTGTGAATGGAATTGACAACAGTTTCTGCACTCCGTGTTTTGTTTTTTCACTCCCTTCATTTTAGGGATATTGTTGATAGTAAAGCTTTAATGTCCCATAGATGACGTTATTTAGAAGGCTGCATGTTCCAGAAAGAGGTTTATTTTTGTACGGTCTCCACAGTGCAAATTGCTTTCAGTGTGTGAGGGTGACTTGAAAGACTAGATTTTCAAAGAGCACCTACTGAGTATGCAAAACCTTAGAACTGTTTTCAGTTTCACCAGGAATTTCTGAAAACTTTAGTGCATCTAAGGATGAAATTCACCTCCTCATAGAGGGCCAACTATGGCATATGTACCACTTATGTCGCCTGCAAACCAAGGTTTGAAGACTTCAGTGAGATTTAAATGATTTATAGGCCTTACACTAGTCCTCTGCACAAGGATTAATTTAATCCGGAACTGTATCCTTCAAACATACACTTTGAAAATTTAGCCTAGAATGCTTTTCAGTAAATGACATTTAGTAAGGATCAGGCTTTCAAAGGATTGGAAAATGCTCACATCTAATGCATATGTATACATACTCTGAGACCCCAAACATTAGGCATTTGTTTAAGCAAAAGTAGTATGCATACTACATGCTACATACCTAACAGTCCACATGCAGAACACAGAAGTGATTATTTGCACACATAAGTTTGACACATAGATTCCAAGGCCAGAAAGATTGTGATCCTCTAGTCTGACATCCTGTATAACACGGGCCATAGAACTAACCTAAAATAATTCCTAGAGCAGATCTTTTAGAAAAAAACCCATCCAATCTCGATTTAAACATGGCCAATGGTGGAGAATCCACCATGACTCTTGGTAAATTGTTACAATTGTTAATTACCCTCACTGTTAAAAGCGGAAGTTGATTGCCAGTCCGATTTTGTCTAGCTTCTACTGCCAGCCCTTGGAATGTGTTCTACCTTTCTCTGCTAGATTGAAAGTCCCATTATCAAATATTTGTTCCCCGAATAAACGTGCACAGTTGCATCTCCTACTTTTGAAAATCCCTCCATAAATGTGTAAATCATTTGTCTTAAGGTTATTCTAGACTAGGGAAATTTGTACTGGGTGATTATATCCCTGGAGTTACATTAGTGCAAGTCCCTAATGTAGTCACTATGCGGTGGTGTAAGCTAGGGTAAATTAGAGGAGTAAATCACAGTGTTACAAGACTAACCTTACACTGATGCAGCACATCTACACTGAGGGTATGAATCATGTTCAGTCCAGAAACATCCAAACAGGGTCTAAGTAGGAATATTATTTCTGCCTTAATGCTGTTGAAAATACTTCTTGGTGCTTAAATATAAAACCGTATCCTAAGAGCAACCCATTTAATCTTGGTTTATCATTTTGGTTCACAACACATTTTGCTTGCTCTCTCTGTAAGGATGCAAGGTGGGGAGGATGGTCTCATGGGGAAAGCACTGCTCAGGTGGTGTGATGGGGACAGAATCTGGCCAGAAGTGCAGATCCAGCATGTCTCTCCTCACTACTGTGGGACACATTAGTGACCCTACACCTAGAGCGGCTCTAAAGCTTGCAGGGATTGGGGCCAATGTAGACAAGCCCTCAAGATAAGGCAGCCATAACTGACTCCTAAATGCCCCCTTCTCTCCTGCATTGACCACAACTCGACTATAGGTCAAAGGAGTATCTTTGGATATTGTGATGTGAGTCTAAGATCCTACAATAACCAAAGTTCAACAGATGTCACCATCACAGAGGCAGATTGAGGCAGAGGCAATGATGTCTCATAGTCTCATAGACGTTAAGGTCAGAAGGGACCAGCATGATCATCTAATCTGACCTCCTGCATGTTACAGGCCACAGAACCTCACCCACTCCTGTCATAGACCCCTAACCTCTGGCTGAGTTACTGAAGTCCTCAAATCATGGTTTAAAGACTTCAAGTTAAAGAGAATTCACCACTTACATTAGTTTAAACCTGCAAGTGACCAATGCCCCATGCTGAAGAGGAAGGTGAAACCCTCCCAGGGGCTCAGCCAATCTCACGTGCGGGGAAATTCCTTCCTGACCCCAAATATAGTGATCAGTTAGATGCTGAGTATGTGGGCAAGACCCACCGGGCAGATACCTGGGAAAGAATTCTCTGTACAACTCAGAGCCCTCCCCATCTAGTGTCCCGTCTCTAGCAGCTGGGGATCTATGCTACTGGCAGTTGCCAATGGGCCCCATGTCACTGTAAGCAATTTCATCATATAGCCCCTTCATAAACTTATCAAGCTCAGTCTTGAAGCCAGTTAGGTTTTTTGCTCCCCTTGGAAGGCTGTTCCAGAACTTCACTCTTCTGATGGTTAGAAACCTTTGTTTAATTTCAAGCCTAAACTTGTTGATGGACAGTTTATAGCCATTTGTTCTTGTGTCCACATTTACACTTAACTTAAATGACTCCTCTCCCTTCCTGGTATTTATCCCTCGGATGTATTTATAGACAGCAATCATATCTCCCCGCAGCCTTCTTTTGGTTAGACTTCGTTATAAACCTTAACATTGTAAGATGCTTAGATAACACTGACAACTGATGGCATAGAGAAACAGACAAGGAACTAAACCAAAATTGGAAGATACGTTATTGTTATTGCAGGTGTCACCAGGGAGTGCTGTAAACACATAGTCGTCCAAGTTATTTTTCTTAGTGTGAGCAAGTTTTGACACTTGGGAAGACATGCTGTGTTGTTGTTAGTTTTGGGTTATGCAAGGTTTCATGTGCAGCCAGCTTCAGGAGAAAGGGGGCAATGCAAGCATTAGCAGCCTTTGCTCTCTGCTTTGAGCTCGGATTAAAGACAATTCCTGAGGCAGAGAAATTGCTTCCTTGGGAACCAGGTATTGATCCTGGACTGTGATTCCTGGAAGAAGGGATAGTTGATCATCTCATGTAGGGACTGGTATACTTGTGTAACAAAAACAAGTTTCACTTAATACCCATGCTCCATGTCACTGATGTCTCCTCTCCTGGGAACCTAACATGCAGGGCCCCAGACATCTGCTTCCAGTTGGCTGAGGGGCATCACCGGTGTCAGAATGAGACACTAAAAGAGGGAGAAACAATATTTTGATTTTCTTTTTTATTTTATGGTTCTTCTCAATTTCCCTTGATCCATTGCTAGCCTATAACTTGACTCAAAGCCCTAGCCTGGGTTTGTTGAATAAAGACAGCCTGGCCTCCTGCTGAGAGCATTTGGTCTGAGAACAGTCAGTGATTTCCCATCACAAACATCCACCATGCCCTTCTGTGCAGTGTAATTATTTCATCTGGAAAGTCACTGTATTAATCAGCAGTGGTGCATTAGTAGTGGCTGAACAATATAAAGTATTTAAATATTCAGCAGATCTCTAAATGACAAAACATTCCCTACTACACATTTGAAGTGAGATGCACATATCTGCAGCTGGGGATTTTTCCATCTGCTCAGGAAGTGCCTTTCTCAGCTAAGATATCACAAAGCAGGGTAGCTTAGAAAAAGAAAAAGTGATATGTCTGAAAAATTCATTCAGCACCAGTTTGCTGCTCTCTTAGTAACTGTGGAAGAGATGACACATTACTTAACACAGCTGTAGTGCCATGTGTGATGTGTCAGGTTTGCAAGGTGGAAAACATTTTTTTGGTTTGGATTCATGTAGGTTCACAGTTGCAGAGTTGATCTTTGAGCTTGAGCTTCTCAAAGCAGGATGTGATCAGAACTGGCCACATGCACCTGTTTTTCTGATCAAACTAAAGTTAATGGTAAGCTGCAGGTGGCTTTGGCCAGAACTGGATGAGTACTTCAAATAATTCTTTGCAAATATCTTTTCAGATGTTTAAATGAATTTGTTCCACTCAAGCTCACTCCCTTGCTGCAGATATTTACATAGATGAGTTTTACTGAGAATGCCAAAGTCACACTTTGCAAACATTCACACAAAGTGAATCTTAAATTTTCACATCAGGCATTGTCATAGAAAGTCATCCAGTTAGGGAACCATGTGATTTACGTGACCAATCATAACTAAGAAACATAGATCAAATAGAGAATACTAATGACACTGAGAAGAGTTCATGATCATTCAATAAAACTGGAATTCACACACAAAAATAATGAAATATTTTGAATATCAGCTATATTCAGTAAAATCATGAGATGCTCAAACATAGTCCACAAGCAGAAAGAGAGACTAAATTTGGATACTGTATCATTTTTTGTGAACTGTTTGCCAAGCTTGAGGTCTGACCCACAACTATAAATTGGACCTCTCTTGCAGTAACGGTGTCTTGTATGTTTGTTATTGATCAGTCCAGTTGGAGTTAGATGTATTAGATAGATCCATATTTGGGAGAGTGAAAATAAAGCATGGTAGGGTGCTAGCACCCTACAAAAATAAATAAATGCTTATACATGACCATAGTAACCAGTGTGACAGAGAATTATGGAGTCTGTTATGTACTATGTGCCATTCTTTTGCAGAAGGTTTAGCAGAAAGGTTGGCCTAATTTGGATTCTCCCAGGAACAGTCTATTGTTGTACCTTCCAGACAACTGCCCTGGCTTGGACACTCATATGTCACTTCACTAAAGGGAAAAGGTAGGTAAGGGAATATCTCATGTTGGTCCAATAAAACATACTACCTTACCCACCTTGTCTCTCTAATATCCTGACTGACACAGCTGCAATTACCATGCATACCTCACTAAAGGAACATTCCCAAGAGCAATCAAGACTGCAATCTGGGGCCGTGAACTTTCAATGATTCTTAACCACTGGTGCGCCTCCATGGAACAATAGATTTCTTACACATTGCTCCTGCAGAGGGTGTGGTAAGCGTAACCAACTGAGATGGAGTTTCACAGTCTGAACTGGGGAGTTGAGTGTATAACACAAGGAGAGGACCCTATGTAAAAGCAGGACCCTGTTCTGTGAAAGGAGCAAACCGTGACCACATGAATGCAAACTTTGCAGGAGAGAGAGGGAAATAGGAGCACTGCTCAACCTGCAACAGTGATGAACCATAGACTCACAAGAATGGTCTAGAAGGGGATACAATGCAAGATGTTTGTTATTTTCAAAGAACTGTGATTTTCTAAGACTTTAAGAGTAAAGCCTGTTGTTTGGTTAAGGAATTTCTCTGCTAAACTTTGCTTTCTTGCCACAATCTCTCCCAAGAGATTAAACTAGTAATCCCAGAGGATCCATGTTCATGGGGGAGATCTGAGGAGCATGTGTAAGTGACTGAGGAGTTTGGGGAATCTTAAACACTGATTTCAGGGGCTAAGGAGTGGCAACCCATGTCCCCAGGAAGGGTGTCAGACAGGAGGTCTGAACATGGGTGTGTGCCCTAGAGAGCCAGAAATGGTGACTGAACTCTACCTCAATTCAGATTGCTCAGAAGCATGTGGGACCCTGTAATTGGGTTCACTCACAACAGAATGGTGACCATACAGGGGGTTATCGGGTCAGTTTGTAACCATTCCAGGTTCCACTGAACTTGTGTCCATGTTCTCTTGAATGGCCTTTAAAGGAGACAGAAGGATGGTCTGGGGTTAAGGCACTGATATGGGTTCAATTTCCTGCTCCTCCACAGAGGGCTGGACTAGATGACCTCTCAAGGTCCCTTCCAGTCCTATGATTCTATGGTTACAGGTGGTTTGTTTTTCCTGCATGGATTGCCTCCCTCTAGTGCTTTTGTAATAATTTATGTCCTACATTTTCAAAAGTGGTGAGTGATTTTGGGATCCTCAATTTTTGTTTCCCCAAAATAGCACACCCTGAAAGGGGTTTTATTTTCAAAGGAGGGGGGGGTGACACTGCACCCCATATTCTTCATAGTGATATTATTATCATATAATTATAGCATAATTATGATTTATTTTATACAAGATAAGTTATGTGAGGTGTCATTGGAAAAGTTATGATTTGCTGAATATGATTATCCTAGTTGTATGCATGTATCATTTTTGTATCTGAAGTTATGAATATTGACTATGTATCTGTATTTCAAATGTAGTTACACTTGGGTAACACCCACTGGACAAGATGCTTTCAATCTAGATAGCTGGGTGGGGAAGGGCCTGTTCAGGGCAATGGGCCATTAGGAAAAAACAACAGGCCTTAGGAGAAGCTAATCTCCCACCTGGTGAGCCTCCCTGAGAATGCTACAAACAGCCTGTAATTAATGGCTGCTATGACTCTACAGTGACATGTGATCAGACCACATGTCTCTGGACTCCATCTTGGGATGGCAGTATTTTTCCACCGACTGGTATGGGAACCAAGCTTTGGAACAAAGGGTTCCCACCATATGTAAAATCTACATGAGGCACGGTATAACATCATCTGTGGTTCTTCACTCCCCACACAAGAAGACTCCGAGAAATACCTGAGGAACAAAGACTGAACTGGGGGAAGTGTTGGACCCAGACTAAAGGGATTTCTAGCCTGTGAATGAAATACCGGGGGATTTCAAGCTGTAAAACAAGTGTAGCTTTCCATTTAAGAATCTGCAGCCTGCTTGTATCATCTCTTAGGGTAAGAATCTTCTAATTCATATCCAATCTATTTAGTATATTAAACTTAGTTTGCATTTTCGTTTATTTGCTAGGTAATCTGCTTTGATCTGTTTGCTATCACTTATAATCACTAAAATCTATCTTTTGTAGTTAATAAACTTGTTTTTGCTTTATCTAGATCAGTGAATTGGAGCGAAGTGTATGGGAATCATAGCTCAAGGGTATATTTCTGTTGCATATTTCTCTCCACATTGAGGAAGAGGGTGAACTTTGTGAGCATACGCTGTGCAGTTCTCTGTGTAGCGCAAGACGGTATAATTTTGGGTTAATACTCCAGAGGGGGTTGTGTCTGGGGAGCTGGGAATTGCCTTGGCCATAGCCTTCCAATGCATGGGCTGGTCAGAAAGCCTGCATGTAACTGCAGCTAGGTGTGTCCCTATCTGTATGTACGCTGGTGAAAGTGCAGGCTGGAGGGCTTTGCAGCTTGTCACAGCAGTACACTGTGAAAGGGAGCCCAGGCTGGTGGATCAGGGGTCTCAGTGGTACCCCAGTTCCAGGCGGTACCCTGGGGGAACCTGTCACAGGGGATTCAACACTACTGGAAATCTTGAAAGGTGTCGCTAAGGATATGTCTATACTAAGCCACAGTGTGGAAGTGTGAACTACAGAGCCACATCAGAATGCTGTGCTCTAATTGCCTTGGGTGGATGCTGCTGGTGTGAACTAAAAGGTTCACATTAACGTGATCCTGTTTGAAAGAGGACTATGTTAATGTGAATAAGGTAACTTTTAGTTCATTCCAGCAGCATCCACATGGGACAGAGATAGCAGAAGATTTTGGTGCTCTTTACAATTCACCCCCCTGTAGTCTGCACAGTAGCACAATGAAACAAGTAGTAAGTTGGGTACCAAAATCCCTAGTCAATTTGGAAAATGTAGGCGTGTGTGTTCAAAGCTCAAAGAACTAAACCAACATGAACTACTTGATCTCCATAATCTTCCTGTGTGTCGGGGTTAAGTATTAGTTCTTTGTTCAGCAAGCGCTTAAACATCTGCAAAACTAATTTGCTGAATAGGGATGGACATAATTACATGCCTAAAGCCACATATGTGAAATCAGTAAAAGTCAGACACCTAACCTGCTCACACACTTAGAAAATCCTACTAGGTGCCTATCTGCATCTTTAGGCACTTAAATACCTTTGGAAAGGTGTCCCTCCATGCTGTGCTGAAGCACGGCCTATAACTCATGACAAGTTTCTATCAATCCTGCATGCAAGCTATACCGTATCTTTCTGGTTCAAGCAGAGATTTCTTTCCCCACTTGTCTATAAGAAGAATATATTTGTGTTGGAGATTCTAGAATATCTGTCCCTCCAGTGTCTTAACTTTTGGCTTTCTGAGTGGTCTGCTGATTATTCTCTCTCTGCAATTCACTTGCCTCCTTATACAGCTATTTACCTTTTAGCTCTGTATTGTCTTCTCCAGTTTCCTACCCTTCTGGTAAACCATGCACAATCTCTAATCTCATTTTGTATTCATCTCCTTCTATAATAATAAACAACCCACAATCACAGGCAAATTTTGGCTTGAGTTAGGGCCAGCTCTTTGATGTCTTCAGCTTTGCTTTCTAGGTTCATTCTGGCTATGTACATGTGAGTACCTAGTAAGTGGTCCTCTAAAAAATAATCAAACAGCAGATGCAATCCAGCTGGTATCCGGCACCCTTTCCTAGATTTCATTGTTGAGCGGATTGTTAATTAAAATAGTATACAGCCTATAGGCCAGTAAATCATGTGATCCATTACAAAGCATTACCTGGCCCATGGGCAATATAACATCATCACTGTTGCAAGGTGCAGAATAATAAAGCCAGGGACATACACTAACAGTTTGGAATAGCTAAACTCATCTGATTCATTTTAATGAACAGCAAGGGCAGACAAGTAAACCCAACCATCTGTGTTGCAAACACACAGAACACTGGAATATTTTTCCCTAATCATCACATTGCTATATCAACACCTGTGTTAACTTCAAACTCTCCCCATAACAAATGTGCTCCAATTGCATTCCTTCTTAGACAATGTGGTTTATGCTCCCCTGTTGATATGAGCTGGGTGGTTGTTGTTGTTGTTGGAAATGCTTTGACATCTAATTCTCCATTTCTTAACATTCCTCACCGTGACCTTATCCAATCAAAAATAACAGGTACTGGCACACAGTCTTCTGATTTGATCTGGAAACACACGCAATTATGTGCTTGTCATTTGTGATTTATAATTGATGATGCTTAAATACATGCATATAGCTTCCTAATACAGTAAACAAACTGTTCTAACTGTCAATGCCCTATTGTAGAATATGCAGAGTGCATGAAAGAGTATTTTAAGCATCTTTTGGTTGAATATTAAACCACGGTACTTGATTTTGAGCCAGGCTAACTCCCCCCCTCCCCTCCCCTCCCCTCCCCAAAAAACCAAAATAAAACATCACACAACAGCCACAGCTAGTAAGTACCAACTGTCATAGAGCAGGGTTGGACATTTTTCTACTCATTTTATTTCTACTAGTTTTATGCTCTGGAAATGACATCTAGTCACTGATGAAACAAAGTATTGAAATGAAAATTACTGTGGCTGCCACTGAAAGGTCAACATTTGCCAACACCGGTAGTATCTCAGCGACACCACAATTTTCTCTTATTCTAATGACAGAGGGAAATTGATCTTTCACATATCTCTGTCTAGTGGCTTTTGACTTTTTAACAGAAGCCACTGTACAAGGTTATGTTTTTGTTCCAAACTAGTCCTGTTGTCACAGCAGTCCACCATAAGTACAATTTTTCCCTTTGTCCTCCTCCTCCTCCTCTTCTTCCTCCTCAATAAATTAACTCCTCATGGACAGATCCTCCACTAGTGTGAATTGTCATGGCTCCATTGAAGCCAGTGGAGCTATAATGATTCAAACCCGTTAAGGATCTGGCCTCCAATTTGTATATTTCCAACCTATCACTTACTTTAGTAATATAATGAAAAGAGCTGTTTTATAGAGCTGTGCAAAAAAATTTCAATAAAACACAAAATCACACATAACTCACTTATTTCTATTTTCATTGCCATCTTGGCCCGAGTTCATCAAATCATTCATAAGGACCTGTAGCTATACAGGTACTAAAATGATATCCAGTATCATGGTATCTGAGCATGATGGATTTATCCTGACAACCTTCTCAGAAGGAAAATATCTTCCTTAGAGCTGGTCAAAATTTTTCCAGTAAAACTTTTTTTTCTTCAGAATATGTGGTTTTATCAAAATGGACATTTTTGGCAGGAAAAAAAAACATTTTGATGCATTTTTTTCATTTTCAAAGCAATAATTTGAAGCAAAAATGAAACATTTTGATTCAAACTGTCAGTTCAAATGTTTTGTTTTGAAATGTTGATCTGAAACTAAGCATTTGGTTTCTAATTGATAATTCAATTTAAAATAGCGCCGTAATATCATTTTATGTCAAAATGTCAATTCGAAGTAAAATTTTTCACATCAACTTTTTGTTTCTACATTAACAAAATACTGAGATCTTTTATTTCAATCAAACATGCTAACATTCTTTGTTTCACAAATGAAATTTTAATGAACTTTGTGTTCCATGGAAATTTCCAATATTTCAATATTTTGTTCTGATTCAGGGTGAAAATGAATGGCACAATATTGGAGTTTCCCATGGGATGGAAATTCCATTCTTCAAGCAACTCTAAATATTATTATTTTTAATCATCTCAACTTAGCAGATGACGACTTGGACAAAAAGAGGTATCCAGGGGCCTTACTTTCTGAAGTGTCAAGCAAACAGATCTATAATTATAGCCATCAGGAGCTGTCCATGCCAAACTATCAGGCTCTACAATTCTCAGATTCAGAAGGGTTCCCTCAAGCTCCCTGTTGAGTTTGTATGTGTGTGTGTGTGCTTTGTTTTGTTTTCTGTTTTTTGCAGGAGGTGACAATCCATCCCTAGGTTACAATCTTCTGCTTCAGGAATTGTCCTGGTAAAATCCTGTAACCAAATAACTACACTGTTGGCTACACAAAGCATCAAATAAGCATTACAGCTGGGCACAAAATGAGTTTCCTGGGCTGCGTTAATATATATATATAAATGTTCCTTCCAGAATCAGGATGAGAAGTTGAAATCTCAATTTTTTTCATGAATTGAAAATCTGGAAAAAAAAAATCAAAACTCAGTTTAGCTCAACCAGATATTTGGGTTCAATAATTTTGAAATGTTTAATTTAGATTCCAACCATTTTTTAAAGATAGTAGCTTAAATTTTGAAACAAAAAGTCATTTGTAATACTGAAATTTATCATTTCAATAAAAAATGTATTTGGACAATTTCAACCTTCTTTGAGTTGAAAAATTGGTTGAAACCAACTTTTTCCTGAAAATAGTTTAGGTAAACCAACATTTTTCAATGAAAAAATGTTTAATTAGAAAATTCCCAGCCAGCTCTAATATGTCTCTTAAGTGGTTCCATGTGAATATATACCTGTACATGCACAAAGCCCCATGAACTCAATGGTGCCCTGCGTAGACTCAAAGGTCTGCTCACATGGAAATGCTGGCTGGGTTCAGAACCTAAACAGAATTGTGGATGGTGCATCCCCAGCCCTGCATTTTAAGACATTCACATGCTTGTAATTGAGTTTTGCAATTTTTATATAGTCAAAACTAATTGTAGAGGGGAAAAAATGAGCACGAGATATCAAAGCCCAGGATGTTTTTCTGGAAGGATGTACAATGCAGTGTAAACCGGAGGGGAGAAGGCTAATTCTATAGGCTTCATAAAAATTACACACACACACACACACACACACACACACACACACACACACACACACACACACACACCCCTTTTTAAATATTTGTGACAGAAATGACTATTTTATGGGAACAGAAATCAGTTATTTAGCTGATTATGGACTGATAAAAACACCCAAATAATGATTTAGATGGTTGTAATATTATTAAAAGTTGATAACCACTTGCGAATTAGCATCAGTAATGAAAATTAATGTGACTAAACGACCTTAAAATTTTTCCCCGCTAGTGAGGAAATGAACAGTGGCATGAAATAATAATAATAATTAGTGTCACGTATATTTTATTAGACAAATAGCAAGTCCAGGCCTGTTGCAGGGGAAGGAAGTACCATTAATCAACCTATATTTAGCATGCAGTGGTGCTGAGTTAACTTCCATGTGACATACATCACGATGAATAATGCTTGGTGACATTAACAAGTCACACAGACATGGAATGTGGTCTGGAGCTAGGGAAAAGGTGGATAAAAAAAGTGAGACATTGACGGATGGTTCAGTGACTAGGGCACTAGCTTGAAATCTGGGCTCAATTCTGTGCTCCACTCCCGACTTCCTATGTCACTTGGGGCAAACTACTTAGTGTCTCTCTGTGCCTCAACTCTTCATCTATAAAATGGAGATGGTAGCACTTCCCTACCTCACATTTATGAAGATAAATACATTAATGACTACGAGAGGTGCTAAGATGCTATAGTAATGGAGCCATATAAATATATACACTAGAGAGGCTAAAGTAGTTAACTAATTTTTTCACTCTGTATGTTACACACTGGTATGTTTGTGTAACTTGCATACTCCTTACAAATCATTCCTAAATGCACTCCGGGTGGTCAGGATTCCTCAGGGCTATTCTTGACTCTTCCCTCATGTGATGGGCAAATCACTTAACCTCCTCTACCTCAGTTTAGTCACAAATACAATTAATTAATTCATTAACAGTTGTTTGTAAAGCACTTCTCACTCCTTGGCATATAGGTGCCATGCATATGCCAGTGTTAGGGGGCTTATTCCTTCACCCTCTCACTTCCCTGGTCCTTCTCGCATGAACAGAGAGCAACAATACTGGAAGTCCAAAGGTGCAAACAATTCGATGTTTATTGGGGTGAACTTCCAGCAAGCATGATTCTAGTTTCCTTCCTCAGTGTCCTCCTTCCCAGCTCTGACACCACAGAGCCTTGCCTGTGTCCCTGTTCCCATTTCCTGTTCCCATTCCCCCCTTAGCGAAACATGATTCCAATTCTCCCACCTCCATTCCCTGTTCCCATTTCCCCCTTACTTCCTGATTGACTGCGGACTATATAGTAAAACTTGAGTTCTGCTCAGCTATACCTTAACCAATCATTTTACTGAAATTTAACTAACCAATCCTAACATATTGTAACATGATTATTTAACCAATTATATCCCACCACCTTAATTGGTTTACACCCAACAAAATTAATTATACAGCAGACAGAAACAATCACAGAACCAGACAGAGATTATACAAACAATAGGGAAGTGGAGACTACAGTGATAGAACAATACAGAAATGAGGATTTCACATCCCAGCTATTGATAAGTGAGTTCTTGCCAGACAGGATGCTATCAAACTAAGTTTCCTTTTACATCTTCTAGGCTCTTCCCTTTCTCTGGAAGTGATAGGAATACAATCCTGTCCTGATATTCCTAACAGCCCAATAGCACCTTATTTCAATGTGACATGTTTGGAATGTAAGGATGTGACCATACATTTCCCAGCTGATGGCTGACCTCTGCTGCTTAAGGTTCTTACACAGGCAGACAGTGATTTTGATTCTTTCTTTTATACCTCTATAACTAGCTTAGTGATAAGAATACACCAAATTCTTAAAGGATAGGCCTTTGCAGACAGGCCTGAATATCTATATCCTAACAGCCAGGTCTAATTATTATGTAACCTGTCCTCCGATTTTCAAATTTCTAACTTGGAATTTAACTCTATTAAGTGTTAACTCGGCCTTACACAGTCCAACAAAATCTAAATTCAAACAAGTATCTTTCAGAATTGTTTCATGTGGGTTCTGGGCTCTGATTTACCGTGGTTCTTTCAGTTCTACATGCTGTATAGAATTGTTCTGGTCCCCTTATCGCAGATGACTGTTCTTCAGAGAGTGCATCATGTAGCAACCAAGCTCTAAACTATTTCAGTGTCTCTTCATTTTCTCCCCATCTTCACTACATGCTGACACATCTAAAGATCAGATTTAAAATCTGATTGTTGGCATTTATAACACTGCACACCTCCACTTCATCATATTTCAGTGACTTACTACAAGTAAAATAACTATGCCAGTGTGACCCTAGGCACCCCTGTATTCACACCCTACACACTACTGCAATGCTATTGGTACAAAATATGCCTTGCAAGCTATCATTTGAAAACTAACACTCTGGTCAATAATATCATTGTGAAATGTAGGTGACAATGCTGGGTATGTGCAATGGGGTCTACAAATCCCATATTGAACATAGATGTGGAGGGACAGTGTCTCCTGTTTGATCCCAACCCCACATAGCTGCCACTCATGGAGGCAGGCCCCCACAGCTACAATCAACAGAGGAAATAAGGCCTGCTGTAAAGGGGAGAGTACAGAGAAGGAAAGGGAGGCGAAAGGCCTGGAATAGCAAAGGGGTAACAGCCCCGTACCAGGCTGCCTGGAAGAAAACAGCCAGGAGACTGAAGGAGACTGCAAACCCCAAAAAGTAAAGGACTGACTGACTTAATTGGAAGTGAGGGTCCAGGAACTGACTTGACTGAGAGCAAGCTAAGCAGGGTTGGTCAGAAGCTGAGACCCCCTCAAGAGAGCACACTAAGAGTATGTCTACACTACCCACCGGATCGGCGGGCGGTGATCGATCCAGCGGGGTGGGGGTGGGGGGTCAATTTATCACGTCTAGTCTAGACATGATAAATCAATCCCTGAGCGCTCTCCCATTGACTCCCGTACTCCACCGCCACAAGAGGCACAGGCGGAGTCGATGGGGAAGCGGCAGCAGTCGACTCACCGTGGTGAAGACACCACGGTAAGTCGATCTAAGTACATCGACTTCAGCTACATTATTCATGTAGCTGAAGTTGTGTAACGTAGATCGATTCACCCCCAGTGTAGACCAGGCCTAAGAGATGATTACAGTGTGGAATTATGGATATTCACAGATATTAAGCTTTAAAGTCTGACTAAAACGTGTTTAAACCAGGCATGTCAGGGGGAGTTGATAAACAGGTTTTCTCAAGACAAAGGAAAGAGGCCAGCACCTCAAACCAAGTATGGCCAAATTCAGTGGACTATTCATTTGTATCAGAGGTTGCAGAAACAGAACATTTACTTTGTAAAATTTCAGCAGAAAGCACCATATTGGAACAAACCCAGGAACATCTTAATCAGGATGGAGTTGGCCCCTCAAGGAGATAGGAGACTGAACCCCCTTGAAACAAAGGTAGATTTGAGATACAAGGACACACAGAAAGACTTTGGACCATCCTTCACCTGAGGAGACAAGTAAAACCAGCAGCTTGGACACTGTGGGGATCCTGGCAAAAAGTTAGCCAGCTATTGCTTGTCAAGGAAAATTGGTGAGGAAACTATCCTGAAAAAAAGATATTAGCTTGTTAAGTTAGGTCTTAGCCACTATTTTTCTTTTTTACTTTTTGTTTGTTTTGTAACCACTTCTATCTTTATTCCTTCTGTTTGGCATCATTTAACTTACATCCTTTTGTTCATAAACTTGTTTTATGGTTACTATAACCCAGTTGGTGCTGTGTTTGAAGGGAAGGGTGTATTTACCCCAGTTAAGTTAATCAGCTGTGATGTACTGACTCTTTAATGGAGCAGAAAACTTAATACCCTCTGTGAAGGAACAGTGACGGGGCTGTGAATTGCAAAGGAACATCTGTAAGGACCTTGGGGTCACGATTTCACCAATTGTTATTTGCTAGGCAAGGTTTGGGTTGGGAGATCCTGGAGGAGTTTGCTGGTGAGGAAGACAGATTGGTGTGGCAGGGAACTGACATTCAGTCTAAATTAAGTTCACTCTCTCTGAGGCAGAGAGGTAACAATAGTGGCTCACAGCTCTTGGTGTCCCCAGTAGCAAATTACAGGCAGCACGGTTGTTGCATTCCATCAAATAATTTATTGCTCTTTCCCTTCTCTCTTCCACTTCTGCTCTCCATCTGTGGAGCTTCCTCCCCATGCCTCTCAGATGGAATGTTTTCCCAAGGAATGTTTGTCTGGTAAAGATAACATTTTAGTCCAGATCTCAGTTAGAGGCCTTTTTGTCTGCCTGTGTGTATTGTACTATTGCAAAGGGCCATGCTACATGGGAATGGACTTCTATGATATAAGAAGGCCCTCTGTTCTTTCTTCTACACCAACTCCTACACATTAAATGTCCTTCCTGATCTAGTTTGCATGGCCACCATCTTGCTTGTATTCAAATACTTTCATGAAGACTCATTTCTACAATAAGTCTTACAGAAAGTGGCTATTGATAAGGGTAAAGATGAGAAGTAATAAGGGATAGTCTAGATTATGCTTCCTTTCTTAGTTTTTCTTCTGGAAGTGTTCACCCTACAATGGTGAACCACACACCAGTGACTGACTACACACCACAAATAAATGATGCAAAGGGCAGAGCTGAAGCAACTAATGTATGATCAGCCATATGTGAAGGCCAAGACTACAACAGGGTTCAAAAAATAACTAGATAAGTTTATGGAGGATAGGTCCTGTCAAGGCTGCTTCCCCAATCTGAACTTTAGGGTACAGATGTGGGGGCCTGCATGAAAACTTCTAAGCTTAACTACCAGCTTAGATCTGGTCCACTGCCACCACTCCCAATGTGCTAATTCCCTTCCCTGGGTAGCCTTGAGAGACTCTTCATCAATTCCCTGGTGAATACAGATCCAAACCCCTTGGATCTTAAAACAAGGAGAAATTAACTATCCCCCTCCTTTCTCCAACCAACTCCTGGTGGATCAGGATCCAACCCCCTTGGATCTAAAACAAGGAAAAATCAATCAGGTTCTTAAAAAGAAGGCTTTTAATTAAAGAAAAAGGTAAAAATCATCTCTGTAAAATCAGGATGGAAAATAACTTTACAGGGTAATCAAACTTAAAGAGCCCAGAGGAATCTCCCTCTAGCCTTAGGTTCAAAGTTACAGCAAACAGAGGTAAACACCCTAGTAAAAGGTACATTTACAAGTTGAGAAAACAAAGATAAAACTAACACGCCTTGCCTGGCTGTTTACTTACAAGTTTTAAATATGAGAGACTTGTTCAGAAAGATTTGGAGAGCCTGGATTGATGTCTCATCCCTCTTAGTCCCAAGAGTGAACTCCCCCAAAACAAAGAGCACAAACAAAAGCCTTCCCCCACCAAGATTTGAAAGTATCTTGTCTCCTTATTGGTCCTTTGGGTCAGGTGTCAGCCAGGTTACCTGAGCTTCTTAACCCTTTACAGGTAAAAGGATTTTGGAGTCTCTGGCCAGGAGGGATTTTATAGTATTGTATACAGGAGGGCTGTTGCCCTTCCTTTTATAGTTATGACAGGTCCATTAATGGCTATTAACCAGGATGGGTAGGGATGCAAAACCATGATTTCTAGCCTCTGTGGGAATGGGCAACAGGCAACCTGTTCTGTTCATTCCCTCTGAAGCACCTGGCAAAAAAAAAGGGTCTGTTCATGGACAGTTCCTAAGCAGGAAAAAAAAAGGATGCCATTCACTAGGAAAACTGCTCATTATAAAGGCAAGACTTATCCCAATTATAGAACTAGTAGTCGTTAAACATCCACTTGTACTTAGCACCGCCATAGTGGTTTTCATCGGCATTCAGACCAAAGTGCAATATGGTTTGTTTTCTTATCTACCCTACCTACCTTCCCTGTTTCAATTTTACCTGCCTGAATTCTTTTTAAATGGTTATGGCACACTCAGTTTCTTCTCCTAAATTTCTTGTGCAGAGCTGTTGTGCACCATTAAACTACTATTCCCTTCCACCCCAGAGGTTGCTGCATTTGTGTGGCAAGTCAACTGATCCTTTCACAGAGTTTGCTTCAGCATGGTAGGCACTATATTGTTGTAAATTACTAAGTCATCTGCACTTTCCTGAAATGATTCCTAGTGGAGTGACAGGATATGATACGATGAAATCACAATTGAAATGTAAATTGGATTTCTGCTGATGTAAATCCAAGGTTCACAGCAAATTCATGAAGCGAAAAAGGGCCATGGGCTTTATTCTTTGGCTAAATTGTTCATTAATGAATAGACCCAGCTCAAGTGCTGGTCACTAGTGGTTGATAAAGCTCCAGAGATAATGTTTTGCTGTAGGAGAAATCATAACCAAGCATTCTAGACAAACTGCAACATTTATATTCTACATATGTAACTCTCCCCCTGCAATATTTATGTCTCAATCACCTATAGACAGGGCCGGCTCTAGGCACCAGCAAAACAAGCTGGTGCTTGGGGCGGCACATTTTTAGGGGCGGCATGGCTGGCGCCAGAATGCCGCCCCTGCGGTCCCTAAAAATGTGCCCCGGCTGTCCTAGCTCACCTCCACTGCTGCTGCTGCCGCTCGCACGCCACGGCACGCGAAACAGCTGATTCGCGCGCCACTACTCTCCCTCCCTCCCAGGCTTGAGAGCCTGGGAGAGAGGGGGAGATCCCAAGCGGCCACGGCACGCGAAACAGCTGATTTGTGTGCCGCTGCTCCCCCTCCTTCCCAGGCTCTCAAGCCTGGGAGGGAGGGGGAGAAGTGGCGCCCGCACCGCGGCCACTCGGAGTCTCCCCCTCCCTCCCTCCAAGGCTTGAGAGCCTGGGGGGAGGAGGCAGGGCTGGGGATTTGGAGAAGGGGCGGAGCTGAGGCAGGGCCGGGGGTGGGGTAATTAAAAAATGGAGGGGGGAGGCAGCCAAAATTGTTTTTGCTTGGGGCGGCAAAAATCCTAGAGCCAGCCCTGCCTATAGATATACAGGGCCTGGTTCTCAGCTGGTGTAAATCAGTATAGCTTTATTGACTTGAATGGAATTGTGCCCGTTGACAGCAGATGAGATTCTAGCCCCTAGATTAGTGTATAGACAGCTGTATGGATATATTCAGGTTTTATTTTTGTTCCTTGTAAAAACCCATTTGTGCACATTGTCTTTGGCTTCCTCTGAGTTACTTTAAAAGTGCGACATTAATTTAAAATGCAAATTGTGATAATTAAATGTGACCTTATACACTATCAGATGTGATGGGAATTTCCCTTCCTGATTTTTTTTCTTAAATTAGAAAGGAACCAGATCAAAAATGAGGGGAATTTCAAAGTCAAAGCAAATACCACTCATAGCTAAGACTTTTGCTATAGCAGCAAGAGGGGGAAATATACATAGATGTTAACGACAAACTATACAACGTCTTTAAATTTGTATGTAAAACTGGCAATAGTTCATTTTTGCTTTTGCTGTTAAGAAAAAACAAATCAAAGTCACCCCCACAGATTTTTTTCTTTCTTTAATAATGGATACTTTCAGATACCTCCTAAGGTCCTATTCCCCCTGTCATGTTTAAAGGGTTTATTGTTTCCAGAAAAGCTTTTGCTGCTCCCTCTGGAGACTGCGCTGATCTAAGGTAATATTAATTCTGTGCCTCTCTCTTGTCGGAACTCAACTTCAAACGGAATAAATGAGATGAAAGCTGAAAGAGAGGTTATGCAAGCTGTCATCCTCCATTGTGTTGGAGGCATCAACGATGCTCAGAACAAATTAGGTGTCACTCTACTAAATCACAGTCAGAAAGGCAAATCAGTTTATAGAAGACTTATTTGGGCTCCTGGAAAGCTCTTGCATTCAGATCACAGTTAATCTTCCTTTTCTTTCTATAATTTTAAAAATCCTCACTTTTTTTTTTAAACAAAGATGAAGCAGAATTTCCTGTTGATGACTCATAACATTCCCCATACAATTCACACTGATTAGTTCAGTCTAATTTCTTTCAAAAACACCAGAGGTCTGGCTCATTCCTAAAAGACAAAAGAAAAATGAATACATCTGTGTTACTTGAGTTCGTAATTTTGTGATCATGGATCGGCAGAGTGGGGGTGGAGTGCAATGGAAACAGCATCTCAGGAATAAAAGAATATTTCTAGAGGATGTCAAGTGTGAATCTTTCCAAGTTTCCAAATCTTTATTGATTCCATTAGTTCTTCATTAAGTCACTCTCTCCCTGAAGAATAGGAATTGCCATTAATTTGGCTGATGTTTCACCTCGGGGACTAGATTTAGAATCTTTCTCCAGTAAAGGGAGAAAAGGATGGATAGATTTTGACATTCTAGGCTGTAAAAGTAGATTTTTATTTTAATCTAAAGAGAAACATGATCAGATCTTCATGGATGAAGTTTCCTTAAGCCATAGACTTTTCCAAGAAGAAATTGACCTACTATTTCAAAGAATCCAAAGTAAAAGGCTTTAGTATGATTAATACACAGAAGTAACTAATGCAAATTGTAGAACAGTATAGTAAGAACATGGACATCAGGAGCAAGTAATCAGAAATATTTTGGCCTGAATTTTTAGTGATGCTGAGCACCTACATAAATCAATTGTTCTCTCTTGCCACAGAGGGCAGGAGAAGAGGCAATGGGTTCAAACTACAGCGTAACAGATTTGATTAAGTCTCAGAAAAAGCTTCCTAACTGTAGGACAATGGAACAAACTGCCCAGAGAAATTGAGGAAGCTCCTTCATTGGAGGTTTACAAAAAGAGGCTGGATAGTCATCTGTCTTGGATGGTTTAGACAAAACAAATCCTGCATCTCTTCAGGGGTTGGACTAGATGACTCTTGCGGTCCCTTCTAAACCTTTGATTCTATGATTCTAAGATTTATGGAGTGATGAGTGCCCAACACCTCTGAAATCCAGCCCATAGCTGTCTTGAGCATCGAAATATGAAACCATTGCAGAATTAGAAAATTTATGTCATAAGAGTAAAATTTTGAAATGTGTGTAAGTGACTTAGGGATCTAGTCCCATTTTCAAAAGTAGCATAGACACTTAGGAGGAGAAGTGTGAAAACAGGTTTTTCAGTTCACTGGCAGGTCTAAAACACAAAATTAATGTTGGGTCAACCTAAAACCAAACATTGTTGACATTTCTGACAAACTGAAAGTGGAAAAAATTGTTTCAGGACAAACTGTTTCATATAGATTTCAGGCTCTTTTAAAAATGCATTTTTAAATGAAAACTGAAGGAAATTTTGAAACAAGAAGCCATTTTGACCCCAAAAATAAAAGTTTCATTCTGAAGATGTCAAAACAAAAATGTTTATTAGATTTCTTTGGATTTTTTTTCCCAAAATGAACAATTCAGTGAAATAGACATGCATTTGTGTAAAGCTTGGGTGGCACTCCACTGGATAGTCCCACTGAAAATCAGTGAAATTTAGTGCTCTTACTGTCAATGGAACTTCAAATATTACCCTAATTAAGTTATGAGAGGTCAGAGGAGGAATCTATATTATACCTAGGGTTAGAATTCTGGAATTCTTGGCTCCTGCTCTAATTCTCAGACCACAAGACCTCATCACACTTTCCCATCAGAACGTAATGGATCAGAGCTAGATGAGTTGTGATTATTGCTATTGATTGTCTTACTACACCTATGAATTATACCCATTTGATGCTTTTGTGGATTAAAAACTGGCTAAAAGTGGGCAAGAGGTCAGAAACAAAGAGAAGAAAGAAATAGTCAATTTTCATCATGGCAAAAGGTAAATAACAGGCTGACTCACTTCATGGTTTTGTATTAGTGTTTAATGTTAATCGTCTAGTAAGGAAAATGAACACTGAGGTAGCAAAATCTGCACATAACAAAAAAGTTATTTAGGTTAATCGAGACCAGAGAGGACTGTGAGAAATTATACCGGAACCTAAACAAGTTAATTGAAGGAGCAACATTTTGGCAAATAAAGTTCAATGTTTATAAATGCAAAGTAAGGAACATTGGGGGAAAAAGAATATGCATCTGGGGTCCCCCAATACCAGGACCTTAAATTGATCAAACTGAGCACCATGCGTACATTTCCTAGAGTCTCCCTAAAAGTAGGGTGGTAAAAATGGAAATGGCATCCCCAACAATCATAGAATATTAGTGTTAGAAGGGACCTCAGGTGGTCATCTAGTCCAACCCCTGGTTCAAAGGAAGACCAATCCCCAGACAGATGTTTGCCCTAGTTCACTAAATGGCCCCCTCAAGGATTGAACTTGCAACCCTGGGTTTAGCAGACCAATGCTTAAACCACTGAGCTATCCCTCTGCCCCAGAGTCCATTTGCCACTTCCCAGCTGTCCCCCCCCATACACCCACCTTCCCACTCCCTGCCAGGCAAGGGAAATATATTTTCAGAACTATCCGTGTAATGAATAAATACTTGAACCATCAATAACTGTGCTCACTTTGCCCTGGCAGAATGAAAGCCTCCTTTGTGAGTGCAGGAACAAATGATAGTCAGTTAAGTAGAATAGAGCCACTTGAATGTACTTATTTCTGCTAACTATTTCTATATTATGATAGCCTGTTTCCACTAGATCAAAGAAACCTGGCACTGAAGTGTTGTTTTTTCTCATTGTGAGAAGCACAAACATCATTTAAATGCCACCTCAATATATGCATGCATCAAAAACCCATCGGAGCCTCCGTCTATTCCGAAAGCTGGCTTCCAGCCAACATTGTTATATTCTTGCCACATCATGACTAAAACAACATGAAGAGTAGGGACATTAAATAAGGGGGGGGAATGGAATACTTAAAAACAAAACATTAACCTCTTCAAGCTCATTATTAATAAATGTTTTGGATGGTCTGTACAGAGAACATTAGTTATACTTCTCTAAATGCAGACTACTGGGATGCTATTGACTGGTTCTCTTCAACACTGAGATTCATAGATTCTAGGACTGGAAGAGGTCATCGAGTCCAGTCCCCTGCCCGCATGGCAGGACCAAATACCATCTAGACCATCCCTGATAGACATTTATCTAACCTACTCTTAAATATCTCAAGAGATGGAGATTCCACAACCTCCCTAGGCAATTTATTCCAGTGTTTAACCACCCTGACAGTTAGGAACTTTTTCCTAATGTCCAACCTAAGATTTATAGGTTTTATTTTATTCTTTAATATTTATGGAAAATTTGACTATGGGCCAGATCCTCGGCTGGTGTAAATGGCATACCTCCACTGCAGTCAATGTAACTACACCTATTTATATCAGCGGACGATCTGGCCCAGACGATTCACAGATTTTAAGGCCAAAGGGGACCATCGTAAACGTCTTGTCTCACCTCCTGTGTAACACAGGCCATAGATACTCACCCAGTAATTCCTGCACCAAGTCCATACCTCCTGCATGATATATATCACACCTTTTAGAAAGATATCCAGTTTTGACTTAAAGACTTTGAATAATGGAGAAAAATCTACCACATCCTTAGATAAGTTGTTCCAATGCTTAATTATCTTCACATTTAAAAATGAGTGCGGTAGGTGTGAAAGACACTTTACAGAAGGAATAAAGCTGCATATTGATTGCAGTCACACTATTGGAAATCTGGAATAACTATATTCAATGGCGCTCCTCCAGATTTACACCAATATGCACGAGGACAGTGGAGAGAGGTGAACAGCAGGGTACTCCAGGAAACCGTAGAGGTAACTGTGCTGTTCACCATATTCATTGATGATCTGGAAAATGGGGTGAACAGTGAAAAGGAAAAGTTTGCAGATGATACAAAATTATTCAAGATAATGAAGTCCAAAGCAGACTGAGAGGAGTTACAAAGGGATCTCACAAAGCTGGATGACTGGGCAACAAAGTGGCAGGTGAAATTCAACACTCATAAATGCAAAGTAATACACATCAGAATAAATAAATTAGCAGTTCCCATTTAAGAAAGAGATCTTAGAGTCACCATAGTTGTCTGACAACATTTGCTCAATATGCAGCAGTGATCAAAAAGACTAATTGAATGTTAGGAACTATTAGGAAAGAGATAGAAAATAAGAAGAAAATATCATGTCACTATATAAATCCATAGTGTGCCCACATCTTGAATATTACATCCAGTTCTGGTCGCATCATCTCAAAAAGGATATAGTGGAACTGGAAATGGTTCAGCAAAGAGAAACAAAGATGATCAAGGATATGCAATGTGACTTTCATACAAGGAAAGACTAAAAAAATTAGAGCTGGTCAGCTTAAAAAAGAGATGACTAAGGGGGGATATGATAGAGGTCTATAAAATCATTAATAGTGTGGAAAGTATGACTAGAGAAGTGTTACTTACCCTTTCCACAGTACAAAAGCAAGGATCACCTGATTAAATTAATAGGCAGCAGGTTTGATACAAACAAGAAGTAGTACTTTTTCATACAAGTAACCTATGGAACTCATTTCCATAGGATGTTATGATGGACAAATTTCAACTGGGTTCAAAAAAGAACTGGATAAATTCATGGAGGATAGCTCTGATCAATGGCTATTAGTCAAGATGGTCTGAGATATAATCCCATATGCTTGGGTGACACTAAACCTCTCACTACTAGAATCCAGGAGTAGAAGACAGAGATGGATCACTCCATAATTGTCCTGTTCTCTCCATTCTCCCTGAAGCTTTGGTATGGGCCACTGACAGAGACAGGATGCTGGCCAAGATGGACCATTATCTGACCCAGTATAGCAGCTCTTGCGTTATGGCAGAATTGGTCCCCAGATCCCATCCTTTAGGGCCTACAATCTAGACTTCTTTCTAAACCTTTTTAGAGGACAATGCTCAAATTCTTCACAAATGGGAGGGGGCACTTTGGTGACTTGACATGAAGGCAAAGGCCCTGTTTAATCTGCCTAATAAATGCACCAAGTAATACTGCAAAGTTGAATATAAACTGTTTATTGGCTGAGTTATGGGAACAGTCACAGGGAAGTCACAAGACAAGAAAAAGCTCCAAATTTCACTTAGAGTTAGCTTTTATATGTGTTTCCACATGAAAACCATTGCTGTGATATCTACACACCTCCCATTAAATATATGCAGTTAATATCTGCCCATATCCTGAGAAATAATGAGCACGGGTGCTCAGCTGAAGTCAATGGGATTAGAGGGAGCTCACACAACTTCACAGGACAAACTCAATCTACAGAATCAGGTCTCGGCATCTCTCATTGCCTAGAAGGTGCTCTTGGAATTGATCGTCAGGGCCTTGGCGTCTTTCAGGATAGGTGGGGCTGCTGTTTGAGCCCATTGGCTATCTTTGCTGGCTGGTAGATGTCTCCACATTGCCAAGTGAAAATCATCCAAAAGTCAGCTGTAACAGATGTGCCTTATAACTACACGGTGCACTGAAAAATATCAAACTTCAGCTCTAGTGATCACAAGAAACTATTTCCTCATAGTTGAGACATGTCTACTGGAAAAGGCCGTGTCCGTTTTCCTAGAAAATTCGTTCCCAGGAACAAATAGAAGAAGTACCCCCAGACAATTCTATCATAATGGAAATTATGTCCAGGCAGTTTCTTAAGTCATCAAGCCCCAGGGTATACAGAGCAATACCAGTGGTTTCATAGTCTGCACCTCCAGGTCTCTAACATAAATCAAATAAAAGTGTGGCTGTCAGACAACATTTTTGTATTTGGTGGGCTGTGTTTTGGACACTCCTGAGTTAAGAACAATAGCTGAGTGGTCCAATAGATTGGGGTCATAGATCAGGCTGAGTGCTCCCTTCTGGAAACCCACCAGCCTGCTGCAAGAGGAAGCTAAGACTTTGGGTCTCTGGATTCCTGGATGTTTTAAGCCTCCCTGGGTCTCAGCAGGCTGCAAAACTGTGTCCTGTCTGGGCTTCTGGACCCCTCTGGTACATTTCAGGGGCACTGACTCTTAGTCTGATACCCCTTCATAGAAATGGAAATTGAACTCCCCAGCCCACCTGCCCTAGGCCTTCAGAGCCAGTGCTGATCCCTCAAATACCCCAGTTACTTAAATAACCAGTGTGAACCTTTGAGTTTGCAGTTACATATCTCGGGAGACATGCAGTAGCTGTGACGCATTTAAGAGAGAGAGACACTTAACAGAGTCTAGTACATGATTGCTCTTTTATACATAAAGCACATGATAGTACACGTCATACAAAACAATAAACACAGTAAGCTGCAATGTACCTCACTAGCTCACCCTTCCCTTGTAAGTCTTGGGGTACATTTATACAGCAGGTGAGAGGGATAATGCTCAGCTCAGCTAGATGTACGCATGCAAGGTCTGTGCAAACTAGCGCCTAAAAATAGCAGTATGATTTCTATGAAAGGGGTGACGGCTCAGGCTAGCCACCAAGAGTGTACCCAGATGGTCAGGTTGGATTGTATTTGGGGGGCTAGCCCAAGCTCCCCTGCCTCATGAGGCACTACATTCTGGATTGTTTCTCTTCATGGACTGGAGAAAATGGCTCTTGGGCAGAATACCTTCTGCACTTTTAAAAACGTCAGCACCCTGTCCGATAACCACTTCTTCAGCCTCCTTCCAGGTCACAGGCCCAGTCAGGGGGCCTCATTGCTAAGGTGACCTTCCACTGCTAAGTGAGTTCTTCTGGGCAGGAACCAGTCTTTTGACTAGAATGAATTGATTTCCAATGGTTGGGTACTTAAAATCAGCTACTCTGTATTGTCAGCCTTGGATCTCAGCCCAACGTGGAGGTACAGGACTACAGATAAGGCTACCAAGAAGCACTCAAAATGGAGTTTGCAGCTTGGTAAACAGACGTACGTATACAGAGTCCATAATCTCCCACAATATTCGCAAACTGTACAGACATATTCCTAAATCATCACAGTAGGGCACAGTTTTAGGACTCAGGAAATCTGGGTTCTATTCCCAACTCTGCTACTAACTTGCTGTGTGGCTTCAGGTAAGTCACTTCACCACGCTGTGCTTCTCTTCTCCTTATCACTGCTTATCTGTTTTGTCCATCATTGAATGCCTTGGCAACTTTTCAGTACTGAAGCAGAAGGCAGCAAATCCTTCAAGTGCTATTATTCTGTTGTCGCTCTCAGCACTTCAGATGTCACATTCCAGATATGCTATTCATGTCTTCTCACGTGGGGTACCTCATGGCTCTCTCCTTAGCCATCCTCTTCACCTACACTAAACAGCTACCATATTCACAGCCCAGAAGTTGAGGCATTTCAGTGGGGATGTGATTTTGTTCTATGAATGTGAGTTTCTGAATATGCTTGATTTACCCATGTGAATTAACATTTGGCGACATGTCCCTTGACTTTATATGCAACACTGTCCAAGTAAAGATATTAGGGCAGTGGAATCTGTGAGGCAGAGTACAGCTTTAGTAACTTATTCAGATGTTACTACCAACAAGTAAAGGCAGGTGGAAAGACCTTGTGTCTGCTCCATCAGGCCTTTCTGAAGGCAGCCTTTGGTTTATAACCATTCAACACAAATAGCTGCCTGAGAGATGCTGTGATCTAAGTTGGGCGCATTACCCACCAAGATAGAGGCTCAGAATGATTGGCAGATGAATGAAGACTTGGAGTCGGATTCTAATACCCTTTGGCTCCATGGCTGGTTTCTGCATCACATTCTGCAGCAGCTGCCACCTTGGAGAATGGGGTGAGAGTAATTGTATTGGCTTACGTCCAATGCCCTGAGGAGCAGTCTCTTACTACTCTTCCAGGCAAACAGAAAGGTTAATGATGTACAGCTTGATTGCTCTGCTAGAAAGAAAGCAGTCGGTTTGATCCAAGAATCATTAGTGTGGGTGTAGGGGAGGTATGTTAAAAGGGTTCAGGACTGGAATATGTCTGCTGGACTGTCTCTGAACATGGGAGCCCTTGATGTCTGGCAGGTATGTTAACGTAAGTAATAGCTTTCTTTGAGGGTCATACTATAATTTGAAGTCATTTATACTGGGTTCGTTACTTAGAGAGACACTCTTTTTTGATGGCATCTCATCAGGGAAAGCATTTGAATTTGTCTGTGGCTGGAGCAAGTACAATATTATTAGCTGAATATGTTATTCAATAAATATTGGCATTGCCTTTTCTTTGAGGAATATTTTTAACTCCTCTTTATGCATCTCCTTTTGTATTCCTGGGATAAGCATGAATTCAGGCCAAAAAATGGAGAAAGCAAGGGAAGGAATAAGTGCAAATACACTTCCTCTTGAGAGGTAAAGAGAGTGGACTAGTTATGAGCTGCTAAGCTTTTCACCAGGGTTTTGTCAAAAATTGGGTTTTCGCTCAAACATTATTTTTTTTAAAGTGTGTTTCTGAGGAAATTTTCAATATTTTATTTTTAAAACTGCTGAAAAGCTGAAAACTGAAAAGTTTTGGGCTGAAAACCAAAATATTGCAGCCAAAACACAAACGTGATGCCGCAGTGGCTCCTGGAAGTTGTCGTTCAGGTGCCTTATGCTGCCCTTCTCATCTATGGGCCAGGCTCTCTGGCACTAAGTTTCTCATGATGCACCATGACCAGGGACTCCCATGATGCCCCCTTCCCCTCACCAAGAGGGTGGCATCATTTGAATCAAAATATTTTGACTGTCAGCCAAAATATTTCATTGAAAAGTGAAAATTTCCCCTGGGAAATAAACCTATTTTCTGACCAGTTCTACTTGTAATCTATTTTATGGTAATAAAAGTTAAAGAGAAACACTCCATTAGGTCACCTTGTCTATTTTCCTGCTAATGCTCGATTGTTCATGCTTCATTATTTTGGCTGTCTAATTTTAAATGACCCCAGCAATAAGGTTTCCATCACCTGTTCTTTGGCGATTGTTCCACCGTTTAACTGATTTTGCTGAAACAGGAAATATTTCTAATATTCAATTTAATGTTTTTTTGTATTTCAATTTCATTCCATTACTCCTGACTGTTGTCCACTGGAGTGACTATATTAAATAATTCCTCTCCATCTTTTAGTTTACATTTCTCTGCCACTGGTTTAAATTTGACCCAGGGCAGTTGTGATATCTATCTACTGGGTGTTCACTGATTTAAATCCAGTCTCAATTCAGTTCCTGGTAGATACACAGCCTCATCGGAGCTGGCAATGATTTGTTCACTCAGTAGAGAGACTTAGTCTCATTTTAGGTGGCTGAATATGCAGGGTAAGATGCACTCAGAATCCCTCCAGGAACAAGCACCTGTTCTGTACTATAGAAAGTCTGAAAGCCAGTATGATATTAGCACTGTATACTACATAGGCCAGTCCCAAACCTCTCGTGACTGGATGGAGCACACCCAATGACATTCAACTAAGAATATGCTACTGCAGTGGGTTTCAACCTTTTTTTCATTTGCAGACCCCTAAAACATTTGGTGCGGACCCCTTTGGAAATCTTAGCTGTAGTTTGTGGACCCCAGGAATCCATGGACCACAGGTTGAAACCCACTGTTCTATGGTAACAACCACCTTTCACAGACCCGTTAGATATAGTCTGTGGACTCCCCAGGGGTCTGAGGACCACAGGTTGAAAACCACTGTGCTACCAGATGGAGCTTCCTGGATACTTGTGAAATCCATTCAAGAATACAGCTTTTAGTTGGCACAGTGAGTGAATCATTCATGAGGGATTCCTCCATATGAAGACTGAAGCATGCTTGCAGGTCAGAATGGGACACTTTTCTGCTGTTGCCAATATTATGCATGTTTTGTGACTTGACTTGTTCCGGTCTACATGATGCCTAACATTTTCTTGCAGCCGTCTGTGCATACTCCACGTGCCTAAGAGGGAGATATCTCTTTAAGAGATCTCAAGAGGTGAAGGGGGAGGGGGAAAAGAATCAGTTGCATCTGGGTCACTATTGCTAGGCAAATGCACAATTAACATACCAAACCCAAGGGTTCTGAAATTGGGTGTGGTACTTTATTATTATTTTTTTTTAAATGGAGATATCCCATCTCCTAGAACTAGAAGGGACCTTGAAAGGTCATTGAGTCCAGCCCCCTGCCTTCACTAGCAGGACCAAGTACTGATGTTGCCCCAGATTCCCAAGTGGCCCCCTCAAGGATTGAACTCACAACCCTGGGTTTAGCAGGCCAATGCGCAAACCACTGAGCTATCCCTCCCCCCAATAGGATATGCCTATTAGGTTCCATGTAACTGGACTCAGACTCCATTGAGGACAAATAGTCAGGGCAGCTGCTTTACAAAAGGAAATGTGATCTGTCTGGGTTGGGACAAGCTCAGCCACTGGAGAAGACAACAGGCTGTTTTCCCCTAATGCTGAAACATGTTGCAGGAGGTTAGTGCGATTGTTAACTTTCCAAAAGGGGAACCCTGGCAGTGTGCTAATTATAGAAAGGGGAAATTGGGACAGAAAACTAACTTCATTCATTTTAGTTTTATACTTTGAATGTTATTTGGTTTTAGCCAAATGGTTTCATTTAAATTGTCTTAACCAATAAGGCTTGCTTGTCTTATTTAAATGTAATGATGCGGAAAGTTGTCTATATTTAGCTATTCTCTATATGGTATTTTTCTTGCAACAGGATTTTTCGTTTTTATACGTAATACTAATTGGTTGGTTAATTAGTTAGCTGACTAGCTAACTGAGTGAGTCCATAGTCCAGCAGAAGAGAAGAAGGAATCAGTGTGGGTTCCAGATGAGATTTCTGCAAGCAAGAGGAGGGAAGATATTATTGCAGTGCTTCTGACTCAGGCTATCTAGAGTTGATGAACAAAGATTGAGACTCATGTGAACTCAACCTAAGATTTTCAAACCCTGAGTTACTTCTCACTGTGTTTCTGGGGGGACTGATCTGTTTAGATTTAATTTATTTCTTTTGTTTATATTCATGTATAACTGAAAATAATGCATGTGGATTATGAAGTAGCCGTGTTATGTAGTAGAAACGAAGCTATTATTTTGTATCATTACAAAATTTTATAAAGTGGTAATTCACTGCTTTTGTTCTTTTTGGAAAGAAGAATTGTGGGGAAGTTGACACTGTATAATCCTTGCTGAAAATCTTCAGTGATTGAACTCTGGGTTTCCATGTGCTTTGGAGTTGTGTCAAAGCACTAGGACCGGAGTGGTGAGGTAAACGCTGGCCCATCCAAATGGTTACATATGCACAATGTTTATGCAAAAGACAATCAAATACTGGTAGGGAGAAATCAAGATAAGCTCTTATGGCACAGTGAATCACAAGGTCAGAGGAAGAGTACCATGTTGTAGCATAGAGATGCAAGTGGAAGAACCGGGAATAAGGAAATATTTTTTAGGATGAACTTTGAGAGAAGTCTCTTAGAGTAGCAAAGAGGGAGGCCACCAGTGCAGAAACAGAAAGCATTCTGAAAAACAGAAGAGATTGGAAAGATGCCACCAAAGCTGCCTAGAGGTCAAGAGCTGTCAAGTCAATGCAAGCTGCAAAAAAAAAAGGAAACAGGCAATGTCATTCTTCCTGAACATCCAACAGAGCCCAGAGGCATAACAAAGAAAATCCACTGTGGCGATTGGAAAATTCTTGTCCTCATGCTATATGCCAAACTCTTTGCACTTTAGTGCAAGTGTCATTGGAGGGAGGTAAATTATACACCTGGGGTGGGGGGTAGGGAATAAACTTCCAGTTGAAACCATCAACTTTGGGCAGAAGGGTGGATAGACAAGAAACTTAAGATCTGAGGATAGAGGGTGATGGAATGGGGATCTAGGATGGGATGGGTGGGAGAGATAGAGAGATACCAGTTTTCTGTAAATCCAGAAGTTTAGTAATTATATCTAGAGCTACATTTTGAAAGTAGATTAAAATATAGAAATATCACTTCTGCCATCTCAAATCAATGTAAACATTACATTTTGAATAAACAAAGTCAAGGTTTTACAAAAAAACTAAGATCAGTGGAAAAAGTCCAAGATTTTAATTTATCAAACAAATCAGGAGTCAGGCCTCAAAACTCATGATGTAAAAAATAATAATAAAATGTGGGGTTCTTTTTAATTTGTCCCCTGGATTTTGAGTCTTTAGGGTGCACTTGGGCCACATTTTCAATCCTCTCTCTGCAACCATGAGGGCTAGAAACTTAAAGAAAAGGCAGTTTCTTCTTTGAGATATTGTCTGTATGTATATTACACTTCTCGAGCACATGGGGACCAAGTGCACCAGACTGGAATCTTTTGGCCAGCAGTGTCTGTTGGGGACAGGGCCGGCTCCAGGCACCAACTTCTCAAGCAGGTGCTTGGGGCGGCTGCTCCGGAGAGGGGCGGCAGGTCCAGGTATTCGGCGGCAATTCGGCGGAGGGTCCCTTGTTGTTGTTGTTTTGGCTGCTTGGGGCGGCCAAAACCCTGGAGCTGGCCCTGGTTGGGGATGCATATTCATCCTGAATGCCCCATGCTCCTGTACTGAGGGCATAAAAAGCAGAGTGTGCCCGACCACCCCGGATTTCCTTTTCACCATCCACGGCTGCGAGACAGAATCCCTGCAGGGTTCACGTCTCAATGCACCTTTCAAAAACTTTGTACTATATAGTATTTTAGATATACAGTAGTAGGGTTAGTCATGTTTAAGAATATATATAGAATAGTTTGTCATTGGCATTTAGAGGTATACTTTCTTTTTTCCTCAATTTGGGAGTCATGATCATGCCGAAGTCTCCCAGCTTTAAAAGTGGTCTTTCCTGTGAGACAGCTAGATTGTTTAATGATGGACACATGAGGTGTTTCTTTCTCCTTGGGGAAAGACATTCTTGACAATGTTCATTCTGTAGATCCTTTTAGAGAAGGATGCCGAAGGCTTTGGGAGGCTATTCTCAAACTTCTTCTATTGAACCACTCTACGAGGCCTGCCTTATACCCAGATGAGACAGGCTCCCTTGAACCCTCTGGGTTCAAAAGTGCTCTGGGGAGAGGTGACACAGCTTACACCTCTTGAGCTTTGACAAGGCTGCCATGTCCTCTTCTAAATCATCAGGAAGGAGCATTGATCCTCTAGGGAGCACAGGGGTGAACATTAAGAAGCTAAGACCCCCTCACTTCACCCACTCTTATGGGACTTCATGGCCCAGAGTAGGTACTCTGTTCAAGCCCTGCATGAGACTGATGAAGTTTTGGCACCATCTCAGGAAAAGACTAACTGCCACAGATACCAACTGCAGCACCAATGACTGACATGGTACTGATCACTTTGGCATCCTCAACTCAGGTGACTTCAACCTACACTCTGCTTCTCATGACATTGTCTTTCTTTGTACAAACATAATTTGTGGCACCAGAGAATCTTCAGATGTCTGCTGAACCAGTCACTCAGTGCTGAATGTCTCTACTATGGTGCTGGCTACTGGCATACCTACAGGACTAGGTACCTCATAGGCACTGACAGCCTGGGACCCTACTTAGAGTAGCTCCTCCCCTGAATGAGGAGAACTCCATTTGACTGACTCAGAACACAGCAGGGAGGCATCTCCTGTGTACTTCCCAAGGTCCCACCCATATGACCGTTGAGAGTCAAGAACTTCCTATGTATCTCACAGATCTAGAGGATCCAGAGAGAGACATCTCTAATGATTACCACCTCCATGGCCCTTAGCCCCTTTTCCCTATAAAATGCAGGCATGGCCTAACTGGGCCCACTGGGCTGCAGTCAACTAGACAGCCTTCATCTGCACCACCTTCCAGGGTTAGGAACACCTTTCCTGCACCATCGTGAGGAGTTTGTCTCTTTCAGGTGGGACTCCAAAATACTGATCAAGACAAGATATCTGAGGAAGAGCTTCCTATTAGAGAACAACAGATGACAACAACTGCTATTTCCCATGCCCTCCTGTTTAGTTGAAAAATTCCCAAATAGCTCTACTCATAAGCCCCTGGCTATGCTCTATACCTGCATGCCTGGTTACCTACCTTTGCCAATTAATGAAACTTGATTGGAGGTGGCAAAGAACATTTGGAAAATACTTGCTTCTATTGCCCTGACCTCAAAGAAGGCTGACAAAAGGATACCAAGTGCCATCAGTCAGTTTTGAATACTTCTACACTCATTCCATATCTGGCTCTTTAGTTGTTGTCGCATCCCATCAACTTGGCCAAGACAGGTTTGGTATCCAGAGCTAAGAACAGTCTCCCCATAGCTTCTAATATTCACATTCTACATCAGGACCCAGCATCTTTACATCTCCCAGTTTCAGTGCTAGGCTGGATAATTCACATGGAAAGGTCTTGCTCTGTTGAAATCAAAAATATATTGGTTCAAAGTAGGAAAGACTCCACCAGACTAATACATGCTGCCAAGTGAAAGGTATTTGTTATCTGGGCTGAGCAATGCCACTTATATTGACACCCAAATCCCAGCTATCCTGGACTACTTATTGACTATAAAGAGCTCAGAACAATCTATCAGCTCTATTCAAGTTCACTTGGTAGTGATATCTGTACCCTGCATCCAGGACTGCACAGTTTCCTCCTACCCTAAGATACTTAGGTTCCTAAGGGGTCTGATTCACACGTTTTCCCCAGTCTGAGACCCTCCTCCTGGGGATATCAATTAGTCCTAAATGGGTCTATGGGACTCCTCTGTGACCTCCTAGCAAAATGCTCCTTTCATCATTTCTCCATGAAAATTGCCTTTTTTGGTAGCAATCACATCAGGAGAAATTCAAGGATTTCTGGCTGGCCATGCATAAGGACAAGGTCACCCTTTGGTCCTCTCCAAAATTTTTACTTAAGATAGTAAATCAGATGAATCATCTGATTCGTGTGAAAGTGAGACTCTCTTTTTTCCTAAACCACACTCCAAACAAGAGAAAGCAAAACTACGTACTCTAGATCGCCTTAGAGTTTTAGCTACATAGAGCCAAGCCATTTAGAATCTCTCCTCAACTGTTTGTAGCATTTGCAGACAGGTTAAAGGCCCTGGCTATATCAACCAAGAAACTAAGTGGGTGCCAAGTTGCATTAAGATTTCCCTCAGTTACAATCCCCCATCACAGACAAGGAATCTCTCCACTGAGGCTCAAACAGCTTCTTCAGCTTCCTTGAGAAGCATTCCTCTCTCTGAGATCTGTAAAGCAGTTATGTGGGTGTGATGCTGGCAGACCAGTTACCAGTTCATGCCAAGGCCCCTAGGTCTCAACTGGACACAGACAAATACATAACTGGAGACCAGTCTGGCTCACCTGTATGTTAGCATTGTTGAAATAGATGTTATGTTTATAAGAAAGTATTTAGTGTTTAGACTTTTTGAAATGCTTGCTAATCTTGGAGTGAGTGATCTTGTTTGTATATTTTTTTCTCTTTCCGGTTAAAGTTACATTGTCAGTTGGGATGGTGTGTTTGGGAACTGTCTGAGCCTTTGTTCCCTTGATCATCTTTGATCAGCCTCAACCAGCCTTGTGATCCCTCCATCTATGTGATTAGAAAGGGTGTAGAGATGACCTAGGAGAGAAGGGCCATATACCCCCATACTCCTCCCTTTTACAGGACTATGATAAATGTACAAAGTATGCCTTGTGAGGTATCATTTGAAAAAAACAACCCTCATAATTTGTCCTGGTAAAATATGTGTGGCAACATTGTATGTAAAATTATAAGATTCTACTGTATGATATTACTAAGACCTGTTTCTAGTCTGGAGAGCAGTCACAAACCAGTTCCCCAGAGACAAAGGGCTAGCTGACACCTCAGCCAGGTGTCAACAAAATCAAATGGACCATCATCTGGCAGAAAAGAGGATGTGAGTGAGAATCTACATCTTGATAAAGAAACAGATGAAGGTTCCCATCCACATAGGCTTGCCATCTCCTGAACCTCAGCTGAAGATGATTCTCAAAGAAGAGAAGAGCTATAAGAAAAGAGAGCATATGTTCCACATTATCTCTCCCTTTCTCTCTACCCACATTATCCACAATACCTGAAGAACAAAGAAAACAGCTTTGGACTGGGGAAGGGATCCAGTCTGAAAGAAATTCAAGACAGTAAGATGGATGAACCCCATGGTGAGAGAGACTTTTGCTTTGAATTCACTTAACTTGTTAAGTTAGGTATTAGTTGCATTTTACTTTTAGTTTCTTGTAACCAATTCTGGATATTATGCTTTGAAATGATCCTCACTCAGGGTCTGATTGGGGAGTGTGGCCTACTAGTCACAGCCACGACCTGACTGCCAGGGTTGTGGGGAGGGGAGCCTGGGCTCTCCCACTCCACTGGGTTCCATCCCAGGGCCCTTTGGGCTACCAGTAGTCTGATAACCAAGGCCACTTAAGGCTGTCCTCCCTGGGCCACTTTCTCTCATCCCCTCCACCCCCCACCCCTGGGATGAGCTTAGTCCAAGGCCTTCCCCTGGTGGGGAAATCTAAACCAAAAGAAGTAAGAAGGAGTTACCAATGTCCAAGGTCCACAGGATACTTCCCTCTCTGGTTGTCTCTGGGGTGGGTCCTTCCTTCCCTTAGAGAGGGCCTTCTAGGCATCTGTGTCAGAGCCTTTAGGCTTCCCTCTGCTCTGGAGCATTTGCTGCAGGTGTGGGGCTAGCTGAGCCCAAAATAATCCCTTAACCCCTTGTTGCCCAGTGTGGGGTTTGTACACTCCATCACATGCTTCATTGCTGGTAATCGTTTAAAATCTATCTTTCTGTAGTTAATAAACTTGCTTGCTGATTTATCTAAACCAGTGTGTTTGGACTGAAGTGTTTGGGAAACTACATTTGGGATAACAGGATTTGAGCATATAATTTTCAATTAATAAAATGATGGAATTTATTTGAGCGTGTATTGTGCAGTAGAGAGCTGGGTTGTACAAGACATACATTTCTAGAGAAAGTCTTGGACAGGGAATTTGCTGGTGTTGCTCTGCAGTGTAATTCATGAGTGGTTGGCTATAACACTCATACACTAAAAGTGGGAGTAACTTACATTCTGGAGGCTACGTGTGAGCAGACCAGGAGTGGTAGCTCTCTCAGCAAAGCAGTGTAAAAGGCACCCTAGGTTGGAGAACTGAGGGAACACAGCTCTTCATCAGTCCAGATTGTGCCTTGGGTAATGTCACAGAAGTGCTTAAAAGCCAGAGGCTAAGTGACCAAGGGACAGCGAACAGCGGAGTTTGTCGGAGGGAGACATAATATAATCACTATGGTTAGGAAAGGCCACATTGCCAGTGCCAATGCTGCTCCTGTCTCCTCCACCTGTACCTTTATCCAGATGCAGAACCTAACCATGGACGCCTCTACCTAGATTCTGGTGTGGATTTGCAGGGACTGTGGCCTGCATTTTCCACCTTCAGAAAGCCAGGCTGGAGGACCATCCAGTGTGAAAGGTGCCTGCTGGTGGAATCTCTCAGGAAGCAGGTGGGAGAACTACAGGAGGAGGTGGCTAGGCTCAGGAACATCTGTGCACATAAGGAATTCATTGAGAGTATTCATATGGAGACCTCCAAGCTTGAAAGCAACAAAGAGTCCTGTGACACCTTATAGACTAACAGATGTATTGGAGCATGAGCTTTCGTGGGTGAATTCCCACTTTGTTAGACGGAATTTTCACCCACAAAAGTTTATGCTCCAATACATCTGTTAGTTTTTAAGGTGCCACAGGACTCTTTGTTGCTTTTTACAGATCCAGACTAACATGGCTACCCCTCTGATACTTGACTCCAAGGTTGAGAAAGCTATCCAGCTGGAGAAGACTGCTGTCATGACATTGGGGGAGGAGGATATGGCTCAGTCACAGGGAGGACACTGGCTGTTGGTTACTTCTGGCAGCAGGCCGTGCTCCACCCCTACTCCCAATCCACCCACCATAGTGATGAAGAACCGCTATTCTGCCCTGACAATGAGGAATTGGCCCCAAAGGTGGAGGAGAAGCCATGTGGCCCCAAGGCTGGGAGTATCGCAGCTACAACTCCCAAGTGGAAACAGGATAGTGGTGGTTGGTGACTCCCTTCTGCAGGGGACAGAGCTCCCATCTGTCAACCTGGCATGGCATCCCAGGAGGCATGTTGCCTGCCAGGGGCCTGAATCCAAGATGTTAAGGAGGGATTGTTGAGGATCATCCAGCCATCTGACAACTACCCCGTGCTTAGAATAGCTCCATGCTGGAGAAGGGAAGGCTCCTCAGTCCAGTGCTGCATGCAGGAGTGCCCCTCGGTCCAGCTCTGTGCAGGGTGGGGGCCCCTTGGTCCAGTGCAGCATGATGGGAATGGGACTCAGGCCAGCTCTGCCTGGGGGTGGAGGGAATATGCATTCTTGCTTATCAGGCCAGCTCTGCCTGGGGGTGGAGGGAATATGCATTCTTGCTTACCACCCTTCCACAGGCTTCTGGCTGGGCTGGAGATGGGGCCTCAGGGGGAAAAGGAGGAGTAGGGTGTGGGGGGGGGGGGTAGCGAGGGAGCTGGGGGCATGGCCAGAGTTCTGGCCACTCCTTTGGGGTCCCCAAATTGGCTGTGTTTCCTGGGCACTAGCCCCATTGGCCTGTGCAGTAATCTGCCTATGCCCACACAAGGAAAATTACAAATTTTGACCAGCTCTATTAACAACTAAAGGAGACTGTGGGGTTTAACTCCAACTGCTTTGTCTTCGCTCGTATTTTAACTCAAGTAAACTAGCTCCAGTTAAGAGACCACTGTTTGTTTTTGTTTGGTTGGTTTTTTGCTAGGTAGACAAAGCCAACCTGGGCTGAAGCTGGTGGATGTACAGGATCCTTCCCTTCTCCTAGAACAACATAAGAACGACCATACTGGGTCAGACCAAAGGTCCATCTAGCCCCGTATCCTGTCTTCCAACAACATCCAATGTCAAGTTCCCCAGAGGGAATGAACAGAACAGGCAATCACCAAGTGATCCATCCCCTGCTGCCCACTTCCAGCTCTGGCAAACAACCTACAGCAGCCCAACACCCTCCAGAACTGAGCAGTAATGAATGAGATCAATACAACATTTCAGCCAGCGGGCACCCTCTGCCATGGTTTAGATCCTTTACTCTCATAACACAGTCAAACAATTAACAGACAACTTCTGTTAATGAGATAACTGGATCTGACATAACTTGGACTTCACATAACTACAGCCATTTTTATGTACTCAGCCATTCTTATCTGGAAGCAAGGACACCACGTAGTCAGGAATAATTTGGGTTTTGCTTAGGAAGACAATAACAGCTGCATAACTTCAGTTGCTAACAAGGATAGATACAATGACAGATTCATGAGAAAGGGAGAGAATGTGGATAGCTGACCCTGGTCTGTCTGTGTCTGTAAAAATGTTACTGGGAGTTGCATTGCTGATAAGTAGAAATTATGAGTTCTTTGCTATTGCTAGGGAAATTGTTAGCCCATTAGAGGTTACTATGAGTTATGATTATGTGCTTTGTTTTGAACAACCTATACAAAGATTAGTTAGAGTGTGCTTTTTGGAGAAGTTTTGGAGAGGATTTCAGCAAGCAAGAAAACTGACATCTAACTCCCCAGCTGCTAGGAGAAAGGCTGGCCACTGGAAAACTGCTGCTGACCATTCAACACCAACTCAGATTTTGGATAATCTGGAGCACTCTAGACTATTGTTATTGTAGATGTGTATGTTTGTTCTCAATAAAAAAGGATTTTTGAGTGAAAGCACTCTTGTGTGTACCAATCATTTATCAGACAGAGGAGCTGTGTCCCCATTGATTTATGTCCTGACACAGCCTGTAAAACACAGACTAATTACCATACTTTGGGGGTCAGGAAACCCCAGGTAACAACTCCCAGTAGGGGAGACTCTCCCCTGCATTCATCAATAGAGGAGGCAGCAAAACCAAATCCATAATATCCCTAGAGACAGCGATGGCCTCAACAGGAGGTTCTAATTCCTTCTGTCCACCTCTAACTCCAAGCATCCTGGGAAATGGTGTCAGAGGCCTTTGGCAGCTATCATAGTTATAGTCCTTTTGCCGGAGCCCCCAAGAGCTCACTCTGGAGTTACAGGAGTTGGCAACTCTAGCCGGGTGTTTTATTGTGATGGGACAAGCCTTCTGCCCTTTATGGATGTTGCTTTTGGGGGGCACTTGGCATCTTGCTGAAGGTAAAAGAAAAAAAAACGTTTACATTTAAAAGAAATCTCAATATGTTAAGATAACAAATACACAGTTAAGGAACCAAAACAACCTTAACTGAGCCCTGCTGTGATGCTCTGCAATAACCATAAGTTATCATAAAGGTATTTTAGTGTTTGCGGTACCAGGTTTATCCAATATTTAGAAACACACTGGATGTGTTTTCCTCCCCATGGCATTTCTAAAGTGCAGAGTTAGTGTTGTTTTGGTGCTTGACCTTTCCTTTTCTTACTATTCATGTGGGGATTTCTTTCAAGTTTAACCTTAACTCTCAATATCCTGGGTTTAACAGTTGGTTTGGGATAATAACATTGTGTGATTTATTCTGTTATGTATTTGACCCTAAATTACTGATATTTGTTGTCAATGCCATCTCAACATAGGTTTTGTCTGGGAATTTCCTGATTTTTTTTTTTTTAATTAAGTTTCCTGCACCTCAGCAAGAACCCTGGAGGGCATGTAGCAGTGCAATATTCCTAATGGTTTGAAGAGATGAAGTCTCAAACTTTTAATTTTTTGAACTTTTAGGGCCATTTGCTGGGTTGCTCTGGGTGTTTTACCCCACCTGAAGCAGTACAAAGCAGCCAGAAGGTATGGGCCAGAGAAGCAGGGTTTAGAACAGCTTTGTTCACCGGCTTACTGCTCTCTCTTTGGTCCTAAAAATTCCTCTGCCTCTTGCATCTCTTCACTTACCCTAAACACAAACCTTTCCCCTCTGCCTTCTGCATTCCCTATACTCCACAGAACATACACACTTCAGCTTTCCCTCTTCAACAACCCTTACATTCCCACTGTGTTTCCTTTGCCACCTGCACCCACTGTAACTCCCTATTTTCTCCCTCCACCCTTGCCCTTGCCCTCTCTACTGAGTAGATCTGGTGCATCAGGCAGGTGGACTTTCTCTTTTGCCAGACCATCACATCCTGTACACCCCAGTTTCCCCTCCCTTCTCTCTTCCAAATTCCCCCACCTCTTGCATTGCCCTGTACCCACATTTCAACTTTCCCCTCCCTCCTATCCTATGTGCACTGTAGCAGGGTGGCCACCTGCTCCTGCCCTAAAGGGCTTAAAACAGCCCTGGGAGATGGCTGTGGCAGGGGAAAACCTGGGCTGATTAGGAAAGTAGCCACAGCTGGGCCATGCCCCAATCAGGCCGCAGCTGGCCCTATAAAGAGGCTGTGGGCTGGCAGCATAGGTAGTCTCTCTCTAGGTACAGAGAGAGAGAAGGGCTTGGTGGCCTGGGAAGCAGAGCAAGGGAATAGGGTAAGGGAGCCAGGGAGCTCCCACCTGGAAAACCCCCAGGCTGCAGGCCTGGAAAGGTACTGGGGTTGTAGGGGTGCAGCCTGGGGGTAGGTGGAGGCAGTAGGTTCAAATCCTGCTTGCTGATGATGAGTGCTATGGACTGCAGTCTGCCCCAGAGTGTGGGGGCAAGATGAGGACTGGCAGTGAACACTGAGGCAAGATGGAGAAAGAGGGTGGGGATTCCCCTGGGAGGGGAGCCCAGAAAGTGGGGGTACTGCCAGGGGGCAGTACCCAAGGGAGATGGGCACTGGGCTCTGGGAGGGATACAGGGCCAGCGACAGTGGGACACTAGCCTATAGAGGGCGCTCTAAGTCTGGAGTGCTAATTCCTGTACCAGACCAGCAGGAGGCGCTGCAGGGGTGAGTCCTGCACACACACACCCCACTTCCTCCTGCCTTCTCTGCTATGTAGATCTGAAGCAATGAGTAGCTTTGAAAGAAAGTTTAGTATTAATGGCAAAAAATAAGCACTCTCTTTCCATCTAAAAGCAAGACAGTCATAATTAAACCATTTATAAAGAGGAGTCAGTTGAGCTACAGAGGGAAATTGACTCACCCAGAGTCATAGAACGAGCCAATGGTAGAACTGGAAAAGTACTCAATTGAGTCCCAAGTTCCTGTCTTCTTTAACTGCTAGACAACAAAATGTGGTTGCATCTGATTTGCAGGCACCAAAGAATACGTATTCATGTGCTCCTTTACCTGACTCATTAGATGTTACTAAAGCAGTAGGAGGAAGCAGTAACAATGAGAGTAGACTTAAGGATTCGCTCTTGTTGCACAGTTAACGCTACCGGATTAGGTATCTACATGCTTTCCAGATTCTGGGGCTAGTCTGCCCCCAGCATAAGTTAGAGCAGTCTTCTGGATGCTCTGATTTACAATCAGCTGCTCACAATCTCTGGCAGCCAGGGACTACCAGGGTATACGAATGCCAAGCCATATACCCTTTTCTCTGGCCACACTCCTGCACTGGGGAAGAGGAGGCTGGGAACAGACGGCATAGAAGTCACTGCCATCTCTTTATGCTGCCTAAGGCTTCCCCTCTGCAGGGGAGATCCACCGGGGGATGGATTCAGCAGTTTTACAGCTGCCTTGTGCCTCCAGAGGAACAAATCACCTGGAATGGTGCTAAGGATCTGGCCCTATGTGCTTTAAAATGAGGTACAACCACTGTCTATGACTATAATTTCTTTAAAGAGGGGGCGGTACTCAGCGCTACCTTTCATCCATTCTCTTTGTTTTACTCCAGCTGAAACTGCTCTGGAACCAAAAATGAACAGAGCATTAGGGCTAGTTGTCTTTATGGAGGAAAATTATCTGAGTGAATGGACCTGCCATAGAGAGAGCCAGAAGTTCCTTTTCCCTTCTCTCATCTCCGCTGTTCCTTTGAATGAAGGGGTAAAGCTCTTCAAAGTAAATGCTTTTCTGAATTCAGTTTCCATTTCCAGCATTTAAAGGGACACTGTCAGGTTAATTTATGGTCAAAATTCACATCTTATGCAAACAACCTTTTACAAAATCTGACATTTTGGGAGACTTTTATTAACTATTAACTTTCATCTCAGGGGACACTGTACTTTGAATAGTATTTGACTGTAACTCTGATTGTCCCATCTCAAAAAGGATCTAGTAGAACTCGAAAAGGTGCAGAAAAGGGCAAAAAGATTATAAAGGGTATGGAGCGGCTTCCATACAATGCAAGACTAAAAAGATTAGGGCTGTTCAGCTTAGAACAGAGGCAGCAAGGAAGGGAGAAGATAAGGGGTCTATAAAATCATGAACGGTGTGGGATACAAACAAGAGGAAGTACTGTTTTTCATACAATGCACTATTAACCTGTAGACCTCATTGCCATGAAATTTGTGATGACCAAAAGTATAACTGGTTTTAAAAAAAAATTCAGTAAGGTCACAGAGGGTAGGCCCCTCAATGGCTATTAGCCAAGATGGTCAGGGATGCAACCTCATGCTCAGGACGACCTTAAACCTCAGACTACCAGAAGCCAGGAGGGGAAGCCAGAGGTGGATCATTCCAAAATTGACCTGTTCTGTACATTCTCCTGGAGCTCTGGTATTGAGCACTGCTGAAGATTCTGGGCTATACGGACCGTTGGTCTAACCCACGATGGCAGTTCTTATGTTCTTATCTATAACCCCAAGTTGCAGCATCCCATAACCTACAGCATTATATGAGAAATGCAGAATGAAACTGAAAACAAAATGTCTATATGGCCAATCTTCAGTGACGCCGAGTGTACAGGGTACTGGACTTGGACTCAGTAGACTTGTGCTCTATTCCTAGCTCCGCCACTAACTTGCTATGTGATCTTTGGCAAGTCATTTCACCTCTATTTCTCCTCCCACCCTTTGTCGGTCTTGTCTATTTACACTGTAAGTTCATCCAGGTAGAAACTGTGTCTTACTCTATTTTTGTGCAGTGCATAGTGCTGTTGGGCTCTGAATTTGGTCAGGTCTTTAGGAGCTACTGCAGTACTATTAATAATGTGAAGTTAAATATTTTGCATAACTGGTACAAAATAAATCAGAGCTGACATACGGGCTCCATTTAAATCAATGTGAGAAAATACTATTAACGTTAATGGAGCTAAGATCTTCACCCTTCTTTCAGTCATAGTAGAGTTATTAGTGATGTGTGTAAAATTCATACATATATTTATTCTCTGAGGCATCCATATTGTTGTTTACAGATACAATAATAATGATGCTGAGCTCTTATGTGGTGCTTTTCATCAGTAGATCGCAATGCACTGTTAAAGGGGGGTCAGTATCATTAACCTTATTTAATAGATGGGGAAACTGAGGCACGGGACAGTGAATTGTTACCTAGCAGGCCTCTCTCAGAACCAGGAATAGACCCCCAAGTCTCCTGCACACCCGTCCATGGTTCTATCCATGAATTTAAATACAGTGGGGCCAAATATATCTCCAGTGTAAGACTATTGACTTGAATGAAGTTATATCAAGGATTAAATTGATCTGTCCTGAGGCTTAAACATTTGACATTAATATATATGGTGCAGTACTTAGTACTCAGCTACAACAAAGCAAAATTAGGATTGCTCTTCAGCTTTTAACAGCCAGGTTAGCAAGGCCCATAAAAGAACAATTCCATCCCCATCAATCATTTCAAGTTTGAACATGCAAATGCTGCTGCTGAAGGCAGAAGGAACTTTTTCCTATTTTTGTGAGTAGTGTATTTTGGGGTGACTACATGGCAAGATGGATATGTATCGAGGGTTACTATGTGCAGTTACGTGTTTGTCTCTGAAGTCTGAGAGCATGTGAGTCATCATAAAGGCTTCAGGTTGTAAGTAACATCGACACAGAAATCATTAAAACACAAAACAAGTTAGCCTTGTGGTGGTTCATTTACCCTGGAGCATCATACAGGAAGAAATTGTATCACTTGATGAAATCTCTTTTAATAAGTGGGTAGGATTAGCGTGGACAATTCATTGCAACTGGCTGACATTTGTGGACTATCTCATAGAGAATGATTAGGCCTACGTCCTAAAGAGCAGCTATATATTATTATTTTATGTACAGGCATGCCTACAACATGCAAAGCGCTTTCCTAACATTCACGGAAGAGTGCTCTGTGCTCCAAGCAGCTCAACATTTAAGGACAGTCAAGGAGACGGGTTCAGGGAAAGGAGCGACAAGAGACCGTTTGTACACAAGTGAACGTAGTTCACTGCAAGCAGCATGGCAGCAGTAGGTCTTTAAGAGGGAAAATTAACTGTTTATCAGGAATTTAGGCTCTATGGCTAACTGAGCCATGAACCTTTTGTGATCGTCTTGTAATCCAAATATATGTGCCCAAAGAATTACAAAGACAATAGAGGCAATAATAACAAACTCCTTGAGTAGCTCACCCTTGGCTGACTGGCATTCAGAGCCTCGGACATCAACTAGGAGGGTACAGAATTATTGTAAAGGTGACTGTTATGAACCCAAGGATAGCTACACATTGCAGAGTCATATATGTCTGAGTTGGAGGAATGTGTCCAGAGTCTGAATATCATGCAAGTTGGTGACATCTCAGAGTTGGCCAGTGGAGAAGGGGAACTCATCTGACAGGAGGCTGGTGACTTATCTACAAACATTCTCGGAGCTGATACGCAGCAGAGGTAAAATCAATGTTGCCAATTCCAAGTGCTCCAAAGACAATAATCAGGCTTCAGAAATCATGATGGGCTTGAAAATCATGAGACTTTAAAAAAACAATACTTCTTTTGTTTCTCTTGTATCTGCTTTCTGTTTTTTGGCTCTTAGGGTGCATTCAGGTCACATTTTCAAACTTTTGTCTGCAACCATAAGGGCTACAGATCTGTGTGTGTGTATCTGGGGGTGGCAGGGAAGGTGAGAGTGAGTATTACCATGAAAGAATCACATGGTTCCAGGAGGCTGGTGTTTTCATAAAGCTCTAACATCATGAGATAAGTGGTAAAATCACTAGAGTTGTCAACAGCAGTATCAGAATAGGATCAGGCTTTGCCTACCTTGATGATTGGAAGGAGGCTCCTTTTTTGTACAGGCTTTCTCCAAGTGCCTGTTAGATGGGGGCTGGCCTTCACAAGGTAAAGATCCACATCACTGATCCATTCGTGTTAGAAAATCCTTCCATTGTCCATCTTCACTTGGTGTTCTATTCATGCACATTAGCTAGCATGCTTATGTGCTGGGAGATCTGAATTATTATTGCTACACCTGTTAAGTCTTGGTTCAAAGTTCTAAGAAAGAGTCAGTGTTGAACTTGCTTCTTTGGATTAGTTACAATAAGCTTCTAGCAGACGTGTGTGCTGTAGCCACGTTGGAAGTACATCTCCTCTTATAGCATGAGCAGGGCCGGCTCCAGGCACCAGCCGAGCAAGCTGGTGCTTGGGGCGGCAGCTTGTAGGAGGCGGCATTCCGCCCAATCCTAGGGCGGCACAGCCGCTTTTTTTTTTTTTTTTTTTTTGTGGTGTTCTGCTCCGGCCGTCCTGTAGGGGGCAGTGGTGCGGAAGACGGGAGCGCCCTGCAGCAAGCCCGGCAGGGCAGCCTGCGTCCTCCGGCCGCCCTGTAGGGGGCGGCGGCGCGGAGGATGGGAGCGCCCTGCAGCAAGCCCGGCAGGGCAGCCCGCGTCATTCCCTCCCAGCCAACCGGAGCAGCGCAGAGCCCTCACGGCAGGCGGCAGGGCCGCATGGCAGCTCCCCGCTGAAGCCTTGGCCGCCCCCCTTCTCTCTCTCCCCCCGCTCCCTCCCCCTCCCCCCACTAGCCAGGGCACATCTGCAGCGCAGGGAGTCCCCCTGCACCCTGGCTCCAGCTGCGCCGCAGGTTTTTTTTTTTGCTTGGGGAGGCCAAAAAGCCAAAAAGCAGAGAAATCCTGCATCAGCACAGGGAGATGGACAAGGTGACCACTGGAGGTCCCTCCAGCTCTATCAGTTTCTATGATTTCATGAATCCTGAGCCCTTTGGAAAATCTCATTATTACAGGGTGGTACCCTGAGAGTCTTTTCCAGCCTCACTAACTGACCACCACAACTCCAGGTGTTTATAACCACTGTTGTGCTTTATTATATCCCTTCAACAGGGTACAACATGGAATATTATTTACATACTACATAGAGTCAATCACCAGCTTCCCCCACTTGCTTCTGGAGAAGGGTACATTCATTAATTATTATTATTATTAGCAGCACCTCCTGCCTTCCTTCAGGCTCCCTGCCTTCCTGTCTGCTTATATAGTTCCAGCCACTGGTGTTACCGCTGAGGGGCTAATTGGGTGAAAGTATCTCTATTCAGTTAATTGGCACCCTCTGCCAATTGCCTGTCTTTCAATTAGGCCCCAGTTTGGGATGGGGATTTGAATGACAGGGTGCTGAGTCACTCACTCTGTTTTGAATCTGAGCCATTGAACTGGCTGAGGATCTGAAGCCATGTGGGGAACATAATCCAGATATGGACTGGATAAACTCCTGATCCCTGAAGTATCTTCTATGGATGCAGATTGATTCCACAGTCTCCATCTGAATCAGCTACAAGGCTCTCTTTAACACAAATCCCTCTCATTCAGACTCTGAATCCCTCTGAGTTCTGATGTCCAGAGTTCCCTTTTGACAGGGCTTGGCCCAGGTTTGAGGAACAGTTCTGTTGTTCTCCTCTGAATTGGGTTGAGAACTGCTAGGTGGCCAGCTAGTTGTCTCATTACCCTCTCCGTACTCATCCTCTGCTGTTCCAAGGCCCAGCTGTGTCTGCGCTAGACCTGAATGCTCTGCCCCTTTAACTGCCAGGATTTCCTTACTGAAGGGGGTCTACCTATGACACTGTGGATTATGATGCATGCAATAATACATTGCATAGGGGTGCAGCAAGTTCATTATGGAAGAAGTGGATGGCAGACGGAGCCTTTATTTCAGGCCCAACACAAGGGTTGTCAATTTTGGTTGGACGGATTCCTAGGGGTTTTATCACATGACATAATCTTTAATTAAAGATTAACCTTTAATTCCTGGAGGCTCCAGGACAATCCTGGAGAGTTGGCATCCCTACCCAACACAGACTCAGGTAGGCTCAACAGCACCAGTGACCGCAAGCATAGTTGTGTTGGCAGCAGTAACACTGCTGTCCAATATGTTCAGTTGGGTCCACAGAAATTTTAAAGTAGAGGTCTGGAAACAAATAAGGTCACTGCGGGGAATTGGAAGAAAGAGGGTAATAGGTGTCTTACAAAGATCCACAAGAATATAGAGGATCAGAAACAAAATTCAACCCAAATAAAGTAAGCTGAGCCATTTACCTGAGTATGGGCTGGGGAGCAGATGCTCAAGATCTTTTGGACCTTATGTGGTCCCTACCTGCCAAAGAAGATCAGTATATGTTAATTAGCAACTTTAGTTAATTAGTAAGTTAGTGATCATTTAGCAGCAAGCATCGCATCAGTGAAAGGAATGGGTTTTCTTTTCATGACAGGAAAGCCGAGAGACAGAAACAAGAATTATTTGTTGTCTTGTCAACAGTGGGGAAAAAATATCATTTCAAGTGCAATGAGTATTAGCATAAACACATTCCAATTTGTATGCTGTGCTGTAAGATGAAAGTCAATTTAGTTGTTTACTAATCTCATTTTAAAGATCCATGATAAAAGATGGGTGACTACAGGTCTTGTAAACAAAAACTGAAAACATTCGTGTTTCCATTATAGGTCCAGCTATCTTTTGCAGGAACCAAATTCCATATGAACCCTGGCCTCACATCACTGGGACATTTGCTATGCCCCCTTCAAATGTGATACATATTATTAGATAAAAAACAAAAGGCTGCTGTGTGGATACTGAGTATCAATTATTTACATCTGCCCCCTAAGCTATTATTAATTGCTTGATTTCTTATAGGCCTCCTATCAGAGGTGGGTCTTGAGGGGCGGTTTGAAGGAGGATAGTGGACTTATCGATCAGTTCAGAAAAGGCGTTCTGTGAATACCAGCATCATTTAATAAGACATAAAGATATTTGTGTTAGGCACTGATGAATGTAGGAGTCACAAACAGGTGGGGAAAGTGAGGCAAGACAATACATTAAGAGTCAAGAAAGGGCAAGTATGGAAGAACAAAGATGAAGCTTGAACTTGTGATAAAAGAGATGGCACCAGTGGAGGGATTCAGAGGGTGATGATGTTGTTACACCCATGGGCAAGGATGATAAACTTAGCTACTGCTTCTTGTATAGGATGGAGGAGGCAATGTGGGTGAGGAGGAGACTATAGTAATCGAGAGGACCTGGACATGAGTTTTGGCTGTCTGGACAGAGAAGTAGAAAGGAGAGATCTTAGAAATGTTACAGAGGAAGAAGAAAGCAGGATTTGTGCAGGACAAGAGTGGGGAGGAATCAAAGATGATGCTCAGGTTATGAGCCTAGGTGACAGAGAGTATGGTGGTGATGACAGCAGTGATGGAGAAAAAGGGAGTGGGGAGGGCTTGGGTGGAAAGAGGCCAGGGTCTGTATGGAATTCAGTTCCTGCAGACGATAGCTGAACCTACAATGGAAACACTAACATTTTCAGTTTTTGTTTACAAGACCTGTAGTCACCTGTCTCTAATCCTGGAGCTCAGGAGCCAGTGGTTAGACAGTGAGGCAGGCCATGGCTACTGGGAGATCTCCTGTAGCGATGCGGGTGGAAGGCAGAGCCCAGCAGGGCCGAAAGGTTCTTGTTTTGATGTTGTTTTTAGGGTAAGGGAGTCTGTTACCCTGAAAGAAGTTGAACTTTTTAGAATGGCTTGGCCACAGGGCCAAGTCATCTCTACGGTGGGAGTAGGCTGAAGATTGTTGAGAGGAAATTGAGGTAGAGATGCCACAATTCTGGATTATGCCATAAGGTGATGCCGGGAGTCTTGTAACACTAAACATTTTCCTGTGAAGTTTCGGTTTCAGTGAATCAGCATTTTTGATGAAAAAAACCTTCTGTTGAAAAATTCCTGACCAGCTCTAATTCTACCTTCCCCACCCCTGGAAAAGCCAGAGTAGATCCCAGCTTATAACTTCCTGTATGTTACCTGCTGGAGACATCCCCAGCCTGGGAGGAGCCCACAGCAGAACAGGCAGAGACTGATCAGAGATAGCTCTTATGCTTCCCAACCTGCATCCCTTGATGCAAGGACCCTATACATTGAGGACAAGAAGGGCAAGTGGCCACAGCATGATGCAACCTGGCAATCCCTAGTTGGTGTATGGCCCATAGGGACCATAGACAGCTGGTGGAAATTGGAGCAGCCTCCAGATTGCACTAACCCTCAATGGAGATGGGACAGAAAATCAAGTCCTTGTAACAGGCTTCCTGATGGCTCCTCTGTAGACAGTGTAAGCTGGACACAGCAGAGAATCTGCTCCATTGTCTCGTAGCGTCTTGCCTGAAAAGCATGCAATCAATTTTCAACAGCTAAAGATCCTGTTAAATTAGGGTGAACTTCCGTGCTGCTATAAATGCCAAGGACAATGCCAACATTTCTTTCTTTTTTTTTAAAAAGGAATAAAACTTCAAGCCTCATTTAAGTAAAACTTCATGCATTATCTGTGCTGCCTTTGGAATTATTAGCGCTGCAAGTTAAATAGCATTGATGCAGGGTCATTGTCTTTGTCCTCATCTGAATAAAAACCCTTCTGTGCGGAGTCGGATTGAATTGGCACAGGAATGTTAGCCTGAGTGAGGACACCGAGGAATTCAATCAACCAAAAAATTAACACAGCTTTCTCTTCCTACATTTAGAGGCAAGCCTGAAACTCTCCCTGTTGTTGCTATTTATCCTACTATCAAAAGCATTTCATTTACAGGTGCAATATATACTGCAGGACCTGTGACAATACAGACCATCATAGCTACAGGGTGAGCTATGCCTTGGGTCCCCTTTTCGTCCCTCTCAAGTGTACCCGGTAGGTGACAGGCCTGGCTTCCCACACCTCACCCAGGGTGGAAACACATGGCCCAGCCCCACTTGGAGTAGATCTCCGGGCTGCAGCCGCCTCACTCCCAGCCACGTTTGCGACACAGCCTCAGCTCAGTTTGGCACCTGTCAGCCCTTTCACTTTGCAGACCGGTGACCAGTGAGCTGATTAAAGTGACTCAAAAACCAGTGTCTTAAAAACAAGCATGATTCACTCATTCCCCAAAGGTGCAATGCACGTAGAGCAAAGGGTAAAAAAATAAGTGGCCTATATCGCTGCATCTGACTTACAAAAGCTGGCAAAGATATATAGTAAGGTGTAAGTCCACCTCTGCCCAGCTAACTCCATCCATGGCAGGGAGAAGCAGACTGTCCTTCCTTCAATAGGGTCTCTATTTCTTTGTGCATTCCCTGGCCAGACTGTCAATTTTTGTGCCTCTCCCTGGGCACTCTCTCCTAGCTCACCCTAGCTCTAGGATCTTTGAGGCTTAGGATCTCCTTTTATACTAGTCTTTAGTCTTGGGAAGAGTAAATCATTGGAGCCTGGATGGAGTCAGACAGGTAGTTTCTTCCCCATTGATGGCTCTGCCATTATCTGAAATGCTTGGAAGTTGATTACCCCAGGTGTCTTGTCTTATCTTGTTTCATTTCCTGTGGGTTTCCCTCTTAAAGCTTCTTTAGGGTACGTCTTCACTTACCGGAGGGTCCGGCGGCAGGCAATCGATGTTCTGGGATCGATTTATCGCGTCTGGTTAAGACGCGATAAATCAATCCCGGAAGTGCTCGCCGTCGACGCCGGTACTCCAGCTCGGCGAGAAGAGTACGCGGCATTGACGGGGGAGCCTCCCTGCCGCGTCTTGACCCGCGGTAAGTTCGGACTAAGGTACTTCGAATTCAGCTACGTTATTAACGTAGCTGAATTTGCGTACCTTAGTCCGAAGTGGGGACTTAGTGGGGACCAGGCCTTTGAGATAACTGTATGCATCCAGACAGAATATCACCATGGTAAACTGAGGTGCATATTATATTTATTTAAAAAATATACAGATATTTCCCAGTTCTCTACACAGAGAAACAGTCAGGGCCCAGATCCTGACCTTGGATAAATCAGTAAGTTGAAAGGCGCTATATCCATTTCCAGTAGAAGAGCTAGCCTAGGGTCTGTAATTTATTCTCTAACTTAGAAGCCAGGATTGTTTTTTGTTTTACTGATACAGGAGATCCTCCTGCCTTGATTTTTGTTTTCCTTTTGTAATAATTGACACAATAAAATCCATGGGTTTTTTTTATTCACATTGGAGGATTGTTTCTGTGTGTGGCTAGTGAATCTGACAGCCCTAATAAACATAGTTCTTCATTCACAAAACAGGTACATAGCATCTACCTGTTATGGGCTTTCCCTTAGACCTTCCCCTGGGTCTTGTCACGCAGACAGAAAGCAGAAGACCAGAAGTCCAGGCAATGCGATTTTTATTGGGGTTAATCAAGCAAGCATATCCATAGTTCTGCATACTGGTAGAGCCTTTTCCCCAGTGTCCCCCCTTCCCTTCTTTAGCAGGCATAATTATACCTGTAGTGCACGCCCTTGGTCCCACCCCTTACAATTTGTGGTCATGTTCTATTTTGGAGGGTATTGGGTCTGGTGGCTTCAGTACCACCTCTTTTGTATCCCATGGGAGGGGTAAGGAGTGAGGTGGTGCTCCAGTCAGGGACAGGCATTTCTTTGGCTTTTAGTGTTTCTTATACCTTTCCCCCTCCATGCCTCTCACTCTCCCGATTGGTTGCTTGACCTTATCTCAAGAGAGGAGTTGAGGCAGGACTGTCCTTCAAGTATACGCTCATATATTAAATTCACACGCTACCCTTTAGCTCTATCTCGTCTCTCTTTTCACCCACATCAGCTTGTGGGCAGATGAAACACATAGTGTCTTTGTTCTTTGTTCACACACATTAGTAAGAATATAAAAACATCAAAAGTCAAATGGGCCAACAAGACCCCAAATTCTCTTTCAAGCAAATATACAAGCCTGACTACTACATTATCATCACTAACATTCCTAACACCAAAATGAAGAGAGCAGATGACTTAGTGTCCACATTAGGTACTTTGCCACACAGACCTAATTTACGTGGGAAGTCCGTAGCTACCATGCTGATGGTTGCTACTGAAAACCCCAAGACACTAAGAACCATTCCCTTTCTCATCCTGCTTTGAAAAAACAGACCCCTTCCACTCAGGGTCTTGGTTAGCATGTGTAGGGCCTGTGATAGATAGTTGAGCAATTCTGATCCCATCCAGCAGAGGGCAGTGTGCTCATACATGTAGGCCCATTCAATTAATTATTTATACAGTATATTAACCCCACAGGAAAAGCAGATTTCCACATTGCCATGTTAAACTGTATGTGTTTGGGCTTTATTTATTTATTTATATTTAGTAAAAACAGAACTGTTGAGTTTTGCTGATAACAATCTACCAAGTTTTATTTTCATTCTCCCCAAAACTGACACACACCAACTTCCTCTTAAGCTTTCTGTTTAGAGGATATCCCAAAACACCAGGTGCATTCTTATAACTGCATTTTCTTAGGACTGCTACCTAGAGCCAGAATGAACTCCAGATTTGTCGCTAGATTACAAACTGCAACAAATACATTGCTCCTAATTGTGTTTGCCTTACGTCTGTGATGTGAGGGTTTAGGAGTTCTGATTTTTTTTTTAATTTATTTGAATAGTCAGGGAACATTTCCTAGGGAAAAAAAATATCTCAGTATGGTCATTGCACTCACGAGAGGGGGGTATTATGTTCCAATCAGAATGCAACAAATACTGCTTTTGCCTTTGTCATTCCTTCTTCACCTTCTTGGCTTGATATTGCTTGTCCAAATGCCAGCCGACATGGAGAGGTATCCCTTTTGATTTGCAAGCTGAAATATGCTTTGATGTCCTTACATGTTTTGTACAGTCTCCAAGTCCTTTGTGCCTCGCAGCAAAATCACAACAGTGCACTGTGCAGAATGCAAATTCACATCCTTTTCTTCCTGATGGCTTCATAACATGATATTTTCTTGGAGTACAATTGTGTTTCTGGCAATTTCCAAGAGTATGTCTCTCGTCTATTTTAGTTTAGTTTTTTGCTTGACTTCTTCCATGATCCTCTTAACCAACTGTGTACATAACATGTTAACAAGAGGATCTGCCAAAATATGTGGCGTTTTCTCTTTTTCTCTCTCGGAACAGTAAGAAATATACCTTATTATCATAAAAGAGTTTAAAAAGACCTATTTGTCAGGTCTTTGAAAACCCTAATGCTTTTGGTTTTCTGGACCTAAACAAGGAAAGTTTAGGTCCCAATTGTTAAATTTTGCTTAGAGTTCCAAGTTCATCTGAACCTAAAAACTAACAGTGAAATACCCAGTGAAAGTTACTTCCCCAATGCAACCCAAAATTATGCATGTCTTATATGGATTGGTTATAAAACATTTACATAGCACTTCTAGTAGTGCTGTTAGAGTGACCAGATAGCAAGTGTGAAAAATCAGGACAGGGGTGAGGGGTAATACGTGTCTATATAAGAAAAAGCCTCAAATATCAGGACTGTCCCTATAAAATTGGCACATCTGGTCACCCTAAGTGCTGTGTCATCTTAACTGTAACCTCTCTGCCAGCATAGCAAAATAGTCCCAACAGTGTATGTGTTTTTTGCTTTAAATGACTCAAGTGATGACACTTCCACCATGTCCTTTCCTAGACCTGGTCCACACTAACCCCCCACTTCGAACTAAGATACGCAACTTCAGCTACGTGAACAACTTAGCTGAAATCGAAGTACCTTAGTTTGAACTTACCGCGGGTCCAGACACGGCAGGCAGGCTCCCCCGTCGACTCTGCATACTCCTCTCGCGGAGCAGGAGTACCGGCGTCGACGGCGAGCACTTCCGGGATCGATTTATCACGTCTAGACAAGACGCGATAAATCGAACCCAGAAGATCGATTGCTTACCGCCGGACCCAGAAGTAAGTATAGGCGTACCCCTAGACTAGTCCAAAGTCTGTTATCTATCACAAGCAGGAAGTTTTCTTTGTGGTGACTTTTGTAGCACTGCAATCCATGTGATTATGGTGACCAAGAGCACACTGCAATTGACATAGGACACATTTTCATGAACAGGTCAAGAACATTAAAATGTATCATGCATCTCTATTAAAGTAGCATCTGAATGCCTCACACATAATGATGGATTTATCCTGACAAAATTCAGGTCAATTAGAGAAGTGTTGTCTCAATTTTGAAGATGGGAAACTGAGGCACAGAAAGATTAAGTGACTTGCCCAAAATCACACCGAAAGCCTGTAGCAGAGGCAGGAATTGAGCTGCCATCTGAAATCCATGTAATCCCAAGACCATTTTTCTTTCACAGATATTGCTGGTGCATGACTTTGGTGTCACTGAAAAAAATGTAATTCATCCTTTCCCACTGAGAAGCATTACAGAATATACCTCTATTTCATCTTCCAAGCACTTTACAAAAAACAGATCTGATTATGTAGCCATACACACGAGAAACTCCAAGTGAAATCTGTTAGATTGAAGATCCTCTGCACCTCTGAAAAAGCAGAAACTTACTTAGTTGCCTAAATAGAGGTTTCAGTGGCTAACTGTAGACACGGAAGTTTGGAAGCTTGGCCTGAGTGGCTTGCCCAAGGTGTGAGAACTGGGCTGAGACCTGGAAGGACTTCGCTCATACCATTCCTGACCCACGGTGGCTTTCCCCTACTCTCACAGCTTTCCCCTGCTTTCCAGTCAAGGAAGACTGTATGCAACCCTAAATCCTAATGTTAGCACGTTGTTTGAGTCCATATGATGAGTCCATATTATCATCTTATAGCAACTTACCTCTCTTGTCCCCTTCCAGACACCAGTGAGAATCAGATTTGAAGCTCATTGATTTGAGGGAGAAGATTGCAATAAAGAGACAGAACTAAAATTGAAGTATTTTTCTGGGCACATTCATTGTTAGATTTTTTCCCCTCAGCTAAAGGAAAATATGTTGCTACTGCTTTAGCACTATGCATTTTTCATCTTTCCAGATGTATATACTAATATCTGGCTCTTATATAACATTTTTCATCTGTACATCTTAAAGTGCTTTACAATGCAGGTCAGTATTATTATCCCTATTTTACAGAAAGGGAAACTAAGGCACAGAGTGGGTGACATAACTTGTCCAAAGTCACCCAGCACGCAAGGGGCAGAACTGGGAATAGAACCGAGTTCTATTATGGGACAAGCTGATAGGGTTGCCTGTACTTAAGGTTGCCCAACACTTCCTGTTATAACACCTTCCCTTCGGTTGCTTTTAAGTTTGCTGAATGAGGCAGGCGCGATAAGGAAAAAATAGTGTGTAATAATGCAGTTAAAGGCTTTATCATAGTACAGACACCCACATAGGTCAAATTAAAGTTGCACAGGCAACCTTAACTCTAGTACCACCTAATTTTTTGAGTGCATGACTTTTACATCTTTGACATTCTTTTAATGTAGTTTTTTGTGTGTAATATATGTTCATTCTATGGAAAGTCTTTTACACACACAGAGCCAAGCAAAAGGCTAGTTCGGTGTCGACATTCAGTTGGCAGTTACACAAATACTAGAGTACTTAAATATTTTAATAAAGAGAGTGAAAAATAAAGCCCTCTGGTCATCTGTATCCTTAGAGTTGAAAATATCTTGCACAGAAATGATGTGAGTGCATTTCCACTCGTTTTGTGTAATGAATATTTCAGTTGTTTTATTCATACAGTATTACACTGGCAAATGCCTGTTTAATGACCTGCAGCTAATGAAAATCGAAGCAATGAAGATGTCATCTCTGATTCTTTCAAGCTTACATCACCCGGGGTTCTTTAAATCCTGCACAGCTTCTCTGGAGGGCTTCTTTTGTGGTTTTCTGTGAGCCCATGTGAGAGCCAGTGGATAAGGCCTTGTGGTGCACCACTGTTTCATGAAGTGGAATGGACATTGAGTCAGATCCTCACACTTTGTGTAGTCATTTACACTTGAGTGTAAAATATCATACTGTCTAAATGGTAGCATTTTACACCCATTTTGTATTCTGGGTACGCTGAGGTGCACGATAACGCAAGATGCAACAGAGAAGAATCAGGCCCAGTGATTGAAAAAAGCTCAGGAAAGTGAACATGGGGTGATTCTGAAGGTACTATCTAAAGTATTTATATAACCCATGTGACCATGGTGTCTAAGCACTTCACAGCCTTTAAAGTATTTATCCTCTCAACACCCCTGCAAGGTAGGGAAGTGCACTGAAAGAATCTACAGACAGATTTTATGCTTGTACACGAGGTAGGTTAGGGGTGAGTTTTTTCACCAATATAATTATAGCAGTACAATTCCTACTGTTGGGGCACTTATACCAGCATGAAGGTGCCTTATATGACTATAGCTTATTCCCTTTTCTATACAGGAATTATCTATAGTGGCATTACTACAGCCACACTAGAGGTTTGTACTATGTTAACTATACCAGAATTGAACCCCAGTATTCTGAGCCCTGACTATTAGTGCCCTGATTACTGGTCCATCTTTCCTCTGATGGCGTTTTACCTTAGCCCAGTATACAGAATAATAGAATCCTAGAATATCAGGGTTGGAAGGGACCTCAGGAGGTCATCTAGTCCAACCCCCGGCTCAAAGCAGGACCAATCCCCAACTAAATCATCCCAGCCAAGGCTTTATAAGGAGTGTTAGGTGACGAGCTTCCCTTTGCACCTTTGAAAATCATAGAAATGCAGGACTGGAAAGGACCTCAATAAGTCATCTAGTCCATTCCCTGCACTATGACAGGACTAAATATTATCTAAACCATCCCTGACAAGTGTTTGTCTAACCTGTTCTTAAAAACCTCCAGTGATGGAGATTCCACAGCCTCCCTAGGTAATTTGGTCCAGTGCTTAATTACACCTAGGCCTGGTCTACACTACGACTTTAATTCGGATTTAGCAGCGTTAAATCGAATTAACCCTGCACCCGTCCACACAACGATGCCATTTAATTCGAAATAAAGGGCTCTTTAAATCTATTTCTGTACTCCACCCCGACGAGTGGAGTAGCGCCAAAATCGATTTTATCATTTCGAATTAGGGTTAGTGTGGCCGCAATTCAATGGTATTGGCCTCCGGGAGCTATCCCACAGTGCACCATTGTGACCGCTCTGGACAGCAATCTGAACTCGAATGCACTGGCCAGGTAGACAGGAAAAGCCCCGCGAACATTTGAATTTCATTTCCTGTTTGCCCAGCGTGGAGAGCGCAGGTGACCACAGATAGCTCATCAGCACAGGTAACCATGCAGGCTGATAATCGAAAAAGAGCACCAGCATGGACCGTACAGGAGGTACTGGATCTGATCGCTATATGGGGAGAGGATTCAGTGCTAGCAGAACTTCGTTCTAAAAGACGAAATGCCAAAACTTTTGAAAAAATCTCCAAGGGCATGATGGAGAGAGGCCACAATAGGGACTCAGAGCAGTGCCGCGTGAAAGTCAAGGAGCTCAGACAAGCCTATCAAAAAACAAAGGAGGCAAACGGTCGCTCCGGGTCAGAGCCGCGGACATGCCGCTTCTACGCCGAGCTACATGCAATTCTAGGGGAGGCTGCCACCACTACCCCACCTGTGACCGTGGATTCCGGGTCAGGGATAGTCTCATCAGCTACACCTGAGGATTCTGCGGATGGGGAAGAGGAGGAGGAGGACGAGCTTGCAGAGAGCACCCAGCACTCTGTTCTCCCCAACAGCCAGGATCTTTTTCTCAGCCTGACTGAAGTACCCTCCCAACCCTCCCAAGCCAATATCCAGGACCATGACCCCATGGAAGGGACCTCAGGTGAGTTTACCTTTTAAAATATAAAACTTGTTTTAAAAGCAAACGTTTTTTAATGATTACTTTGCCCTGAGAACTTGGGATGCATTCGCGGCCAGTACAGCTACTGAAAAAGTCTGTTAATGTGTCTGGGGATGGAGCAGAAATTCTCCAGGGACATCTCCATGAAGCTCTCCTGGAGGTACTCCAAAAGCCTTGCCACAAGGTTTCTGGGCAGTGCAGCCTTATTCCGTCCTCCATGGTAGGACACTTGACCACGCCATGCTTGCAGCAAGTAATCTGGTATCATTGCCTGACAAAGCCTGGCAGCGTATGGTCCTGGTGTTTGCTGGCATTCAAGCAACATCTGTTCTTTATCTTGCTGTGTAATCCTCAGGAGAGTGATATCGCTCATGGTAACCTGGTTGAAATACGGGAACTTAATTAAGGGGACAGAGGTGGCCGTTCCTACTGGGCTGTTTGCCTGTGGCTGAAAAGAAATCCTTCCCTGCAGTTAGCCAAGCGCAGGGGGAGGAATTGGCCCTGAGCTTTTCGCGTTTGGCTAGCAGGGATCTTCCCTGTTACCAGCCACGCGGTGGGGGGAGGGGTACAGTGATCATCCCAGAGAATTCATGGTGGGAGGGGGCACGGGGGGGTCAGTTTGGTTTCTGCAGGGATCTTCCCTGATACCTGCCACGCGGTGGGGGGAGGGGTACAGCGATCATCCCAGAGAATTCATGGTGGGAGGGGAGGGCGGGGTGGGTTAGTTTGTTTTCTGCTGCTGAAGGTTAACAGGAAAACCGCAGCAGTCAACGGGCTTTGCTTGATATATGGGAAAGAAGGGCGCAGAAGCCGAAAGACAATGGCTTACCATGGCTGCATGCAAGCTGAATTCTGTTGCCCAGACCTGCATCTGTGATCTCTAACACCAAAGCCACAGGCACTCAATATTAAGATGGAAAATGCGGCCTTGTACTGAAATCACATGTGCTGTGTAATGTGAATAGTGTTTTTCACCATGAAAGAGTATAAGCATTGTTCTGTAAAATGTATCATTTTAAAAACTTCTCTCCTTTTTTTCAACCCTCCCTCCAGCAGCTGCAAATTTTTCAAGCCTCCCTCCTCCGTCCCGAAGGCTATCTCAGATAAGGCAGCATAGAAAGAGGACGTGAGACGACATGTTCACGGAAATAATGGAATGCACCCGCAATGAAAGAGCTCATTTGAATGAGTGGAAGGACACTGTATCTAAATTTAGGAAAGATGCCAGTGAACGTGAGGTCATGAGGGACGCTCGAGATGAGAGGTGGCAGGCTGCAATGCTGGGGCTGCTGCATGGGCAAACGGACATGCTCCGGCGTCTGGTGGAGCTTCAGGAACGGCAGCAGGATGACAGAGTGCCACTGCAGCCGCTGTATAACCTCCCTCCCCGCTCACCATGTTCCATATTCTCCTCACCCAGACGTGTAAGAACGCGGGGGGGGGGGGGGGGGCGGGAGGCTCCGTGCACCCTCTCACTCCACTCCAGTGGACAGCCCAACCAAAAGGCTGTCATTATATTGAATTTGTTCAGTGGCCTTTTACTTCCCTCCTATCCTCCTCCCAAACCTCACCCAGATTACCTTGTTGGTTCTCTCCCTATGTTTATAATCACTTAATAAAGAATACATGATTTTTAAACAATAGTGACTTTATTTCCTTTGAAAGAAAGCTGGGGGAACGGGGAGGGTGGGTTCCTTACAGAGAATGAATGAGTCAATAAAGGGGGCGGATTTTCATGAAGGAGAAACAAACAGAAATTTCACACTGTAGCCTGGCCAGTCATGAAACTGGTTTTCAAAGCTTCTCTGATGCACCAGCGCTTCCTGGTGAGCTCTTCTAATCGCCCTGGTGTCTGGCTGCGCGTAATCAGCAGCCAGGCAATTTGCCTCAGCCTCCCACCCTGCCATAAAGGTCTTCCCCTTACTTTCACAGAGATTGTGGATTACACAGCAAGCAGAAATAACAATGGGGAGATTTCTTTGGCTGAGGTCAGAGCGAGTCAGTAGCGATCGCCAGCGACCTTTTAAACGGCCAAATGCACATTCTACCACCATTCTGCACTTGCTCAGCCTGTAGTTAAACAGCTCCTGACTCCTGTCCAGGCTGCCTATGTATGGCTTCATGAGCCATGGCATTAAGGGGTAGGCTGGGTCCCCAAGAATAACTATTGGCATTTCAACATCCCCAACGGTTATTTTCTGGTCCGGGAAGTAAGTCCCTTGCTGCAGCCCTTTAAACAGAGTAGTGTTCCTGAAGACGCGAGCATCGTGAACCCTTCCCGGCCAGCCCACGTTGATGTTGGTGAAACGTCCCTTGTGATCCACAAGTGCTTGCAGCACATTGAAAAGTACCCCTTGCGGTTTATGTACTGGGTACCCAGGTGCTCCGGTGCCAAGATAGGGATGTGGGTTCCATCTATCGCCCCACCACAGTTAGGGAATCCCATTGCAGCAAAGCCATCCACTATGACCTGCACATCTCCCAGAGTCACTAGCTTTCGTAGCAGCACCTGAGTGATTGCTTTGGCTACTTGCATCACAGCAGCCCCCACAGTAGATTTGCCCACTCCAAATTGATTCCTGACTGACCGGTAGCTGTCTGGCGTTGCAAGCTTCCACAGGGCTATTGCCACTCGCTCCTCAACTGTGAGGGCTGCTCTCATCTTGGTATTCTGGCGCTTCAGGGCAGGGGAAAGCAAGTCACAAAGTTCCAAGAAAGTGCCCTTATGCATGCGAAAGTTTCGCAGCCACTGGGAATCGTCCCACACCTGCAACACTATGTGGTCCCACCAGTCTGTGCTTGTTTCCCGGGCCCAGAATCGGTGTTCCACGGCTATAACCTGCCCCATTAACAGCATGATCTCCAAAGGACTGGGTCCCGCGGTTCGATAGAATTCCATGTCCATATCCTCATCACTCTCGCCGCCGTGCTGCCCTAGCCTGCTCCTCGCTGCCTGGTTTTCCAGGTTCTTGTTCAGCATAAACTGCACGATAAGGCGCGAGGTATTTACAATGTTCATGACTGCTGTCTTGAGCTGAGCGGGCTCCATGCTTGCCGTGGTATGGCGTCTGCACTGTTCACCCAGGAAAAAGGCGCAAAACGGTTGTCTGCCGTTGCTTCCTGGAGAGGGGGGAGGATATACCCACAACCACCCGCGACAATGTTTTTGGCCCCATCAGGCATTGGGATCTCAACCCAGAATTCCAATGGGCGGAGGAGACTGCGGGAACTATGGGATAGCTACCCACAGTGCAACGCTCCGGAAATCGACGCTAGCCCCGGTACATGGACGCACACCGCCGAATTAATGTGCTTAGTGTGGTTGCATACATTCGACTTTATACAATCTGTTTTCCACATTCGAATTATATAAATTCAGATTAATCCCGTAGTGTAGACATACCCCTACAGTTAGGAAGTTTTTCCTAATGCCCATTACTTCTTGTCTTGTCAATGGATAAAGAGAACAATTTATCAAACTCATTGGGACATCTGGTCACCCTACCAAGAAGGCTAACGGCATATTGGGCTGCATTAGCAGGAGCATTGCCAGCAGATCGAGGGAAGTGATTATTTCCCTCTATTTGGCACTGGTGAGGCCCACACCTGGAGTACTGCGTCCAGTTTGGGTCTCCCCACTACAGAAAGGAGAAATTGGAGAGAGTCCAGCGGAGGTCAACAAAAATGATTAGGGGGCCTGGGCACATGACTTATGAGGAGAGGCTGAGAGAACTGGGCTTATTTAGTCTGCAGAGGAGAAGAGTGAGAGGGGATTTGATAGCAGCCTTCAACTACATGAAGGGGGGGGTTCCAAAGAGGATGGAGCTAGGCTGTTCTCAATGGTTGCAGATGACAGAACAAGGAGCAGTGGTCTCAAGTTGCAGTATGGGAGGTCTAGGTTGGATATTAGGAAAATCTATATCACTAGGAGGGTGGTGAAGCACTGGAATGGGTTACCTAGGGAGGTGGTGGAATCTCCGTCCTTAGAGGTTTTTAAGGCATGGCTGGGATGATTTAGTTGGGATTTAGTTGGGGTTGGTCCTGCTTTGAGCAGGGGGTTGGACTAGATGACCTCTTCCAACCTTGATCTTCTATGATTCTATGAAATTCAGTTTATGAATGAGTTCAAAGTGCTTCCTCAGTGACAGGGCTGGCTCTACCATTTTTGCTGCCCCAAGCAAAAAAAAAAGCCGCTCGGACTACCGCCCGAACTACCGAAGCAAAAAAAAGAAAAGCCTCCCACACTGTACCGCCCCAAGAATGGATGGAATGCCTCCCCTTAGCATGTGCCGCCCCAGGCACGTGCTTCCTCCGCTGGTGCCTGGAGCTGGCCCTGCTCAGTGATTTATATCCTTGTGGTGTACATGAGCACTACCGCATTCCTTCTTGCTAGCACCTGTGCTACATCTCTCCCTATCTCATTTTTTTTTTTAGAGAAGCCAATGTATCGGCACCAAATAAAAAATGCTGGAACACCAGGAATAGTCAAATAATAAAATAAAAGATCTGATAGAATGTTTGATGCAGGTCTGAAAGCAGGAGTGAGAAATACATTCAGCAGGTGTAACTTTGTTCATGAAGTCAAGCAGAAATCTTACCAGACACAGCAAGATACAGGGTAGCAATTACACCTGCGCAGTGGAGGGATGAATATCTAGGCTTCAAACCTGTTTGAAAAGCCATTGCGATCTGGGTATGTTCTGCTGGTCTCAGGAACATTATTCTGCTTAACTACTGGCCTGGCAACAAACACAGCTGCTGGTGACATCATATATTAGAAATAAGGAGCTCAATCCTGAACTCAGCTGCACACCCGTTTACTGTGGTTATGGTACCTAACAAGCCCCCTTCTCTCCTGTCTGGGCTACCTGAACTACTACAGCGTGTGCAGGGGTGGGGATGGAACTGGCTTCAGTGGGTTGCTACTTCCCCTTTCCTGCAGATGGGCAAGGAGTAGATGGAGCCTTGGCTCACCACTCAATATGTTGATCAGCAAGGTCGAACTGATGTGGAGGATGAAGTAATCTAGGCCAGACAAAGAGGTGTTTGAGTTTCTTGTCCCCTGGTACAAAGGGAAAGCAGAGACTGAACTGTGAATCACACAGGCCAGGGCAGCATGGCCCTTTATACTGTCTGGATTGGAAGGTTCCATTCTAGTCCAGTGAGAACTACAAACCGTTCTTGCAAAATTTGTGTAATACCAATTATGGGCACAATGGGAAAAAATAGCCAACAGTTATTATTTTATTGTTTTTAAATATGTCTAGTCCAAGAGTTCATAGATGTGATATTTTTTCTGTTGGATTTTTTATTTAGTTTGTTTGCTTTAAAATAAGTCACCACAATATACAAAACACACAATTTTGCATGAAGGCTTGGAGAGAAGTAGCAGCGATAAAGGCAGGAGTAAGTTGGTACTGAAGGTTGGTATAATGGGGTTAGTTTGTCTTTTAATGTAGAGCTGATCCTTGTTTGTCTCTACTCCCAGTGCCCTTGATGAATGTTACTCTTAACATAGGACATTTCAGACCTCAGGCTCTTCAGGTTTGTTTGTTGTCTGTTCTGTTCGTGTTTGACTTTGTTTTCAATTAAGGCTTTGCAGGAAAAAAAAGTCCCTGCCTCTGGCTACTCCTCTGGAATCCCAGAAAGGGCTTCTGAAGGATCTTTTGTGAGATTGTTTGTTTGTTTATGGAACAGAATATTTGGAAATGGATGTTGCTTGAACTTTAGGGGGGAGATTTCCAGTGGCACGTAGGGACAGTTTGGTGTAAGTTCTCTGTAGTGGGGCAGACTGCCCCACTCCCTGAATTTGGGCTGCAGCAGGCCAGTGAGCCTGCGCAGACAGGAAGCCACTTGGGGAAGGCCTTATAGGGAGCCAATCAGGGCCCAGATTGGAGGCAGCCAATCAGGGCCAGGCTCAGCCCTATAAAAGGCTGCTCAGGAAGAGCAGCAGGCAGTCTGTCCCAGTCCTTTGACAGGGAAAGGTTGGTCTCCAGGGTTGGGAGACTAGCACCTGGGACAGTGCAGTGCTAGGTAGGCCCAGGGGAGCAGAGGATAACTCCAGCCCGGTGTCTGCCAGGCTGCAGGCCCTGAAGGGAAGGGCCTAGCCGGTGCGAGGGGCCGAAGGGGAAGCGGCCCAGGGACGTGGACAGATGGAGGGAGAGAAGGAGGGCAGGACGGCTGCCACTAGAGGGTCCCTGGGTTGGGACCCAGAGTAGTGGGCGGGCCTGGGTCCCCCCCTTTCCCCCTTGCTGTGCACCCAGCCGAGGGAGCGGCCATCTAGAGCTGCACCACCCCCCTGCCAAGAGGGGAGTGACTTTGAGGGTGCAGTTGGCCACATTGGCCAGGTCACAGAGAGGCAGCTGATTGATTCCCCCTCCCCCCCCTTGGAAGGGGGCGAGGATGGACTAAGGGGCAGTGCCGGAAGGCAGTGGCTCAAAGAGGACGCTGCGAGCTTGGGAGCAACGCGGGTCTGGACACGCCAACCGAGGGCGAGACGACCGACAGGACACCACCAGGAGGGGGCACTCCACTGGACAGAGCTAATTCCCAGAGGCAACCAGTAGGAGGTCACGTGGTGGTGAGTCACAACCCTGTCATATGCTCATTGAGAGCAAGGATGGTCCAATGGTTAGGTGCAAGCCTGGGACTTGGAGACCCTGCTTCACTTCCCTGCTGTGCCACAGACTTCTTAGGTGACCTTGGACAAGTTGCTTATCTGACAGCGGTGTTGGGAGGACAAATACGTGAAAGACTGTCTGGTAATGGTGGCCTAATAATGTAAGTACCTACAAAGACTTTATGCCTTTGAAAAATCTCCCCCCTGTGTGCTGGGATGACAGTGCCTTCAAAACCCCAAGGAATATATAAATATCACAAGTATATGACAATGTGTATTCAGAAAAATTAACTGCCAATGTCAACTACATTCCAAATGCTCAGGGCTTTCACCAGAAAATACAAAACAATAAGATGGGCAAATATCAAAAGCTCAGCCTTTGATGAATGATACAAGGATGCTGCTGTGTCCCAGAAAATGAAGGAGGAAATATATAGAGAAATATATAGCCATTTTCAGTGGGTACCTGTTAGTAACTCATTTCAAGTTGTGTTTCCTGGTCCTACTGAGTTGAATTAAATGAGGAAAGTACCAAGGAAGATCTAGGCAAGTGAAGCAAGTGATCTTGCAGAGTCAACAAGTTGTTCTTTTCCTTCTGGGGTCATACTAATCCAGTGCCCTAGCGTAATGTTGGCTGGCAACGCTAGAGTTGTATGAAAAACAAAAATTCTGATTGCTAAAGGTGATTTCAAGATTCCTTGGTGCTATTCACCAGCAATAAAGGTGTTAAACCCAGTGTCCTGTCTGCATTCCAACATTCTGACCACCTCAATTCCCCTTGTCATTTCAATTCTCTCTTTCTGTTGTTCTAGAATGCCAGTTTCCTGGGTATCTAGTTGCAATATGGTATGATATTATTCCTTACTTAGAATTTAGGATAGGAAGTAGCGTTGCTTGGAGCTGTTAAATAGCCATCACATTTCTTCCAACATGTGGCTGCAGCTCAGTGGTAGATGGAACTATACTTGCTTATAGGGGTCTATCCTGAAAACCCTCAGTGCCAGATCCCCATTATCCTGAACCTTGTGCATTCATTTAGAACTTTGCACAGGGAGTGCAAATCAGAAAGGTAATGTTTCATACTCATGTTTCACTGGTGTAAATGGGTACATAAGTTGCAAGGCAGTGGAGAATCAGGTCACTGGTTTCAGCATTTCATAATACTTTGGGGTTCTGTCTTTTCTCCTTCCTTTCCCTTCTCCCGAGCACTATCACTGCATGAATAGATCAACTCTTCCTTTGGAATTACTCATGTGAGTAAGTGTGAAAGGTGTGGTCAGTGGTCCCCCTTTCTTCCACAACTCTATCCTGTGGGGTTGGTCCCTTCTGATATGTCTCAGCACTCCTGCTGGGTTATACATTCTAGTCCACCCCTTTAGGGGTATACACAAAGAAAAGTTCTTCTGGTGCTTGCGAGGGATTTAGAACTTTCTCCTTAGCTCTGGGACTTGGACTCTGGACCCTAGTGTACTGATGTTTTCCCCCAACATAGACTCCTATTGTGCCACATTCAGAGGTTGTTAGGGGAGCCCGGGCTCACATTCTCCATCGGGCACCAATCCAAGGCCCAATGGTGGGCAGCTAAATTCTGAAATCTGGGGTGATAAAAAGCTGCCTCCCTGGAACACTTCTAACCTGAGTTGCCATTTTTCCCCACAGGGTAAATGAAAGAATTGAACTGAAAATAGTTTCTGACCTTCTCTCCGTTTCAGACTTGTCAGGTCAGTCTGGTCAGGTTTCAGGCAACAAGAGCGCCTGGGCTGTTATTTCCTCATAGAAGAGCTCAATTCCCTTCCACTGCTTGCCTCCTTCTGAGCTGCTCTGCCACCAGCTTGTGCAGGCTTTGCTGGTGTGGCCGGGTGGTCACACTGCCACTCCTTCACCCCTTGTTCTCCAATTCACCCCATCACCGTAAGGACATCTCAAATGAAGAAGGTTTTGGAGGATTGGGTCACTGGGCTCAGACACTGGATTGAGAACCATGCAGGTAAACCCCTGTACTCATATAGAGTCAGTGAGGCCTGCATGGGAGCAGGACTCTATTAGTATGGTTCTCAGTTCAGGATCAGAGTCATGATCATAGAATCATAGACTATCAGGGTTGGAAGGGACCTCAGGAGGTCAACTAGTTCAACCCCCTGCTCAAAGCAGGACCAATTCCCAACTAAATCATCTTAGCCAGGGCTTTGTCAAGCCTGACCTTAGAAACCTCTAAGGAAGGAGATTCCACCACTTCCCTAGGTAACCCATTCCAGTGCTTCACCACCCTCCTAGTGAAAAAGTTTTTCCTAATATCCAACCTAAACCTCCCCCACTGCAACTTGAGGCCATTACTCCTTGTTCTGTCATCTGGTACCACTGAAAACAGTCTAGATCCAGCCTGTGATGTGCAGTACTACCAACGCAACACATTCAAAAATCATGAGTCAGAACCCCAAAATATCTTGTGTGTGGCTTAAAAATAGTGATATTAATATATATAAAAACAATGAGAAGTGTGTATATGTATCACAAGATACTTTGGGGTTATATATATATATATGGTGTGTGTGTATATATGTGTATATATAGAGAGAAGTAAGGTATCTTGTGTGAGCTACTTATGTCACTGGTTGATTTCAGTGGGTGATCTCAACTATCCACATTCACTGAGTAAATGTCACAGAGATAATGTGTAGACACCATAAATAGCTAATTCTTGGAGCAGCTAGTCCTAGAACCCACAAGAGTAGAGGCAATTCTTGATTTAATCCTAAATGGAGCACAGGATCTGGTCCAAGAAGTAACTATAGCTGAATCACTTCGTAATAGTAACCATAATGTAATTAAATTTAACAGGAGGAGGAGAATACCAAAAAAAAAAAAAAACCCCCAAAACCCCCACCATCATGGTAACGTTTCACTTTAAAAAGGGGAACTTACACAAGAATGAGGATGTTTTGTTAGACAGAAATTAGATGGAGCTGTCACAAGGGTTAAATCCCTTGAAGCAACCTGGGCACTAAATGTAAACCCCAAATTAGAAAAGACAATAAGAGGACCAAAGGAATGCTATCCGTGCTAAATAGCAGAGTAATGGAGGCTGTTAGAAGCAAAATAACATCCTTTAAAATTTGGAAGTCACATCCTAGTGAGGATAATAGAAAGGGGCACAAACTCCCGCAGGTTATGTGTAAAATTATAATAAGACAGATTAATATGAAACAACTTGTGAAGCAACTTGCTAAAGATGCAAAAACAAACTATATATATATATATATTTTTAAGTACATTAGAAGCAGGAACCTTGCCAAACAGGCAGTGGGGCCACTAGATGACCAAGGTGTTAAAAGTGCACTCAGGGAAGAAAAGGCCATAGCAGAGAAGCTAAATGAATTATTTAAATCAATCTTCGCAGCAGAGCATATGGGGGAGATACCTACATCAGAGCCATATTTTCTGGGAAACAAATCTGAATCACTGTCCTACACTGAGGTGTCAAAAGAAGAAGGTTTTAGAACAAAGCAATAAATTAAACAGTACGAAGTCACCCGAACCAGATGGTATTTACCCAAGAGTTTTGAAGGAATGCAAATATGAAATTCTAGAACTACTAACTATAATATGTAACCTATTGCTGAAACAAGCCTCTGTACCTGATGATTGGAAGGTAGCTGATGTAATGACAATTTTTTAAAAAGGGATCCAGAGGCAATTCTGGCAATTACATGCCAGTGAGCCTAATTTCGGTACTGGTAAAATTGGTAAAAACTATAGAAAAGAACAGAATTAACAGGCACATAGATAAACACAATTTGTTGGGGAAAAGGTAACATAGCTTTTGTAAAGGGAAGCCATGCTTCACCTATTAGAATTATTTTAGGGTGTTGACAAGCATGTGGAAAAGGGTGATCCAGTTATTATAGTGTACTTGGATTTTCAGGAACCCTTTGACAAGGTCCTTCACCAAAGACTCTTAAGGAAACTCACTAGTCATGAAATAACAGGGAAGGGCCTCTCGTAGATTGGTAACTGGTTAAAAGATAGGAAACAAAGAATAGGAATAAATGGTCAGTTTTCATAATGAAAAGGTAAGCAATGGGGTCCCCCAAAGATCTGTACTCAGCCTTGTGGTGTTCAATGTGTTTATTAATGATTTAGAAAAGGGAGTTTGCAGATTATACAAAATTACTTAAATTCAAAGCTGAGTGTGAAGTGTTACAGGGGATCTCACAAAACTGGGTGACAAAATGGCAGATAAAAGTCCACACTGATAAGTGCAAAGCAATGCACAATGGAAACAAATAATTCCAACTATACATATTCAGTGATGGGTTCTAAATTATCTGTTACCACTCAAAGAAAAAATCTTGTAGTTGTTGTGGCTAGTAACCTGAAAACATCCGCTCAATGTGCAGTGGCAGTCAAAAAAGCTAACAGAATTTTAGCATCCACTGAGAAAGGGATAAATAGTAAAACAGAAAACATAATAATGCCATGATATATAAATTCATGGCCCCACCCCACTCCCTTGAATATTGCTTTCAGTTCTGGTCACCTTTTCTGCAAAAGGAGATAGTGGAACTGGAAAAGGTGCCCAGAAAGGCAACAAAGATGATCATAGGTAGGGCATGATGGGGGAGGGATAGCTCAGTGGTTTAAGCATTGACCTGTTAAACCCAGGGTTGTGAGTTCAATCCTTGAAGAGCTATTTAAGGATCTGGGGCAAAAATCTGTAAGGGGTTGGACTAGATGACCTGAGGTCCCTTCCAACCCTGATAGTCTATTAATGGTTTCCATCTGAGGAGAGACTAGCAGCATTAGGGCTGTTAATCTTACAAAAGAGAAGACTGAGGGGGATATGATAGTCTAAAACTCATAAATGGCATGGAAAAAATGAATAGAGAAATGTTATTTCTCCTTTCCCACCATACAAAAAAACAGAGGTCACCTGATGAAATTAATAGGCAGCTGATTTAATATGAACAAGAGGAAGTATTTTTATATTACCCTGTGGAACTCATTGCCATGAAATGTTGTGATGGCCAAAAGCATAAGTGGTTAAAAAAATTAGATGAGTTCATGGAGGATAGGTCCATCAATGGCTATATATCAAGATGTAACCCCATGCTCAGGGCAACCCTACGCTTCTGACTACTGGATGTTGGGAAGGGAAGATAGGTGGATCTCTCTAGATTTGCTCTGTTCTGTACAGTCCCATGAAGCTCTAGTACTAGCCACTGTTGGAGACAGGATACTGGGCTAGATGGACCACTGGTCTGATGTTCTGATGCAAAGTATTACAAAAATCCTGAACTCAAGTGTCTCTAGAAAAGCTGATGCAACTTATTGAAACACCTTGGTTATTTTCCCAAAGCATTGTCACTAACAGATTTGTTCCGAGAAGGTAAACCCAAGATATTATCAGCTGAATCTCCCATAGATTTATTTTCGTAAATAAAAGATTAAAGAATTTAAACACTTAAACTTTAAGTTCTGGTCTATTCTATCCAGTGGCGATTTGTTATCCCAAATCCTTGTGCCATCACATTAATGATTGTTAGCACCAAGAGGCATTACGGGTAATCCCCGTTGTCTAGAAATGTCAGCTCTGCAATGATTGTCATGTAACTAATCAGATACCAGCTCTGGAGTGAGGACAGTGTAATCTGCTGCATAATGAAATTTATTAATGGTGTCCTGCATAATTTATGGGATTTAATTATTCTAATGTAGGTATACGTGCAACATGTAAACAGTTTTCTTTCATTAAGTCTATGAACTAACATGTCATGAGCAATTAAGGCATGAAATCTTTAATTTTGTTGAGTTAGCCCACTTTCCTATAGATACAGGAGTACTTGGTTTTCTATAAATATCTGAAAGCAGGACTTATTGCTAGGATTATTTGCTAAAAGTCTATTATATGCTATCTGTATTACAGTAGTGCCTAGAGGCATATTCCATTCTGTACAAATACATGGAAAGGAATAGTCCCTGCCCTGATGAGCAATCTAACCAGACAAAAGGGGACAGAAAAGGAAGTATTATTTTTCTGCTGTATTATTATAAGTGGCATGTTACAGATTGGGACTGAGGCACAGAGAGATTAATGACCTGATTCATAAAACTTGTAATGTGCAAGTAGTCCCATTGAGCTCATCACATGCTTAAAATTAAGCAGGTGCTTAAGTATCTGGATCGAACAGGATTAAAGGCCCAGAGCCTCAAAGGTATTTAGGAAATCAATGGGAGTTAGGTATCTAAATACCTTTGAGGATCTACGCCTAAGTGGCTTAGCCAATGTCACAGAGAAATTTAGTGGGTGAGCCAGAAACTGACCCAAGCACTGCTTTAACCACAATACCACAAGTACGTGCTTAATTTTAGGCATGTATGTAAGTTCCATTGACTTCAAAACCTTCCTGATTTGGGACCTGTATGACTTGCAGAAAGTCCTCTTGCTGGAGGATGTTCAGCACAGCTCTCACAGTAAGAGCTACTGTCAACAGACCATAGGATTTCATTTCAAGTTTTGGCTGCAATAATTTGTAAAAGTCACATACAGGGATTCCAGACATTAAATAGGAGATTCCTCTCATTAGTTAAGTACGCTGTATTAATCACAGTGTGGCAAGCAAATTTGGAAAGGAGTGCTGTTTACGAGTTAAACCAAGAAGCAGCATTCAACGCAGCTAAAGCTGCCGTCATGTTTTTGTCTCCAAATGTCCTGATTTCCAGCTTTCATAGGTTGACAGTTTTCTTTGTACTCCACCTCTGCACTCATGGTCCTAAATCCACACAGTGAGATAGGGGAAGGGAAAGGAGTAGAGCTGATCAATTTTTTTTCTTTACAAACCTTTTATTGACAAAAATGGCCTTTTTTTCAAAAATGATTTTATTTTTGGGTGGAAACTTCAGATTTTCAGAATGTTCAGAATTTTCAATCAGAAACTGAAAACTCATTTTTCGTTTTTTGTTTTTTGAAATTGAAAAGCAACATTTTTGTTTTTGTTGTTTCTCCCCCCCACTTTCTTTTACTTTTCTCGTCCTTTTCCTCTGTTTTTCAGTGGGGAAATGGAAAGTCAGAAAAAAGGGCAGAAGGAAAGGGGGAAAAAAGAGGGAGAATGGGGAAAACAAACAGAAACTAATCACAGCCCTCTCCCCCCAAAAACCTGGTTTTGTTTGTTTAATATTGAAAGATTTGAAAGTTTTGAATTTTTTCATGCAACCCACCAGTTTTTGACCATCTCTAATAAAAGACGTTTTCACTGACCAGATGGGGGGAGGAAAATGAGTTGTGCTAACTCTAAGACTTTCCATGGCTTCGTCAAGCTTCCAATGGCATAAAAAGACACTGATCTTGTCAAATAAACAGAGCCCTCATGTACAATGTATTGTTATCAGACCTTTCAATTTTCTAATTGGCAGGTTAGCACAAACAGGCCTAGTCTCCAGAATAATGGTGCAGGCATGAGTTTGGTAAACAAAATATCTTTTTTTAATAGGAGGGGGTACTGAGGTTGCCAGCTCTTGTGAGTTCTTATTTTCTCACTCTACACCCAGCTCTTTGGTGGTTGATGCAGTGAATGAATGGGACAAACAGCATCAATATAAGCCCGCCCTGTATGACAGACATCAGATGGGCCTGGGGAGAAAAATGTATTCATTGACAAGCCTACAACTTTGCATTGAAAATTACCAGGCACTGATGGCCAAATACAACTTCAGAAATTATACAAAATTTGGTTAATTTATTTAACATCTTCCTGCAGACCAAAGGGAACAATTTCAGGTTGCTCTTGCTGAGGTAGAATTACTGGCCAGGACATCGCTTCAGGAAGCTCTTGATGCCGTGGATACACATTCCATTTCTACAACAGTGGTGATATTCAGGGCTTCCTGGTTACCGTTTTCTGGTTTCCCTAGAGAAGGCCAGAATATGGTAGAGGACCTTCTATATTAAGGACTGAAGTTGTTCATGGGGAATATTCACAAGTCATTGCATACCCTTAAAGATTCCAGGCCAACATTACATTTATTAGGTATCAACACTCCTACAAACCAAAGGAAGTTTAGTAGATAGCAAATGGCTCAAAGATCACATGCGATGTAATTCTCTGGGTTTCAGAGACCTATTGAACCTCCTAGAAAGAGACACAAGTTCCAGGGAAAGAGACCCTCTAACCCACCTGATGTGACTTCAGCATTGAAGCGTCAGTTTTGATGGGATGGTTGAGGGTTCAACCTGCCATTAGTCTGCCAGCTTCAACATTTTGCCCACCTCCCGCCATTTGGAGACAGACTCTCCCATTTCTAGCAAACATGGAAATGTATCATCTTGCACAAATGGGTGATAGAAGTAATACCATCAGGCTACACCATCCATTTTACCTCTTTCCCTCCTTATTGTTCCCCTTCCCCTTCCCTTTTCAGGGACCCCTCAGACGAGTTCCTGGCAAGACAGGAAATAAACTCCCTTCTTTTTGTAGGAGTGATAAACTGGTCTCCGTTCAACACAGGGGAAGAGGATTCTATTGGAGGTATTTCCTCGTACTGAATAAAAATGGAGGGTGGACACCAACCTTAGACTTAAGATTTCTAAACAAATTTGTGAGGCCTCAAAAGTTCAGGATGTTGACTCTGGCAGCTATAACTCCATCTCTACATTCTGGGGATTGGTTTTTGGCTCTCGACCTTCCAGATGAGTATTTCTGCATAGAGATACCCCCATCTCCCAAAAGGTTCCTGAGTTTTGTCATAGGCCAACATCATTTTCAGTATCAGATGTTCACATTTGGTCTGTCCTTGGCTCTGAGAGTGTTTTCAACAGTTCTGTCAGTGGTGGCTCCCTACCTGCATCATCAGGCAATTGTAGTATTCCCATACCTCATAATTGGCTACTCAAGGTTTGGTCATACCAAGAGGTCTTGTCCACCATATGGACAGTGCTTTCTCTGTTCTTGGACTTGGGTCTACAGTTGAATGTGGACAAATCCACACTGACTCTCATACAGAACATATGATGTATAGGACCAGCCTGGGATTCCTTGGCATCCAGGGCCTTCCTTCCCATGGACAGATTTGACATTATCAAACCTTAGAGAGACAAGGTTGGTGAGGTAATATCTTTTATTGGATAAACATCTGTTGGTGAAAGAGACAAGCTTTTGAGTGTTTTTTGGGTGTTCTTCAGGTCTGGGAAACTAACTCAAAGTCTCACTGCTAAATATAAGGTTTGAACAGATCGTTTAGCATAAGTGGGTAACACATTTTTCAAGGGACCAGTCAAGGTGAAGTGGGCTGTTAACAGGCCTCCAGTCATACGGAGGAAAGGAAGGGGGGGGGAACAATTGGGGAGGGCGTTGTTATTGGGTTATAGATTGTTGTAACAAGCCATAAATCCAGTGTCTCTATTCAGTCCATGATTTTTAATGTCTAGCAAAGTTATGAATTTAAGCTCCCAGACTTGTCTCTTAAGTGTCATGCAGATTTCCTTTGAGGATGAGGACTGGTAGGTCAGATATAGAGTGATCACTTTGTGAAAAATGTTCACCCACAGGTGTTTCTGTCATTTATCATTCTCCTGTGTGAGTTCATTTGGGAGCATAGTAATTGTCTTGTTTCACTTACATGGTTGCTGTTGGGGCATTTGATGCACTGGATGAAGTACACCACATGTAGTAATAGGCATGTGGAGGACCCCTGGATCCTGACCACAAAAGAGATACCAGAAATCACAGAATCATAGAAGATTAGGGTTAGAAGAGACCTCAGGAGGTCATCTAGTCCAATCCCCCTGCTCAAAGCGGGACCAACAGCAACCAAATCATCCCACCCAGGGCTTTCTCAAGCTTGGCCTTAAAAACCTCTAAGGACGGAGATTCTACCACCTCCCTAGGTAACCCATTCCACTGCTTCACCACCCTCCTAGTGAAATAGTGTTTCCTAATATCCAACCTAGACCTCCCCCACTGCAACTTGAGACCATTGCTCCTTGTTCTGTCATCTGCCACCACTGAGAACAGCTGAGCTCCATCCTCTTTGGAACCCCCCTTCAAGTAGTTGAAGGCTGATATCAAATCCCCCCTACTCTTCTCTTCTGCAGACTAAATAAACCCAGTTCCCTCAGCCACTTCTCATAAGTCATGTGCTCCAGCACCCTATGTTTTTTTATTGCCCTCAACTGGACTCTCTCCAATTTGTCCACAAACTTTCTGTAGTGGAGGGCCCAAAACTGGACACAATACTCTAGCTGTGACTTCACCAGTGCTGAATAATCATAGAATAACAGGGTTAGAAGGGACCTCAGGAGGTCATTTAGTCCAACCCCCTGCTCAAAGCAGGACCAATTCCCTGCTAAATCCCCAAATGGCCCCCTCAAGGATTGAACTCACAACCCTGGGTTTAGCAGGCTAATGAGCAAACCACTGAGCTATCCCTGCCCCCTCACATCCCTCAAGCTGCTGGCAATACTCCTACTAATGCAGCCCACTATGCCGTTAGCATTCTTGGCAACAAGGGCACACTGTTGACTCATATCCAGTTTCTCAATCCACTGTAATCCCCAGAACTGCTGCTTAGCGGTGCATGTGATTCTTCCATCCTAAATGCAGGACTCTGCACTTGTCCTTGTTGAACCTCATCATATTTCTTTTGGCCCAATCCTCCAACTTATCTAGGTCACTCTGGACCCTATCCCTACCCTCCAGCATATCTACCTCTCCCCCACAGCTTAGTGTCATCTGCGAACTTGCTGAGGGTGCAATCCATCCCATCATCCAGATCATTAATAAAGATGTTGAACAAAACCGGCCCCAGGACCGACCCCTGGGGCACTCCGCTTGATACCAGCTGCCAACAAGACATTGAGCCGTTGATCACTACCCATTGAGCCTGACAATCTAGCCAGCTTTCTATCCACCTTATAGTCCATTAATCCAATCCATGCTTTTTTAACTTGTGGCAAGAATACTGTGGGAGACCATATGAAAAGCTTTGCTAAAGTCAAGATATATCATATTCACTGCTTTCCCCATATCCACAGAGCCAGTTATCTCATCATAGAAGGCAATCAGGTTGGTCAGGCATGACTTGTCCTTGGTAAATCCATGTTGACTGTTCCTGATCACCTTCCTCTCCTCCAAATGCTTCAAAATGGTTTCCTTGAATACCTGCTCCATGATTTTTTCCCAGGACTAAGGTGAGGTGACTGGTCTGTAGTTCCCCAGGTTCTCCTTCTTCCCTTTCTTAAAGATGGGCACTATATTTGCCTTTTTCCAATTGTCCAGGACCTCCCCTGATCACCACGAGTTTTCAAAGATAATGGCCAATGGCTCTGCAATCACATCAGCCAACTCCCTCAGCACCCTCGGATGAGGACAAAAGTCAACAGAGTTACTCCAAGTTTCTAATGGTCCAACTGAAAGATTAAATTAGCCCATGGTCTCTAAAAGTATTTTGGTTCTGGTTTTAATACATCACAGAGAAGTAGTTGTATTAGTTCCACTGACAGTCCAGAAGAATTCCTGCAGTACTAGTGGTGTTGAACATAAGATTTTCTAACCACTGAGGGTTTTTTAATACATATTTTTTAAAGTGTCAAATATTCCCTTTCTTCCCCCTCTCTACCAATTTGTTAAAGAAATGAGCTTCTAAACTGAGATCATGTATGCCAAGTTTCAGCCTTATTTGAATTTTTATGGGTGAGTTATGAACACCTGAATATAGTGGTTTATAATGCAGCACTGACAGGCTGTTATAACTGCTTTGGCACTAACAATACTACTATAATTAGTGACTTTTGTATTGTGTTAACAAATGCCAGAGTGTGCCACCAGTCTTCCAGATGACTTACCCAGGTTTTAATTAGTGTCTATCTTTCTTTTCTTTGTGGAGACATATGCTTACCTAAATGACTCAGTGCTTGCACCAAGCATAGGTCAAAATATCCACCTGTCAACTGGGTTTAGTATGCATGCAAGGAGGAAACTACTTAAGACATTTTGTTAATGGAACAGATTGCATATTTCTTCAAATAGAAACCAGAGGGCTTTTGTGACAGATGGATCAAAATTTCTTGAAAACCAACAGATTTTTCTTATAGCACTGACTGGCCTGAAATAAACTGATTAACTAAACCTGAAGGAAACTACTGCCCCTCAGATCGATCTATCTATCTAAAGAGGTAATGTCTTAGACTATTTTCCCTGTATTTTATGTTCTAATAATGTTGATGCGGTATATTAAAGTGTCTATTGTTGTCTTACGTTATTTTAGTTTATACTTTGCACAGCAAAAGAATAGTGTTCACACTTCGTGCTAAGGCTACTTTTATAAATAGTTTATAAAGGGTTAATAAACGAGCAAGAGATCTTATCAGCTTGTTACAGACATGATAAACATGTTATAGATAGTTATAATGGTATAAGGGAAAGGTATTATGAATGTTTATGCACCATCACTATAAGCAAATTGTTAACTTGTTGGCCTCCGTAACAATTAATTATTATTAAAACATCTATTCCTCATGTATTAACCATTTATAAACTATATATAAATGCATCCTCAGTATAAACTGTGACTACTTTTATAATGGCTGGCTAGCAACATGTGAATCATTAAGGCTTCAATCCTACCAAGAATTATGCAGGCACTAAATTTACACACTGTGAATGGCCCTATTGATTTCAAAGGGACTACTGAGGGTTCATAAAGTTCGTTTTTGCAGAATTGGGGCCTAATATTTGAACTGCATGTGTGAGGAATCATTAGTTATTCATTGAGGGACACACTATGACTATTGGAGTCCGTCGCTACCCGGTGAACCTTGCTGCCTGGCCAGTTGCGATGGTTTTGCAGTCACAAATGCACACCAGGGCATTGATCTCTCACCAAGGTGTGCATTTATTTCCCTCTTACATAACAATACCATGCAACACGGGCTTCCCTAAAGCCCTCACTCCCCATCCCAGGCTCACCCTCTGAGCTTCCTTGTGAACTGCTTCCTGTTTCCTCTCCTTATATTCTCCCCAATTACTTTGTTAGCCCTGCGATTGTCACACAGATGCTCACAATCCCCCCACCAGAATCTGTATAACTGCCCTCAGCTGGGCCTACGGCCTTCTCCAGGCTGATAGCACCCTGCCAGCGCACCCTGCAAGATTAAGGCATTTCCTACATTGACCCATTGCTTCCAAGAAGACTGTCTCGGTTGTTTCCACGCAATACTCTGCAGCATTTGGTGGTAACTAATTATAAGAGACAAAAACTTTAACTCCACAGAAAATTGCAAAAAACATTACCAGACTCTAGTGCAGCAATAACTCCTACCTTCACTCTATATTGTACCGAGTACTTTGTGACCTCTAGGCTTTCCCCCCTCTTTTAACTTTGTTATGCTTAATAAAAGTTATAGTCAAACTGTTACATTGGCTTAAAAAATAAGAAATTAATTATGAACACCTCATTTAATACGGAAAGGGTACCATGTCCACAGTTTCTTTAAAGCATCAGTGGAGCAATTTCACTACTTCCAATTGAACATTTATATAGAACACATCTAAATATGCTCAGTCAATGAATCCCCTGAGTGTTTCTGCTTCATTAACTGTTTACATGGTGACCTCAGAAGAAAGGTTTTAGCCTGATGAAATGTCGGTTTCTCATACTGCCTCAGGCAAAAGTGGAAAAGGTCTCTGCAATTTTTCATGATACACTCAGAATTTAGAAATATCACATTAGCATGCTTAATCCTACCACATTAGGCATCACAACACCTCTCATTGAGTTAACCTCTCAATAGCCTCGATAATGCCACATCATATGCTACAAACTGCTCCATCCCCTACATCTTCCATCTCCACTCAGCTGGAGGGCGATATATTTGCACTGATGTCTTGTGGTCATATTACAAGCATCCCTAATCCTAGACTTTGCAACAGAATGGGCTACCTACTCCACTCTTTTTTAATGGTGCCATTATTTGCATCATGAATCACAATGTCAAGGAAGCCCATGATATTTAAATTTTATGATGCTTGCTTCCAAAGTAACAACTTTCTAACTCAGCACAAAGTGAAGAGGAATATTTTACTTTACACGGACTGCACTTTAGGTTGCAGAAATATCTCCCAGGAGGATATTGACTGTCCAGATTATTATTTTAGCTATTCCACTGTAGAGTTTTGTAGGAATAATAATTCTTATTCATCTTTCAGCTATAAACAAAATATAGATAAATAGATTTCATAAGTTAAAATTCCATGATATGTGATTCTGTTCAATATATGTACTTTAGCTACCCGGAATCTCCATTAGATAAAGGGAACTGCGCACTATCTTACAATATTGATACTACTGTATCTTTCAATAAAATGGTAAATGTCTCTGTCCATTAATGAGAGACGATATGGGAGTTTCTACAGTACCAATATATGATAGTGAGGAAATAACTAAACATATTGGTTGGCACATTCCTAGTTGTTGGGGATTTTTTTCTTCCATTGATTTGTCATCTATTAGGTTTTTTGGGGAAAAAAGAAGATAAATTGATTAGGGTAGTAAAGAGTCATCTAATTGCAATAGAAACTAAAGTTAAGAAAAAAATTCAATTTAGGCTGACAATCAGGAAAAAAATCTTCCTTACTATGAGCGCAATTAGATTGGAATAATCATCTGAAGCCCCATCACTTGAGACATTTAATACTAGAATGCATAAATCACTAGGAAATAGGAAGAATTCTACACTGATAGGAATGGATTAGGTGATCGTCCCTAGCTATGATCCCTAACTTCTATATGTCTGTGGAAAGAGTTTCTCACTGGGCTGAAGGGTAAAATGTACAAACCTGCAATGGACAATAACATGTAACCTTGAAGTGAATCCTTAAAATGACTTTTGCACATCTGACTAACCACAGCTACCTGTTATAGTTATCAAAACATCCTTCGGTAAGGCAACTCCTCCACAGGACATAAGCCTTCCATCTCATCTTGCATCTGGCAGATGTGCCCTAGAATGAAAAACATGCCACAGGAAACAAAACAATGTTTTTTCTATCTACTTGCCTATCTCCCTCCCCCAAATTAAAGAAACACAATTTTTTAATTGTCATATTCTAATCCCTAGAAAATCCAGTGCAACTCCACTGTTGTTAACAGAATTACTTTGGATTTGCTTTGGTGTCACAGAGTTTATCTACATTGCATTGTAAACCTGGGTCTATGGAACTCAGGCTTGTGGAGTTGGTGTTTCCAGTCCTACACTTGAGTGTCCACATTGCATTGCAAACCTGGGTTTACAGTTGCTGGACCTGGGTCTCACAGCCGTGCTAACACATCCATGCTGCACAGTGCAGCCCTTCTGACTTGGGTCTGTGGTTTGAGCTTCATTCACACTGAAGAATGAATAGGCTTGGAATTGAGTCATAGCAGGACTCAGGCTCTGACCCATCCCCTAAGACTTAAGTCCATGCTGACCTGAGTAAAACTGATTTGTGTGTGGATGGAAGAAGGGTTGGGGCTCAAATCTGAGTAAGAGTCCAGGCGTAGTGTGCAATGTAGACAGATCCACAGAGGGAAGAATTTGGCTAACAGTGCTTGGATGCCCTCTGGGGGTAGTTCTACCCATGTTATTTTTTATTGTGATGGGCCATACAACCTACAGCCCTTGAGAGGAAGTTAGGAATGTCTGTTTTTGGAGAGTGAAAGTAAGTCATGGTGGATTGTGGGCAACAAATCACAAAGTTTCTTATAGAAATGTCTCATACATTTTATGTATTCATTTAGATTTTAAACTATGAAAAGGTGCCTATGCAAGGCGTTCCAACACATTCACTAATTATACAATATGCTGAAATCCCAATAAACTGAAATAACCATTCCAATAGGTTTCAGAGTGGTAGCCATGTTAATCTGTATCAGCAAAAAGAATGAGGAGTACTTGTGGCACCTTAGAGACTAATAAATTTGCATCCGATGAAGTGGGTTTTAGCCCACGAAAACTTATGCCCAAATAAATTTGTTAGTCTCACAAGTACTCCTCGTTCTTTTTGCATTCCAATAGGAACTCAGCCAACCAGACGCCTACAGAAGCTTGTCCCCACCCCTTTATCATTATGGGAAGCACACCCTCAGCCCTCTCCAAAGACACCCTCAACAGATGTATTTTGCAGGATGCCTAGAAGGTAGGGGGACCAGACAGCAAATGTGAAAAATCGGGACAGGGGGTGGGGGTAATAGGAGCCTATATAAAAAAAAGACCCCCAAATCAGGACTATCCCTATAAAATCGGGACATCTGGTCACCCTACTAAAAGGTCACCACCATTTAGGCTACTTTGGAACAAAGAGAAGCAAGTTCAAGACACTTGGAGCCCTCAAAAAGAACTCCCTGCCAACCACCCTCCCTCTTTCATAGAGACAGAGATTGAGATTCATCTTACATATCCCTGTTGACCAGAGCTGTGGCAGTTTGGCCTAGGGAGAAAGGCAATCTCTCAGGTAGGCAGGTCCCTGACTCATATAGGGCTTTAAAGGTCATAGCCAGAATTTAGAGAAATTCAGAATTTCTCTCCCATGGGAAGTTCCAACATTCATTTCTATCTCAAACCAGGATGAAAAGTTGAAATTTTACACAGAATGGAAATTGTAAAAAAAAAAAAAAATTTGGAAAGTCATTTGGGGTCATTTCAACAAACCAAGAAGAAATATTTTGACATTTTCAATTGAAATGAAACATTCTGACATCTGAGATGTTGAGTGCTATGGAGTTAAGGATACTTAAGCCTTGAAGGAGCTGGCCACATCTGTACTAACTGTAGGCCACTCTGTGCCCTTGTGTTCATCTGCAATGTCAGGGAGACCACCTCACTGCTCAGCCAGGTAAGAACTACTTAGTTCTTGGCTCTGAGTCTGGCACCGAGCACTGTCCTAGCATTCCAGATACTCCTCCTAGCAAGAATGTGGGTGGATAGAGGGCAGAGATAAATTGGAAGTGGACAGAGCTCCCTTTCTGTGTTCCGCTTGTTTGGGTTCCTATAAACTCCTGAGGTGGAAGGTAAACTATTGAACAATTATCATCAAAAGCTAGTGAGTAGAGCTGGCCAGAAAATATTGGCTTTTTGTTTTTGTTTGTTTTCTTTTGAATATTGACTTTTCATCGAAAAGCAGAAAGCCTAAACCCAAAAGTGTTTACATTTTCAGCAACCAACCCCCCTCCCCCCAAATTTTCAATTTCAGAGTTTTTGGTTTTCAAACTAAAAAAATCCAAACATTTTGGAAGAGAAGCAGCAATGCTCCATGAAATGTTTCATTTAGCTGAAAACCCAATTTTCCATTGAAAATGTTTGTTGGCCAGCCCTATTGGTGAAAACTAGATGTGCAATTATGGCAGAGTGATGATGATGATGATAGCATATTTTATATGACATCTGACAGAAATGTCCGTGGAGAATTTTTAAACTGTCTTTTCATAATTAACACATATTTTGCTAATTTTAAGTTCAAGTTTGAAACTGGCCAGGGATAACAATACACAACACAGTTAAGCCTCAGCATTTTTTTATAATGATCAAATATGGTACTTTATAGGCTACACACTCACACAGAGTAGAACAGGTGCAAACCCTTGGACCAAAGACAAAGATGTAAAGCCTGCAGTGAATCCACAAGGGCTTCAACCATCCATTGCATGTATAAAATCCAGTTTTGCACATTTTCTCTCTTTTAAGCAAGTCTATATTTCCCCCCAAGGGCTATACTACTTGGGAAGTCTGCAATTCTAACACCTCATAACACAATAGAAATCCTGTGCTAGGTCATGCATTATTGCTTTTATAGCTATTTAAAAAATCACAGTGGGAGGGAATAGAGTGCTCAGTTTAAAGCGTATCGGGTCAGATCCTCAGTTGGAGAAACTGGTATAGCTCCATTGACTTTGATGGCATTACTCCAATTCGCACCAGCTGAGGAATCTGCTTATTAAGTTGATAAACTTGTGATTTATTTTTAGAGCATTTTACTGAGTCTTACTCTACTTACACCTTCCCATCCCAATCATTACGGGGGGGGGGGGGGGGGGGGGGGAAGAGCCTATGGAATTCAATGGGGTGGAAATGTCTAGTGAAATTGATCAAAAGTCTACATTGTTCAATACAAATGGTCTCCTTTCTGTAATTTTTAAACCAATCTATAGAATTTATTAGGGAATTATCTCCCCGTCTAGGTTAAAGAACAGGAGCATACTGGGAATTGCACCAGTTTTTTAAGTTTTCTGGAGAAGGCGGTTTATTTAAGTAATTTACAGCAAACTCAGGGAGAGGAAAATAACCTTCTTGTTTGTTTTATTTGGAGAATTCCTTGTATGCCACAAGTAGGGGAAGGACTCTCTAAGCAGCCCAAATTGTGGTCTCATGGGGACTCAATGGGGTCCTCACCCACCACAGTCTGCAAAGAACATAACACATCCTTTATATTATATTTTGACTTTCCAGCAAATGCAATAGATTTGAGCATCATATCCCATAAGCACAGGCAATTAGGGGATAATTGCAGGTAGTACTTTTTATTATCATAAGAGTAGTGAGTATTTTGTGATCAAGACTGGTATTTGTAGGACTATATTCATTAGCTTTATTAAAGTAAGTGCACACGAAGGGATATTATCACAGAACCTGACTTCAAAACCCATTGAAGTCAATGGAAAATTTCCATTGATTTCAATGGGCTCCCCCAATTGACAGCTATTTCTGTTACTTCCTGCCATACTTGTTATACTGCCTGGACCCAATCCTTTAAGCGTCTTGTACCTAGAAATTCTGTTGAAGATAGTGGGGGTTCTTGTATATGAGATCTTGTGGCCAGGGGCCTCAAGGAAGTAGAACTGTGGTATTACAGAGCCAACAGAAAATGGCTGAGATGCTTATCTGATTGAGAATATGACTGAACTATGGTGATGTAGTAGTGCCAATCAGTGAAGGAAATCAGGATAAAACAGACTAGGTGGGCTAGTGGCTTGGCACACCTGGGGAATGCCAGGGAGTGATAAAGAGACGACTCTCATCCCTTGAGGACTCTGCTAAGAAGGCAATAGCAACATGAAGTGAGGGAGGTAATGAGGAGAAGACAAATGGGAGGAGAGAAAAATATATTAGTGCAGGTTCATCTAGGAAAGCATTTATTTTAGAGAAGGAGGAGGGAGACAGAGGCACTGACTGAAAACTGTGGAACTTAGAGACAGTAAGACCTCAGCTAAATCATCTAGCCTGTCCTTCCATCAGGGCAGGATTGTTCCCTTCAATATATTCCCCTTATACTTACCCAGGATTTATCCAGCTTACTTCTAAATGGCACAACGGATATAACTTGGCCTATTGTTAAATTGTGGTCCCAGGAGCCAGATGTAGCAAGATGCCATGGAATTATCAAACATTTGGTTTTAGGTCCTGTGAGCCTCTAGTTTTGGGTGTCTAGAAAAAATACTGCTTCTGTTGAGTGAAACTTGCCCCTTTACAAAGAGCTAGCACCAAGCCATCTTAACTCTCACTTAAACCCTCAAATTAGGGCATTAGGAACTTCAGTGCTGCCTAGACCTTCTCCAGGCCCAGTGCACAGGGGTGAATTTCACCCTTTTGTGAAGAAAATCATTACTTATTTTACAAAGGTCTCATGACAAGATAGACCAGTGCAATTTTTGCCCAACAAGAACATTCCTGCCCCCACTGCATATGGGTATATCCATCCTTGAAAATGGTTAGCTTGGCATGCAATAGCCTGATATTTTGTATGCAGAGATGGCACTTGGAAAAACAGACGTCAGATATTTTGGGCACAACATATGTGGCTGAATTGGTATGAGTGAAACTACTATATCGCAGCTGATCCTTTCCATCTATACTACTAATACAGTGCGAATGGTGTGAATTAATTGGTGTTTGTGATGAATTATAAGGAGTCAGAAGATAACCTTCTTCCTTCATTTTTAACTCTTGAAATATATTGCTATGGGTTGGGCTAATCCCTGTTTAAATTGGTGAGTGTAACAGTCACCCTTCATTATAGATAAATAAGAAACAATTAAGATCCGTTGTGGAACCAGATAAAAGCAGCCTCTACTCAAAACACAGGCACTGGTCACTGCACAAACCAATAGGACATGTGCGTGGATGGATTTTCTGTGTATAGTTTGGTGGATGTGTGTGTTGGTCTCTGTGAGAGAAGTAAGAAAAGCTGGAGAGAAATAGCAGGACACCAAGGACACAGTCAAAACAGTCATGGGAACATGACTTTGAGAACAGCCTAGAAAGAGAGTTTTTTGTCTGAGTGCTGTCTGAAAAGAGGCTTAGAACTGTGAGTCAAGAAACTGTCTCCTGTTTGATTCCTGCTGTGTACAAGGAAACAGGACTTTATACATTCTTTGTAAATAGGTATTTCTTTTGTGCAATCCTGCTTGTCTCCAACATCAATTTCTCCTCCTTAGTGAAAGACCTCATTAAATCCCAAATTTTGGCAACTGCTCAGGTCAAATAATATTTTCTATTAGGAAAATTCTAGGAATGATAATAACAGCATATTTGTACTTACTGTATGCAATATTGGAGACAATAATGGAACAAAGTAACTGCTAGCAATGAACTTACTTTATTAGTGAGAGATTTACACTAAAGTAGTTCTGATATTCCTCACTTGAGAATTAGAGAATGTGATAGGAAATGGGAGGCTACATGGTGTTTTAAGGCTCTTGCCACACCAGCCTCATAATAACTTATGAGGAGAGACTGAGGGAACTGGCATTGTTTAGTCTGCAGAAGAGAAGAATTAGGGGTGGATTTGATAGCTGCTTTCAACTAACTGAAAGTGGATTCCAAAGAGGATGGATCTAGTCTGTTCTCAGTGGTTCTAGATGACAGAACAAAGAGTAATGGTCTCAAGTTGCAGTGGGGGAGGTTTAGGTTGGATATTAGGAAAAAACATTTTCACTAGGTGGGTGGTGAAGCACTGGAATGGGTTACCTAGGGAGGTGGTGGAATCTCCTTCCTTAGAGGTTTTTAAGGTCAAGCTTGAGAAAGCCCTGCCTGGGATGATTTAGTTGGAGATTGGTCCTGCTTTGAGCAGGGGGTTGGACTAGATGACCTTCTGAGGTCCCTTCCAACCATGATATTCTATGATTCTATGAAGGAAATGCAATCATAGTTAGCAGACATGGTGCATGGTTATTTATGGAATTGAAAAATATCCTCAGTTTAGGATAAAAATATTCAGGGTCAGATTTTTCCCTTCCCTTTCCCTGTGCAATCACTTACACCGGTGTAACATGGGGGTAAATCATTATTTTGATACAGAGGCATTTACATTCACTTTTGAACCCTGTTTATGCGGGTGTTAATGGGTACATGGGTACAGAATATGGAAGAATCATTCTTCACTTATTCTATGGTAGTGTTGGCTCTAATCAAGACCCCAACCCTGCAAAGACAGCCACCTGCATTGAGCCCCCTTGTCATTTCTGTTAACAAAGAGTAAGGCTTCATTCTGCAAACAGAACTCAACTTACTGAGGACTGCGATCAGGTCCCCTGCTCAATCTTGTTTTCTCAAGAAGAAACACACCCATTTTTTTAACCTTTGCTGTCCTGTTAATACACCCCAGAATGATAGTAGCCATTATCACAATCACATCACATTGGTGACTCATTCAATTTGTGATCCAATCTAACTGCCAGATCCTCTTCACCAGTATTACCATCTAGCCAGTTATTTCCAATTTTGTAGTTGTGAATTTGATTTTTCCTTCCTAAGTGAAATACTTTGCACTTTTCTTTGAAATCAGACCAATTTTCCAATTTGTCAAGGTTGTTTTGAATTCTAATCCTGTACTCCAAAATGCTTGCAACCCCTCCCAGCTTGGTATCATCCACAGATTTTAGAAGCATACTCTCTACTCCATTATCCAAGTCAATAATGGAAATATTGAAAAGTACCAGACACAAGACTGGCCCCTGTTGGACCCTACTGAGTATGTCCTCACAGTGTGACAGTAAACCATTGATAACTACTCTTTGAGTACAGTCTTTCAATCAGTTGTGCACCCCCCTTGTAGGAATTTCATCCAGAACACATCCAGAACAAATGTCTTACTAAAATCAAGATCTCATGTCTAGTTCCCTCCTATCGTCTAGGCAGTAACCCTGTCAAAGAAGGAAGTTAGGTTGGCTTCGCATGATTTGTTCTTGATAAATCCACACTGTGCTGTGAACAGCAAGAGTCTCAGCTGGTATAACTGCTTCATCACAGGGTGCTTGTGTGTCTTCAGATTGCTCAGTGATTGGATTCCAAATTTGCCCAGGTTTCTATACTTAATTCTGCCACACAGACGTACTGGCAGGTACCAAAATGGCATTTTCAAATTCTTGCAGCATGCTAACAATGCGCGTGCAATTAAGAGGAATTCATTTAGAGTTCTGTGTTAGGAAAAAGTAAATGGTAAAAGGTCAAAATATGGCAAAACATTTGCATGTAGCTTATTTTCCAAAGAAAGGAAGATATAAATCTGGCAATTTAAAAAACATCAATTTGCATTTGAATGTTGAGTTTCATCACAGACTCTGATGGACATGTTATATTCCTTTGTATGTTTGTTCAGTATTGACATGAGAAGAGTAATTTCAGAGAGAGGAATAGGGATTGTAAATCTTTGCTAGACTTATCATGAAATCTCATGATACCATACGATATATCCAATAAGCATAGGGAACAAACAAAGCTGTCAGAGTCTCATGGGAGTGCATCTTAAAACTCATGAGTTCTTTAACATCAGGGTGTCTCATTGCTATATTGTATTTGCCTCTCCACTACAGTGTGTACCTCATTCCCACATCTCTAAAATGGTTCTAATGGCACTTACCCTTCCCCCCACAATTTGTTTTTCTTGTCTATTTAGACTGTAAGCCCTCTGAGACAGGGATTGTCTCTTACTATGGGTTTGTGAAGTGCCTAGTACAATGGGATTCCAATGTTGGTTAGGGTCTCTAAGCCTACTTGTAATACATATTACAAATAATAATTGTAGTAATAACCTCCTTCATTTCCCATTCTGAGCATCACTGGTTAGCATCTCCCATGCCTCCTGGCTGTTTTTTTCTGGATCACAAAGCTACATTATAATTGGGAATGCCATTTATGTGGTTAAATTTGAAGTGAAAAAATTTACTTAGTATCCCTCTGAGGAAACTAGCGCAAAGTTCTTATTTATGCAAACTAGAAAGTTCCATGAATTTCTTTCAGGCAACAGGGGGAAAAGCAGCAGATTTAGATTTTTTTCACCCCATTTAAATATTTATTCTTCATATAAACAAACACAGATGTTGATAAAAACCAACCCTGTGAGAACTGGCATATGCGAGGGGCTTTCAGTTTGATCTTAACCCAAGTGTACGGAAATATACTGACAATGATGCAATCCTGTGTCAGTAGCTTTTGTATCATTGACTAGGCTTCTGTAAACAATAAGGTTTTATGGATCCCTCCAGTGATTATACCGTGGATTGATATATGAGCAGCAGTGGAGTGTGTCTTTAGATACTGAAAATAGCAAGTACCACGATGCCATCAAAATCATAATCAAACCCAACGGAGGTGAATGGGTAAAATGCCCTGGTACTCCGTTGCCAAGCAACTAGATGCTTATTTTAAGTATAGATAAGCATACCCTGTATTTTCAGCACTCACTGAAGATATATGTGAGAGAGATAAGGTGGGTGAGGTAATATCTTTTATTGGACAACTTCTGTTGGTGAGAGAGACAAGCTTTCGAGCTTACACAGAGCTCTTCTTCAGGCCTGGGAAATGTACTCAGTGTCACAGCCAAATACCAGATGGAACAGATTGTTTGGAATAAGTAGTTAACACATTTCAAGGGACCATTCAAGGTGAAGTGGCCCGTTAACACCCCTTCAGTCACAGGAAGGAAGAGGAAGGGGAGCAGCTGGGTGGGGTTGTTAGTGAGTTATAAGATTGCTGTAATAAGCCATAAATATGCATGCCAGGGAAGAACTAAACTTGTAATCAAGACTGAGATGTCTATGTACAAAGCATAATCAATAATATGGATCTTGCATCAAATTACATGCCAGTATTTAGGTGCAGAATATGAAGGTGCTCTTGTCTTTCAAGAATAGTTTCCTCTCACTTACACCAGTGACAATAAGGAGTATCTCCACTAAAGTCAGTGGATTTACAAGGGCGAAAGAGGGCATGCTACGAGACAGCTGTTGTGATGGATGGCTTCCTCCTGTCCATAGGTAAAGGAAGTTCATCCATACTCATTCGGTCGGACACTTCTGTGGTATTTCATATTGTTGATCAACAAATACTTCTGCCTAGTCTCCAAGTAGCTGAAGGAGTGAAGAACTCTCTCCTGGACCATCTCACAGCCAGTTCTCTGAGATTGAACCTGTGGGCAACTGTTCTTCCATCTCCAAATTCCTTATGTACTAGGTATCACAAAGCACAACCTATCCTCTGTATTAGTCAATATCTACATAGAGCCACTGGGAGAGCCAAGGAGATAGGATGGGTTGATATGCCAACATACCACAGACAGCACCAACATGTAAACAGCACCATTTCCCAGCTCTATCAATGACTATCTGAAATCAGTAGCAGGTTGAAGAGGAATTGTACCCAGGGAACACTGAGGTGATGCTGGTAGGAAAAGGGACATGCTTCAGTGAACATTCCTATTTTATAAGATACTCCACTATCAAGGACATCTACCTTCAGATTGTTAAATTGTTCATTAGCCTCAGTGTTCTTTTGGAGTCCACAGTGCTACTGTAGGCCTGAAGTTGTTGTTAGCATAGGGTGGGAGTCATAAAAGGATTTAAGGTGCCTAACGCCTTGTCACACTGTCTGGAGTGGTTCATGCCTGGAGTGCCAACCTCAGGGTACATTGTAAAAGCAGGGCAGATACCTCAGACTGGTGGCAGTATGTTCTAGAATTAGATTTCACCAAACCGGTAACAAATGTGAACTCTTAGATCAGTGTAACAGTCTTACCATGGAGTCACAGATAGTTCCCTTGGGCTCTCCAATCTATCTTGCCACCCAGGCAAGCTGGACTTAGTGATAAATGGTCACTTACACCAAAAATCACAAAATATTCAGGTTGCTACCAAGAGACAAATCACTTACCCCAGAACAATTTGTACCTTAGATCTTAAACCAAAGACAACACATGTAGCCAGTCCTGTAACAAACTAATTAAAGGTTTATTAACTAGGAAAAATAATAATAATTTACAGGTTTAAGCAGGGATATATTAACAAATGAGTTCCAGTCTGATTCAAAAGGTGACAAAGATGTATTAATCTGTCAGCACTGAATGTCTTTTTAGGGCTTAACCCAGGCTGACCCAGGGGATCTCTGCTTCTGGTCCTCCCGGCTGGAGTCCCTGGCTCTCTGCAACCCACTCACATGGTGATGGGAGGCACTTCCTGGGTTCTAGGGCCCCTCAGAGTTTCCCCTTAACAGTCCTGGATCCAGGTGGAGTCTATAGGAGCCCTAGACATGAACCAGGTGCATTGTGCTAGGCACTGTACAAATACAGAACAAAAATATGGTCCTCTCCTCAGAGCTTATATGATGGCAAAAACCACCAACTTCAGTCTCCAGCTGGCTAGAAGGTTGAGCCCCACACTGTTAGACACTGGCTTGTTCATAGTGATCTATGTATTCATGACCTCCATACTTAATTACTGCAACTCATTCTATCCAGGAACGAAGTCACACACCCTGAAAAAGCTCCAACGGCTACAAAATGTGGCAGTCCGTCTTTTTCCTAACCAAGAGAGGTCTAATGAGCACAACACCTGCTGACTCTTCTTTGATTACAAAATACAGTACCAGTTCTCTGCTTTGATATTCAAAATCAGCCATAGGACTTCCCCTCGCTCCCACAGAGATCTCCTCTCCCTCCTACAATGGCCATGTTCCACTGGAGCAATGAAACGCCTGGCCAGTAGGGAAGGATTGTGCACTTATGTTACATTGATGGATTCGTGTGTCACACTACTCTGTAGGAGCACACTAAACCTTTGTTTGCCTACCTGGATCCAAGTTCCTCCCTAGTTCAACTCCATCAGCATCAATGGGCTTACACCAGGGATGAACTTGGCTCAATATGTCTAACCTATCTGGTGGACAGGCGAAGAGAACTGGGAATCTAATTAATTGTCTTTGCCTTGATTTGCAAATGGTGCAGCTATCTGCATGTTTATTCTATCCTGTGAATAACTGAACAAGGACACAGTCAGCTACAGATCTGACATCTTTGTGATAGTGACTCTGTGGCGGCATCGAAAAGAAAGGGGGGAAGGAGCAGGGTCACAGAGAGGACAAAGGAAAAAAATAGCTGTCTAAATCATATATCATTAAAGTGATGCTCATTGAATTACCTCTCTCAGGGCCTGTCAAAACATGTGGTGCCCTTGCAATATGATGTGAATTAAATGCCTTCTGGCCCCTGAAATATTGTTTTCAAGGCCAAATGTGTACTTTCACAGTTTCCCTTTAGTAGTTACTAAGAAACATTCAAAACATGCTGATTGGCTCCTGTGATTTAAAAAAAAAAAAGCAACCACCCAGAAATGCAGCAGTACACAATCATGTTAAAGGGAAAGCCAGTATACTTAGGTGTCCTATGGACTTGTTGGCCATGGGTGGTGCTCATCAAAACTCCATCAGCAGAGACATTGGTCAATACATGTTATTTGTTTGCCCCCAGGAGAGAACCATCTCATCATATTCCCTTGGTAATTTTTATATGATTATTATTTATTGTATTACTGTAAAACCTATGAGCTCTAGTTACAGACCAGGACCTGGCTGTGCTAGGTGCTGCACAAACATAGAAAAAAAGACAGTGTGTTCCTCGAAGAGCTTATAATCTAAGTAGAAGACATGAGAAAAGAGGTGGAGACAGACAGATCGAGGGGGAAGTACAAAGAAACAATGAGACAATCTTAGCCAGCATGGCAGGCAGTTATCTCAGTACACCAGCAGGCTAATTGCAGTCAAGGTTTTTGTAGGTTTCATGGCAGAGGAGAGGTTTAAGGAAAGATTTGAAGGAGGATACTGAGTTAATTTTGTGGATGTTTATGGTAAGCATCTCCAAAGAGTGAGGGGCAGCATGGGAGAAAGCACAAAGATGCTTGTTTGAAAAATTAACATGTGGGTGATGGAGGATGACAACATGGGCTTATTGGAAGAGGAAATCAATCTTTTGATACTGAATGAAAGATGATAGGGGGGATGGAGTTGTAAGTGAAGACAAGAAGTTTGTTTGCTATAATAGAGAAGAGGAAACCAGTAGAGGAATAATGAGTGAGTTTGTCATGCCCACTTGTTTGAAACATCACATGCCGATGACAGATGACTTGAAATGTGATGGTTCTTCGTTTAACTAGAACTCCACCTGTACCTTGATGTTCAAGAAACAGAGCTATTTGTTGTCTCCAGCCACCACCTATCAGAAATAATATAAAGACCATTTAGATGCCTTCCAGTGCCTTGGAAGCTAGCTCAAATCACTGAGGAGCCCTAAGTGCAGACTGATCATCTTCCTTCATAAAAGAAACAAAGAGAAGTAGACTTGGTGGAGAAGAGAAAGATATTATGGACCAAATCTTCAGGTCTGAACTCAGTTGTGACTTAGATGAACTTCCTTTGACTCAAAATACTAAGGACCTGAGGATTTGGCCCTATATCATTGCTACTGTTATTTATTGTTGCTTCTACAGTGTGCGCAGCACAGTACATTACAAACAGAAAGACAAGGGCCCTTCCCCGTGCGATTTAGGAACAAAGGCCTCAGACATCAGCTTCTCCTGTCACTACAGGACTATGTCCATGCAGAGGTCCACTGATTTCCATGGTGGTCTGTGCAGGTTTTGGGGCCTGTCCAAGCTTTGTGCCTTGCATGATAAGGGCCTAATTTAGTTGCTACCCAATGAGATGAGACTCTGTGGTGTTGGGAATGAGGTTTCAGGAAGGATGAAGGTTACAACAATAAGAAAATGTGGTTACTCGGTTTAGGTATGTAGACAATCTGGGGGTTCTGTTACACTATTGCCAACCCCAAGTGTTCAGAAATGGAGTCCAGCCCCCCAAAATCACAAGACAAAGAAAAATAAATCTTTGGGGTCTTTTTATTTGCCTTTGGTTTCTGAGCCCTTAATATGCATTCAGGTTATGTTTGTAACCTTTTCTCTGTAATCATGTGGGTTAGAACCATACTGTGTTTTTTTGTTTTAAATTAAAGCTGAGATTCAGGTAAAAAAATGATTCCAGGATCTGGGGCTTTAAGAAAAAAAATATTGTGAGCCCTGCAATTAAATAGTGAAAGTGGGCAACACTGATTATTATTAATATTTAAAAACAGCTCTGTTTTCCAGCAATAAAAATAATACTTTTTCAGAGCATTTCATCCAAGAATCTGGAAGAGTATTTTCTACCATTAAAAAATGTATCCTAACAACACCTCTGAATTAGGTGTTATCCCAGGGGTTCTCAAACTGGGGGTCTTGACCTCTCAGGGGGTTGTGAGGTTATTACATGGGGGGTTGCGAGCTGTCAGACTCCACCCCAAACCCTGCTTCACCTCCAGCATTTATAATAGTGCTAAATATTTTTAAAAGTGTTTTAATTTATAAGGGGGGGGGTCACACTCACAGGCTTGCTGTGTGAAGGGGTCACCAATACAAAAGTTTGAGAACCATTGTAGTCCACGAAAGCTTATGCTCTAATAAATTTGTTAGTCTCTAAAGTGCCACAAGTACTCCTGTTCTTTTTGCGGATACAGACTAACACGGCTGCTACTCTGAAACCTGTATTCCCTTGTTACTCAGGGGATCATAAAGGTACATGGGAAACCTCTGTATACCTCAGTTAAACTATTTGATTATCCTAAGGCAATACAGTGAGTCAGGATCAAATATGGGAATAGAATCTAGGAGACCTGGCTTCCAGTGCCTTGTTCCACACAGAAAACATGTTGTCTTTGATAACTATGTACATGTAATGTAAGTAAAACGTTGAAACATTCACTCTCAATGTCATTGAAGTGTGCCTTTGAGAACTTAAATTCAGAGTGTTAATTTCCATTCTGAAGACAATGGAAACTGCCTATTTGTACTTCCTTTGGCTCAAAGACGTTGAACTGCATTTTAGTGGGGGTTGGGGAGAGTGATGATTTTTGTCCTCTGTGAACACAGCAAAAGTCATCTACAGGATATGAAGTGAAGATGAACAATGCCAGGACTATTGGTGCTCCTCAGGGAAAATCTCGCCATACATCACTCTGCCAATGTACCATGCCGAGAGTCCTCCACAAATAAAAAGAATGGTAAGAGCAATTTTTCTCTTCTTTTATATGTCTGCTTGAGTGTCTTCAGCACACTAAAATCAGTTACCCTTTCATTTAGTGAGGGATTATTAACAGATGTGGAGAGCTAGACTCAGGAAGCCACATTCAGTGCATAACAGCTTTAATTAATCTACTCGCTTGTGAACAATGCTACCTATTTCTTATGTGCCAGTAGAGGGTATCTTTATATTAACTAGCGCTCTCTCTCTCTCTCTCTCTCTCTCTCTCTCCTTTTGTTACAGGAGTTCCAAATAATTTAGTCATATCTGTATGTGTGTATATCTATCTATCTATATATGAGACAGCTAGTTAATATAAAGATATAGATATATACACACACAGATACAGATATGACTCAATTATATAGCACTCCTGTAACTAAAGGTCCTACATTGGGACCTGGGGAGGTTGAGAACTAGACACACTAGGTGAAATTAAGCCCGTGGTGGTTAAGTGGAGCTTAAGGAGTACACAGGCCTATCACTGGCCTTCTTCATAGGGATGAATTTTACACACTGAGTCACATTCACCTGGTGTTGTGCCAACACAAACTGCCATTACACAGAGCACAGGTGGAAAGGCCAATGGAGGTGAATTGCAGCTGTGTGAAGAAGCTGCAACCTTTCCTCCACCAAGGGATGTTACAGCCCTCCTAGTACAACACACCAAGTGGAAGAGATTCACCTAGGGTAGTGGGTGAAGTGCTGATTCACACATCCCTTGGAAGTCTATGGAATGTTGGTTTGTGCATGAAACACCTGTGTTACAAGTTGCCATGCTAGTACAGGGAGGGGCAATTTGAATTGGACTTCCTTGTGCAAGGGCTGTCAAGGGGAATTTTTAACTAAGGAGTTTAATCCTGCTTCAGTGCGTCCCATTGACTTTAATGGGCTTTGCATTGGGCCTCTGCATCCAGATCCACAAAGGGATAGTGGTGCTGGAACTAGGGATTCTGGAGTTGCTGGCCCCAGTCTTGAAGTAGTAATAACAAACACCAAATAGATGGTTTCCATGGTTTCCATCATCAGCACCTCTGCTATAAAAATTGTTCCACCAGCCCTGTACAGGGATTTAGGCAGTTTGGTGCCTAATCATTTGTGGATCAGGCTCCTACTGACTTTTGAGTAGATGTGGATGAATAATTTATGGCCAATAATTTAGTTAACACATTTTGCTTCTATCTGTTTGTTTGCAATTGGCTCACATTTATTCTTAGTTTGAAATCATTCAATGAATGATTCCAGAGAACAAATCTCAGCTTTGTAACTTTATTGGGAACAATGGTCAGATTTTGACTTTTAAAAACTTCAGCTTTTTTGGTGAATTTAAGATTGGACATGCAGTTCACATGACATTGCTTCTCTTCCTTGATTAGATGCATGTAATTCTTAGGCCTGGTCTACACTAGGAGGTTATGTCGAATTTAGCAGCGTTAAATCGAATTAACCCTGCACCCGTCCACACAACGAAGCTATTTAGTTCAACATAGAGGTCTCTTTAAATCAATTTCTTTACTCCTCCCCGACGAGGGGAGTAGCGCTAAATTCGACAGGGCCATGTCGAATTAGGGTAGGTGTGGATGGAATTCGACGCTAATAGCTCTGGGAGCTATCCCACAGTGCACCACTCTGTTGACGCTCTGGACAGCAGTCCGAGCTTGGATGCTCTGACCAGCCACACAGGAAAAGCCCCGGGAAAATTTGAATTCCTTTTCCTGTCTGGCCAGTTTGAATCTCATTTCCTGTTTGGACATCGTGGCGAGCTCAGCAGCACTGGCAACGATGCAGAGCTCTCCAGCAGAGATGACCATGCAATTGCAGAATAGAAAGAGGGCTCCAGCATGGATTGATCGGGAAGTCTTGGATCTGATCGCTGTGTGGGGCGATGAGTCCATACTTTCGGAGCTGCGATCGAAAAAACAGAATACGAAGATCTACAAGAAGATCTCCAAAGCCATGATGGAGCCGGGATGCAACGCAGTGCCGTGTGAAAATCAAGGACCTGAGTCAAGGCTACAGAAGACCAAAGCGGCAAATGGACGCTCCGGATCCCAGCCCCAGACATGCCATTTCTACGAGGCACTGCATTCCATTCTAGGTACGGCCGCCACCACTACCCCACTACTGACCATGGACTCTGACGATGGGGTATTGTCGACGGCTGCTTCCTCGGAGATGTTTGCGGATGGGGAAGATGAGGAAGGAGATGAGGAGGACGAGACAGTCGACAGCGCATACAACGCTGATTTCCCCGACAGCCAGGATCTCTTCATCACCCTCACGGAGATCCCTTACCAACCCTCCCCAAGGCGTTAACCCTGACCCTGAATCAGGGGAAGGATCAGTCGGTAAGTGTTTTAAACATGTAAACATTTATTTTGATCAGAACAGGAATGGAATATTAAGAATGGGTTTTTCATGATTACTTTGCCCTAGGTGCTTTACTTTTTAGTCCTTGCCAGTGCAGCTACTGGAAAATTGTGTCAATATGTCCGGGGATAGAGCAGAAATCCTCCTGGGATATCTCCACGAAGCTCTCCTGGAGGTAATTTGAAAGCCTTTGCATTAGGTTCCTGGGGAGAGCGGCCTTATTGCGTCCTCCATGGTAGGAAACTTTTCCGCGCCAGGCTAGCAGCAAGTACTCCGGGATCAGTGCCTCGCACAGCATGGCCGCATACAGCCCTGGTTTTTGCTGGCATTCACGCAGCATGCGGTCTTTCTCTGTGTCCGAGATCCTCATCAGAGTGATATCACTCATGGTGACCTGCTTTGAATTAGGGGAATGTTAGTATTGGGACTGATTGCCTGTTCCTTTACATAAGTGTAACTGGCGGTTTACAGCCACGCGGTGGAGGCGGGACAGGGCAGCATACAGGGATCGTTCCCGGGGACAGCCATGAGGGGGGTGGGACAGGGGCAGAGTTCATGCTGGCTGGATTGCCGGCAGCAGGAACTGGCCAACGCTAGGGGCATTGCTTTGAACGTGAAAGGAGGGCACTGCTATAAATTAAGCTTTCATCAGCCAAAAGTCTACAGCTTACCATGTCCGCCTGCTACCTGAATTCCGCTGTCCTGCCCCGCTTGTGTGATCTGTACTCCAAGACCCCAGGCACTGAATGGGAAGGCCGAAAATTCGACCTTGTTCTGAGTGCGCATGTGATAGGTGCTGTGCATGGTCTTGTTCACAGAGAATGACTATGTTCATTGTTCACAAAAATGTATCTTTGTGAGGAATTCACTCCCTTTTTCCCATCCCACAGCTGCGAGTGTCTCCTGACCTACCCCGGCATCCCCCTCCCAGAGGCTGGCGCAGATTAGGCGCCGAAAGAGAAGGACAAGGGACGAGATGTTCTCCGAACTTATGGGCTGCTCCCGAGCCAAGGCGGCACAGCAGACCCAGTGGAGGGAGAACATGTCGCAATACCAGCGATCACACAGCGAACGGGAGGACAGGTGGCGGCAGGAAGACCAGCAGGCGACTCAAACGCTGCTTGGACTAATAAGGGAGCAAACAGACACGCTCCGGCGCCTTGTAGATGTTCTGCAGGACCGGAGGCAGGAGGACCGAGCCCCGCTGCAGTCTATCTCTAACCGCCCTCTCCCGCCACAAAGTCCCATCCACCCCTCACCCAAAGTCCCAAAAAGGAGGGGCGGCAGGGGCCGTGAAAACAGTCACTCCACCCCTGCAGACTGCTCAAGTAGCAGAAGGCTTTCATTCCCAAAGTTCTGATAAGTCCTTTCCTTTACTCCAAAAGCACCTCACCCAAGCCCCCGTCCCAGTGTCATCCCCTAACTGTGTAGTTGTTAATAAAATATATGTTTCTGTTAATTACTGTTTCCGTCAGGTTCTTTTAGAGGAGAGTGTGTCTGAAGAGGGGAAAGGGGGTTGGTAATTGGAGAGGACAGTCACCTTTACCAGGGTACAGACACGGGGGCAGGTTCAGCAGCAGGTCACACACACATTGCAGTCACTAGGTACCCTGGTCAGTCTGGGAGGTGGTTTTCATGTTCTGTGGGGGGGGGCTATGTGAGTTTGTGGCGGGGGAGGGCAGTTACAGATCTTATGCAGCGGTCCTTAGCCTGGATGACAGAGCCATGCAGCAGGGGATCTGTAACCGTCCTCCCCCACCACAAAGTCACATAGCCCCCACACACAGAGTCCCGAAAAGGAGTGGTGGCAGGCTCCGTTGAAACAACCAGTCCACCACTGCGGACCGCTCTAGGAGCAGGAGCCTGTCATTCCTCGAGTTTAGAAGCGTCCTTTCCATCACTACACCTGCTCCCCACCACAGTCTGTGTCCCAGTTTCAACCCTGTACCACGAAACCCTTAATAAAGAAAATGGTGTTAATGAACAAAGTTCCATTTATTTTATTTTTAAAGGTGTGTTGGAAGGGGGGGCAACGGGGTGAAGGGGGTATGTAACTGGAGAGGATAGTCAACATTAAGTGGGTAAAGAAACGGGGTCAGGTTCAGCTTCTCTTTAAACAAACTTAATAGTCACAGGTTACCCTGCTCACTCTGGAACCTAGCTTTCAAAGCCTCCCGGATGCACAGCGCGTCCCGCTGGGCTCTTCTAATCGCCTGGCTGTCTGGCTGGGCGTAATCAGCAGCCAGGCGATCTGCCTCAACCTCCCACCCCGCCATAAACGTCTCCCCCTTGCTATCACAGAGATTGTGGAGCACACAGCAAGCTGCAATAACAATGGGGATATTGGTTTCGCTGAGATCAGAGCGAGTCAGTAAGCTTCTCCATCTCCCCTTGAGACGTCCAAAAGCACCTTCCACCACCATTCTGCACTTGCTCAGCCGGTAGTTGAAGAGCTCTTTTTCACTGTCCAGGGCACCTGTATAGGGCTTCATGAGCCAGGGCATTAGCGGGTAGGCTGGGTCCCCGAGGATCACTATAGGCTTCTCCACATCCCCAACAGTTATTTTGTGGTCCGGGAAGTAAATACCTTCCTGCAGCCGTCTAAACAGACCAGAGTTCCTGAAAACACGAGCATCATGAACCTTGCCCGGCCATCTGACGTTGATGTTGGTAAAACGTCCCCTATGGTCCACCAGTGCTTGCAGCACCATTGAAAAGTAGCCCTTTCTGTTAATGTACTGGCTGGCCTGGTGCTCCGGTCCCAGGACAGGGATGTGAGTTCCATCTATAGCCCCACTGCAGTTTGGGAATCCCATTGCGGCGAAGCCATCTATGATGACCTGCACGTTTCCCAGGGTCACTACCTTTGAGAGCAGTAGCTCACTGATTGCGTTGGCTACTTGCATCACAGCAAACCCCACAGTAGATTTGCCCACGCCAAAGTGGTTTGCGACTGACCGGTAGCTGTCTGGCGTTGCAAGGTTCCAGAGGGCTATGGCCACTTGCTTCTGGACAGTCAGGGCTGCTCGCATCCGTGTGTCCTTGCGCTTCAGGGCAGGGGACAGCAACTCACAAAGTTCAAGGAAAGTTCCCTTACGCATGCGAAAGTTTCGCAGCCACTGTGATTCATCCCAGACCTGCAGCACTATGCGGTCCCACCAGTCCGTGCTTGTTTCCTGAGCCCAGAATCGCCGTTCCACAGCATCAACATGACCCATTGCCACCATGATGTCCATGGCGCGGGGTCCCGTGCTTTGAAAGAGGTCTGTGCCACTCTCAGACTTAATGTCCTCACCGCGCTGCCGGAGCCTCCTCGCCTGATTTCTCAGCATCTGCCTCTGAAAAAGGTGGATGATAAGGTGCGAGGTGTTGACAGTGGCCATAACTGCAGCACTTGTCGCAGCGGGCTCCATTCTCGCAGTGCTGTGGCGTCCGCACTGTCACTCACCAGAAAAGTGCGCGAACTGATTGCCCGCCGGTGCTTTCAGGGAGGGAGGGCGGGAGTGACGGTTGAATGACGACAGTTACCCAAAACCACCCTCAACACATTTTTTTCCCCAGCAGGCATTCGGGACTCGACCCAGAATTCCAATGGGCAGCGGGGACTGTGGGAACTGTGGGATAGCTGCCCATAGTGCACCGCTTCCAATGTCGACGCTTGCCCTGTTAGTGTGGACTCACAAAGTCAAATTACTGTTCTTAGTGTGGATACACACGTTCGACTTAGTGTGAATACACAATATCGGTTCCACTAATTCGATTTAAGTAAAATCGAACTACTCTCGGAGTGCAGACATACCATTAGAAACAAGTTTCCAGTGCAAACAATCATGCTTATAAATTCAAAATTCACTGTCTGCAAATATTTGGCAGCGTTCACTTAGGCTTCTCAGTTTCTGTGAATGGTCCTACAAGTAAATTCTTTCGCTACAGTATTCAAAGAAAGCAAACACAAAAGGACTAGCGAGAGCAGTCAAAGCAAATCCATTTACAAATTTGAACAGATATTCCTTAACCTTTTCTTTCATAGTACTGGGCCAGCTCTACTTCTGAGCCAATGGGAATATTTTTTAGTATCTCTAAATCCATTTTTTTTTATATTACAAGGGCACCTAAATGCTCCAGCTGAGATCAGGGATCCATTGTGGTAGGCACTGTACAAACACAATGACAGACAGTCCTGGCCCCAAAGAGTTTAGAATGTAAATCGATAAAATGGACAAAGGGTAAGAAGAAGCACAGAGATTTGCTCAAATGTACAGTGTTAGTTTCACGACACGCAAACAGAGAAATTTAGATAAAGAAGCATAACAATACGATTGCTGGAAAGTTGCAATGTAACACTACTTTATTTCTTAGAATTCAGAACAATAACACACACAAATGTAAAAAAAAAACCCAAACCCAAAAAAACAAAAAACAGAGACAAAGCAGGTTGCTCCCGAAAGCAAAGGAACAATTCACCTCACCTTGTTTGATGCTGGCTCTTCTCAAACTGCGGTCCTCACACACTTTCCTAACAGAGCCCTCTAGCTGGCAAGCAGGGCCGGGAAACCCCTTACAAATGAAAGTGACAGCCTACAGTTCCAACACCATTTTCAAATGAACCAAAGACAGCAGGTCAGTTGGGATCAGAGAGCCCCAGCATCCTTCTGACACTCAGGAGAGTGCCATATTGCGCCAACCAGTGTGACTAGTTCACACTGCCTCCCCAACGCCAAGCATTACCCCACCATTTAAAGTAGGTAACCCAGACCCTTTGAAATGTACTGGGTGTTTAAATAAAAGCCTTACCCGCTAGTACATAGATATCTCCCATCATGGTACAATAGTCGGTACAGCCATGGCCATGTAAGAGTAATAATTTACCAAGAGATACTACACAGCTACCAAAGGTTTTCTTGCTCTAAGCATGGGGCACTAGTGGTAACTCATTTACATCTGTAACTGTTGGCAATTGCTGACTTTAGTATTGCCCATTCTGCCGGAACTTTTTGAATCTGATTTAGCCCTTTGTTATTTGTCAGTAACATTGACTATTAAGGGTTTGATCCGGCAAGGTGCTGAACCCCTATGTAGAGAGCTGAGCACCCTGAACTCCCATTGAAATGAGTGGCAGTTAAAGTGTCTTGCACCTCGCAGGACTGAGTCCCTTTCTTCTCTTGTGTTGCAAGAAAAAGACAGAATCTTGACCTGTTAACTATAGGTCTAATTAAAACTCAACCACAGTCAAAGTTATGGGTCAGAAGGAAAGGCAATGTCCATTGCATTTGCAGTATATAAAAGACAAATACACATTTTTATTACTCTGAAGGTTAATGTGCTCATTAGATTATGGCAGTTCATTATGCACTGGTGCAATGGCTGCAGTGTGATATACAGCAGTCGGAAGCAACATTTCATGGATGAACTAAATAAAAAAAAAATCCCAAAGAACACACACACTTAAAAAGATAAACTGAACAAAAACCTTCATTTCTGTAGAGCTCAGAGGTCCATTTAATCAGGGAAAGAGAAATTATTATTTTTTTTTTTGAGATGCAAGATAAATAGTAGGGCAAGTTGGCATAACAGGCACAGAGATGCAGATTTAGGCTGACAATGTTTATGATGACCACAGCTTTCTTGTTTTCCCCTTTTCCCCTAACATAATTGCTTTTGACTGGGCAAATCATGTTCTCATTGTAATGTCACTGCAATTTATGATTCCATAAAGCATTTGAATAGGATTTTTTTGTTTTTTATATGCTTTGCATTTCATTTTAATGCCACCCAAGGAAATTACCTACCAAAAGCGGTGCGTGCTACTTTTTATTAAATCCCAAATGGCATCCCTTTTTTTTATTTCTTGATTACAATCAAGTCTCATTTCAGTTTTTATTATGAGATCATTTTCCTACCTCAATTAGAATCTTAAGGTTAATTTCCGCTAACACTTTGCACTAAATGTCAGGCTAAACCCAAGTTTTACAGAAATAAAATGGAAAGCATAGGTCATGTTCCTTTCATTGGGCCCTGTGTTGCCTTCCATAGAAGACTGCTGTTTCCTGCTGAGGGGTTCACAGAAGCCCCCCAAGCAGAGTTCTGACCCCCACAAAAGGAAAAGTGCCACAGACTTCAGGAAGTCCACGAGGGACTTTTTTATTGCTATTGACTTTATGTGACAGGCACTCACATATTATGGTAATGAATGACCATATAAAGCCCTAAATTAGACAGATAAAATCACCCTGCTTTCCCTGTACTTGGTGGGCATTGGAGGAGGAGAAGCTGCTCTATATGGTATTCTCCCCTTCCTAAGCAGCAGGCATCCAAGTGGGTATCTTTACTGAAGCAGCTATGGATAACTCAAGCTCTTCACCCTTATCCCACTATTGGAGTGAGAATTTTTTGCCAGCAAAGGTGGTCTGTCTAAAGGCAGTTGCCATGCTACTTGCGGGGAAGAAGACCACAAGAGCAGTATGAGGGATAGCCCCTCTGTGGAAATGGGGTCCTCTTCCTTGCAGTTTCTTGGGATCAGTAAGTTTGCAATTCCACACCTCAGTCTCCTTCATGGCCCAACCCATCCCTCACAACACCTTCCATCTGGGAGTAGAATTCCAAAGAAGTGCTGCAGTGAGCCGTAAAACTCTGCATGGTTCTATCTCTATGCATTGGTACATTTTGGCTCATTCTTCTTATCATCAAAGGTTTAGTCAGATATTTTGGACATTTCCAGATTAAGATTCTTCTTTGAAGTCTAAAATGTACTAAAGAAGAAATACATTTTAAAAAAGGTACTTACAATAAAATGATTGTAGAATAAATAATTCATTACAAATTATATTGAGAAACAAACAATAGTGGAGTATAAATAATGAAACACGTATTAAAGTCAGGTTTTGCACAGGACAGCTTTGCTGTATCCAAGCACATTGTACTGATTGGGGTGTTCTTTATATCGTACTCATGACGGTTCAACTCCCCCCCCTTCACTTCTCCCTCCCCCCGAAGAAGGGCACATGGAAGAAGAAAAAATAAGATAAAATATCTATGGCTGTAAAGACCCGGATATCTCAGTGCATCTGTTCCAGCAATTGTCACAGATAAAGCTGGTCAAAAAATTGAATTCCCCCCCATTGGAAAATTTCACCTTTTAGTCAAAATGAAAGCCACTTTTTTCAACAGAGCTGACATTTGCCACAGAAGGCAGACACTTTCTGCTGAAGATTTTGTTAGCTGAAAATTCAATTTTCCATTAAAAAAAAAAAATCTGGCAAACAGTTTTCAATGAGCCCTAATCATAGGACTAAAAAATAATATAGGGGTATGTATGTATATAGGGCCATACTTGGATCCCCTTCTCCATGCTGATTTCAGTGGGGCTTCTCATGAAGAAAAGCCATGTCAATGTCAATAAAGGAGAGCAGAATTTAGCCCTTAGGTTTTAAAAGGCACATGGGAAGTTAGCATGTAAAAGCAGTTATAGATTACGAGAAAAGTTGGCATATATTAAGAACTGGCTAAAGAACATGAAGAAAAAGGATTCATTAATGCAACTCTTTTAAACTATCAGTTCATATCCTTATTCAGATCCCATTGCAAGCTTACATCTTTGTCAAAAAGATCTCTCTCTATATATATTATAATTAATGTGGGTGGCCCAGTAGTGAAACCAGTGCAGATAGTCAGATGTAATTGATAAGCAGTAACTGCATAGCCTCAGTTCTAATGCATACCTAGGGGAAAACATTTTAGAAGAGAACTAACAAGAAGATACTACATTAATATTAATGGCATTTTATTTCCAACCTAGAGGGAAAGTATGATCAAGTGTTTTGCCTCTCTGGCTCTTCTTCTTCTTATCTTTTTTCCTGTGAAAGTTAGAAGCAAAATTATATGAAACTAACTATGTTGCCCCCCTGTTATAAACTTTTAAAAATATAATACTGGGGAAAATATATTGCACAAAAATGTTGTTGAAAATGGCCTGTTAAAAACTTCAAACACATCACCAAATGTTTTCAACATGATAAATCTTTCAGGTTTTCCAGGAAACTTCCCATTGTATACTTTACCAAAATTGTTATTACAATTGTAATCCATGTTTTTTTATTTGCCAAAAATGAAACATTTCCAAACAATTATGAGGAAAAGAATTGGTAAAAAAAATTGCAGAAAACTGAAAAATGGACATGGGTCTGTTTCAAACCCTGTGAGTGAAAGATAATTTAAAATGATTTTTATCACAAAATCATTTCCCAACCACCTCCACAGCTTCCACCCCCACCCCTGCCTCTGGCTGTCTTTCTTTCTTTCTTTCCCTCCTGTATCTTCAGGCCTCCATCTCTCCTCTTTTCACTACTGGATATCTCAGGCCTTCAATTCCCCCTACATTTTAGTTGTGTCATTGAGATTCAGGTGCCTACTAGCACCTTCATTCTGAGTTCTTTAAAGGCTCTGTGTGAATGTGTGAATGCTGGGGCCTAGAAGACATGTGGGTAAACCACAGAACTTTGAAGGGAAAACAAGTGGTCATGGGGTAGTGGAAGGGAAGAGGTTTTGTAGCAGAGACCTGAAATGAGCATTAATCAAACCAGAAGAATGAGGGGCACATAGAGGTGGAAGGGACTTGTAGAGGTGCCAGTAAAATGTAAACAAGCACATGAAATAATTGCTGTATATCCAAACCCCTGAATTTTGTTTGGCATTATGATGAACTGGTTCTATCTGATCTGGACTTCTTCCCTGGATTTCCAGAATCTTTGTTGATCCGTGAGATCGCTCCTTAGGCAGTCTGTTACATACACTTGTATTAAAGATGGGACTGGAAAAAAACCTGAGATCCAGACAACCCTGAACTTGGGCTGTGTTTGAAATCTAAATTTTAATCTGGTTCAAAATTTTGCACAAACCCTCTGATAGATATATTTATAAACAAGATGAATCTCAGCTGTGGACACCCCTAACTTTTGGTAAGACAACTCCCACCTTTTCATGCTCTCCGTCTGTGTATATATATCTCCTCAATATATGTTCCATTCTATGCATCCGAAGAAGTGGGCTGTAGCCCACGAAAGCTTATGCTCAAATAAATGTGTTAGTCTCTAAGGGCTGGTCCCCACTTAGTCCGGACTTCGGACTAAGGTACGCAAATTCAGCTACGTTAATAACGTAGCTGAATTCGAAGTACCTTAGTCCGGACTTACCGCGGTCCAGACGCGGCCGGAAGTCTCCCCCCGTCGACGCCGCGTACTCCTCTCGGCGAGCTGGAGTACCGGCGCCGACTGTGAGCACTTCCGGGATCGATCCGGGATCGATTTATCGCGTCTTAACCAGATGCGATAAACCGATCCCAGAACATCGATGGCGTGCCGCCGGACCAGCCGGTAAGTGAAGACTAGGCCTAAGGTGCCACAAGTATTCCTGTTCTTTTTGCAGATACAGACTAACACGGCTGCTACTCTGAAACCTAACTTTTAGAATGCTACCATTTCTAGTTTGAGATTGAATTTGTTGCTGTCTGTCTAGATAAAGTTCCTGTAGATGTAGAGATGGATGGAGTTGTATTGCTGTTTTGCAGTAAGGAGGGGCCCAGGTCCAATGCACAGATGTTTTTATATTCAGCTCAAGGGATGTACAACGTAATTATGGACCTTTTTTTGAAGAGTGTGCAAATATTCTAAGTATCATTCTTTAACAGGCTCTGGAGACTGAAATAAGAGCACTGCTGCAGACTCACATCCTGGTTTTCCATTTGTTTGGATGTATATATTGCTAACATGGCTCAAGACAAACTACTTTTCCGTCTTCCTTTGCTGCTGCTTATACAGCATTTACAGGAAGCAAACTGGTCAAATATTCATGTCCTTGAAGCTTTATGAAGTTTGCTTTCAGGACCAAAGACACTGACGTGCTAATGAAGACTAATAATTGCCTAGGCCACCAATCATTTTATTGGCTAGCAGTCACTGCATAGACCATGCTGAAGGGAAAGCTTTCCTAGAAGTAAAACATAAAAAAGGTCCTGATTACAAAAACAATCTTACATTTATAATGCCTTTTATTCAAAAAGGCCCCAAAGCACTTCAAAAATGACATACATACAGCAACACTGAGGGTAAAGGGTTGCAGCAAACTTAAAACTGTGCACAGGGAGGGACCATTGTGGGCCAGGATTTGAGTGCAAACAATCTACACTTGGGTAGTAGCAAGCATTATTTAATTTCTATGTAAAACAGGCAGAACTTTTCAAGCTTTGTTGCCTACAGCTACCATAAAGATCTAAATAAAAGTGGCCTGATTTTTCTCAGGTGCTTGAACTCCCCTAGGCCCCTTGAAATCAGTGTGGCCTTTGAAAATCAGACTATGCTCAGAATGTTATGTTGTCCATTAAGCAGCGGTCTTGCTTATTAATATTGTTACAGGCAGGTAGTGTAATCTAGGGAACTGGATGGGGAGTCTGGACACCCAAGCTCTATTCCTAGTTGTGCTGCAGCCTCTGTTTCTCCTTTTCTATCTTGTCTATTTAGAGTGCAAACTCTTTGGGGGAGGGAACTCTCTCTCATCATGTGTTTCAACAATACCTAGTACAATAGGGCCCCAATCTTGGTTGGATTTTCTACCTGCTTCTGTAAAACAAGTAAAAATAATAATTGTTGTTGATGAAAGTATAGGTTATTGCAGGCTTGATGGAAGGATTTTCAGTCTTTACTCGGGAGGGGATTTTGGGAAGATTGCTGTCAGAGCACAGCCAGTGCCTCATAAGAGGTTTTCCTCTTTCACAGAAGTCACTGAGGAAATGGAGGAAGGATTGGGTAGCGTACAAATGTGACGGACTGACTGCTATAGTGTCTGGATACATATGGAGCAGTCATGCAGAAAAGGATCATTTGGAAAAATCTTTCCAGCCTCAGAGGTCTACCATAAACAGTCTTGCAATACCTAGACCTACCCTGGTAACAGAGGTTCATAATTCAGCACTTCAAACTCCTGTATGTGCCATACATTGTATCATGTGCAATTTTTTAAATACCTGCATACTAAAGATCCCATGGCACTTGCCATTCAAGCAGGTTATTTACCCTGCACAAAACGGACCCTCCCTGCTTTGTAGCATACAATCTTCCTGCCAATTGTCCTGCTTCCCCTCCACACCGGTGGCTGCATTTCAGCGGTGCTCTATGCATATGGGCCATAAAATGCATTGGGGATCCTTTGGGTTGCAAAGGCCAATATAAATATAAAATTACTGTGAGAGAAAAATCTAAAGTTTATATTTACTGGAACGGTCCAAATTGTTTTCCTGGTGGTAGCATCTTACACACCACTCAGACAAGGCAATTATTTTTGAAGGCCATATCATTTCTGTCAGTTGCTTTGTCCACAAAGCAGGCTCGGCTGAATTGCTTGTGAGAGTTCAGATTTTGTTTTTCTCACATTCACATCTCCGAGTGCGGTTTCATTTTGTGTGCAGCAGGAACAGTTGAGGACATAGAACTCTATTTAATGATATTGGCATGTACCAGCCTGTCTGAGCTGTTTCTCTTGATGTGTTAATTAGCTTGGATTATGCAAAACAGAGTGTAAATAGAGAAGGTCTGAAGTGCTGTGCAGATTAAAAAAACCCTTAACAAACCATTAGCAAATAATTGAATCCTAAAAATAAAACAGTGTGAACTTAACACAACAAAGCATGACAGTGAAGAATAAACAGTTTACCAGGGACCCAGTTCTAGCACCTTTGCTCAGGGTGAGTAATTCTTCACTCTCTGAGTACCCTCATTGGTCCTAATTCTGACATAGAGGAGTACCATGTTTAGCAAGTTTCAGAGTAGCAGCCGTGTTAGTCTGTATCCGCAAAAAGAACAGGAGTACTTGTGGCACCTTAGAGACTAACAAATTTATTAGAGCATAAGCTTTCGTGGGCTACTGCTTATGCATCTGAAGAAGTGGGCAGTAGCCCATGAAAGCTTATGCTCTAATAAATTTGTTAGTCTCTAAGGTGCCACAAGTACTCCTGTTCTTTTTGCATGTTTAGCAAGTAGCACCATTGCTTGTGGTCCATAGTTAGTAAATGAGATTGTTCTGAATGAGAGATGCTCACTAATTTTCAGGTAGTATCATACATTATTATTACCAGTTCTTGACGCTCACTAGTCCTTCAGGCACCAGTCCTCAAAGGCATTGAGGCAACTAACTGCCACTGATTTCACTGGGAGCTTGGTGCCTAAATACCTTTGAGGATCTGGGCCTCAGTCCCTGAGGATGTATGCAGTCAGGCTACAAGTGACCTAGTCTGATCACTAATGCAATCATTAGTGTTAGGATTTTCAAAGAAACCTAAGGAAGGTAAGATCCCTAGGTGGATTTTGGTGCCTAATTTCCTCAAGATCCTTTGAAAGTCCCAGCCTAAAATTGTTTGAAGGTGGTTGGACATGGCTTGAAAACAAATTCCATCCCTGGCTGCTGAATAATGTCCCCCTCAGAGAAGTGAGAGCACAAGTTGGAATACAGTGCATGGATGGGCCAGGATGTTAATTTGTATCTTAATCCACCATTTCCCATAAGCAAGAACTGTGATCTAACCCCACTGAAGTACACTGATTCAAAGCTCAGATTTAAAAAAGAAAATACAAAGGTCCCTAAATACCAACTCAAATGACGTCCTGTAAAACAAATAGCAGTGTTGTTTTGCCACGGACTGTGAAATGATTGCTCCCTTCACCCAGCTGGAATTATTTCAGAAGTGGCGTGGTGTGATCCCTCTGTATAGTATCGTTTTACATAGTAATCTGTTACATCCCAATATCCTGTACAGATCTTCAGGCTTAACACATCACTGGATTTGAAATAAGGGTAGAGTTTCTTTTACAGGAAACTCAGAGGTTTACAGGGGAATTTACGCGACAGGGCAAAAGAAAAAAAATCATTGGCAGGACAGGAGGATTTTTAAGGCTCCTGCAGAGAAAGTCATAGGGGTAAGTGAGATCAGAAAACTAATAATAATAATTAATTAACTAATGCCTGACAGATATGATTGTAACTAAACTCCTTCATTCAATTTGGGCTAATATTATGTTTTACAACTTCCATCTACTACTTTAGATTGTATTTATTTATTTTTGCAAAGCTACCCTTTAAAAAGAAATAATAAACTATATTGAAATATGGATCCTGTGTCATCTAATTACTGACATCATTACATAGAATTTCAGGGTTGGAAGGGACCTCAGGAGGTCATCTAGTCCAACCTGCTGCTCAAAGCAGGACCAATACCCAGATAAAAGAAGAACAGGAGTACTTGTGCCACCTTAGAGACTAACAAATTTATTAGAGCATAAGCTTTCGTGGACTACAGCCCACTTCTTCGGATGCAAGTGGGCTGTAGTCCACGAAAGCTTATGCTCTAATAAATTTGTTAGTCTCTAAGGTGCCACAAGTACTCCTGTTCTTCTTTTTGCGGATACAGACTAACACGGCTGCTACTCTGAATCCCCAGATAGTTTTTTATACCAGTTCCCTAATGGCCCCTTTAAGGATTGAACTCACAGTTTAGCATGCCAATGCTCAAACCATTGAGCTATCCCTCCCCCCATGAAAGCTGATAGCACCTCTGGACCAGGTCTTGAACCCAGGACATTAACAATTAAAGCATAAAACCTTCACAGCTTGCCCTAAAGGACTACCCCTGTAGCTACTACTTGTAGAAGGCTTGTATCCTCTTTGGCTGACCACAGGAGGGGAGGCCTAACGCACACAGAACAATGGGTTTTAAAACTTGACAGTGACATTTCATCTACAACATTAATGGTCTCATGGTACACATGAAAAGAGTATCTCGATTTTAGGTTTATATCCCCAGGTTTTGCATAGTATCAGAGGGGTAGCTGGGTTAGTCTGGATCTGTAAAAGCAGCAAAGAGTCCTGTGGCACCTTATAGACTAACAGACAATGTGACATGCATCCGACGAAGTGGGTATTCACCCACGAAAGCTCATGCTCCAATACGTCTGTTAGTCTATAAGGCGCCACAGGACTCTTTGCAGGTTTTGCTTACACATTAATAAAAGGGAATCAAAATATCCCTAGCAAAGAGTTCATGATGAGACAAAAAGATGTGGAGACACAGACAAAAAACAGTGGAGAAAAAAAATCATAGATCTTTAAAGCCAGAAAGGACCATTCTGATCATCTAATCTGACCTCCAACATTACACAGGCCAGAGAACGTCCCCAGTAATTCCTGACTCAAGCTCATAAATTGAATGCATCTTTTAGAAAGACATCCAATCTTGATTCAAAGACGTCAAATGATAAAGAATCAGTCACATCCCTAGGTAAATTGCTCCCATGGCTAATCCTAAACTGTTGAAAAATTGTGCCTTATTTCTAGTGTGAATTTGTCTGACTTCTGTTTCCAACCATTGGATCTGATTTTGCCTTTTCCAGCTATGTTAAAGAGCCCTCTATTACCAAAAAGTTATTGCCCATAGTGATATTGTGATTAAGATTGTGATCAAGTCCCCTCTTAACTCTGGCTTGGATAAACTAAGTAGATTGAGCTTCTTAAATCTTTCACTGTGAGGTGTGTTTTCCAGACGGTGAATCAACATCCCTTTTAAAGTGTTGACCCAGAAGTGGACATCATAGTCCAATAAGGGTCTCACCAATGCTGTATACAGAGATAACACTACCTCCCTACTTCTACTTGATATTGCCCAGCTTATACATCCAAGGATCATGTTAGCCCTCTTAGCTATGGCATCTTATTAGAAGCTCGTGTTGAGTTGGTTATCTCCCATGACTCGTAAATCCATTTCAGTGTCAGTGCATTCCAGGATACTGTCCCCTATCTTGTAATTATAATCGACATTCTTTGTTCTCAGATGTATGACTTAGCATTTCTGTATTAAAACACGTTCAAATGAGACCACCTTACCAAGAGATCCAGATTGATCTGTGCAACTGATACATGCCTATCAAACTGACCAGTCTACCATTTTCTGTCATCTGCAAATTTAACCAGCCTTAACTTTATATTTTATTGCTTGAAGCCCATTCATAAAGATATTGAATAGCACAGAATCAAGAACAAATCCCTTCAGGACCCCACTAGAAACACAGCCACAGGATGGTGATTCCCCATTTACAGTCAAAATGAGGATCGTCCTCCAGAATATGCTAACATTACATCAATAGATTTTTCTTTTAACGCCCTCAGAAGGAAATATATTCAGTCAGTGGGAAGAGTGTGGGTTTAGCCCCTTTCAGGGGGTGGCATTTACTTCTGAAACTTGGCCATTGGCTCATTGTGCTGTGGTGTCCTATCTATCTTTGTGTATCTTAAACACTTATATGATCCCCTTTGGTGTAGTATCTGAGTACCACAAAGTCTTTCATGTATCACAGCAGCCCTTTAAGATTGGGGGAGTACTCTAATCTCCATTGTACAGGTGGGGAACTGAAGCCAAGAGGCCCAGATCTTCAAAGGTATTTAGGGTCCTAAGTTCCATTGATTTCAAAGGAAAGATTTCAAAGATTCTAAATACCTTCGAGGATTTGGGCCAGAGAGACTAAGAGCCAAAGGCCCATATCCCCAGCAGTACTAGACTTTGCTCCAATCACAGTGGCAATACCTAACCCCTAGGTAGCCTGCATCAAACTAGTTGGAATCATGCAATCATGAGCACCAAGCTAGATGGCCAGACTTCCCATACAAGCAGGCAGGCCACTCATCTGGTATTACACAGGATAGCCCTGATTTTCCCTCTCTCAGTCTCCTGCTCATACTCGATACCTCTCGCATGCTCACCCTATGACTCCCTGTGCCTCCTGGCTGTCTTTTGTGTGGTTGCTGTGCTGCCTTCCTTCCTCTTGGTGGCCTGGGTCCAGGCCTCCTCCTGCAAGGACTGACAGATCAGGTGTTAGGCATGCTCAGAGCTCACTTATAGGATTGGGCCCCACTGGTGAGACAGGCATTCCCATGTCTAGCTTGAGAATCCTGCTTTGGGGCCTTTGGGGCTTTCATTTGAGCTAGGGCCCCAAGCTGCTTGTTGGCTGTAGGGCAGCATGAGGGCTTAAGCAGATTTTCAAATGCCAGCCAGAGGAAATTTAGGCATTGTAATGGGGTCTCCAGGGTGCAACTGTGGGACTGCTGAGCCCCTCAAACCCACAAACCTGGGTTGCTTCTCACACCGTTGTCAAGCCACACACCTCAGACACTTGCACAAACATCCAGAGGAAGGGACACACCCAACTGAGTGATCTCCCAGCTACTCATGAACCATCAATAAGGAGACTCCAGCTCCTCAGCCTTGCACCCCAGAAGACTGGCCAGTGTAAGTTCATTACTCAGTCCACCCCTACTTTGATGGGGAAGGGACACACACTAGCCTTTGTAAACTGAGCTGAGATTTCCCAAACATTTCAACCAAAGCGCACTGTTTTAGGTAAAATATAAAACAGATGTATTAACTACAGAAAGATTTTAAGTGATTATAAGTAGCAAGCATAGAGATCAAAGTTGGTTACCTAAGAAATAAAAATAAATTTGCAGTCTGAGTTCTACAAACTAAACAGGATTTGAATCAAGCAGTGTCTCACCCTGACAGATGGCACAAACAGGTCACAGATCTTCAATACATAGGCTGGAACTGTCCTCCAGCCTTGGACCATCCTCCCGCAGTTCAAAGTTTTTGTCCTCCAGAGGTTCCTCCAGGTGTTGAGTTGGGGAGAGGCCAAGTGATGATGTCACTTCCCTTCTTTTATACTTTCTTCCAGCTTGCTTGGAAAGATCTTTGCTGTGAGGTGGGTTAATCTGCCCCCATGGCAAACGTGTAGGGTAACCAGATAGCAAATATGAAAAATCGGGACAGGGAGTGGGGGGTAATAGGTGCCTATATAAGACAAAGCCCCAAACATGGGGACTGTCCCTCTACAATCGGGACATCTGGTCACCCTACGTACGTGCCTCCTCCGAGAAATCTCTAGGAGAGTGGATTCTTTTCTTGATGAGTGTTGATCCATTAATGCTGTCTGGCTACTCCATTGTTGTACCTGAAAGACTGGTTGTGGATGTTCCCAACCTCATGACATAATTTCAGTAACATATACAGCAATACTTCATAAACCTCACATACAGGGATAGCACATGCAATCAAATAGGATATTAATGGTCAATAATGTTCAAGACTGTTAAAATGATACCTCAGAAGGCATATTTTGGACAAAACATGTCATAATTATATGACAGTGTAGTTATATGAATGTGGGGGTTCCAGGGTGCTGCTTTGAGGTACAGCGTGTCACAGGTGCACTGGGGACTTAGGTACCTCTGGAGTTAGGCAGCAGCAAGACGGCAGTTTTCAAAATGTTAATGGTATTTAAATGGTGGATTTAGGTGCCTAAATACCTTTTGAGAATCTGGACCTTGGGAGCCTAAATCCCATTAACAGGTGGAGCAACACCTAAATACCTTTAAAAATCCCGGCCTCCTTCTGTGGCTTGCTCAAGGCCACACAAGATGCCTGTGGCAAAGCAGGGAAAGAAGCCTGGATTTCCCAGCCTGAGTGTGTAGCATCCCTGCCACTGAACCATCCTTCCAATCATCTACATAGGGACATCAGCACATCAATTTCTCATCTGACATACTGTACTACATCAGATGTATATCTCAACAGAAATGACTTGAGGGCAGAATTTAAGCCAGACCTCTGCTTTTCTTGCCTTTTCTGGAGTATGTCAGTTATAGTACATTTTGAATGGGCTTTGAAAGAAGGCTGTGTGCATGAGTACATATGAATATATTTCAAATCCCAGTTCATCACTGGGTTTAAAACACTGATACAGATCGACTTACAAACATTTCTTTTGAAGAGTATCCTCTCTTCATGTGGAATTTTGACTTTTGGGCCAATCAACCTGATGTACAGTTTTACATTTGACATTGTTGCTTTGGGGTGGTAAATTATTTTTTTTTTCTGTTTGTCTGACTAAAATATTCTGTAGCTGAAGACCTTCCTCTGAGGGTAATTTTGACTTTTAAGAGCAGGAATCCTTGACTTTGTCAATATCTATTAAAGAACAAAGTCTTCATGGTCCTTTCCCTGTATGGTAAAGAAATCATTATTAAATAACACAAGAAGCCAAATGCTGCCATCATTTGTATACCATGAAGCCACCCGATTGATATAATGGAAGGTGAAATTTGACCCAACATGTCAAAATAGCTCTTCTAACTCAGCCAACCTAGCTTTCTCCCCTCTAGTGAATCAAAATCATCTCTCCCTTTCATTGATTTCAATGGAAGTTAGGTTACACAGAAAGTCTGTGGTGGAACAAGAAATTGAACTCTGAGGCTCAGGTGAGTACCCTAAGTAGCAGGACATCTTACTCTTAAATATATTATCTCCTTTACATAACACTCCTTTGACACATCCATTCTGTAGGGAACAGCACACATTCAGTCAGGAACATAAAGGGCCCGATCCTGCAAACACTTACACATGTGAATGACTTTGCTCATGTGAGTAATTTTGAAAGTGGGACTACTTATGAATAAAGATGCATGCCCATGTATTTTCAGGGTGGGGACATATCTCAGCAAATTACACAATTAATTCAGCTGCATAGCAGTATTTCAAGCTTTGTGTTTATTGTGCCACAAGTAACACACACACCACTCTCCTAAAAGTTGTTGACTAGATAAATGAAAGAAATTGTTTTTTTTTCCCCCTGCAAACTCCAGCTGGTGTGATCTTGGCCTACAGTACATACTAATTAAATGGAGAAACATTTGAGATAAAAAGTTAATTTACTAATTAAATGACAAGTATGCTTTGCAAATTGTCCCTTTGGCTTATTGTGCATTTAGAGAATTAATTAACAATACAATCAGGCTGCAGTTGTGAAATGCCAATATGGATGTGATTTGAAGATACTGTTGCTTCTGTTTTCTATCCCTGTTTTTATGACAGCTGCACCCTAATGATGATGCTTGACTCTTTCAATTTGTCTCTGTAAAATTAAAATGGGTTTGTGGTTTCTTACTCCCTCAGAGCACAACAAAATGGTACATTTAATAGTACATTTCCAATCATTTGACACAGGCATGCCTTTCTATTAGTAAGTTTTTATTGTTTTCTATAAAATGGACCCATAAAGTTGGTTCAGTTATAGATTGTTCAAAATACTTCAACATACACATATGAAGTGTGACAGTGTAAATATATAATTAACTAACATGATCAACTGAGGTATGTCACGCACAAGGTCAGCTCCCAGATTGCTGCACTGGGCAGTACAGCATGGGGAGAAGGTGACCAACCCTCTGTGGAGAAAGAAGTGGTTCGGGACTATTTAGAAAAACTGGACGTGCACAAGTCCATGGGGCCGGATGCGCTGCATCCGAGGGTGCTAAAGGAGTTGGCGGGTGAGATTGCAGAGCCATTAGCCATTATTTTTGAAAACTCATGGCGATCAGGGGAGGTCCCAGATGACTGGAAAAAGGCTAATGTAGTGTCCATCTTTAAAAAAGGGAAGAAGGAGGATCCGGGGAACTACAGGCCAGTCAGCCTCACCTCAGTCCCTGGAAAAATCATGGAGCAGGTCCTCAAGGAATCAATTATGAAACATTTAGAGGAGAGGAAAGTGATCAGGAACAGTCAGCATGGATTCACGAAGGGGAAGTCATGCCTGACTAACCTAATTGCCTTCTATGATGAGATAACTGGCTCTGTGGATGAGGGGAAAGCAGTGGATGTGTTATTCCTTGAATTTAGCAAAGCTTTTGATACGGTCTCCCACAGTATTCTTGCCGCCAAGTTAAAGAAGTATGGGCTGGATGAATGGACCGTAAGGTGGATAGAAAGCTGGCTAGATCATCGGGCTCAACGGGTAGTGATCAATGGCTCCATGTCTAGTTGGCAGCCGGTTTCAAGCGGAGTGCCCCAAGGGTCGGTCCTGGGGCCAGTTTTGTTTAATATCTTTATTAATGATCTGGAGGATGGTGTGGACTGCACTTTCAGCAAGTTTGCAGATGACACTAAACTAGGAGGCGTGGTAGATACACTAGAGGGTAGGGATCGGATACAGAGGGACCTAGACAAATTAGAGGATTGGGCCGAAAAAAACCTGATGAGGTTCAACAAGGACAAGTGCAGAGTCCTGCACTTAGGACGGAAGAATCCCATGCACTGCTACAGACTAGGGACCGAATGGCTAGGTAGCAGTTCTGCAGAAAAGGACCTAGGGGTCACAGTGGACGAGAAGCTGGATATGAGTCAACAGTGTGCTCTTGTTGCCAAGAAGGCTAACGGCATTTTGGGCTGTATAAGTAGGGGCATTGCCAGCAGATCGAGGAACGTGATCGTTCCCCTTTATTCGACATTGGTGAGGCCTCATCTGGAATACTGTGTCCAGTTTTGGGCCCCACACTACAAGAAGGATGTGGAAAAATTGGAAAGAGTCCAGCGGAGGGCAACAAAAATGATTAGGGGTCTGGAGCACATGACTTATGAGGAGAGGCTGAGGGAACTGGGATTGTTTAGTCTCCAGAAGAGAAGAATGAGGGGGGATTTGATAGCAGCCTTCAACTACCTGAAGGGGGGTTCCAAAGAGGATGGAGCTCGGCTGTTCTCAGTGGTGGCAGATGACAGAACAAGGAGCAATGGTCTCAAGTTGCAGTGGGGGAGGTCCAGGTTGGATATCAGGAAAAACTATTTCACTAGGAGGGTGGTGAAACACTGGAATGCGTTACCTAGGGAGGTGGTGGAGTCTCCTTCCTTGGAGGTTTTTAAGGCCCGGCTTGACAAAGCCCTGGCTGGGATGATTTATCTGGGAATTGGTCCTGCTTTGAGCAGGCGGTTGGACTAGATGACCTCTTGAGGTCCCTTCCAACTCTGATATTCTATGATTCTATGTTATTTGGGGAAATTAATTGACTCAAGGCATTAGTAGATGGTACAGCAGCAATTCTCAAACTTTAACAAAAAAGGCTTGTCCACACCAACACTTAGTTCACGAGAAGCTGGGGTGTAAATCTACCCCACACTAGCCTGCCATGTAATAAGTTTTGGTGTGGATCCTGACACTGTACACTAACAATTCTTTTATGACTTTGATCTACCCCTCTTTGAAATGGGAGTAGATCACTAGGGAACTGTTAGTGTACAAAATCAGGATACACAGAGACATTTAGTGCAGGCAGCTTGTGCTAGTAGTTTTACACCCCGTGCACTAAGTGTCTGTGCAGACAAGGTACAGCTTTTTTACCTCTAAAACTCACAAGTACTTGACTCATCCCCTTTATCATTTTAATTAATGGAGTTATTACGTATTCTAATTCTGCTGGTGTACTGTAAAGAAACATGTGTACTACTTGATTACAATTCAGGTACCACTGGTGGTGCACTTACATACAACAGTTTAAGAGCTATTGAGCTACTGATCCTTTCAACTTTATTTCACTAGTTTGCCCCAAACCTGGATAAGTAGAGTACTAGAATAATAGAATATCAGGGTTGGAAGAGACCTCAGGGGGTCATCTAGTCCAACCCCCTGCTCAAAGCAGGACCAACACCAACTAAATCATCCCACCCAGGGATTTGTCAAGCTGGGCCTTATAAACCTCTAAAGATGGAGATGCCACCACCTTCTAGATTGTTTGTTCTAGGTAATTGTCTCTCTTTTCTCAGCACTGGTCAGGCCCCAGCTGGAGTACTGTGTCCAGTTCTGTGTGCCACATGTTAGGAAAGATGTGGACAAATTGAAGAGAGTCCAGAGAAGATCAAGAAGAATGGTAGAACGTTTAGAAAACCTGACCTATGAGAACAGGATAAAAAAAACTAGGCATTTTTAGTCTTGCGGAAATATGACCAAGGTGGAGACCTGATAACAGTTTTGAAAATATGTTGAGGACTGTTATAAAGAGGATGGTGCTCAATTGTTCTCCATGTCCACTGAACGTAGGGGAAGATGTAATGGGCTTAATCTTCAGCAAGGGAGATTTAGGTTAGATATTTGTAAAAGCTTTCAAATTGTAAGGGTAGTTAAATTGTGGAATAGGTTTCCGAGCGAGGTTGTGGAATCCCAATCATTTGAAGTTTTTCAGACTAGGTTGGACAAACAACTGTCAGGGATGCTATAGGTATACTTTGTCCTGCAACAGCCAAGGGAGATGAAGTAGATGAACTCTCAAAATCCCTTCCAGCCCTAAATTTCTGTGAGTCTTTGATTCTGTGTGCTTTTCTTCATTATATTATGTATTATTATTTCTCTTTGATTATATGATCGGATTGCCTATGATAGCAGGGGTCTGGATTCGATGATCCAGGAGGTTCCTTTCTGACCTATGTCCTATGTTCCTAAAAGCTGGCCTTGAAAGGCGTTAACTAGTAGCTGTCCAAAGGTCTTTGTGAAACAAATTGGCAATCACAATCCTGTTCCTAATCTGTTTGGTTCTGGTACTATGAAGAACTGGTCAAAATTTCCATTGAAATTTTTGGCTGAAAATTCATTTTTTGCCTAAATAAATAGACAAACTATGAATATTTTTCAACGGGTTTTTCAACCAGCAGCGTATCTAGGTTCTTATGACCCAAACCTTCAGTCTATGGGAGCCATCTGATGGGGCACCGTACGCCTGCCTCTTTCAGGGCCATTGACAGCTGTGAGACATTCTTGCTTGTAAACATCACGGTGTAGTTCATTTACAATGTTTAAATCCCTCCACCAATACACAGCAATGTCTACACACCCTGACACTGTATCTCAACTTTCTAACCCCTTCGTCAAAAAGTGGGGTGGGGAAGGTGTTTCAGAGTACTTTGTCAGTATCTCCTAGCCTTCAATCTCTCTTCCTCCTCTCACACTCCTTTCTGTGTCCTTTTATACAGTTTACCTCTTAATGGGCTAATTGGCTCAGTGACTCACTAGTCCTAATCTGGCTTGGTAGTCAGGTACATCTCTGTCCAATTAGGCCTTCTCCAGGGGAACTGAATTAGTACTAATAGTGACCAAAGTGCTGACTCAAGCACTAGTCCTCAATGCTCTGTCACAGCACCTAACAAATATTTAAGGGTTTGTTCTTATAACGCACCCGTGAAGCAGGGAAGCATCATCATCTCTGGCTTTCAGAAGATGGGCAACTGCCGCACAGAGAGGGATTAAGTGGTTTGCCCAAGGTCACACAAAAAATCGGTAGCAAAGTCAGAAATTAAATCCAGATCTACTGCGTACCAGTGGATTGTCTTAAGCACAAGACAAAACCACCCAGAATGACTGTTGTCTTTGTTGGAATTCTCAGCAAAGAGGTCAAACATTGCGTGAGCGTGGAAAGTGAAATCAAAACTGAGGCCTGTAAGTGGGGCTGTGCACACATCTACACAACAACTAGACCCCTGCAGCTGGCCTGCACCAGCCAACTCAGGCTTGCAGGGCTCAGGCTGCGGGACTGTTTCATTGCTGTGTATATTTCTAGGCTACGGGACTGTTTCATTGCTGTGTATATTTCTGGGCTCAGGGTCAAGTCCAGGCTCTAGGAGCCTGTGCGGTGGGAGGATCCCAGAGCTCGGGCACCAGCCCAAGTCCAGTAATGAAACAACTCTGGAGCCCAAGCCCTGTGAGCCTGAGTTAACTGGCATGGGCCAGCCGTGGATGTCTAGTTGCTGTGTAGACATACCCTGTGTGGTGAAGCCCATAATGCTACTACCTAGATAAAGAGCAGAGTTTGCTTTACAAAGATGGCAGGGCAATACCTTTCATCAGCACTAGATTCACTGCCAAACAAAACAATGTCTCTGGCCAGGCAAACATAAAACACCCCTTTCTGGTGGGGCTGGTCATAATTTATGTTGCTTAATACAAGAGTTTTCCATTTGGGGGCTTTTATAGTCTCTATTTCATAAACCAAATGGTACTTTCAAATTTTCTGAATACTAAGTATGTACACACACGCCCTCCTCCAGCCTCCCTCCACACACACACAAACAGCTCCACTCTAAAGGAAGAAAACTGATTACTTTGCATTCAATTAACTTTGATTTTTTTTGTCTAGTCTATTGGTGCCTACAGAAGAAAACAATAATAAATCATTTATAAAATCAGCCCAATCCTTTCTACAGGGAAATACAGTGAGACAGACTGTCTCATAAATTGTTTAAAATAATGCAACTCTCCAGTAATTTAGCCTGATTTGTTTCTTTAAAAAAATACTAAACTCACAGATGGTGATTCCCAGTTTTTATGGGGGACAGTGGAGGTAGAGGTTGGAGAAAGAACTGCATATTTAAGGCAAAAACAATTAGTCAAAGTATCTTTGAATGTTCTTACAGACAATGTATCACATTAGCAAACAGTCTATAAGCCAGAGAAATTAGAGGGAGATGTACATAGTGAAACGGGAGCAGTGTGAATGATTTCTATTGAGTCAGTCAACTAATCGCATTTAATTCATACAAAACAAATTAACTAGATTTTAAAAAATAATCATGATTAATTGCAGTTTTAATCGCACTGTTAAACAATAATAGAATGCCAATTCAAATTTATTATAAATATTTTTGGATGTTTTTCTACATTTTCAAATATATTGATTTCAATTACAACACAGAATAAAAAGTGTACAGTGCTCGCTTTATATTATAATGTTTATTACAAACATCGGCACTGTAAAAAAACATGAACAAAGGAAATAATATTTTTCAATTCACCTCATACAAGTCCACTCAGTCCTACTTCTTGTTCGACAATAGCTAAGATAAATAAGTTTGTTTCCATTTACAGGATATAATGCTGCCTGCTTCTTATTTACAAAATAAAGTAAAACCAGAGCATTCTCATGGCACTGTTGTAGGCAGCGTTGCAAGGTATTTATGTGCCAGATGTGCTAAACATTCATATGGCCCTTCATGCTTCAACTTGTAGGCTCTTAAGTTTTACATTATTTTGTTTTTGAGTGCAGTTATGTAAAAAAAATCTACATTTGTAAGTTGAATTTTCACGATAAAGAGATTGCACTACAGTACTGGTATGAGGTGAATTGAAAAATACTATTTCTTTTGTTTATCTGTTTTATAGTGTGAATATTTGTAATCAAAAATAATAATATAAAGTGAGCACTGTACACTTTATATTTTGTGTTGTAATTGAAATCTGTATATTTGAAAATGTAGAAAAAAATCCAAAAATATTTATAATAAATTTAAAGTTGTATTCTATTACTGTTTAGCAGTGTGATTAAAACTGCAATTAACCATGACTATTTTTTAAATCTCGCAGCTAATTGTGGTTGTTTTTTAAATCATTTGACAGCCCTATTTTCTATGCATTCAAGGTTGAGTTCAAAGTTTTGTCATGTGGCCAGTACTTTCACTGAATAAGGGAGAGAAAACGTGGTCTAGCATCTGAAAGCACTGGGCTGGCACAGTGCATGAAAGCCAGTGACAATGATAAAAAGCTCTTGCATGCTGGAAGTTTGATTTCTGGCATTTACTAGGTTGTATGAGGGATCACATCTCCAAATACTTCTGTCATTTTCTCTTCCAGATTGTGCTACATTAAACTGAGGAAGTATAGCCTGTTTTGCTAGGGATCATAGATTCTTGAAAACTGAAGATGGAATAAACCGGTTACTGTAAGTCACTTATGCTATCCCTCCATCGGTGCACAATTGTTCCCTACAGGATATTTCCCAGTGCTTTTTTCAGTCCACTCTTAAATGACTCAAGCAACTGGGTTTCCCTTACTTGTCTCTGGGGATCATTCACATTTTAATAGATCCGACCTTCAGAAAGATTATCCTTGCTTTCAGCCTAAATTTGCTTTTACTCATTCAGTGATTGTTTGGCTGCATGGCAAGGCAGTTTGAGGTGCTTCTATGAAACAAGCTACCAAACCTTTGAAGAAATACCCATCACTATTGATGGGTGGTGAGAATTTCTCCAAAGGTTTGGCAATTTGGTTCAGACAGGCATTCTATTCTATATAGGCTCTTTTTCTATGCGCATCTTAGTATCCGAGTGCCTTTGATTAGTGCATTAAGCAACATGTCTACACATCTGTCACATGTTGTTTGTTCTCTCATCCTCTCCCCAAGGGGAGAAGCATGTGCAGTTTTGGTAGGGTGTCTGGTGTTTGTTTGTTTGTTTAAATAATGGTTGCTATGTGTTTATGTTAGAGAAGGCCAGGACAAAGAAACGTGCCTTGCACTTGGATTGTAAAGTGGTGAGGCTTATGATGGTCCTTAGCTCATGGGGGAATTCATTCCACAGTCTCAGACTGCCCCCAGAGAAAGTTCTTTCTCCTGCACAGATGAGTTTAAGTCTTATTGTTGAGCATTCCTTGTGCCTGAAGAGTGTAGCTGTTGACCACAGACTTCAGCCCAGCACTTTAGACATCCACGTCTCAATCTTCGGCCTGATAAACTCATAAGAGGAGCCTCTCTCAGAAGACTTACAATGTTTCTTAGTTCTGTTTGATCACAAATAAAGCAAGAGATATGCCCATTTCCTGTTTTGGCTGATACCTATGAAACCTTCTTGATCTGGATTCATTTTGTGAGGTGGCCCAAATTTAAACTGGTTTCCATTTTACCCAAATAGGTTTGCCCATCCAAATAGGGACTGAGGTATAATATATTTCTTTGTTTGTCTTTTCTCCAGATGAAGCTGAAATGAATTATGAAAATGAAACTGAACAAAAGATTTACTGTTTTGAGAGGCAGTTATTTATGCTCTTCTGTGTTAGCTTTTCTGTTAATAAATGAGACTCTCCATAAGGGGATGCTCCTTAGTGTTTAACTGGTTGTTTGGACTTGTTGATATCCTGGTTGAGGGGAAAATTAAGTAAGGGCTCACCTGCAACACCACACCTGCCTGCAAGAGGGCACACAGAGTCCAACTGGAATGATGACACATGGATAAGTACGATCCATCACTCTCACAGATCTTGGGAGACAAGCCAGTCCTCGCTTACAGACAGCCTCCCAACCTGGAGCAAATACTCACCAGCAACCACACACCACACACCAAAAACACTAACCCAGGAACCTATTCTTGCAACAAAGCCCGTTGCCAACTCTGTCCACATATCTATTCAAGTGATATCACCATAGGACCTAATCACATCAGCCACACTATTAGAGGCTTGTTCACCTGCATATCTACCAATGTGATATATGCCATCATGTGCCAGCAATGCCCCTCTGCCATGTACATTGGCCAAACCGGACAGTCTCTATGTAAAAGAATAAATGGACACAAATCAGACGTCAAGAATTATAACATTCAAAAACCAGTAGAACACTTCAATCTCCCTGGCCATTCGATTACAGACCTAAAAGTCACAATATTACAACAAAAAAACTTCAAAAACAGACTCCAATGTGAAACTGCAGAACTGGAATTAATTTGCAAACTGGACACCATCAAATTAGGCCTCAATAAAGACTGGGAGTGGTTGGGTAAAGTAAAACTATTTCCCCATGTTTATTCTTCCCCCGCTCTCCCCCTACTGTTCCTCATACCTTCTTGTCAACTGCTGGAAATGGGCCATTTTGATTACCACTACAAAAAGTATCAGAGGGGTAGACGTGATACTCTGAATCTGTAAAAAGCAACAGAGGGTCCTGTGGCACCTTTAAGACTAACAGAAGTATTGGGAGCATAAGCTTTTGTGGGGTTCTTACCCACAAAAGCTTATGCTCCCAATACTTCTGTTAGTCTTAAAGGTGCCGCAGGACCCTCTGTTGCTCACTACAAATTTTTTTTTTTCTCTCCTGCTGGTCATAGCTCACCTTAATTGATCACTCTCAATATAGTGTGTATGGTAATACCCATTGTTTCATGTTCTCTGTGTATATATATCTTCCTACTGTATTTTACACTGCATGCATCCGATGAAGTGGGTTTTAGCCCACAAAAGCTTATGCTCAAATAAATGTGTTAGTCTCTAAGGTGCCACAAGTACTCCTGTTCTTTTTGCAGATACAGACTGACACGGCTGCTACTCTGAAACCATGGCTAAGTATGTAAACCATTAGGCTACAGGGCTTAAATGTACCTCTGGCTATGACAGCCCTGTGTCTGTTAAGGAGTCCCCTATGGTATGGGAATCAACGGCTGCCATCTTAAAGCAACTCTTATGTCCCTTTGCACCATTGTAGTAGCACAAAGGGGCCCTGCAATCCTTCATCCATAGATTCATAGATTCTAGGACTGGAAAGGACCTCGAGAGGTCATCGAGTCCAGTCCCCTGCCCGCATGGCAGGACCAAATACTGTCTAGACCATCCCTGATAGACATTTATCTAACCTACTCTTAAATATCTCCAGAGATGGAGATTCCACAACCTCCCTAGGCAATTTATTCCAGTGTTTAACCATCCTGACAGTTAAGAACTTTTTCCTAATGTCCAACCTAGACCTCTCTTGCTGCAGTTTAAGCCCATTGCTTCTTGTTCTATCCTTAGAGACTAAGGTGAACAAGTTTTCTCCCTCCTCCTTATGACACCCTTTTAGATACCTGAAAACTGCTATCATGTCCCCTCTCAGTCTTCTCTTTTCCAAACTAAACAAATCCAATTCTTTCAGCCTTCCTTCATAGGTCATGTTCTCAAGACCTTTAATCATTCTTGTTGCTCTTCTCTGGACCCTTTCCAATTTCTCCACATCTTTCTTGAGATGTGGTGCCCAGAACTGGACACAATACTCCAGCTGAGGCCTAACCAAAGCAGAGTAGAGTGGAAGAATGACTTCTCGTGTCTTGCTCACAACACACCTGTTAATTCATCCCAGAATCATGGTTGCTTTTTTTGCAACCGCATCACACTGTTGACTCATATTTAGCTTGGTCCACCAAAACCCCTAGATCTCTTTCTGCCGTACTCCTTCCTAGACAGTCTCTTCCCATTCTGTATGTGTGAAACTGATTTTTTCTTCCTAAGTGGAGCACTTTGTATTTGTCTTTGTTAAACTTCATCCTGTTTAACTCAGACCATTTCTCCAATTTGTCCAGATCATTTTGAATTATGACCCTGTTCTCCAAAGCAGTTGCAATCCCTCCCAGTTTGGTATCATCCGCAAACTTAATAAGTGTACTTTCTATGCCAATATCTAAGTCATTAATGAAGATATTGAACAGAGCTGGTCCCAAAACAGACCCCTGCGGAACCCCACTTGTTATGCCTTTCCAGCAGGATTGGGAACCATTAACAACAACTCTCTGAGTACGGTTATCCAGCCAGTTATGCACCCACCTTATAGTAGCCCCATCTAAATTGTATTTGCCTAGTTTATTGATAAGAATATCAAGCGAGACCGTATCAAATGCCTTACTAAAGTCTAGGTATACCACATCCACAGCTTCTCCCTTAGCCACAAGACTCGTTATCCTATCAAAGAAAGCTATCAGATTGGTTTGACACGATTTGTTCTTTACAAATCCATGCTGGCTATTCCCTATCACCTTACCACCTTCCAAGAGTTTGCAGATGATTTCCTTAATTACTTGCTCCATTATCTTCCCTGGCACAGAAGTTAAACTAACTGGTCTGTAGTTTCCTGGGTTGTTTTTATTTCCCTTTTTAAAGATGGGCACTATATTTGCCCTTTTCCAGTCTTCTGGAATCTCTCCCGTCTCCCATGATTTTCCAAAGATAATAGCTAGAGGCTCAGATACCTCCTCTATTAGCTCCTTGAGTATTCTAGGATGCATTTCATCAGGCCCTGGTGACTTGCAGGCATCTAACTTTTCTAAGTGATTTTTAACTTGTTCTTTTTGTATTTTATCTGCTAAACCTACCCCCTTCCCATTAGCATTCACTATGTTAGGCATTCCTTCAGATTTCTCGGTGAAGATCGAAACAAAGAAGTCATTAAGCATCTCTGCCATTTCCAAGTTTCCTGTTACTGTTTCTCCCTCTTCACTGAGCAGTGTGCCTACCCTGTCTTTGGTCTTCCTCTTGCTTCTAATGTATTGATAAAAAGTCTTCTTGTTTCCCTTTATTCCTGTAGCTAGTTTGAGCTCATTTTGTGCCTTTGCCTTTCTAATCTTGCCCCTGCATTCCTGTGTTGTTTGCCTATATTCATCCTTTGTAATCTGTCCTAGTTTCCATTTTTTATATAACTCCTTTTTATTTTTTAGAACATGCAAGATCTCGTGGTTAAGATAGAACAGGTACAGCATGTGTAGAAATAATAAAAGCATCTCTGTAACCCTGCCTGGTCAATTTGTCTCAACCCTGACCTGAAAAGGACTAGATGAAGTGAAAGTGAGTGTCAGTTTGATATGGGAATGTGTTGTCAGCACCTATGCAGTAGTGGATTGATTGATTCATTCATTCCTCGCAGATCACCCAACAACCTTGAGTTTGTAATTTTTGGTCTGAACTGGGCTGGCTTTGAATGAATGACTTTGAGGTGAGAGTCTCCAGAACTCATTATCAATCCCCTGAGGTAGCCAATCCCATGATAAAGTTTTTGTAAAAGACCCTGATTCCTTTCAGCTTAACTGTATTCCCCTGTGCCCCATTAGGTGCCCATGGCTAGGGATGCTTTCTGTCTCCATTTTCTCTCAGGTGCTTACACAGCTCTGGTTTACTGGCACTGCCAGATTTTACTCTGTCCTAACTTGTATTTTGGTGGTACCCATGGATACCCATACACGTTAGGCCATATTAGCAGTTTCTCCTTCCCCCATCTTTACTTAAAACGCCACAGCAGTTTCCTCTATGTCTGTTTTACACAGGACCGATCCAGCCCTCTTGATGTCAATGGAAGCTTTGCCATCAACGTCTATAAGCACTGGATCAACTCCCGAATGCTGATTCTGGCCACTCCCTAATCCAATTCTAAATAGGAGCAAAAGGCTAGAAGGCAAACATAAATAAATAAATAAACAAACTGCCAACTATTATTTCCTTAGAGTTTTATATTGGAGCATATTTTCCCTAAATATGTGGGCCTCACCTGCTATTTCTGAACGATTTTTGGGTGGGCACCTGATCCAAAAGTCTTTGGGGACCTTCCACTTGGGGTTTTTTGGGGGGTTTTATTCTACATGCCATTGGTTCCAGACTTTAGAACACTGCAATACATGTGGCGTCTTTGCACCCGCAGTTAGGAGCCCATGGAGGTATGTGTTAATGGGAAATGTGTATTATAAATAGCAGGAATACAATGGGCAGCTATGCAGATGAGACACAGAACTGTGAATAATGTGATGGCACAGTCTTGCATATATGCAGTTTCCCTTTAATACATTATCCCTGCCAATAACATATATTGTGTTTTCTAGCCTTGGTTATTTTTTCCGACTCATCCTCTGATACCACTCTACCACGCAAGCCACCAGGCCTTCAATGTTGAAGTGTCACAATAAATAGGTGAACAAGGAGTGCACAACATTGAATAATGTTAAGAGTCTGTGAATATGTTCCAGTCCTTTTGTCCACCAATTAAGGAAATTATGCCACTGGGGTCATAAGTTTATAAGATAAGATTAGAATTTCTATTGCTTCAGAGAGAATGTCACCTACATTGGGAGCACGGACTATTCGTTTGAATCCTCTGCTGCCTGGCATATAATTAATGTGGCTCATCTTTATTAAACATCAGCCTTATCCTTGTTTTGCTCTTTGTTGATAGATGTAACCTCAATACTGTTGCCATGGCTACGGTAACAGTAGCTGAGAAGATTTTGTTTGTTGTAAACATACTGAGCTATACAAGCACAGATCCTAGCTGAGTGTTCCCAGTTCCCTGTCTAATATTATGCTAATTAGCCCTGACCTACTCCTTATTTTAATTAGAATTAATTTAAACTATGTCTAGGATTCTTTTCCCCTTTGTGTGATTGTTACCCCCTTTCCGGTGGCTTTTTGCCTACAGAGAGACAGTCACAGGTTAAGACTACAGCCCTGCTGAGAGCATCCTCTCAGCAATGTCCTGCTGGTGCTAACAATTAATCTAGATGTATACACCAGCATAATGGCAAAAGATTGCTCTAATTTACTTCCTACATTCTCACCTCCTGGGGCAACCAAACTTGTTCTGATGTCGGAGCCCCGGCGATCTGAAAATGTGTTACTAATTTTGAAGCTTATGTAGCTCTAAGCCAACCCTTAAAAATCTAGGGCCATACTCAGCCACTGACATAAGCCGATACAACTGCACTATAAACAACTGCATTGCAAATTCTTACCCGAGGGCTGATTTAGCCCATAGTCTCCAAGGTACAGGAGAATTTATAGAGCATCTTCTAATCTTGCCTGATTTCCTGTTGCTTTTTCCGAGCAGATTTTAGCTCTAGAAAAACATTTACTCCATTGTTTAGACGTCACTCCCAAGTTTTCATTTTTATTTACTCTGTAAGGTCAGTGTTAACAGTGTCCAATAGATCTTTTATCCTCCTTTTTATTGCTTTCCTCTTTAGGAGTTTGGAAGCTAGTTACAACAGGAGGTATTTCTTTCTTAGTTTTAGCCTCCAGAGCTAATGGACTACAGAGCTTTTCACCTCCGGGATACTAGTTTCAATGCAGCTCGTCTCAATGGGAACCAGAAGTTGCTTTGCTAACTGTTCCATGACCTCTTTGAAAGAAGCTGGTATTCTCAGTTTTTATTATTAGGCCTTGTGTACGCTACAGAGTGTTGTCGTGAATGCGTACGCACTGTGACGTGACTCTTGGCGGCAAAAATGCTCTGTTTTGTTGACAAAATATAACCACCCTGATGAGAGACCTAAGGCTTTTTGTGCACAATTTTTTGTTGACAAAGTGCCAGTGTAGATGCCATGCTTAATTTTATCGCTTTAATTGGCCTCCAGGAGGTGTCCCACAATGCCCATCGTGACCACTCTGGTCAGCAGCTTGAACTGCACTGCCCTGCAGCCAGGTTAACCAACCATCCGCCCCTCCTCTTTAGAGGCCCCGGGAATGTTTGAAATTCCATTTCCTGCTGGCTTGGTGTGGAGAGGTCTCATCGCATCTTCCCAGGTTACCATGGCAGGTTATAAACGCTTTCCCACTTGGACCACTGCAGAGCTGCTGTATATGGGGAGAGGAGGCTGTGCAGTCCCAGCTGTGCTTGAGTCATAGGAATTTTGATACCTATGGGCAGATTTCTCTCAAGGCTTGTGTGAAAGGGGCTATGATCGGGACAGGCTGTAGTGCACAGTGAAGATAAAGGAGCTGAGGCAGGCGTACTGTAAGGTGAGGGAGGCAAACCATTGCTCCGGTGCTGCACCTAAGACCTGCTGGTTCTATAAGGAGATGGAAGCTATCCTCGGTGGCGACCCCACCTTCATTGCCAAGAGCCCCCTGGATACTTTGGTGGGCCTGGAGGCAGTGGAAAGAGGACCTAACCCAGAGGACAAAGTCATTGATGAAGAGGTGGAGTTAGATGATGATGTGGGGCTCCTGGCGGGGTCACCTGGTTGGGCAGGCAACCAGGAACAGTTCACCACTCTGGAGGTGTCTACCCAGTCTTAGCAGTTGCTCTCCAGCGAGTAAAAAGCAGGAGATGAGATACCTGATACATGGCTGTGGTTTGTGTAGTATAGAAATGTGGAAGGCTGCCTGTGTTGCTGTGAGCTGGACATTTCCCTGTGTAGATGCATGCCGAGATCTCACAGGAATCCTCCAGAGAGATCTCTAGGAAATTTTCCTGGAGGTACTCGGTAATCCTCTGCCGAAGGTTACTTGGCAGAGCTGCTTTGCTCCTTCCCCCATTGTAGGAAACTTTCTCATGCCATTTGGCAATCACCTGTGCAGGGACCAAAGTGCCACGCAGGGGAGGAGCATAGGGACCAGGGCAGAAGCACAGGCATGTAGTAGATGTACCCTCACTTCCTGGCTTACCCTCAGCAGTGAGACAGCTGCTAGAATGAACTCCGCCTGTGGAAAAGTGTGAGAGAATTTTAGAATTTTTCCCCTAGTCAGCTGCACCGCAACCCTTGCAGAGTTCTCTTTTCCCATGTACGGCTCCCCTCCCTCCAGCTAACACTCACCATGCTTTGGATGTTCATAGAGATGTATGCTTGCCAAGGGTCAGTGAGAAAGTGATTGTTATGTTACCAGAACTGTATTTCACTGAAATGTTTCAATACTGTGCGTGGACTTAAAAATCATGCTTCTGTGAATTGTTCGTTGTGCTTCGGCAGATTTGGCCTTGAGGAATACCCCACATACACCGGTCGGGCGTATGTATTGATAGCAGGCACTACCAATACATACATAGGCAGTTTAATCATTTGCTTACTGGAATGTAAGGCCCCAGATTTCACCATTGCTTCCTAGGAAAACTACATGTAATGTAACATCGCAGCACCAATCACAGAGATATACATTACTGGTTCTCATTTTCAAAGTGTTGCCTCAAATTCTCCTTGATTCAAATTGCCCCCTTCTGGGTCCCTCTGATAGCCCTGGTATTTGGCTGCTCAAAATCAGCAGACAAGTGTTCTGCCTCAAGACTCCACCCCTGAGCAAACCTTGAACCCTTAGCTTCACAAAAATTATGCAACCTACAACATGTGGCTATGACCATGGGAATATTATCTTCATTGAGGTCTAACCTGCCATAAAGGCATCACCAGCATGCCTTTAATCCACCAAAGGCACATTCCAGCACCTACTCAGCCTGTCGTTCAACCGCTCCTTACTACTGTCCAGGTTTCCCATGCAAGGTTTCATGAGCCATGGTTCTAAGGGGTACGCTGGGTCTCCCAGGATCACTATGGGCATTTCAACATCCCTCACTGTAATCATCTGGTATGGAAAGAAAGTCCCTGCTTGTAGCTTTCTATACAGGCTGGGGTTTCTGAAGATGCATACATCATGCACCTTCCTGGACCATCCCATGTTGATGTCAGTAAAACACTTCTGATGATTTACAAGTGCCTGAAGTACCATGGAGAAATACCCGTTCCTATTGACGTACTCCATCGCAAGGTGGTCTGATGCCAAAATTGGAATATGTGTGCTATCTATCATCCCGACACTATTTGTGAAACCCATTTCTGCAAAGCCATCCACTATTTCATCCACAGTCACAATCCTTCATAGCAGGATGCAATTAATTGCACACTTGCATTGATGCAGCCCCAACAGTTGACTTCCTGACTCCAAATTGATTTGCAACCAACCGGTAGCAGTCTGGAGTCGCCAGCTTCCACACAGTGATTGCCACGTGCTTCTCTACCAATAGGGCGGCTCTCATTCTGGTGTCTTTGAGGCACAGTGCTGGGGTGAGCTCCACACAAAATTCCGGGAAGGTGGCTTTCTGCATCTGAAAGTTCTGTAGCCCCTGCTCATCATCCCAGACCTGCATGACAATATGATCCCACCATTCAGTGCTTGTTTCCCGAGCTCAAAAGCGACGGTCCACCCTCTGTAGCTGTTCTGTGAATGCCAAAAGCAATCTAAAGTTGCTCCTATCCATATCACACAGCATGTCAGGCAACTGGGCATCTTCTTCAGCTAGGAACTTTGTAATTAACTGCACTTCCATCTGGGATGTCTTAGTGACAAATATTAGAGCATAGGAGAGCAGTGTGGAATCCATCCCTTCTTGCAAAGATACTGGGGTGCACAGCAAACAAGTGCCATCAAAAAATGCCGCAAAAGAAAGCTGTAAGCCCATGGAAAGCTGAGACAGAAAACTATGCATCATGGGACATTAAGCCTGGTCCCAAGATGCGCTGCGATCTGCTCTGCCTTCCCAAAAGACCTAGAAACAGAAAGTGTTGAGCTGGACTATGGGATAGGTACCCACAGTGCATTGCTCACACTGTCGATGATAGTGCCCCAACAGTGGATGCGCTCTGCCGACAGAGGGAGTGAGTGTGAACATGCAATACAAATTTTTATTATAATGCTTTTTAAGTGTCAACATAACTTTTGTCAACAAAACTCTGCAGCGTAGACAAGGCCTCAATAGTAGTAGTATTAGAGGCACCAATTGAGATGAAGTCCTTGTTGTGCAAGGTGCTGCACATACTCAAAGTGAAAGACTGTCCCAACCCTGAAGACATTATAATCTCAATAAGACTATACAGACAATGCATGGAAAGGGAAACAGAAACATAGAGAATTTTGTCTGATCCAAAACCCGATGCACTAGGAGAAGCACTTATCCCTTTCTTGGGAACTGGTTCAGTGCTGACTTGGGCAGAATGGCCTGTGATGGGATGTTAGATGGGATGGAATCTGAGTTACTACAGAGAATTCTTTTCTGGGTGTCTGGCTGGTGAGTCTTGCCCACATGCTCAGGGTTTAGCTGATTGCCATATCTGGGGTCGGGAAGGAATTTTCCTCCAAGGCAGATTGGCTGAGGCCCTGTGGCGGTTTCGCCTTCCTCTGCAGCATGGGGCATGGGTCACTTGCTGGAAGATTCTCTGCACCTTGAAGTCTTTAAACCATGATTTGAGGACTTCAATGGCTCTGACATAGGTTTGATACAGGAGTGGGTGAGTGGGTGATATTCTGTGGCCTGCATTGTGCAGGAGGTCAGACTAGATGATCATAATGGTCCCTTCTGACCTTAAAGTCTATGATTCCATGAACTGCACCACCTATCTGATATATTCTGCTACCACTTTGCCCAGCCCTGGGATTTTCTTGACGGTTTCCCATATAAACAATGGCTAAATTCAACTCAATTTAGTTTGTGAGTGCTGACAGTATCACAGACTGCGGTGATATACCTTCCATCTTTAGCCTTAAACTGGGGGGGAGGGATAGCTCAGTGGTTTGAGCATTGGCCTACTAAACCCAGGGTTGTGAGTTCAATCCTTGAGGGGCCCATTTAGGGCAAAAATCTGTCTGGGGTTTGCTCCTGCTTTGAGCAGGGGGTTGGACTAGATGACCTCCTGAGGTCCCTTCCAACCCTGACGTTCTATGATCTCTCTTCTTAACCCATCTTTCCTAAATACTGAAACACACAGGGTAGGCAAAGTTACCCACTGTTTGCAGCTTCCCTGACCAAGCTTTACATCTCTGAGCTCACAAATGGTTGAGTTAAAGAAGGAGTTACAGCCACTATGAATTTTTCTGACTTTTATGGGTTTCATTCTAGCACTTCATGTTCCTTTAATATAGATTTTACAGATAAATTATAAGCAAGGTGATGTGCTGAAACCAGCAGACTTGATGAATGGGGGGAGGAATATTGCACTCTCTGTGAACATTTAGAATGGTTCACACTCATTTTCTGCTCTGACAACTGTTACCCATTCAGATAGCAGGGTTGTGTGTGTGTGTGTGTGTGCGGGGGGAGGGGGGGAGTTAAAGATGCAAATGGACGCAAACCAACATGCGGTGGTTCTTTGCAATTTGCAAACGTCTCCATAGTATTTGGAAATCAAACTCAAATGTTGGAACAGTTCAAATTCCCTATTGCCTGAAACTTCCCCATTTCCCAGCTTTAGCAGCACCTTTACCATAATAACAGTGCTATTGGAAGGTGCAAGATGGGCAGTCCTTCTGAGAACCTCCGCATAGCAGAGCCCTGCTGGTAAATGGCAATTCATCTAGTTACATACCCCAGCTTAACGGTGAAGGATGGATTTAATTTCCTTCCTACATTCTCACCCCTTGGGGCAATCACTTTGGTTAAGAAGGACGATTTGGAGAACTGAGAAGCTGCTACTAATTGTTAGGACTAGTGGCCCTTAGCCTCCAAACCCAGCTGTAATTTCTCCTTTTCTGAAGGCTGCTTTAAATTTGGTTGCTCTCCTCCTACAGATTTATTTTATTGTTTCAAATTACCTTTAACTCTTGTCTTCGCCTTGATTTGTTAACAAAGAGATGGGCTCCAATTCAGAGGTGACGCAAATGATGGAGTAAGTTACATGTTGCTGAGTCAGTGTGAATGTGAATTGAAGGAGTGGAATATCAGGGTTGTTGCTGGAAATTCTACTAACAGGCATGGGCGGCAGGTTTGTATAATTTTTGGTGGTGTCCAAGTGGATCCGTCCCATTCATAGGACAGACCGGGGCAACTGCCTCAGGCCCTGCGCTTTGGGGGGCCCTGCGCTTCAGGGAGACGTGGGGTCCAGGGTGGCCTGGGGGGTTAGCGGAGTGGGCTGGGGCCAGGTCACTCACTACAGCTAGCGCCAGGCCCCCCGCTAACTCCCCAGGCTGCCCTGGACCCCATGACACCCTGAAGCACAAGGTAGGGGTAGGCACCATCATGTTGTGCGATGAACACTTGACAAAATTACTGGACTTAGTGACAGACAATGGGGGCAGGTGGGTATTATGTCATTCAATCATTCAACCCATAAAATAGCACACATTTTGCCACACTGAAAAAACCCCAAAACAGTAACCTAGCTAATAACAATAATAATAATAATAATAATAATAATAATAATAATAAATTCAACTCATATAATTAATGAAAAATGTGTGTATACTGTATATGAGATTATATGAGAAATGAAAATAAGCTTGCTTTGGGATTTTACAAGGCACTTATATCATTTAAACACATTGGTACCTTGAGTAATGATAACACTTCTTGCAAATCACATAAATAGGGAACCCATGGTCCCCTTCCCTCACCCCATTGCAAAGGCACAGGGGTTATTGCTGGCTGCCCTAGGGCTGCAGAAAACCATATGGGCAAAACATATGGAAAGAAGAGGATCAATTTATACAGAGGGCTGAAGGGGACTCCCATAGTGCATTAATTAACACTTAATAAATACATCAAAATTAAATACATTACAGAGATAAGAAACTGTAATGACAGACTTTACTTCATGAGAAGCTCCAGAGAAAGAAGACGCAGAGGGAGTAATGGTAGGGGCTATCCTAGGGAGACCAAAGGGGCTGGTAGAGGGAGCGGACAGAGAACAATGGTAGAGGCTCACTGCAGGGTTGATCCAGTCTTCTGCCTCTCCCCTGTGGGTGGAAACACTGATCACTATCACTATAGGAGCTATGTTGACAGGAGAAGCTCTCCCATTAACATAGCACTGGGTACACTGAGGGTCAGGTTGGTATAAACATGTTGCTTAGGGGTGTGGATTTTTCACACCCCTGAGCGATGTAGTTATACCGATATAGGTTTGTAGTGTAGACCCGGCCTGAGAGCATCACAGATAAACACAAGATTGAACAGAGAGTTTAGCATAAGTAATTAGAATATGTGCTAAGGGACCATCCAGGTGAAGTGACCATTAACACTCCTCTCCTTTTAGGACAAAAAAAGGGAGGGAGGGTTAGTGGGGTACAGATTGTTGTAATAAGTCATAAATTCATTGTCTTTATTAACACCATGAATTTTACAACGTAGGCAACCCACTAACCTCCCTTTTTTGTCCTAAGACTACAGGGGTATTAATGGGCCACTTCACTTTGAATGGTCCCTTAGCACATATTCTAACTACTTATGCTATACTCTCTGTTTGATCTTGTATTTAGCTGTGACATTTACCTTCCCCAGATTTGAAGAAGAGGTCTGTGTGGTTTGAAAGCTTGTCTCTCTCACCAACAGAAGTTGGTACAGTAAAAGATATTACCTCACCCACCTTGTATCTCTGATCATGTAAATTACAGTCATTTACACAGCCTAGTCTTGTGAGTTCTGAATCATAACTTCTCAGAGCTCTATTCCCAAGAGATCACTAGACCAAAAGCTGCAGAAGTGCTTCCTATTCTATTCTCAGGCCAAGAATTGAGCCAATCAAAGTTGATGGGGTGGAGGGAACGCATGTGTAGGAGCTCCTGGGGTTACTATTAGAGCTGAAACAACGAAGAGTACTTGTGGCACCTTAGAGACTAACAAATTTATTGAGGAATAAGTTTTCATGGGCTAAAACCCACTTCATCAGATACATGGACTGGAAAATACAGTAGGAAGATATATATACATAGTACATGAAAAGATGGGAGTTGCCTTACCAATTCTAATGAGACAATTCAATTAAAGTGGGCTATTAACAACAGGAGGAAAAATCACTTTGGTAGTGGTAATCAGGGTGGCCCATTTCAAACAGTTGACAAGAAGGTGTGAGTAACAGTAGGGGGAAAATTGGCATGGGGAAATTAGTTTTTAGTTCTTGTAGTGAGCCATCAACTCCCACTCTTTATTCAGGCCTAATTTGATGGTGTCCAGTTTGCAAATTAATTCTAGCTCTGCAGTTTCTCATATGAGTCTGGTTTTGAAGTTTTTGTTGAAGAATTGCCACTTTTAAATCTGTTATTGAGTGTCCAGGGAGGCTGAAGTGTTCTCCGACTGGTTTTTGAATGTTATAATTCTTGACTTCTGATTTCTGTCCATTTATTCTTTTACATAGAGACTGTCCGGTTTGGCCAATGTACATGGCAGAGGGGCATTGCTGGCACATGATGGCATATATCACATTGGTAAATGTGCAGATGAATGAGCCCCTAATGGTGTGGCTGATGTGGTTAGGTCCTATGATGGTGTCCCTTGAATAGATATGTGGGCAGAGTTGGCAACGGGGTTTGTTGCAAGGATAGGTGCCTGGGTTAGTGTTTTTGTTGTGTGGTGTGTAGTTGCTGGTGAATATTTTCTTTAGGTTGGGGGGCTGTCTGTAAGCGAGGACTGGCCTGTTTCCCAAGGTCTGTGAGAGTAAGGGATCATCCTTCAGGATAGGTTGTAGATCCTTGATGATGTGCTAGAGAGGTTTTAGTTGGGGGGCTGAAGGTGACGGCTAGTGGCATTCTGTTACTTTCTTTGTTTGGCCTGTCCTGGAGTAGGCGACAATGGATCATGTGAGGTGGTCTGGATGAAAGCTGGAGGCATGTAGGTAAGTATAACAGTCAGTAGGTTTCCGGTATAGGGTGGCTTTTATGTGACCATCGCTTATTTGCACTGTAGTGTCCAGGAAGTGGATCTCTTGTATGGACTGGTCCAGGCTGAGGTGGGATGGAAATTGTGGTAATCCTGGTGGAATTCCTCAAGGGCTTCTTTCCCATGATGATGAAGATGTCATCAATGTAGCGTAAGTAGAGTAGGGGCGTTAGGGGACGGGAGCTGAGGAAGCGTTGTTCTAAGTCTGCCATGGCATACTGTGGGGCCATGCATGATGAGCTGATTGCATGATGGAAAATAGAATGTCAGGAGGACATGGCCGCTGTCATGAATTGGGTCTCAAAACCTGTAACATTTTGGCACCAAGCAAAAATCGAGACACAGAGTGCTGGGAAAAGAATGAACAGACCAAAGTTTCTCTTCTGTTTACTGAAAAGCAGAAATGTTTAGCTGTGGACCGGGGGTTCCACATTTCCACTGCAGTTTCTGAGCAGTCAGATGATGCATATTTCCTTACAAGATAGGGGCCTGATCCTTTTTTCACATGCACCATTGTGAAACTGGAATAATTCTTCTTCTCAACTGTTTGAAATGGGCCACCTTGATTGCATTGGCCTCATTAGCACTACAAAAGTGATTTTCCCTCCCTTGGTATTCACCCCTTCTTGTCAACTGTTGAGAATAGGCCACTTCCACCTTAATTGAATTGGTTCGTTAGCACTGACCCCCACTTGGTAAGTCAACTCCCATCTTTTCATGTGCTGTGTATTTATACCTGCCCACTGTATTTTCCACTCCATGCATCTGATGAAGTGGGTTTTAGCCCACGAAAGCTTATGCCCAAATAAATTTGTTAATCTCTAAATTGCCACAAGGACTCCTCGTTGTTTTTGCTGATACAGACTAACACAGCTACCACTCTGAAACCTGGGATAACTCTGTTGAAGTCAATGGAGTTACAACAGTACACATGACAGAGTAATAAGGCTCACAATCTCTGGAGAAGATGAGAGACACAACACTGTATGCCGAGATGTACTAAAAACAGGAATGTAAATATCCCAGGGAAATTCTAGAGCTGATATGCAGATGGTATAAATAATGTAAATGTTCCATGAACATGAATTGTATAAGGAGTATAATAAAAAGAGTGTGAAAGTTGGCAACACAAAATTGAGTTAGTCAAGACTAGGCAAGATTGTGAGGAACATCACATGGACCTAAACAAGTTAAACAAAAAGGCAGCATGATGGTAGAAAAAAATCAGTGTTGATAAATACATGGAAATGCACATTGAAAGGAGTAATTTAAACTACTCACGCACATTGCTGGATTCTAAATTAACTGCAACCATGCAAGATTCGGACCTCAATGTAGACAGATCAATAAAAACCTCTGTGCAGTGCGTAGCAGTGGTTAAAAAAAAAGCTAATAAAATATTAGGATACTTAAAGAATGGGATAGAAAAAGAACACAAATATTATATTTATAGTGGTGAATCCTTCTCTGGAATATTGTGTTCAGTTCTGATCATGCTATTAACCCCCCCACCTCCCCACGATGTCCCAATAATAGACGGGATTCAGAGACATGCAATGAAAATGATTAGAGTCATGGAAAGAAATGGCTATTCTATGGCCTCTGTTTTCTAGGTGGTCAGACCGGATGATCTAATTGTCCCTTCTGGCCTGAAAATCTATAAATGAAAATACTTTTGTATGAAGGGAGATTGGAAATATAGGGTCTGCTTAGTTTATAATGGAGCATAATAAGAGCTGACATGATAGAAAAGGACCTTTAAACTGAAAAGCAACATATTTCAAACTAATAAAAAGAAATATGTTTTTATACAACATGCAATTAAGTTGTGGAACTTATTGCCACAAGAAAACACTGAGGCCAAGAGGTAAGTAGGATAAAAAAAAAAAGAATACAAATTATAATTCAGTCATTAACATTGGGGCACAGGCTAACCACTAACTGATGTGAGTTAAGAAGACACTGCTCCTATCAACAGTTTGTTTATAATGATCCACTATGGGGTTATTTTTCCCTTCATGTGTAACATCTGATGTTGTCCGTAACCAGAGACAGGATACTGAACTAGATGGCCCACCAGTATGATCTGATATGACAATTTCTACATTTTGATTTTGCTTCCAATTAAGTCAGCGGGGCTTTTAACATTTACTTCAATGACAAAAAAATTGGCCCTCAATTTTTAAATAATTGCTAATTAACTTTGAACATGGAATACTCCTTCATTTTCTTTCTAAGGCCCTGCCCCATAAAACGATGGAAGGATAATTTTTGCTGTACTCTGGAGGGAAAGTATAGATAATTTAGTAACATCATAGCATTATTGCAATGTCCTTTTTAAGTAGACTTGTCAGAACTAGGCATTCATATTCATATTTTTCTAAGGTTATTTTCTATTAAGGCATTCTTTAATATTACAGTAGTCACATCGGTTAAAGGGTTCAAGGCAGATAACAAGCTTCTCAGTATTCATTAAAAGCTGCTGTTATAAATCTCCTTACTAAAATAAAGAGAACCATTTATCTGATTCAAGAAATGTATGAATATAGGATTTGCCATTCCAGATTATACCGATGGCCCATCAGGTCCGGCATATTGCCTCTGGCAGCAGACAATGCCTTTAGAGGTTAGTGTAAAGAACCACCATGAGCCAAATTCTCCTCTCAGTTATCTCATTGGAGTTGCGCTGGTGAACTAAGAAGAGAATTTGACATATCCTCTTGTTCAGTGCTGGAGAAAATTCTTTCTTGGACTCCACAGTTCATTAGGTAACATCCCGAAGCTTAAATTTTAATGATCTCTAGTTTCATTTTAACTTACAAGTGTTGCTAATAGTAATAAAATTACAAACACTTCTTTAAAAATCCAGCCACAGCATTTCACTTGATGGCATGCTTTAGCAGTAAATTCCACAAGGTTTGACTATGCTCTGTCTAAAGAAGCATTTTCCTGTTATTTGTTCTACATCTCCCAGTCACTGATTTCATCCAGTGCCATCTTATTCTTGTATTATAATTATGGAACAGGGTGAGAAAAAAGGGAGGAGGGAATAATCAGCGTCTTACATCATTCTGAATGCCTTAATTAACTCTCCTCAAATTCTTCTCCAAAGCAATCCTAAATTATGCAATCTCTGATTCTATGCCACAAATCTAGCAATTTTTGTTGTCTTTCTTTGAACTTCCCCACTCTTCACTGTTAGCCAAATCTTGCTTATTTTAAGCGTGAAAATAGAATAATTTAAGTCACTGGAGTACTCATGTGAATAGGGCAAACTGGATTTGATCATATATTTTACTGCAGGGGAGTTCACCTCAGTAGATACAGTATTCCAAGTGAAGGTATATTATTGCTCAGGATAATGTCATGATAATATTTTCTGTACTTGTGTGTGTGTGTGTGTGTGTGTGTTTTCTTAAAAGAAAGAAATCATGGTAGAACTTTTTTTATTGGCTAAGAACTATGGCTGTTCTATGCATCTAAGCATTGACTTTCAATGGGAGTTCGGCACCTAACTCATTTATGCATTGTTGCAAATCCCACTAAGCATCCACCTGTACCTTTAGGTGCCTAAATACCTTAGTAAATTAGGCCTTAAGTGTCTACATCAATTTTAATAGTGGGACTTACGCACTTTTGAAAACTTTGGGCTTGTCTACACTACTGCGTGGGGTCGATCTAAGATATGCAACTTCAGCTAAGTGAATAGTGTAGCTGAAGTCAACGTACTTAGATCTACTTATCACGGTGTCTTCACTGCAGTAAGTCAACAGCTGACGCTCTCCTGTCGACTCTGCTTGCACTTCTCATTCTGGTGGAGTACTGGAGTCGACGGGAGAGCGCTCAGAGGTTGATTTATCGCATCTATACTAGACGCGATAAATCAACCCCCTCTGGATGGATCGCTGCCTGCCGATCCAGCAGGTAGTGTAGACAAGCCCTGAGTCCGTGCCTACTTCCTTCACAAATTATTGGGCTCAATGCAGAAATCACTGGGTGAAAATGTCTAGTCTGTCTTATGCAGGAGGTCAGAACAGATGATCAGAAAGGTCTCTTCTGGCCTTAAAATCTATGAATTATTAAAATAGTCCCTTGTGATTCATTCTATGAATTATAAGCATGATAATGAATAACTTCTATCATATTTCAACCATCCACGTATCCTTATTTCCCCTTATCCAGGGGAAAATCTTTACAGTGAATGTAAATCTGTCTACTATAAGATGGTCTTATTGCGATTTGAGCCCTCCAGTTTGGAGAACAGTGGCACTGGAATATTTTTAATAGTGAGGGTGCTGAAAGCCAGCTGCCTTACCCCTATCCATCCTCTCACAGAGCTGAGACCAGGACCCTGGGTGCACGGGGCCGGCAGACGGGACTCCGGGTGTGTGGGGCTGGCAGCCAGGACCCAGGGCCCAGGGCGCACGGGGCTGACAACCAGCCAGGAGTCTGGGGGTGCTGTAGCATCCCCTGCACCCCTACTTCCCGCGCCTATGTTGGAGAACTGAAGAACATCAGAGGTCACTAGCTTTATGTGTCAGAGTTCAACCAAGCATAGTTTCATAAACGTTTTAGGAGGGTAGGTGATTTCATCAGTTACATTAATTCAAATATTTTAGGCTGCTTTCTAATAGACCCAGGGGCTTGATTCTCCATATCATTACAGGAGTTTTATTCTAGTGAATTGAGGTCAGGGCCGGCTCTGGCTTTTTGGCCGCCCCAAGCAAAAAAAACCAAAAAACAGGACGGCCAGAACGGCAAAGCAAACAACAACAAAAACCCTGCGGCGCTGCCGGAGCTTGGGTGCAGGGGGACCGGCGGGGGGGGAGGGGAGGTGGGGGGAGGGCAGGAGAGAGAGAGAAGGGGGCGGCCAGGGCTACAGCAGGGGCGCTTCCACGCGGCCCCTCCCGCTGCGCCGCCTCCTGCCGCCTGCCGCGAGGGCTCCACTCCGGTCGGCGGGGAGGGAAGGAAGAGGACTGCCCTGCAAGGCGCTCTGGTTCTCCGCGCCACCACCCCCTACAGGGCGGTCGGAGTGGAACAAGAACAACAACAACAAAAAAAGTGGCCGTGCCGCCCTAGGATTGGGCAGAATGCCGCCTCGAACAATCTGCTGCCCCAAGCACCAGCTTGCTCAGCTGGTGCCTGGAGCCGGCCCTGATTGAGGTTCACTGGCATAAAACTGATGTATCAGAGTGGAACATCAAGCCCAATATGCTCATAGACAATTGTATCTACTAGGGCCACAAGCTAGTAGTGGAGCATTCAAGCTCAGACTCTGATCTCAATTACACCATGGACATGAGATAATGTTGGATTTACACCAGGGTCACTGAGATCAGGATCAGGCCTTTGGTGACAAAACATCAGTTTAAGGAAAGGGATTTTATTCTACATATTGCTAATATCAGAGCTGGATATGAAACAGTTTTCCCATCCCATAAGAGTTTGAGATATCATATTTTCCCCCTGTCCTGAGTCCATATGAAAAGTTGAAATACCAATATTTTTTCAGGGACCTATAATACAAAAAAATAAATAAAAAAAATTGATGATTGGATCAGTCAAAACATTTAGTTTCAATAATTTCTATGTTTTGTATTGAAAAAAGTTAACTTTTAACTTATATATTAACTAAAATGTCAAACTGAGTTTCACATTAAACTTTTCATTTCAAAAAATGGCAAAATGGGATGGATATTCCAAAATGGCTATTTCAAAACTGGGGTTTTTTTCATCTCAAAAAATGTTCGAATTGGAGCAGTCATCACAACCAACCCTTTCTTTCAAACATTTTTAGTTTTGACAAATCAGCATTTTTTGACCTGTGCAGCTCTAGGTAATATATTTCTTCCACACTGTATAAATATCATAGAACATATCAGATGACATCCATTTGATAGGACTATAAACTGTGTTCTAGCTTTACACTGTTTCAGAATATCATGAAATTACTTCATTCCATTTTACCATACATCAGAGTTTGCAAGCTGTGTTACTGGGAGACTGAAAACCTGAATATTTATGAATGAAGGACTGAGGATGAAGATAAAAAGCTCCCTTTAATGTTATAGGCTGCTCCCTTTGACTGAAATAGCAAATCTAAATAATTCTGTAATATTATATAGTCACAGAGAGCAAAGAAGAGTGTCACAAGTGATAGCAACATCTGCCTTTGATGAGTGGCTATCAGTGAGTACCATATATATATATACGAACGCACACACACACTCACACAGTGTAGGTCTCTGTATATATCTATTACATACAGACACTCATGTTAATAGAAAATTCCTAAAGTTGCAAAGTCAAGCACTCAAAAGTTAGGAAATGCCAGAATTAAGGTTACCTGTGCAACCATAATTTACCCCATTGTGTGTATGCATTAAGGTGCAGTCTTCAGTTACTTGATCACATACTATCTTTTCCACAGGACCCCTGCCTCATTCATTGCGCAGGATGGGCGGTGCTCACTTAATGAGCAGCTATCTGTTTTCTCCATATACGATGTGTGGCACCATGCCTTATTTACTGCCCCCTATTCAAGCTCTACTCTGAAGACAGAATTAATAATTTTCTCATGTGGTTTTCTGTGGAGCTCATCACTATAGAATCTGAGCACTTCACAGACTTTAATTAATTTATTTTCACAACACCCCTGCGAGAGAGTGAGTGCTATTATTCCTATTTTATAAATGGGGAACTTAGGCACATAAAGATTTAGGTGAAAAGTATCCACTAATTTTGGGTGCTCAATTTAAGACACCATTTTCCATAGTACTTAGCATCATGTAGCACTTCATCTGTTCAAAGTGTCACGCCCATTGTGTCCAGTTGCACCTCTGAGTGCCCAGCACTGCTTTAATCAGACCCCAGGGTCTCAAGTCAGGGACCAAGACATTGAACCAACACACAGTTAGTGACCCCCTGTGAAAAACTGGTTGAAGTGATTTACCCAGCGTCACACAGGAACACTGGCAGAGGCAGGGATAGAATCCAGTTCTCTAGGGCAGAATGCAACTGCCTTAGCCATGATGCCGTCCTCTCTTTCTGTGCAATCCCTTCCTTCATTCCTACACACCTAAGGTGACCAGACAGCAAGTGTGAAAAATCGGGACCGGTGTGGGGGGTAATAGGAGCCTATATAAGAAAAAGACCCCAAAATCGGGACCGTCCCTATAAAATCAGGACATCTGGTCACCCTATCTGTGGCTCTGTGGGTGGGGCTTGCCGTTGCTGCTGCTGGCACTGCTATTGACAGAGCTACCTTTGCTTTCCTGTTGCTGCTGGGAAGGGGGGCCAGCCGCAGGGAATCCTCCCTCCACTTCCCCACTGCTCCTGCTGCTGAAGACCATCTGCTGACCTGCTTGCTTGCCTACCTGGTAGCTTCCATCCACACACCCTTGGACGGCAGCAGAGACTCTCTAGCTTCACAACTGCAAGTGTCCTCTTGGACTTTCCTTGCACTCTCCTTCCCTCCATTTGCAATGGGCTCATGGACCTCCTCTTCCCCGTGCCTGCCCACCAGCCACCCATTTGCAGTTTGCCCCTTTCACTGTGTGCCCTGATCCCTTTTTTACTTTCTGCTACCTGCCCCGCCCTCTCCCCTTTTGTTCTTTGCCAACTGCCCAGCCCTCCCCTTGCCATTTGTTACCTGCCTCCCTTGCCCCACCCAGACCCCCAACCCCCTTCACAGCAGCTGGAATTAGGGCTTTCCAGGGGGGCCTGCTGAACCAGTCACCTTCAGTCGGAGAGTATGTCAGATCTGCCTGCTGTCTGGCCAGCTGTACTCCATTACGATAGTGTATGGTTGAGTCAACCCCCACCAAAAGGCAGAATGCCACAGCACGGGACTGGGGCCAGTGAGAGGCATTGGAGGTGGGGCAAGGAGAGATGTATTGCTTGTGACGGGTTGGGTCACAGAAGCCCCCTTTGAGACTGCCACCTGATGTGCCTAGACTACCTCTGAGCCTGTTTTCCCTGCCAGCTTTGGACTTCAGCACCTTGCCTTGTTTCAGCCAGACACGCTTGCCTGTTGCAAACACAGATCCAGGTCTGAACCATGTTCCCCACAAGCTGCAGGATTAACTGAAAACAGCTTAAGAAATGCTCCTATCTCCAGCACTCAAACACCCAGTTCCCAATGGGAGCCAAACCCCAAATAAATCCATTTTACCCTGTATAAAACTTATACAACTTAATCTCATAAATTGTTCACCCTCTATAACACTGATAGAGAGAAATGCACAGCTGTTTGCCCCCCGGTATTCATACCTACTCTGGGTTAATTAATAAAAAAAAGTAATTTTATTAAATATAAAAAGTAGGATTTAAGTGGTTCCAAGTAATAACAGACAGAACAAAGTGAATTACCAAGCAAAATAAAATAAAACATGCAAGTCTAAGCCTAATACAGTAGGAAACTAAATGCAGACAAATCTCACCCTCAGAGCTGTTCCAGTAAGCTTCTTTGACAGACTAGCCCCCTTCTAGTCTGGGTCCAGCAATCACTCACACCCCTGCAGTTACTGTCCTTTGTTCAAGTTTCTTTCAGACATCCTTTTGGGTGGAGAGCCAGCTGAAGACCAAATGGAGGGGCTTCCCAGGGGCTTATATAGTCTCTCTCTTGTGGGTGGAAACCCCTTTCTCCCCCTGTGTAGAATTACAACTACAAGATGGAGTTTTGGAGTCACATGGGCAAGTCACATGTCCATGCATGATTCAGTCCCTTACAGGCCAACACCATGTTAGCCCGAACGTTCCCAGGAAAGCTCAGATGTGGACTGGTGTTTATCAAAGTCCATTGCTGGCCAAATACTCCCAATTACTTGAATAACCCCTTCACACTATGTTGATTAAATCTGCCTTAGGTGCTTTCTACATCAAACACTTTAAATACAAGCATAGAGCCAACGCTTACAACTTCAGATATAAAAATGATACATGCATACAAATAGGATGAATACATTCAGTAGAACATAACCTTTGCAAAGATATGTTACATGGCATATGTAGTATAAAATATTCCAGTTATGTCATATTTACATTAATAAGCATATTTCTATAAAGCATTATGAGGTGCAACGTCACCCTGCTCTAACCATTAGATGACACAGCCAGAGACCACTGTCTATCACAGGTTGGTAGAGAATGCCATTACTTGTCCCAGGTCTGCTGTAAGGCCTTGAAAAAAATGACGGATATAGAGATGGCTGATGGACAACCAGCAACAACAACAGATGGCCCAACAACTCCAGCAACAGAACCAGCTCTTCCAACAAAATGCCATCCCTTGCTTGGGATGCAGGCTTCAGACAGCTTCTGCAACTTTGACTTAAAGTAATTCCAAGCCTCCTCCACATTCAGATCCTTGAGTTCTTCAATCCAGTCTAGTTCCCTAACTGATTCCCTTAATCTCTTAAAGTTTGCCTTTTTTAAAATCAAGGATCCTAGTTGCAGACCTATTTTTGTTTATCTTTCCATTTAGTTTAAACTGAATTAGCTCATGATCACTCAAACCAAGGGTGTCGTCTATCGCCAGTTCTAACCAATACTCAACTTAAAATGGCATCAGCTCTTGTTGATTGGGTGACTATTTGGTGAAGAAATCCACAGGTGCCAACTTTCATTATTCTGGGTGGGTGCTTCACCCCCCTGAGACCCTGCCTCCATTCTGCCCCTGCCCCCAGTGCCCCACTCTTGCTCTGCCTCTTCCTGCCCCTGCTCCAACTGCTGCCCCTAGTGTCTCCTGCGCGCTAATGAACAGCTGATCGACGGGTGACTGGTGGGTGCTGAGCACCCACTATTTTTTTTTTGGTGGGTACTCCAACCTTGGAGCAAGTCACATGTTCTTTGGAGCACCCACAGAGTCAGCGCCTATGAGGAAACCTGTCGGCTATCACATCCAGGAATATCTGGGCCCTACCATTAGTAGCATCCAATGAGAAATTAATTCTCCCATAATCACACAATTCCCAGTAGCATTTATTTCATTACAAATATTAAAGATTTGTCTATCTTTATCGAGATTGGATCCTGAGGGTTTGTAGCAGACCCCAAGAACTATCTCAGTGGAGCGTCTGTTAGCTTTCGTCCCCAAAGTGACTTTGACGTAAACAGATTCTGTTTTATACATTCCATCACTTCTAATTCCTTTACAGTCTACCCCATCATTAATACAATACAACTCCACCACCTTCACCTTTATTTCTATTTTTCCTAAACAGCACATACTCTTCAATACCTGTACTCCAGTCATGACTACTATTCCACAATGTTTCTGTTAGCCCTATAATATCTGGTTTCACTTCCTGCACCAGTAGTTCTAGTTGCTCAATTTTGTTATCCAGGCTCCTTGAATTGGTGTACAGACATTTTAATTATTTCTGCTTGGTTTCTCCCAGATTCTTTGCCTGATTAGGTAGATTCATTCTATTGCCAGTATCGCCTACCTGATTGTTAGCGTCATGGGTATTGGCATTATCTTTTATCTTGACGTTCATTCTCCTACCCTCTGTTGTTCCTTTCACCATTGCTGTGTCCTATTTTTCTTTGATTTTCCTGTTGCTCAATGTTTGACTCAGGCATGGAGCTTCCATGAGCATCTCCCAACTGTCTCCACTGAATTCCTAGTTTCAAACTCTTGTAATCACTTGTGCCACCCTCCATTCCAGAAATCTATTTCCCTCCCTACTCAAGTGGAATCCATCCCATGATAATAGTCCTCTGTCCGTGAATGCCTGCCAGCGGTTGAAGATCCCAAAGCCATCCTTATAGCACCACTGCCTCAGTCATCTGTTGATTCTCATAAACTTGTCTCACCTTCTCTCTCCTCCTTTAGGGACAGGTAGAATCCCACTGAAGATCACCTGAGCCTCCATTTCTTTAAGCGTCTTCCCCAGCCTGGCATAGGCTCCCTTGATGCATTCCAGCGAGACCCCAGCAGTATCATTTGTTCTCACGTGAAGGACAATCGGTGGATTCTTTCTTGCTCCTATTAAGATCCTCATCATCCTGATGTTCACTTCCCATATCTTAGTTCTTGACAGACAGCCCACCCTTTTGTTCTCCGGATCAGCTCTGGAGACAGGCCTGTCTGTTCTTCTTACTAGGGAGTCACCAATCACGTAGATCTGCCTCTTCCTAGTATTAGTGTGATTCACCAGCCTTCTTCCTTTTGTTCTTTCTGGCTGAAAGTTCTCTTGTCTTTGGTTCTCACTTGCAATCTTCTGTGAGTCATCCTCTATCCTCCCGGGGCTCTGAACTCTGGCTATCACCATTGACTCTTCCCTTGTTCCTTGCCCTCCCACTTTCTGGTACTGTCTGATGCTCCCTCTTTTCAACCTGTTGCTGAGCTCTATTTCTCCTTCACTAGCTTGTCTTTTCCTCTGCCTGGCTCTGAGCGTCAGATGTTTCCACTGGACACTTTCCTCATCCAGCAGTCTACTCTCATAGTTCTCCAGGCCAGCTTGCATCCGTGAGTCTTGAATTTTCCCTTCAGCCTTCTCTTGCCTTCCCTCCATAATCTGCTCAAATCTCCTTTGAAACTCAGCCATAATGTCTATATCCATCTCCAAACCTCAGATCTTCTCTTGCATCAGCTGTATCAGGCAGCACTGCATACAAACAAAGCATTTTAATGTAAATTCCACAGGTGTCACATCTGGTCATCTTCATTGTCACTTCCAGTCCTTGTGTCACTACCACTGCTGTCTCTGTAGCTGTCATCACGTTTGCTCCCATCCTTAAAGGTTTTTAAGGCCCAGCTTGAAAAAGCCCTAGCTAGGATGATTTAGTTGGGGTTGGTCCTGCTTTGAGGAGGGGGTTGGACTAGATGACCTCTTGAGGTTTCTTGCAACACTAATCTTCTATGATTAAATTTCCCTGTTTTCAGGTCAGTTTGCTGACTCCTTTGCCACTGGCTTGCTGCTTGTGTAGGTCCCTTAAATCAGACAAGCCCCGCCCCTAATCAGGGCTCCACTGTGATCAAAGGCTCTGCTTCTCTCACAGCACACTGCTGCCCTACCAGCCTCTGCAAACTGAAAACAAAAAGACAGCAAAAAAAAAAAAAAAAAAAACCAAACAGACAGTCTCAGGAACTCAGTCACTGCCCCTAAGGAACAGGGGCTTGCCGCCTCCTCCTCCAACAGATCTCTACTCACTGTTTTCAGCTGTTTTCTGGTGCTCTGTCACTGCTCAGTTTACCCAGTGATTTTGGGCTGGAATTGGAGATTCTTCAAGGACATCATAAAGTTGTGGGGGTAATGACTGCCTGGCATGGACTGATCCTCATGTGGAGGCCCCCAAGTCACAACAACCTGAAAAGTTAGCAGGAGTCAGAGAGATGGAAGACCTTGGTGAATGGACCTCACAGCCCCTATACTTAGACATACTGATGGCAGACATAGGTTTCATAGGTGAACAGAAAGACAATCAAAACGTGAGCAGGTAATGTGACCTATTTGCCAGTATAAATGGTGAGCCGGTAGACCCTTGTTGATGAGAGAGTGACCCCAATTTGAGCTCAGAAGGGAGAGACTGTACTGGGTGGCAAAGGATCCCTAAAACAGAGAAACAAGGGTCCAACTTCTGATCCCTTTAGTTTTCAGCCTAGGCTAATGGAGACAGCTGGAACTAATCAAGGTCCCACTCACTCACAGTGCTTAAAAGCTCTCCTTCCAGTGCCCTCAAGAGAGCCCAGGTGGAAGGAGCTGGAGGAGAGGAAGTGTTGCTGAATCCTAAGGTAAGGGCGCAGCTAGGAAAAGGAGACCATGGGGAAGTGGCCCAGGGAATCAAAGCAGCACCAGTGGTGAAGGGGAAACTGCCAACAGCTGCTGCTATTAAGGTCCTGGGCTGGAACCCGGAGTAGAGGGTGGGCCTGGATTCCCCCCACCCCCTTGCTCTACAGCAACCTCCTGAGAGGGGAAGCAGGACTGCACCTACTGAGCTCTAAGGAGCAACAAAGACTGTGGGGTATTCCCCCTTCCCACCTCCCATACTGGCCTTGTGATGAAAGTAGCTCAATAAAGCTGTGACCTTTGCTGCTACACAAAGAAAGAGAGGTCACTTTCAGTGGCCTCAGAAGCTCGCTAAGGCCCTTAATCTGCCCAGAAGCATGGGACCCATCAATACAGGCTTGGAACTTTGTCACAGCACATATTAGACCTAATTATCTACTGACTTGAACACTTATGCAACATCTACACTTGAGAACATGGTTGGAGGACTTGGCTGTGTTTTACCACCGTGCAGAAGTGAGTGTGTAGCAACGGGTGATCAGATTCCTCTTGTCATCGGTAGGAGCCGTGCTGTTGTCACTGTTGAACAGCTGGAGAACTGAAACACAGAGAGGCGAGGTGCTTATGGCAGAACAGGGACTTGAACCCAGTTTTCCTAAGCTGTAGGCTAGCGTCTTTACTACTGAGCCCTCCTTATTCTCTAATACCGTATCATGCCTTTACTGCCCATGTACTTCCACTCCAATCTCTCTTTGTGAGGTTTTTATTCTGCCACCCATCACTCTATTGTCTGGGCACCTTTCGTGTAAAATCAATAGCAATAATAAAGTCCCCAGTGGACTTCATAAGGTCTCTGGTACTTCTCCCTTTTCAGGAGAAGAACTCTGCTTGGGGCAGGGTTTTAGGATTTTGTTAATCATTTTATTAATTGACTTTCCATGTGGTGGTTTTAATGGATGATTTGTTTCAGGATTTTGGCATTGGTTGGGGTATATTAGGTACAAGAGTACTGGGTAGACAATAAAGATGTCTGCACTGGGGTTTTTCTAGCTATCCATATATACAAGAGATATATATTTGCTTGACAGCCCTTCTACCTTGTGACAGCTGGTTATCTACAATCTTTTTTACAAGAACCTTGCTCTCTGCAATGCACTGATGCCTCTGTGCTATGTAAGATAAACATGGCAAACACAGATAACCAAGGGAGTGGTATCACAAACCCTGCTAGGCAGCACAGCGGCAGCTTTGTAAACCTCCCCCAGATTTGTTTGTTTATATGTTCTGACAATCTGGATAGGAAAGTTGGATGAAGCAAGAATTTATTACAGCAAGAGGGGCTGGCTCAAGTGCTTCAATCTCTCTTTATTTTAATGACCATTTAAATTACTTCTCTGGAGTTATCACACACAGGGAGGCTGCACAATTTTAAGCGGAATCTTTCATCTCAATAAGCACGCATGCAGATCCCCAATTGGATGCTTGTTGTTGACGCTCTCCAGATTTTATGCCTAACACTGCCACCAATTGTGAAGTCGTAGGTTCCGCTGTTAGCAGAAGGAAAGGGCTTGATCCTGAGAGGTGCTGAACACCCTCAAATCCCACTGAGTTGAGAATGCCCAGAAACTTTCATGATCAGCTATAAATGTATTGTGTTTCCCCGCCCCCCCGCCATTTACAAGACAGCTGTGGAAGGCTAGAAAAAAGGTTGCTTTGTAGTGAGCTACATTTCTGGGTTTCCTCCTTTTTCCCAACCCCCGACCCATTCTAGCTTCCCATATGCCTAGGCATTTGTTATAATGTATTATTTTCACCATCATGATACCCAGAGACGCCAGCCAAGATTGGAGCTGTGTTGTAATATGTCAGCTATGCAAATGCATAGTAAGAGATAGTCCCAGCCTCAAAGTGCTTACCATCTAAAAGACAAGACAGACGAAGGGTAGGGAAAAAGGAAGCATTATTATATCTCCCTTATCGAGACGGTGGACTGAGGCACAAAGAGAGAGTAAGTGACTTGCAAAGGAACACAAAGGAAGTTTGTAGCAGTGACAAATATGAAGCTGTAGTGTCCTGAGTCCCAGTCCAGTACCTTAGCAGACCAACCTTTGTCTCATCATAGATTCAAAGGCCAGAAAGGACCATTGTGATTCTCTAGTCTGACCTCCTGTATAACACCAGCCATAGAACTCCCCAAAAATAATTCCTAGAGCAGATCTTTTAGAAAACCATCTAATCTTGATTTTAAAATTGTCAGTGATGGAGAATCCATCACGACCCTTGGTAAATTTTTCCAATGGTGAATTGCTCTCACCATTAAAAATTTACACCTTATTTCCAGTCTGAATTTGTCTAGCTTCAACTTCCAGCCAGTGCATTGTGTTATATCTTTCTCTGTTAGACGGAAGATCCCATTATTAAATATTTGCTCCCCGTGTAGGCATTTGTAGACTGAATCAAGTCACCCCTTAACCTTCTCTTTGTTAAGCTAAATAGATTGAGCTCTTTCAGACTACAACTATAAGGTATATTTTCTAATTCTTTACTCATTCTTGTGGTTCTTCTCTGAACCTTCTCCAATTTATCAACATCCTCCATTCAATTAATGGGAGTTAAGTACCTAAATGCTATTTAAGATCAGCCCCAAAGTGCCTAAATTGATTTTTGAAAATGGAACTTACGCTCCTAAGTCATTTTCAAGTTTTGCAATGTTTAGGCCATACCTTCGGAAGGCATCCCAAAACAGTGTTTCCCCCAGGAATTGAAATTAGAAAGGGTGTTTGTATATACAGGAGGGAGTGAGGCCCGACAAGGGGTGAGACCAGGAGGCTGAAGGTGGGCTGTATGGCACTATAGTAAAAACTGAAAAATGTTTCACGACCATTTTATTAGATTTAACTCGTGTCTTAAAATCATCGCACAAATTAAAGTTGACTACTCAAGCCTACTATGAAGCACTACATCTACATCCTCCTTGGTTTCTTGTAATTTTGCACAACTCTGTTAATGAACTTCTCGAATGAAGTGTGTTCATCTTAAGTGGCTTCTCGTGTGTCTGGTACTTCCTGTCCTTCATGATGTGCTCATGACCAGGCAGAAGGTGACTTCTTGCAGAACACAAAATTCTATTCAATGAGGAAAAAGAATGCTCAGCTGTAGGTGTTACGTGTTGGAGTAGCAAGAAAGGAATTCCTACTTCTCTCATCCCCAGGAAATGTAGCACAAAGATTGGGTCGAATCACTAGTGATGATAAAGATGTTGAAGTCAAATCTTCATTCGTTCATTGTATGATATTTCGCTCTGTGTTCAAATTCTCTAATCTGTCCTGATCACATAGCAGCCCCATTCCTGGTAGTACCTCACTTCACTCAATTGTTAGTTTTTACAGATGCCTGTCTTATATAAGACTACGTAGAGGTTGAGTAGAATCCAGAAATTGCTGTTGTAGATTTGTAAGCATCAAGTCTGTGTAATTTACTGTTTTAGCTGGCTTAACAAACACTTCTTGTCCTCTTCACTTAAGGAACATATATTGACTCTCTAATTAGTCAATTACTGGAAGAAGCAAAGACTTCCATTCAGAATGTTTTCAATGGATATCGCTTTGATTGATCCACGTGTAGCTTCTATTGCTGAACAAAGATTACTTTGTACGTTGTAGCAGATGACTGGATGACATTGTTTAATGATCCAACTGGTTTCAACAGTAGACTTACAAGAGAGAGAATGTCAGTAATCTGCTCTGAACTTAGTAGCAAAAGTAGTCCAATAGCCTCACTACTTAGATCTGTTGCATCTCAGGAGATACTTTCCAAAGCCAATGATAATGGTTACTGTATTTTCCATTCCATGCATCTGATGAAGTGGGTTCTAGCCCACGAAAACTTATGCCCAAATAAATTTGTTAGTCTCTAAGGTGCCACAAGGACTCCTTGTTGTTTTTGCTGATACAGACTAACACGGCAACCACTCTGAAATAATGGTTGTCATAATTTTAAGACAACAGCCAAGGATTGCTCATGAGAAAGCCAGTGGAGTTTTCCAGGTTGGACTGATTTGAACTTCAGTCTCAGTGTAGTTTATATATTTTACAAGATGTTCAGTCCTTTTGGCCTCTTGCTGAAAAAGAGAGTATAACTAAGACATTACATTTATGGCTTTTTTTAGTGTCTTTCAACGATTCTGCAGTTCTTACTACTGCTAGTTGGAGTAGATGGCCTCTGCAGTGTGTATAGGAGAGATTAGGGCTACACTGTTCTTTCAGCAACGTTTGTACTCCACTATGTCTTCCAGAGAAGTTTACAGCTCTATCAAATGCACAAGCAGCCATCTGTTTGGGGTCCAAATTACAAACATTTAAATCTTCTGAGTTGTAGGTTGTCACAGATGCGGCTGAGGTGTCTGAACATCTAGAAATGCATCTACTGGCCTACTACTGACATCAAGAAAATGTACGCTATGACTTAATACTTGATACCTATTTGCATCAGTTCATTCATCAGCCATGAATGCACATTTTCTGAATGTGGTGAGAGAGTTCTTCACTTTTCAGCTGCTGAGTCTTTCACTGTTGCACTGCATGCGTCTAACCAGACAGTTGAGTTTCTTGCAGAAAGATAGTGAGCATTTGCTGATCTTGGTTGGAACCAGTGTCCAACTTCAGGATTAGCAAGTGACAATGCACTTAACATTGGCCTCCAGTTTCTAGTGTGTGGTATTTCTTGCTTAAATAGAAAGTATGATGTGACAGCCATGTTTATTTGCATAAACTGTGTTGTTTCTCCAGCATTCTTAACAGCATTCTTAAGTACTTCTAAAATTGGCTTTGGCAGTGACTGGCTTATAAGGTTTTCTACATGTCGATACAGTCCAGAAGCTTGATGTTTTGCAGCCTTTTCACATAGGTTGTTAGCATTGGCTTTGCTGATTGGTCTGACAAACCACCTCTGCTTTTATTATATAAATCCATAGTACACCTATATCTTAATTACTGTGTGCAGTTCTGATTACCCCATCTCAAAAAAGATATATTGGAGTTGGAAAAGGTACAGAGAAGGGCAATTATAATGATTAGGGGTATGGAACAGATTCCACATGAGGAGAAATGAAAAAGATTGGGACTTTTCACCTTGGAAAAGAGATGACTAAGAGGGGATAGGATAGAGGTCTATAAAATCTTGACTACTGTAGAGAAAGTGAATAGAGAAGTGTTATTTACTCCTTCACATAACACAAGAACTAGGGGTCACCCAATGATATTAATAGGCAGCAGGTTTAAAACAAACAAAAGGAAGTATTTCTTCACACAACCCACAGTCAACTTGTGGAACTTTTTGCCAGGTATGTTGTGAAGGCCAGGACTATAACCAGGTTCAAAAAAGAACTAGATAAGTTCACGGAGGATAGGTCCATCAATGGCTATTAGCCAGGATGGGTCGGGATGCAAAACCATGCTCTGAGTGTCCCTAGTTGCTGTTTGCCAGAAGCTGGGAGTTGATGACAGGGGATGGATCACTCAATAATTTCCCTGTTCTGTTCATTCCCTTTGAAGCACCTAACATTGGCACTGTCGGAAGACAGGGTACTGGGCTAGATGGACCATTGGTCTAATTGAGTATGGCTGTGTTATGTAAAAATTAATTATAATATAATAATAAAATGTTTAGTACAGAAACTCTCCAAGATAACGACCTCTCAATATAGTGACCCTGTGAAATAATGACCTTGGCAAATGCATTTTAAAAATCTTGGCCTACTAGGAAATGTATATTTGTATAAGTTTCCCAGTCACAAATCTAACATTTTGGAGCATAGTCACTAAAACAGAGTCCAACAAACAAATGCTTCTTTAACGTATCCCGCCATTCTCCCTCCACTGCACCTCTCTCGTAGTTGTTGTCCTTGGTCAGTGGAGACCCAGAGTTCAGATGTACTTTTGTGTGAGTTCACCTCCCACACTGGGGGGAGTGGGAGCGAGAAGGCACTTTGCTCATTCTTCCAGACACTCGCTCTGGCTACTCACTCTGGCCACTGTTGTTCGTCGTGACACCATTCACTCCACCAGTCCATCTCCTATGGCCCTGTGCTGTCACCTTCCACTTCCCACCTGCTACGGTGACCTCTGTGAGTTGGTCTCATGAGGTTCCACCTAACTATCAGTGATTTCAGCTGTCAGTGGGGAAACCTCACAGCTAGTGCAGGCTGGGCTGTCTCTTCCACAATAACTTATACCTGATAATCAGTGGTTTGAGCTCTGGTGGTCATTAAACAAAACACTCTCTATGGAGCCTAATCAGCTCTATCTTTAAACAGAGGAGAGGGACAGGTCAAATAATGCCTGTGACTCTTAGGCAGAGCCAGCATCACTGAAACAAATATGCCAACATGGTCATGAAAAACAGCTGTGTGAAGAAGCTAGTCTTTGTTCACACTTTTCAAACCGATTATGCTTTTTCAGGTACAAGTATTTTATCATATACTGTATATGCTCTTAAAATGTGTATTAATGTTTCAATTTCAATTCAAATTTCAAACCAATGACTAAACTGGCAACACTGCATGTAAATTAAACACAGTTTTGAAATTAATATATGTGCTGGAGGAGCTGTTTGGGTCTATTAGATGAATAAGATGGCTTTTGACAATTTCCTAAGTCAAATAGTGTTGCATCCAGCATGAGGGAATTTTATATTAGACCTTGTCTTGACAGATAAAGAAATGATTACAGAACTAAAAAATAATGTTAGCTTAGGTAAAAGTGATCATGTGTTGATCACATTTATAATATACATCAGAATAAAATCCACACCTATAATATATATACTTGGTGCTTTAAAGGGGTCAGTTTCACAAAGCTGAAAACTATTATGAGCCAAATCAGTTGGTAGGAAGAATTTAACCAGAAAAATGTGAATGATGATCAGGAATTATTTCAGAACACTTTACTAGAAGCCCAGAAAGCAACAATCCCACAACTGAGGAGAGAGGCTGTGTTGGTTATTGGGAAGTGAAGGCAGCTATAAAAAATAAATTAAATTATATTTATATATAAATAACAAATGGAAAAAAGGGGAAGCTAAAAGTAATGAATATAAATCAGAAGATAGGAATTGTAGAAAATTGATAAAGGAAGCAAAGGGATGCAAGGAAAAATCTATGGCCAACATAATTAAGAACAAGAAGGAGGTTTTGTTTAAGAGTACTATCAACACCAAAATTATCTAACAATGGTGTTGGCTTATTACTAGTTGGAAATGGTAGAATTGTCAATGCAGAAAAGGCATATGTATTCAATAACTATTTCTGTTCTATATTTGGGAAAAAAGATGAAGCTGTCATATCATATGATAACACTCTTTCTTTTCCAGTAGCATCTCAGGAGGATGTTAAACAGCAGCGACTAAACTTAGCTATTTTTAAATCATCAAGTCTGGGTAGTCTTATCTATAGTTATAGGATACTTTAACCAATTTCCCACCCCAAGGTAAGGTTATACACCTATTTTAATCTCCGAGACTTCAGCCTCCATGATCGACTACAGTAGAGAGTTTATCAATAGATGGGGATCCCCTGGTGCACCACCGAGACTACATAGTACTCTTTCTATGCTAATTAATTATTAATAATATTATGAGGAACAAAGGATGTGGGTCATACATACAGGATGGGGGACTATATGCTGGGAGGCCATGACTCCGAAAAAAAGCGTTGGGGTCATGGTCAATAATCAGCTAAACATGAGCTCCTGGCATCGTCAAAAGAACTAAAAGAATCCTAGTATGCATAAGCAGGAAAATAGCTCAGTGGTTTGAGCATTAGCCTCCTAAACCCAGGGTTATGAGTTCAATCCTTGAGGTGGCCACTTAGGGATCTGGGGCAGAAATCAGTACTTGGTCCTGCTAGTGAAGGCAGGGAGGGCGCTGGACTTGCTGACCTTTTGGGGTCCCTTCCAGTTCTATGAGATAGGTGTATCTCCAGATATTATATTAGAGGTTACTTTAGCTTTGTATTTGTCATGGCAATGACCACTGCAGGAAGACTGTATCCATTTCTGATGCCAACAATTCAAGAACAATGTTGATAAATTAGAGTTTAGAGAAGAGCCACGGGAATGATTAAAGGAATAGAAAGCATGCCTTATAGTGATAGACTCAAGAGGTTAAATTGATTTTTAGCTTAAAAAAAGAAGACATTAAGGAGTGAGTTGATCAAAGTCTACAAGCACCTACATGGGAATATTTGATTCTTCAATCTAGTAGAGAAAGATATAACATGATCCAATGAGTGGAAGTTGAAGCTAGACAAATTCAGACTGAAAATAAGGTGCACATTTTTTAACAGTGAGGGTAATTAACCACTGGGACAATTTACAGGGGTTGGGTGGGTTCTCTATCACTGGCCATGTTGAAACCAAGATTGGATGCTTACAGAAAAGTCTGCTCTAGGAATTATTTTGGAGAAGTTCCCTGGCCTGTGTTATACAGGAGGTGAGACTAGATGAACACCTTGGTCCCTTCTGGCATTGGAATTTCCTGGCTCCAACAAGGAGCTAATGTGGAATGGGAGTCAAGAGACCTGGGTTTTGTTCCTAGCATTGCTGATCTGTCCTGGAATCTGGGGCATGTCACTTCACCTCTATTTCTCACACTCTGCTTGTCTTGTTTATTTAGATTTTGAGTTATTGATTGTGAGATCAAAGGAGAGATGTCTTTCAAAATGTGTTTGTTCAATATCTAGCCTTGATCTCAGTTGGGGCCATTAGCCATTACAGAAATATTAATAATAATGATATGGGAAAAGTCCAAAGTACCATGAGGATTACCGCTGATTAATCAGTGCTACACGGCACTTCACAGAACACCTAAAAAGACAGTCCCTTCCCTGAAGAGCTCACAATCTCATTCAGATAAATACAACACAAGAGTCAAGGCTCAAGGAGTTGCAGAGACAATGCCAGAGAAGAGATCAATGAAGGAAAGCCTTGCAGAAGAGGTAGCTTTTATCTTGTTTCCATGCTAAGCAATTGGCACTCGTAACACATGCAAGCTGTGGAGAAGAACCAGTGTTGATTCACTGAGATTCTGTGAGTGCACAGATTATCCGAGTGACCTTGGAAACAGCAGGAGTCATTTCCTGGGTTTCTCTGTAAAGTCGTCCATATGTGATCAATGTGGGTGTGAATACAATACATCCAGGGGGTTGGGTTTGCTTTCAGGTGCAGGGGGTGGTGTGAAAAAAGGTAAAGAAAGGACAAGAGACCAAGGGCTCAATCAAGCTCCTATTCAAGTTAGACTTCAATAAGAGTAGGACCCGGCCCAAAAGGAACAGTTATAAGTGAGGGAGCAGAGGGAGCACTATAGGATGGAGGTGGGGCAGAGTGGCTAGGCAGGCTGTTTTGACTTCATTTTCAGGAACATTTTTCAGGAACATAGTCCATCTGGATGAGACTGGAGTCAAAGTTTCAGTGATGGTACACTGAGTCACTGTTTTGTACCACTATCAAAGAGACATAATTATTGTATCTCCATCAATCATCCTGTGTAAGATAATGCAATGGCTTAGTCTCTATCACAGAATAAATGCCTCCCACTTGTAAGAGAAATGTCTCAGAGATGCGACAACATTCATTTCTGGTAACACAGGAGGCAATCATCATGTGACAATGTGAAAAGAGTTGGCTGAGTTCTACCCTTTTAGAAGGGAGCAGATGTCCTTATCACCCCAGCAGTTCAACTGGAACTGATTGAATCTCTTGCCTCAACAGAAGGTCCAGGAATGAAGAGAATAAAGAGACTGGACTATCTTCTCTCTGCTCCAAGTGGCCTTTCCAGGTGAGGGTGAAGGCACAGGAATGGGGCATTGTGGAGGAAGCTTGCCCTATCACTGCCCACATTGTATGTGAACAGTGGAGAAATTAAGGGCTATCAGTCTAACATCTTTCACTGGCATAAAGCTCATACTAGTGAAATCCTGCATGAGAGATTTTTAAAACTCTTCTAACAAAGGCCAATTCCACTGACACTACATTGATTATTGGTATATTGTCTATGGCCATCTGTTGTCTCTTGTCTGTAAGGTCTGGATGTAGGGATCATTTTTTTTCTTCTGCGTTTGTACAGTACCTAGCACAGTTGTGTCCTGGTCTATGATTAGGGCTCCTACGGACTATTGAATTACCGATATTAATAATCATGCAAACACTAAATCTTGGGCCTTGCAGCTGAAGTTCTACCAAATGGCTTTGTGGGGGGACTGATATTTACTTGCTTTCATTTTTATAGACAAACTACTACTTTTCCCCTGGGCATGCTCCACCCCCACTCTGCCCTAAGAACCCCCCCCCCCCTGCCGGTTCCCCCAAGGCCCTACCTTCACTCTGCCTCTTCCCACTCCCGCTCCACCTCCCTCCCCCAAAAGGCCCACCCTTTCTCCACCTCTTCCTGTCCCCACTCTGTCCCCTCCCTGAGGCGCCCGCCCACCTACCGCTCAGTGGTCTCTGCCTCCCCCAAGCCCTTCCCAAGCTGTCAAATAGCTGTTTGGGTGCTGAGCACACACTATTTTTTTTTCCTGTGGGTGCTCCAGCCTGGAGCACCCACGATGTCAGCACCTATGCACCTGGAGGATCTAAGGTCCTGGAAGTGATATGCCAAAGCATCCCTGGTTACCCCAGTGAGGGCAATGCAGGTACATCAAAGATACATTTATCATGATATGGCTAATTATAAATTCCATCTCTAGAACATGTACAACTAGATGTTACAGCATGAAGGAGAAAGGGAATAACCATTCATAAGCTGATGTACCATCCATACCTCATATAGGCTTGTTCCCCCCCACTCCCCTTCTTTTCTGTGATGGAGACAATTCCTAAGTAACTGCAGCCTTTTCCATACATTCAACCTGAATTTGAATCTCTCCTCCCCTGCCCCCCCTCTCCCCCGTTGACCCTTCTTCTGCATATATCCAAACCCCCCCACATCTTATGGGCGAAGTCCTAAAAAATCATCCAGGGCATTTAAAAGCTGACCGCAGAAAATGTTTTCTTGTTAGAAGTCAGGTCTAATAATTGTTTGTCCTTATTTCTTAATAGTTTCTCCTCTCCTCTCCTAGCTGTGACAGTCTTAATTTTCTGAGAATTAGAATCCAAGAAGAGCCAGATATGCTCAGCATTAGTATGCCAAGGGAATGGTTTCCCTGGCAACTGCAAGCACATAAAAAGTATACAGAATAGACCCAGTTTCCCCTCTGTTTTAAGCCTCCACTGATAGCAGAATCAAATCTAGTTCAGATTTTATATATATAAAGGTGAACTGCAGGGCAGTCCATGGGTGTGTTCTATTGCATTCTGCCATCTAGTGGAGAAAAATTGTAATGACTATTGTCTCTGCCAGAATATAGAAGAAGCTGTTGTCACAGAATACAATCCCTACATTGAATGGATTTATAATCAAAGTCATAAAATAAAGATAAGCAAATAGTTAAAATAATGGGGTTCAATATTTAAAAAATGTATTTTCTAAAATCAGTTTTTAAATGGTTGTGGGGTACTTTTAGGATTCCGCCTTCGGATGTGTGCTTGGGAAGCAAGTAAATATATTAATATGGCTCTGGTTCAGCAAAGAACTTAAATGCATGCCTATATTTAAGAATGTGGGTAGTCCCACTGACCTAAAATTCAGATCCATGTTGATTTCAATGGGACTGCTTGAATTAGGTATATGCTTACTGAACCGAGGTTTATAGGATGTCACTTTGTGGCCATTCCTATGCTGGTGGTATTTCGTTTTTCATTCTCAGTGAAGTCGATGCAAAGCTCCCACTGAGTTCAATGTATCAGGGTCAGCCCCTAAGATGGAGTAATGTGGTATTTTACAACTGGCAAAAATACTAGAGTAACCCCTGCTGTAAGAGATCATGTTTCAGATATAGCGTTTGATTTAAACCACGAAATAGTCTTTGCAATAAACTGTTATTTGGCACCAGCTTAGCCTTTGCTGGGTCTGTGCCGCTCTGCTTCAAGTGAGAACACGTGTTTCTGATGTGTTTGCAGACTGTAGTTCTTCTTAGTATTTGTTAGCATGGGTAAAGACCTAAACCCTGGATCTGAAGTATAGGCGGGTTCAGAATTTCAATCTGATGCTGAGTTGCACAGTTGCCTGTGTCTTTGATCACAACAGCCCTGGCCTGACTTGGAGTTTGAACTCTGAATCTTTTGGCTTTGGCTACTCTCTAACTTCTTATGGAGCAACATCCAAACGTGTATATGGCCCTACCCTGAAGAACTTACAACTTAATTGACTACGAGTAATATGAATCACAGGGGAAACAATGCAGACATGGTTCAATGGGCCACTCTTTGAAACAGAGGCCAGGGACTGAATGGACATGAAAACTGATCTGCTGCTGCTTAAAAGTTGTCCTTCCAGATTCTGTTAGGCACATGGGTGGGTCAGCTGGGGATAGCTTGCTCCGCTGCTCCCCACATAGGACAGCACCTACCAGGTCCGGCTCTAACTTTTTTGCCGCCCCAAGCAGCAAAAAAAAAGCGCCGCCCCATTGAAACCCCCGCCACTGTGCTGCTGAACCCCCCCCTCCCACGGAGCGCCGCCGAACACCCCCCACCGCACCGCCGAACACCCCCCGCCCCCCGCCACACTGCCAAACACCCCCTATCCCCCGTGGAGCACTGTGCCGCCAAACACCTCCGCCCCCCATGGAACGCTGCACTGCTGAAGGCCCCCACCCAAGCACTGCCAAAGACCCCCCACTGAGCGCCATGCCGGCGAACGCCCCCACCCCCTGCAGAGCACCACTCCACCAAACACCCCCCACTGAGCACCGTGCTGCCGAACCCGTTCCTGCGGAGCGCCGCGCCGCCGAACACCCTCCGCCAAGTGCTGCGCCGCCGGAACCCCCCCACCCCGCCGAACGCTGTGCTGCCCCCCACCACCCCAAGATTGGCCGCCCCTTACCAGGTGCCGCCCCAAGCATGTGCTTGGTTGCCTGGTGCCTGGAGCCGGCCCTGGCACCTACTGAAGGCAATATAAAGGCTCCCATTAACTTTAATGGGCACTGGATCAGGCCCATAGAGTGAGGTTGTTCCTGTGACCTCAAGCAGCTCTCTGTGCACTTCAGCAGCAAGGTCCAAGGAGTCCTGCAGGACTGCTCCTTCGATGAATAGCCAAACAGGGTGCATTGCTTCCCCAGGCAAAAAATCCAGCTGCAGGCAATGTGTGTAATGAAGGGCAGTTTTAGCCAATAGTTTGTAAAGTGCTTTCAGTTTGAGTGGAGGATGTGATAACCATAATGAGTTACATTTATAAGGATCTGACCTAAAGCCCACGGACATCATTGGGGATCATTACATTTATTACAATGGGCTCTGGGTCAGGCCCAGTGTGAATTCAACATTTGACAAACTGGCTGGATTCTTTTTTCCAAATAACAACATTTTGCATAATGGGTAGGAGAGAGGTTGTTCAGTTTCTTTTAGTTTTTTGTCCAGTTCTGTTGAACATATTTATACATGAACTAACACAAATTGTAAGCAAGCTGATGATCATTTTCTTCCTTCAAAAGTCCCAGAAGCTTTCCTTCATCCCTGCACTCTGTCTCCCATTTTGTACATTTGCCCAGTATTAATATTCCCTAAGTGCATTAACTTGCCTTTATCCTAATTGAATCTCATCAAATTGATATTTCTCAATTTCTCTAACTTCTCATCATTCCGTAATTTCTCTCTCTTCTTCACTGCATTAGCATCCCCTGGGCTTTGTAATAATACTGGAGGTGGAGTTCTTATCAATCAAGCAGTGCAGAAATCACCCTGAAATATGTGACCTGGAATATCTTATTGCTGTGATAAGAAAAAAAAAATACACTAATCAGAAACCCCGAGAGCAGGGCGGTAGAGCTAATAATCTGAAATCTGTACACTCCTGGACTGATGTGTGGTCCCTGCTGCAGCATTCACATGAGCACTCAATGTTAGCAACATTGTGAGTGAGACCAGGTGCAGACATTCAGCAGCGTGTTATAACAGGGCTGATGAAGAACAAAAGAATGCTGCTCCCAAGAAGTTAAGGGCTTAGTCCTCCCATTCTGTGCAAAGCCACTCCTAGATGATATGTCCCCATCCACATCTGTGTGTTCCTATCACACACTGGAGGTAGCGGAGAAGGGTACAGGAGTTAAGGCCCAGCTTGATAAAGCCTTGGCTGGGATGATTTAGGTGGGGTTTGTCCTGCTTTGAGCAGGGAGTTGGACTAAATGACCTCGTGAGGTCTCTTCCAAACCTAATATTCTATGATTCTAATGCTGGAAGGAGCAACAGGATCTCTCGTCGAGCACCTACTCAGTTGGCAAGAGCCAATGTAAAAAGAAGCCAAATGAAGCCATTTGCAGGGCACAAGATGGTTTTATTGGTCTTACAAAACCACAGTAACTATGCTAAATGACATCTAGTAGTTCCTTATATATTAACCATTTATATGTATACAGATATAGTGCGCTCCTGTAATACCAGTTGGATCTAACCCGTTCCAGATACCTACCTCTCAGCAAAACTCTTTGGATCTTTAACCATATGTTGTCATGCATGGGGCATCTGTCAAGCTGGGGGGAAGAAGAATGATGTTTCTTTAGACTTTGTCTCCTCCAGCCAGTTGTTGTGGTGATTTGATCCCATTTTTACAGTGATGGCAACAGATGACCTTAAACTGCATTTTGGCATGCATGGCATATGAATATGCTTACTCTACCTATATCTGTTAGACCCATGTTTATACATTGTAGATAGCAGGAATATTGAAACCAACTCAACAAGGGTCATTGTTGGGGACTGAACCCAGGATTGCCCATACTAAAAGCATGAGCTTCCTAAAGTTTCCTAATTGGCCACTGTAGGAGAATCATTGACCTCTTATATGGACCAGGTAGTACAGGGGAACAGAGATGAGATCTGCACAGTTATAGGCTGCATTACAGTGTGACATCACTGCAAGCCAATCCAAGAGTTTCATTCAATTTCAGAGCCGCTCACTCCATAATGAGATCTAACACCTACTGTCCTTAGAAATTCGGTTCTATGCATGTTCTTATAACACACCCATCTGAGTGGCTTCTAGTAGAGCATTATGCAATGTAACTAGCATCTGTCACATGTGGTTCTTTCTCTCTCTCTCCCCCCCGGGAGTAGAAAATTGCATGTGGATTTCATTTTCTTCAAATGTACCCTGTGCTCTGTTTTCAGTGAAGGAAGGTCTAACAAGTGTACATTGAACTAGGAATAGAAAAGAGTTAGGTTCATAGTAGGTTTTAGATCCTCTACGATTTTGTTCCTCAGCTTTGGCCTGACCTCTAAGAAAACTCAGTCTCTCCTGAGCAGGTGAACTTTACCTTTGCTGTAGACTGTTCCATTGTAGTGGAGTTGTTGACCACAGTCCTCATGTTGGAGCTTTAGACAATCTTTTAGGTAGCCTGGGCCTAGATGATGATGCTGTGAAGATAACTGAGATCTTAAATATATTACCGTATTCTATGCAGAGCCAGCGTAGTGAGTGGAAAACAGATCTGATGTGACCCATGTTGCTAAAGAGATGTGCTGCTGCATTCTGTATTGGTTATCACTTTCTGAGGGCTAATGGCTTCATGCCCACTATATTTTAAGATCAACTCACTGCACTGGCTTTGATTTTAATGTTCCAGGATAGAAAGAAGCCTTCTGCGAGAAGTGAGAGACTTTTCATAGACCCATATCTGAGACCTTTACTTCTGGGCAGCTGCTCGAGAATTTCTGTCCATTCAATAGAACTTCTTTCCTATTCTGCATGGATAGTGACCAGATCTGGTTGGAAATTTTCCAACAAAACCAGTTTTCCCTCCAGACAATGTAGGTTGACCAAATCTGTTCACAGGAAAGGGTCAATTCTGACAAATTTCCTGACTTCAAAAATTGTTTGAAACAAAAATTTTGGAAACTGTCCAAATGTCTCATGGGGCGGGGGGGGAGGGGATGGGAAGGTTATTTTTGTTTCAAAATGTTACTTAATTTATACTAAAGATTACATTTAAAAGGCTATAATCAGAATACATGTTTCAAAATGAAACATTTCAATTGATCCAATCAGAAAATTTGTTTTGGATTATCAGTTTGCAAAATTTTTGAGCTATTGATTTTTTTTTTCTTGATTCAAGACCAGAGAAAATGTTTAAATCTCAAACTCTGATGTGATTGAAAATCTATTTCCTACCCAACACTAATTGTGACACCATTTTAAAAATATACAAGGAATATCACAGGCAAATGGTCTTTGCTTTGTGAGCATTAAAACAAATCACACACACAAACTCTGCATGTCAGTTTGCCCATAGGTATCCTATTTGTTTTCCTGAACTATCCAAATTGCATTTAGGTAAGATTTGATTGTATGAGAAGTGAGCTGACTTTGGTATCTAGGTTATATAATAAATAGGTGCTCTGACTTCTCAAGGATGGTTGTCAGTACTAGAATCACTTGATCAGTGCATTATGTTCTGTTCCTGGGATAATCAAGGTTAAAGTACAGGCATTTCAAATACTCCTTCAGACGCTCCCTGGGTTACGTAAACCCGATTTACGCAAATCTGCACTTACGGAAAACGTTCCATAAGTTCTGTACGCTAGAAGGTTTTTTGTTTTATTTATTTATTTTTTTTAATTATATATTTTTTTGCATAATGGTTGGGTATACGTTCCCAACTTACGCAAAATTCGACTTCTGCAAGGCGTTCTGGAACAAAACGCTTGCGTAAGTCAGGGAGCATCTGTACTTGTGAAACCAACGTGAAAAAGAACTTGTCTCCGTTCGTCCCTTGTTTGTGCACAAGCCAATTAAAAACAAAAACTGCAAATCAGACTGATGAGCAGAAGCTAAATGTGACATCCATTGTAAGTACAGGGGAAAGTTCTGTTCCAAGCCATGTCACTGCTATCTTATTCTGTGGCTTTCAGCAACCTCTCTGCACCCCAGTTTGTGCACTTGTGGTGCACTGTTGTAACAAATCCTTGTTGTCCCTATGCTGCATACCGTGATCACTTGGCACTCCCCACAATCACAAGGACAGAATCTGTGTTCTTCTGCTCCGGAAACACTTCTGAGAAGAAAGAGACTATTAGCAGTGCAGGGCCCATTCTGGTATTGCATGCTCCCTAGCACTTACTCTTCCCTGAGTAACCTAGTATGCAGGAAGACTCCAATGGCAAGAGATCAGCAGGCAGATCTTGCTCCTGAACCCAATTGTGGCCTGGTAAACCAAGGGAGCAGTCAAATTGAAATGGCCTATGCAAGACCTTGTAGTCTTCCCCCAGTCCAGACACCTGTGTAAGGGTCTGTCACAATCCATCCCTAAATCATCAGTTGGTTAATGCCACACCCTGTGTCTTCTGCTTTCCAAGTGTTGACCCAGCCTGACCACACTTGGTGATATATTTACACTATTACAGCCTTATGTGTTATGGATACAAGAAAATCATTACATGCAGTGACCATATAGAATGCAATGAGCACATGTTACCTGATTCTCAAAGTTCTATCCTATTCAGGTTCTGCAACCATCACTGTCAGGACCAGATCAAGGCAATTTGTGACCTCAGGCATACCAGAGGGGGCCACCTGTGGCCTCTCCCCCGAGGATTGGCCAAGGGAAGGGTCCCTGATCCTCTCCCATAGAGGCAGGGGCAGCAACAAGAGGGTCCCCCAGAACTTACTGCAACAGTTGACGTATATCTGCTTAGGTTGTGGACTAGGACCTCTGCACTCTTACCTTCCTGCATTGTATAGGCTTCTGCTGGGGTCACACTGGCAGGACCTTCCAGGGCTTGTAGTTACCATAGAGATAAAGGCATCCATTCAAACCTCTCAGAGCTATTGTTTCAAGCTGCCTGCAGACTCAGGCAGACATCTCTGCATTGTGTTCACATTTTCAGGCTTCTCTTCATAACCATGAGAGCTAGACACGTACTTCTTTTAAGAAATAAAAGCTGAGCCACTGGTGTGCTCACATAACTCCAGGAGCTGGAGCCCTGCTTCTGGGTCTACAGTGCCTATAACTTAATCCAGCCCTGATCACTCTGGCATCTGAGTGTCTCAAAAACATACCTTCAAAAAAAGCTACATCATCTCCTTTCTGAATGTATTTCTGTCCTTTGTGCTGGGCATAATATCACTCTCATAAAAAAATATTCAAAGTGCCAACATGCAATTATCTTCACAGCTCAGACCTTTGAAGGCATGACAAAATGCACTATTATGTATGGACGCAGTCAGTCGAGGAGGAAGGCGATGGGAACGTTACAGTGCTTGCAATGTCTTTAGTGAAGTCAGCAAATAATAATACATAAATAAACCCCACAATGTTTGTTCTGTAGAAAACACCAAAAGCAATAGCCACCACAGGGCTATGTCAAAAGGGAAATGGTGGCTGCCAATGTGAATTTGGGTAAGTACTTGTCTTGCTAAATAAAAGCAACAGGGGGTCTTGTTCAGCAGGATGCTGGGGGTAGGTAAGCAGGCCGTAGACTGCTGAGCAACAATTTAGCAGTTGTGTGTGTGTGTGGTTTAGAAAAACAAAGCCTTTGAAGTCAGTGCTTGTGATATCTGCTCACCTTTTGAGTGTGTGACATGACAGCTCTATGAGAGATAATCAGGTAACCTGAGGGCAGCCACTTTAAAGGATTAGATACAGAGGATGGTTTGCTTGATGCACCTGTTGTATTAATTCTTTTTCTTTAAAACATAACAGTTCTTAGGGAAGCTCCCTGCTGCCTTGGGTTCCTTGGTGAGAATAAAAGAGGTAGAATCATTTTGTAGAGACATTTGGAGTGTTTGGCTTACATTGTCTGTATGATCATGTTAGGAGCTTCATAAAGAGAATCAACAAAGGAAAGATGCAGAGACTGCAGTACAACAATGGGTTTTCCTAGCTGGTATCTTTCATGCATTTGTCTTAACATCCCTGTCTAGCATTGTGTTTTTTCTTATTCCCCTACTAGGTTTTAATTAATGAGGACCCAAGCTGCAGATCTGGATCCAAACCTCCACAAAGTTCTAGGAAATCTGGGGTTTGGATCCTCTCATTACAGAGATTGAGCCAAATGCCAAGTTTGGGTTTCACACTTCCCTCCGAGTTTAGGATGTTCACATCCAGCAATTTGGAGTGGAACCTCTAATTGTAATCAGACATTATTGCTGTAAAGCTCCATGTGATATTCAGGAATGGCCTTTTAAAATGAAATTGCTTATTGCCTTACCGTAGACCGTTACATAAACATTTGTAGTGAGATAACTTCAGCACATTTGTAATATTCAGAGTATTTTCTATCATAAGCATATAGAAGTACAAGGAAATACTGAAAATATGTAGGTAACTTAAAGTGATGGCAATGTGGTCTAGTGGATAGAGCACTGGAGTGGGAATCTGACCTTAATTTTGTTCCTGGCTTTGCCACTGATTTACTGACTGGTTGGGTGACTTTGGGCAAATCACTATACCGCCACGTGCCTCATTTTTCCCATCTGTATAATGGACATAATGATACTGAGCTCCTATGTACAGCACTTTTGAGATCTACTGATGAAAAGTGCTATGAGAGGGACCCTTTAAATGGACCAGCCACCCTGTGACAGAGAACCAGCTATTAGTAATTATTATATTTATTATATTAATTATATATTTTATTATTAAATACCCTCACTGTAACTTACATGACAGGCCTAATATTTTGTGTGTGTCACTGCCAACACAAACATACATAAAGCTCATTTAAGGGAACCTTTTGTGTTCTATCACCAATTCTTATTTCTCATATTACATCCGTCATTTGGAGATGGACTAGTCACATCTTGGATATGCACTTCTGCAGTGCAAGCAGGAGACTCCCCTAAGTAAAGGGACCCAGTTAGAACCATTGTCAAGACACAGCAATGAAGAGGTTGACTTCATCATATGTTTAACGTGCATTAGAAGAACCAGTCTCATTTCTTTTTTGGTTACATCCTTTAAGTATTGTGAAGAGTGTTGCATGGGCAGACACTCACTGGGACTTGGTGGAGGTGTAGGGGCTCCTGAATTGGACTAATAGAGGGATCAATGAAGCTTTATTCATAAAAATTCTGCATTTTTTCCCCTCCGCTGTAGTCTACTGAATGACTTAATAGGCTAGTAGCTTGAAGGCATGAAATACATGCCTTCCTAAAGAACTATGTCATTGTCTTTAGTCCTGTTTCCTTATCCACCTAATTAACTTAGCCTTCCTAGTGTAATCCTTCATTTAATCACTCTCTTTGCAGTTGCTTCATTTCACTAAGATCTTATTCTTTCCTCTTCTACCCTGATGGTTTAATTCCTTGCCTCAGAGATCACTGACTATTTGACTTGCTAAACCTTTAGAAGGATTTTTAACCCTAATCTATTAGCCTCAGAAGCAAGTGCTGGGGGCTTTTCATTTTTATCCGATGATTCATGGGGGGCGGGGGGGGGGGGGGAGAAATCTAAACAGGAATTCAAATCAATATCTAAATTACTCAAATGCTCAGATTGCCATAACTAATTGCTACATTTGATTCTATGAGATTTAAATGATTGTTTTCAGCTTCTGACAGTTCATTGGCATAACAGGACATTTCTGATTACTTAACACAGTCTTTAGCCAGATATCTTGCTATTATGTGTCCATGCCTTTGCATATTTTCTTTTCTTAACAGACACCTTTAGTCACTCACGTGATCACCACCACCAACTGCAATTGTGTTTATATCTCCCTGCATGCTTACATCATCCCCAGTGTTCAATATCTTTCTTGCAAATCCCAGTCTTTTGTTTTATTGAGCAGGGGAGCACCATTCTATCATCACTAGATATGGAATGCTAAACTTTAGCAGATAGGCAGTGTGGCCTACTGGATAGCCTCTTGGATTAACACTTGGGAAAGCTGGGCTCTAGTCCTGAGTTGTAGATCACCTTAAGCATGTCACTCCCCCTCACTTTCTCAATCTGTAAAATAGGAATAATGATCCACACTGTGACGTTGTGCAGGCTATATGGTTTTATAAAAACATGATAAGTGAATATAACGTAACTGGGATATGCTTCATGCAAAAGGTCTCTTGTAAAGTGGTATTATGAGCTTTGTAATCTACTGAGTGTGATCATCCTATTTGTATAAATGTACCACTCTTGTATCTAAAACTAGAAATATAAAACATAACTCTGAGGGCCTATTGTAATTATGTAAAGTGTGGGCCATTAAGGATGGTTTGGAATCTTGATGACTCCCATTGTCTGCAGATGGCTGTATTTACCTGTGAGTCTTCCTGTATATGTGTGTCCTGGCAAGTGAGTAATGAATTCTTGCAGTGACATGTGATCATGTCACCTGAACTGGAATCCATCTTTAACCTGGTGCTTTTCCAGTGAGGGGTGGGGTGGAAATCCAGAGGGACAAAGGGTTCCCGCCTTATGCAAAAGATATATAAAGGGGTGGAAGAGAACAGGGTGGGGAGAGGAGCCATCATGAAGAATCCCCTAGCTATCACCTGAGCTGCAACAAGAGCTGTACCAGGGGAAAGAATTGTGCCCAGGCCTGGAAGGTGTCCAGTCTGAGAAAAAACTTACTGAAGCATCTCTGAGGGTGAGATTATCTGTATTCAGCTTGATTAGGCATATATATGCGCATTTTATTTTATTTTGCTTGGTGACTTACTTTGTTCTGTCTGTTACTACTTGGAACCACTTAAATCCTACTGTCTGTATTTAATAAAATCACTTTTTATTTAGTAATTTACTCAGAGTATGTATTAATACCTGGGGGAGCAAACAACTGTGCATATCTCTCTATCAGTGTTATAGAGGGCGAACAATTTATGAGTTTGCCCTGCATAAGCTTTATGCAGGGTAAAACGGATTTATCTGGGTTTAGACCCCATTGGGAGTTGGGCATCTGAGTGCTAAAGACAAGCACACTACTGTGAGCTGTTTTCAGGTAAACCTACAGCTTTGGGACAAGTGATTCAGACCCTGGATCTGTGTCTGGAGCCAGACAGGAGTGGTTGGCTCAGCAAGACAGGGTGCTGGAGTCCTGAGCTGGCAGGGAAAACAGAAACAGGGGTAGTCTTTGCACATCTGGTGGCAGCTCCCAAGGGGGTTTCTGTGATCCAACCCGTCACACACACCTCTTATGGTCACATGGCAGAACAAAGGTTTCTTGAATTTTGGTCCTGTCCAGAATGACCACATTAATACATGTAGGGAATTTCTCATCTTTGCATTTTCCATGAAATTTCTCACCTTTTCATAATCACTGGTGCAAGTTCCCTGGAGGCAGCAATACTGGGTGTGCCTGGGATGAAATGTGTGAAAGCTGGATATAAGGAATCCTTGGTCAATGTTGTCTTGCTGTAGAAAAAACTTCCAAAAGAGATCAGAAAAATCCACAGCCTGACCACCTTTAGGTCATATTGCAAGACATTTTTCCTTGATTGTTCTCCCACCACACTATTACAATAACAACTCTCTTTCCCTCCCACCACCCAAAAATCAAAAACCTTCCCCAAGCTGAACATCCCATCACTCAAAATAGGAGAAGAGCAGCAGACTTCATGAAATCCACTAGGGACCTTGATAGGACAATCTTCCATGGAGAGCATTCCGGCCCACATCTTCAAAGATATTTAGGATCTTAACTCCCATTGAAATACTTTTGACAAACTGGGTGTCAGATACTAATGTGATGGACACCACTACAGAATCCTAAACACTGAGAGAATTTAAGTCTGTATTCACTTGTTCTCTTTCATCTTACATTTCAATTGTAGGCTCTTTGAGGTAGGAAACTATTTTGATATCACGTGTACATCACCTAACACAATGGGGCCCTGGTCCTTGACTAGGATCTCTAGGCACTATCATATATAACAGCTTGCATTCCTACCAACATGCTATCAAGGACTTTTCTAAAGCAGGGTTCAGAACAGATTCTGAAGACTGAGAGAAATAAGGTGCTCAGATATTACATGGATATAAAACAATTCTTTCAGTGTGATCTGCAGGGCCGGCTCTGGCTTTTTTGCCGCACCAGGCAAAAAATCCTCCCGCCGCCCCTCCCCCCCGCCCAGTGCGGCAGGGGAGGGCACCGAGCCCGGCCTCGGGCCCGCTCTCCCCGACCGGCCAGAGCGCCGGAGGGAGGGCGGCGAGCCCGCCGCGGCTCTGCTGGCGGCCGGAGCCCTAGGAGAAGGGCGCAGAGCCTGGCCGGGGCTCCACGCTCCCCGGCGGCCAGAGTGCCAGGGGGAGGGCGGCGAGCCCGCCACGGCTTCGCTCTCCCCGGCGGCAAGCCCGCTGCAGCTCTGCTCTCCCCGGCGGCGAGCTGGCGGGGGCTCCGCTCTCCCCAGCGGCCAGAGTGCCAGGGGGAGGGCGGCGAGCCCGCTGCAGCTCTGCTCTCCGCGGCGGCCAGAGTGCTGGGGGGAGGGCGGCGAGCCCTGCCGGGGCTCCGCTGTCCCCAGCGGCCAGAGTGCCGGGGGAGGGCGGTGAGCCCTGCCGGGGCTCCGCTGTCCCCGGCGGCGAGCCCGCTGCAGCTCTGCTCTCCCCGGCGGCGAGCCGGCCGGGGCTCCGCGCTCCCCGGTGGCCAGAGCACCGGGGGGAGGGCGGCGAGCCCGCCGTGGCTCCGCTCTCCCCAGTGGCCAGAGCACCGGGGGGAAGGCGGTGAGCCCGCCGTGGCTCCGCTCTCCCCGGCGGCCAGAGCACCGGGGGGAAGGCGGCGAGCCCGCCGTGGCTCCGCGCTCCCCGGCGGCCAGAGCACCGGGGGGAAGGCGACGAGCCCGCCATGGCTCCGCTCTCCCCGGTGGCCTGAGTCGGAGCGCCGCGCCGCCCCCCTCCAGGTGCTGCCCCAAGCACAAGCTTGGTGGGCTGGTGCCTGGAGCCAGCCCTGGTGATCTGTTAGATGGACAGTCAACTTGAACAAAAAAAATTTGCCTTAAAAAACAAGCCAGTGCTTTTATTTTTTGCAATATTATTCCTAAAATGTAGCAACCACTTTGATATCACTAGATAAATCTATATGACTTTGTTATCACTGTTTCATTTGTTCAGACATTCTCTAAATTTAATAGATTCTTGAGGCAGCATTACTTGTAATATCTTGAGATCTGAAATGAAATGTCGGTCAGGTCAGGTTCATTTTCCCCTGCATGGCTCTGCTCTGAGAATTCATTGATTTCTGTAATTAAATGAGTTGGAAGTAAATCCCAACCCTTTGCTGCATGTTACTCATCAGAGCCAATGGCTGAATCTTAATAAGCTGTTTAGTGTGATCTTGTGCCAGAGTGGCTAGATGTTAACAGTTTCCCTGGTGCTACAATTCCATGTAGCAATCTGTGGTTATAATTGACTCTGCCAGGACAAAAGAAAGAGGAGGAGGAATGGCATTAGATTAAAATGAAACAGCCTAGCTCAGAGTGGCTAGCTCAAGGAATACAAAATTCTTCCTTTTTTGTGTAAATTCAACTCACCAGTTACAATTTGCTTCCTTTAAAAAAAAATTAGATCGCAGTGTTTCAAATTTGGATACTAGTTAGGAGAAAGCGATCTGAGGACGCTCCCATTAAAAAGAGCTTTGAAATGCAAACATTAAGATACTTAATTAATTATCCAGGATAATGGTGATGTCTGTGTAGTGCTCTTTATAATCAGCAGTTTGCCACTGCCAGTGTTGTGTAGTCAACTTGCATTATAAGACTGCGAAAACAATACTATTGTGGCATTCATTGAGCTGCAAAAAATCAGATAATGGTGTGCTTAGCTTAAAGAGCCCAATGCAGAAAGCAGGGGAAAAGAGATTACCTCATCATAGATGTAAATTATGAAATCAAATGTCTACATTAATGCATAGGCCATTGCAGGAAGGGAAAGAAAGATTGAACAGCTGATGGACAGATGTGTGTTGATTACATTTAATTGGTTACATTTTGCTTTCATTCACAACACTGACAAGGGTTTGGATATCACTGGCAAAGCAGATAAGAGAGAGGCCCTTCCGAAAAAGCTTCAGTCATCTCTGCTAGAAAATCCCCTTTTATGCATCCGAAGAAGTGGGCTGTAGTCCACGAAAGCTTATGCTCTAATAAATTTGTTAGTCTCTAAGGTGCCACAAGTACTCCTGTTCCCTTTTAATAAGAGTCACTTTTTGCCCAATTTGTCTGCGAACATCAGAAAGCCAAGACGACTTGTATGCAATGTTGTAGCTGTGTTGGTCCCAAGAGGGGCAAGGTAGGTGAGGTAAAATATTTTATTGGACCAACTTCTGTGTAAACTTGAAAGCTCGTCTCTCTCACCAACAGAAGCTGGTCCAATAAAAGATATTACCTCACCCACATTGCCTCTCTAACAAGCCTTCTAAAGTTTAGAATTCATAGAGGGGAGGTTTTCTAAAAGGGTTTATTCCTCTAACCCTTTTAGAAAACCTCTAACATCTTAGAAATGTACCAAGGCTGAGAAGGTTACATAGCAGTTATGCATATTTCACATTGGTAATATTCAGGAGCGCCGCCAGCTTTTCTGCAGCCCTAGGCAGCGGAAGGTCCGGCCCCAAAATGCCGCCCCCCACAGAGGCAGCGGAAGGTCCCGCCGCCGAAATACCGTCATGGTCGCTGCCCCCCAAATTGTAGTGCCCTAGGCGACCACCTAGGTCGCCTAATGGGTTGCACCAGCCCTGGTAATGTATTACTCCACAGTTCCAATGATAATGTCAGGCTACATGGTAGTAGTCAGCGCAAGTACTTGCTCATGGCAGATTACCCTGGGCATTGGGAAAATACATTGATGTGTTTGAGACATGTAGTCTCATCGCTCCCTGAGTTTTCCTTTCAGATGTCTGTGAGCCTAAGCACTCAAAACATGAAGTCAAAATAAAGCCAGTTAGTCAAAGTGAGTTTCCTGTTTGACATGGCAATTCATCTGAATGTCCTTTCCTCACACATATAGTTCTCATTCTATACCCCAACTCTGCTGTTGCCGGTAGGTGCATTAACGCTAATCCGCTTTCAGTATGGTTCTCTGCTGGCTCATATCGAGAAAAAAGAACGTGTTATGCATCTGCTGAACAGCAGTTTTTTAAAAAAATGACTGTCAGCATGAAATCCCATACTTTTTCACAAAGTGACTATATTACGCTAGTGTTAGACATAGTAACTATTCCCTAGCCCCTCATGACTCTCTCCCACTGAATGGTTACCTTTTTATAGGCGCTTTCTTCCCAGCAGGCATTTCTGCTCCTGGCCCTTTAAATTTAGCAAAATGGAACCATTTCAGCTCTATTCCTTTGAATAAACAGGAATATAGAGATTTAATTTAAAAACGGGTTTTTAAAAACTATACAGCAAGAATTTTAGATGAAGGAGAAAAGATGAAAAGATACTATGAAGTATGCCCCCAAAACAGAGGATAATAGGTTACTGAAAAGTTATGAAAGGATCTGTGGAGTGCTCGTTTTGTAACTGTTAAGTGGTTTGGCAGCAAAGGGGGGCAGGAACAGATCAATTTGCATTTTGACAAAGAACAACATGGAGCCTCTTTCTCCACAAGACCCCATGTCTCCATAGTCACAGCTGGAAGGAACTTTATCTAGGAGTAACCCTCAGGAAAATCCAGTCCAAGGGGTGACTGGACTATAAAAGGGAGGAGCAAGAACACTCGTGTTCATTCTCTCTCTCTCTCTCTCTCTCTCTCTCTCTCTCTCTCTGTATCACCTGAGAATACAAAGGAACCAGTCTTTGGCCTTTGGGAGCGATTCTGATCTGATAATTTGGTCAGCTCTGCTGCTGGGAACATGTGACAAGGATTTCACCTTGAAACAAGTCTAGTTTAAGTTTGAATGACTAGAAAGTGTTTTATTTTCATTTCCATTGTAACCATTTCTGACTTTAATGCCTTATACTCACTTAAAATCTCTATATTAATAGTTAAATAAACTTGTTTTATTCTTAGATCAAAACTAATCCAGTGTTGTGTTTAAACTGAATTGTTTGGTAACTCTCATTAAAGTAGAAAACTGTTGTACATTGACCTCTTACAGGGGCGACAGACCTCTCATATCTGGATTGTCCATCAGAGGGCTGGACAGTGCAGAACACACATGTTTTTTGGGGGGAAAATCCAGGACTAGGAGTGTATTGGGGTCACTGTGAAAATGGTAACAAAGGCTGGTGGAAGCCAGAGTGTGACTGGTGAGCTGCAGCTATACAGAGACACTACAGATGTGACCTGCATGCTGTTTGGCCCCTAGTGAGCAGCCAGGTTGGGAGTTACTGCAGCAAAGCATTGTGAGGCACCCAAGATTGCAGGACAGATGGTGACAGACCCTCACTGGTCTGGATTGCAATGCAGTATTTCATAGACTGCAGGGAGTGTTCCCAAGAAAGGAAGTCTCTTTTTGAAGAATTTAATCACTTTAAGGTGCCAGAATATAGTATGAGGCATTTATTGGGAGGATCAGGAAAGTGGGGCAATACTAAAAAGATGTAGTAGAGATTTTTAAGGATATAGATCTGAGTAAGATAATGCAGTGGCATTACCGTATAAGGAATGCAATAGGTGGTGGTAATAGACTCCGTATATGAGTCTGCTTTGCTCTAGAGCAGCAGCAGAAGAAGCTTCAGCCCTGAGAAGATCATTTTGTAACTGGCCTTATCTCTTTATTCCAGCTGGCAAGTACCTGTTTGCTTTTTTCTCCTGGTGAGGAGACGGCATGTTCCCACAGTGCTTAATATGGATGAAGTGAAGCTTTTGGTTGCTCATTAAATCAGCTGTTTATGTGAAAGTTTGGCCAGGCACAATCATGATATTACTGTGTTTGAAATCTCGGAGTAGTTAATCCCTCCCTGTTAATGAGGAGGTGGAGCTGAGTAGCAAAGCTTAGTGTATAAACCAGTTGTCAGCTGAATTTGTGAGCTAGGTGAATAGGGGTGACAAAGAGGGTCAGAGGGCATAGCTGTGGATCTCATGTTTGGTGGTAAAGGAACTTGATGAGTTGTGATGGTATGTGGATGGGGGAGTTTGGGCCCCTGAATATGGCAGATGAGAGAAGCCTGTTTGGGCTTCTGAGGTGTGTGTAGCTTGAAACCTTGGATTGTTGAACTGACCATTGTTTGAATTCTAAGTAGTTAATCCCTGCCTCTTAACAACAGGGCAGAGCTGAGCAGCAAGATTTATGAAAATCCGTTCCCAGGTGAACTTCTGAGCTAGATGAATGTGAGTGACAAGCAGAGGAGTTTCAGATGGAGTTTAGAGTGGGAATGTCTTTCCTTCTGGCTCTCCATCAGATAGTGGGTATGGAAGACAAGGGAACAACTATTGTGACCTGCCTAGGATGTGCTATGTTTTCCTTTCTTCTAGAAGACAAAAGAAATTTCTTGTGAATGCAGTGCAAGCTGGTGGCCATACTGGAGAAGAAAAAATATATGTAATCTGGAAGCATACATTTCAACACTGCAACATCTGAGACAATGGAGACTTCTTGAACAAGCATGTCACAATTCATGGCAAGTGCACCTAATGTTCCCACTGTATGTTCAAGCAAGGGCATACACTCTTAGGCTTCCAGTTTCCCATTGATCACCTTTCTTGGATAGAGACAGACATCTCTCATCCTCCTGGTTGGGGGTATTTCCAGACTGTGAAGTTCCCTGTCAACACTATGAATTCCCCAGAAAGTCAGATTGCCTCAGCAGACCTGCTTCTAAGTAAGGCAATTATTCTGAAGGCAAAAGCATTACACACACAATATATTAAACAATAGAAGAACCTACCCCGTGCTAAAAAGCTTTCCAGAGATCACCCCAACTCTAACAGGTGAACAGTCCTTCAACCTCCACTGAAGGGTTTTTCTGTGATTACAAGTTCATAACACTTCCTCAGAACAAGAACTGTCATGAATCTGAGAGGCACTCCCTTATACATCTTGGGTCTTTGATCTGGGAATTGGTAATTCATAGACAATTGGTTTTGCCTCAGGGTGTAGTTTGAAAAAGTTAAGACCAGAGGTAGAAATTTGTATTCTCCTCTTCCCAAATATTTCCTAGAAAACCCATTCAACTTTGTTTATCTTAAACATTCCTTCCTGTCTGGCCCATAGTATAAGAGTCCTTTGAAGCTCATAACACTTGCCAAAGTTTACATTAATCATGTCTCACATATAGAGATGTTACGTACTATTCCACAATAAAACATAAACAGTTGTATTTTTAATGCAATGAACTCCTAAAATACTTAGACTTCATTCAGTAAGACGTATACAGGATATTGACATATTGGTCACAAACCACATTTAGAAATCATTGCCACAGTCATTACAAGGAGAAGGGTGGCAATAAGAGAACTAGAGAAAGCAGAAACTGAAGAAATGGACTGGTGATGTGTGACCAACAGGGGAAAGAGCTAGGAAATATTCATCCCAGCTCGAAGTAAAGAATAGTTTCAGGAATTTGGTGAGTCTGTTATCAAGGAACCAGTCTTTGGAGAAATGTACCAGAAAGCTCCAGTGGACATACTTGCTTTATACCTTAAGGATAGTTATCAGGTTGCTACCAAGAGAGGCTTTTAGCCATCTCAAGAAGGCAAAGAATCATCTATATTAAGGAACAGGATTCAAGATTAGATGGGGTTATGAAGTCATCAGGCAAGTCTCCATTGGTGATGATACATATTGCAACCAGTGACTTGGTGCCACATGGAATATAGGAAACTTCTAGGATGTTGGAAGGGAGGTGATAGAGAGAAAAGCCCAACTGATCTTGGAGACCCTTCCAGTCCCATGAACAGGAGAAGGCAGAAAATATTGGTGGTGAACTATTGGCTGAGCAACAGATGTGAAGATGATGATTCTGGTTTTGGGTGCATTGGATCATATTCCAGTGACAGATGGGGCTCTACAGAAGAGATGGCCTACATCTCACAAGTATGGGGACTACTAGTCGTCTTGGTTTTAGGCTACCTAGAGCAAATATGAAGGCATTAACCTACAATGCTAGCAGATAGTGCTAAGGAGGCAAACTTAGTAAATTGTGAACAAATTGAACCAATGTGTCAGAGAATGAAGAGAAGAAACTTCTCAATTCTAATATACCCATGCTAGCAGGCTGGGGGGAAATGTGCATGATTGGAATGTTACAAATATTAGTTATAATCTTTATTGGAAGAACAGACTGGTCAAAGACGTGTAGGCATGTGTCTGTACATTAACAATGCTATTATTGTTTTAGAGTTATGGGTAGCACGGGAGCACAGAATGTGCTAACTAACAAAGCCCAGGGGTGAGTACTGGTAGAGTCTGCTACAGAACACTGAATCAAGCCAGAGAACAGGATGAGTTATTTCTTAAACACCTGCTACTGTGTGGAAAGAAAAACTTAGTGCTGTCATGGGAGATACGCTCAAGGTGTCATATAACCAGTAGTAAAACATTATTAAAGTTTCTAAAAGTGATTTTTTTTCTAACACAAGGACCTCATAATTATGGTGGATAAAGATTAATCGATCATTTTTGCCGGATGCTGGTGGCTGCTTATGGATGGGTGTTCACAGCCTGGTTACATTTAATATGAGCAAACAAAGGTTGGTCTCAATCAGTTAAAAAAAAAAACACAGCCACAGAGCTTCAAAAGGGTGAATTGATGAGATACGTTGATTAGGGAGAAAAAAGTTGCATGGAAAAATGTGAATGAAAATTTTGGTAGCTCTTTAAGAAGAGTTTATTAAATGGTCAAAAAGCCCCTATTGCACAATGAAGAAAGAAGAGAACTTTGGCTAAAAGTCCATTGTGGCTGTATAGAGAGGATCTCTATATAGAGTGAAGGCAGCTATTAGAAATAAAATTATATATATATATATATATAACAAATGGAAATAGCTAGAAATCAATATATATTAAGATACGATGTGCAGAAAATATATAAGGTAAGCTAAAGTCATCAGGGGCAAGTCCTGGCTAGCAGGGCTAAAGGACAATAAAGAAGGATTTTTTTTTTTAGGTTTGTTAGGAACACAAAACAAGGTATTTCTGTTCTGTGTTTGGAAAGAAGCAGGGTTATGTACTCCAATCATATGAGGTCGATAAAGTACTTTCCAGTCCATTACTAAACGAGGAGGATGTTAAATAACATCTAGTAGGGATAAACATTTTTAAATTAGCAGGCCTGGCTAACCTGAGCCATCAAAGAGTTGGCTAAAGTGGTCTCTGGCCTGCTGATGTTAATTTTTAATAAATCTTAAAACACTGGGGAAACTCAAGACTGGAAGAGTACTAATGTTATGCCAATATTCAAAAAGAACAAGTGGGATGACCTGCGGAACTATAAGCCAATTAGCTTGATATCATTCCCAGGCATAATGAAGTAAAAGCTTATATGGGGTTCAATTGATTAAAAAATGGGAATAAAATTCATGTCAGCCCCATGATTTTATAGCAAAAAGCCTTGTCAAATTAACCTGATTGATTTAATTCTTTGACGAGAATACAAGTTTGGTTAATAAAAGGTAAATGTCACAGATATAATATATTTAGAAATGTTGTAAGGCATTTGATGGGTACCACACAACATTCTGATTTAAAAATTAGCACTATACAGTATCAATAGAGCACATATTAAAAGGATTAAGACAGATCTCAAAAAGTAGTTGTCAAGGAAAAAAACATAATTGACTGGGGTATTTCTAGTGGGGTCTGCTGGGACTGGTACTAGGTCTGGAACTAGTCAACATTTTCATTGGTGATATGGAAGTAAATATCACTGCTGATAAAATGTGTGGGTGACACACAGATTGGTGACAGGGCAGTCATACAAAGCGATCTGGATTGTTCATTAACTTGGTCCCATTCAAACAATGTGTTTTAATACAGCCAAATGCTAAGTTACACGTCCACAAGCAAAGACTGTACACCATACCATTGGAATAGTGGACTCCATCGTGGAAAGCAGTGACTCTGAAAAGGAGTTGGGGGTCACTGTGGAAAAACAACTGAACATGAGCTGTCAGTGTGGTGCTGTGGCTAATGCGATCCTTGGTTGCATAAACAGGGAGCAATGGGTGGTAGGGAGGTGATTTATATCTGTATATACAGCATTCGTGAGTCCAGTACAGAGCAGGGCGGCTTCTGGGGTGGGAGTGGTTGGGAAGGAAGGCCAGAGAGGGCTTGGATGGCTTGTGTGGGAGAAGGGTGAAGATAAAGAACTGGGAGGGCTCTAGTGGTGAGCGGCACTGTTTCAAAAGGAGGCTGCATAGCCATCTCTCTTGGATGATTTAGCCACAATAAATCCTTCATGTTGGCAGGGGGCTAGACTAGATGACTCTTGCAGTCCCTTGTAACCCTATGATTCTAAATAGAGGCAAGAAGGCTCAGCTGTGTGTGTGTGTGTGTAAGATTTAAAAAACAAAAGCAGGGAGGGCTTAGAGGGGGTAGGAGAGAGTTATGGAGGAGCCTTGTCTGGATGTGTAGAGCTTTACATGGGCACCAGGCAGCTTCAGCTCCAATTCACCCTTGTTCCAAGGCTTCAGGTTCCCCATTCCCTGTGAACTAGGGAACTCTGCCAGTCCCACTGCAGCCCCTAACCTCCCCAGAGAGTCTTTCCCCCAGGTCTCCTTCTGTCCAGCTCCATCCTCTTGGTTAAAGGATTCTGCAGCTCTCCTTTATGGGGTTATATCATGATTCAAGAAGGCTTCCTCAGCCCACTAGTTTCCAGATTCCAGCCCCATTCCATACCCTTTCCCTTGGTACTTAGATTCATGCACTTCTGGATCTCCAGAGCTTTCCTTCCTGGGGCTGGGCTGTGATTCAACCAGGCTTATCCAGCTCACCAGTCTCCCTTCTGGTTTTCACACAAGGTTACCTCTTTCCTGATTCAGTGCTGTCCTGCAATTCTGTCCTCTTTGCCCACTCCTTCTTTATCTTCCTGTGTCACCTAGCAGCTGGCTTACAGAGGTTGCTACATGATTAACACCTGGCCCCCATTCCTGAGCTAGTCTGCTGCTCTACTGAACACCTGTTTCCTTAAAGGAGCCATGTGCTGAACAGAGGTGGGTTAGCCCCAATCCCTAATACTCCTTAAAAGGGACAGATCACTCTGTTACAGCATACCATTTCCAACAAGCTCACCTACCAGCAGTGGAACAGGTACTACAGTTTGGGAACCTCCACTTTAGTCATAGAAAAGTTATTGGGTTCAATAAAAAGAACCAAACCAAACAAATTTTCCCACAAAATTTCAGGGGGAAAAAAGGCGATTTCAGGTGGACTGAAACATTGATAAAACTGTGACTTTTATTCTGGTTTCAACCTTAAGCTTTTAATTTTGTTTACATAAAATGATTTTTTTTTAAGTTCAAATTAAAAATTGAAACTGTTTCAAAAATGTTGAAATGGGACCTGAATGTCAATTTAATTTTTTAAATTAAATTGTCAAAAACACTTTTTTTGAAAATTTGATTTTTAAAAAATGGGCCTTTTGTTGTTGTTGCCAAAAGGTCATTTTGATGTAAAGTTTCTGACCAGCTCTATCTGAAACTCTATGCATCTTTGAAAAAGTACCATGATATCTTTAACAAAATATAAAAACACCACAATTCTGGGGCTGCATACACAGACCATCACAGGGTTTGATTTTTCACACTGCTTTATGGAAGTCGACTTCTGTAGGAGTACCCAGTATTTTGTAGGACCATCAGACATTTAGATGAAAGTCCCCAAGCACTAATAATATATGGAGATATACCTATCTCATAGAACTGGAAGGGATCCTGAAAGGTCATTGAGTCCAGCCCCCTGCCTTCACTAGCAGGACCACATACTGATTTTGCCCCAGATTCCTAAGTGGCCCTCTCAAGGATTGACCTCATAACCCTAGGTTTAGCAGGCCAATACTCAAACCACTGAGCTATCCCTTCAATCTAGCTGATTAAAATGATTATCCTCCAAGATATGAGACTGGGTGACTTTGTGGTTCCGGGACATCTAAAGATTTCAGACCCAAATCTTTTGCCAGTAAGCCATCTCTGCTGGTTTTAACGTTAGGCAGTGGCTTTAGGGGGACAATGTTCTGTTAGCCTGGAAGTGAATGTATTAGTAACTTTTTTGTAGATTCATAGAGTTTAAGGCCAAAAGGAACCATTAGATAATCTAGTCTGACCCCCTGTCTAGCACAGACCATTAAACTTCAGGCTCTATATTGAACCCAATATCTTGTGTTTGACTAAAGTATATTTTCCAGAAAAGGATCCAGTCTGGAGCTGAAGACATCAAGAAATGGACATCCCATCATTTCTCTTGATTTAACAGCCTTCATTTAGGTCCACTATTAAAGGATCAGCATCCCAAATGTGTTCTATGGGGAGTAAAGCACCAAATGAAGACTCAACCATATTTTGCACTTTTTTCTCCACTGTAATAATTTTATCTCCCCTATTCTAGCCATTTTCCACAATATTTCTTGTACATTTTTGGTGATGTGAAATTCACAATCAGAAAGTACAAAAATTAAAATCTTAACGGAAAAGTACAAAAGACTTGTAGACAAAGATATAATTTGTCTTTTGACTTAGATTTCTTCCCCCTCCATCCCTAAACTTACTTCATTACTACATATCAAAGGGTAATAGAAATAAAGTTGCAAACAGAAAAATAAGCCAGAAAAATTAAACTGTATAAGAAACCCACCTAACTGATCTGGAAAATTAAATATAATTTATAGTACAATGCATGAGAAAAATCGATAACATGTTCATCTAAAATAAAAGTTGTAGCGGTTAATGTAGATTTTTAAGTAAAAGTATTGACTGAAGATTCTAATCAGCAAGATGCATGAAGGTTAATCCAGAAAAGCATTAGAACATGCTTAGGAATAAATGAATTCAATTTGAATGTATCACTAAAATTATTTTTTGATCTAATGGAGTGATAATTGAATTCTTTTTCTAATCTGAAACAGGGGAGATAGTAGCACCACAACATAATTACTTGTCTGGTTAAATACATCGTCCTTTTTTGTAGAAATTATTTGCTTTCAGATTCATGCTGAGAAGCTACAAGTTCCTCTTTATCATAATATAATTTAACAAAATGTAGCATTCCTTCTTCATCAAATTAAACCAATTTGGAAAATTGAAGAGTCTTTGGGTCTCAGCTCTTCAATCATCCTCCATTGTCACGCTCAGCTAAGAAACAGGGCATTAAAGGGAAAAATGCTTGAAAAAAGGGACTGTCTTTTCTTATAACTGGGCCAGGGGAAAGATGTCCTTTAAGATGGAAGTGACTCAAGGGATTGTGTTAGAGGTACACAGAATAAATTCCTGGGTTGCTCCAACTCAGTTAAGGCTGTCTCAGGAATGCCAGCAGTGAGATCAGCTTATCACAGCAGGCCAAAGTCTCAGGCTGAGTAGCAAGAAGGACTCTGTAATATTGACCAAGTTTTTTCCTCAGAAATGAATGACAACATTAGTGCAGGATAACTGAATTGCTTTTCTTATTAGTCCTCATACCAAGGAGAGTTTGTCCTGGGGTGAAGAATAATGTGTGCACTGCTCAACGGGTCACTGGCTACAGGTGAATAAAAATCCATAATGGTTGGTCAAGTGTTGAACATGTCCACCTAGTAACTATATGTTTTCTTGTGGAGAATGCTGCAGAAAGCAAAATTGAAAGATGTTCTGTTCACTGGAATTTCCCTGTAAAAAAAAAAATCAGCGTTGGGAAGAATAGCTAGAGTTAGCAAGCTGAGCTATTTATTTAAAAACACTCCTGAGGTGGTTAGGCCTAACAATTGATTTTGCCTTTACAGTGACCTTGTCTGGAAGATTATATCCTTGAGATTAAATGTTGTTTGTCCCCCCCTCACACACACAAAAATCCCCAAATGTTGTTCCTTATGGAAGGGGGAGAGATAGGGGGGAGCCTTTTTATCTCAGGCCCTAACTCAGAAGTCCAGAGCATTTAAGTATATGCTTAAGCACAAGCAGAGTCAGGGATTTAAATATAAGCTTAAGTATTTTGCTAAATAGTGTTAGGCCTAAAGCATGTGTTTAACTGGAACCTTAAGTCCCAATCCTGCAATGAGAACATACTGTGCAGACACCTGCTGAAGTCAATAAGGCTCCCTGTGAGTGCAGGGGTTCTCCAACATAGTTCTCAACCAATGGGACTTAGATGGCTAAGTCCCAATTCAAAAGTGACCTAGGCACTTAGGCCCAGGTCCTCAATAGTAGTTAAGTACCTAACTCCCACTGAAGTTCCATTGAGCCTATACCTTTGTGGATCTGGGCAGTGCCTAGCCACTTTTGAAAATGGACTTTAGCCGTCTAAGTTTTAGGACTTGCAACACAGAACAGAGTGAAACCTAAATACTTTTTTAAAAAAAATTGGCCTTGGGGCCTTGTTAATGAAATCCTTGGTCACCTGTCACTTTGTAGCTATTGCCACTAAACTGCACAACATGGTCAACTGGAACTCACAGAAACAGAAATCGGGTCGTTGTGCCCTAAGAGAACAGGCTCCTAACAAAAGAACTAAAGGAGAGTCTGTTAACTGTTAATGATATAGCAGCTGGGACATAATAAAGCAATTCTGATTCCATCCAATTTAGATAAATTGAAGTATCTCATTTATTGTGAGATTCACCGGACAAAGAAGAGAATTTTGTGAATCGACCAGTTTTCGCTTTGCTAGTATTTCAGGAAAGGTGAAATACCATGATTTTGGCCAGCAATTAGATTTATTGTGTGTCAAAAATGTAGTGTAACCACGCAACCCTCCTCAGGCCTGAAATCCATCCAGTGCCTTCCTATATATTATATCCAGTTCAACTTCTAAGCCTCATCTTTAAGGCCCAACAGAATCGAACCCCTGCTACCATTTGTACACTCATTTCCTCCTCCTGCTCTTGTTCCTTGAGAGATGTTCCCAATCCTTTCTGCCTATGTGCATGAAAGTAGTTCTGTCCCTTTAAATAGCAGCACTTACCCTAGCTATGGAGCAGATTATGCCACACACAAGATATGTCTACACAATGGTCATGGGTGTGATTTGCCGCTTGTGGAGAAGTACCGGTGCCAGCTGTGATCCAGCTAGCTCACTAAAAATAGTAGAGCAGATGCAGTGACATGGGTTGCACAAGCTCTGCTGACTCCATCCCACCCATTTGGATACATACTCACTTGTGCAGCCAGCACTGAAGCCCGCACTTCTAGCTAGCTAGCTAAAGTACAGCTAGCATGAGTACATGTACACAAGTTGCAAATTGCACCTGCAGTGGAAATGTAGGCTTGCCTTTACTCAGGCTGAGTAGCATTTTACTCCATGAGTAGTAGTATTGATCTCAGATAACCCACATTTCCAGTCATCTCTCAACCTTTCTTCATACTGTCTGGCCAGTTTGGAAGGGAAAAAAATAAATGTGTTGATTGCTACAATCCTGAATGTAATATCCAGAAGGCGGGAACTTGTGTCTAGCAAGACGGTTAGCAGCAAATGAAAAATTATAAAATTAAAGTCAAGGGATATTTTAGCTACATGCTTTATTGTTAGAAATAATTACATTCCATCTCCCCCCCCACACCTGCTAGTAACCGTATAGAATAGATTGATGAAATGGTAAAGAATCCTCTGTTAGCTATGGCAAGATTATATCTATTATTTATAAATGCTAAAATTTTGGCAGGGACATAATCCACCTTCTCACTTTGAAGACAAACTGGAGATTAATACAAGCATGCATTAAGGGGAAAAAAACAGGCAGGGTAAAGCTAGTGTGACAAAATGAACACTTGTACTTCACTATTGCTGCATGAGGCGCAGGGAATTAGCTGTCAGCTGATAAACAGGATGAATTGCCTGCTTGTCATATCAAAAGCTTTTAGCTTTAATCTGAAGATAATGGATATATTGCAAGTTTTACAGAGATAGAGCTGAATTTTGGCTTCATTCTGGGGAATTTAAAAATGAAATGTCCTGCAGTTTGATACTGGAATTACCTAATATGTCCTAATATTTATGGCTTATTTATTTTATTTAAAGTATCAAGACAGGCTGCCTCATGCTAGTAGGCTGTAAGTGGGAAGATGTCTTTCAACATACTATGTGTCTCTTTCGAAATGCTATATTAATTGATGTATTGTTAGTGATACCAAATACCACAGTAAAGAGTAAGATACAAATACACAGAGACAGATGGTAGATGGGGCCGATTAGGAAGAACCATTTCCAGTACCAAGAGAATTAGTTGAACTGATAATTAAAGCATCTAGCCAAACATAATTTGATTGGGACAAACCAGAATAGCTTTTGCAAAGTAGAACCATACCACCCCAGTCTACTAGCTGTAAATGCTAAAGAGGGAGAGAATGCATATAGGATGATCTCAGTAGATAGCGGTAGTAATGGAATTAAATCTATCTACATTAGGAACTTAGATGTTCCCCTTTATTCTACTATATGAGCACCTCCCAATCTTTAATGTATTTATCCTCACAACGCCCTGGTTAAGTAGGGAAATGCTCTTATTATCCTCATTTTGCAGACACACATGGTAGATCTACACTACAATGAAAAACCCATGGCACCAAGTCTGAGGGCTTGTCTACACTATAAAATTAAGTCGACTTTATCTAATTCGGCCTCGAGCCTCTGAATTAATGAAGTCGATTGTGCATGGCCATTCCATGATCATTGTCTCAATGGAGTGAGTCCTCACTAGCATTGCATCGTGGGTAGCTATCCCAAAGTGCAACTTGCCACAGTGTTTTCTGGGAAGTTTATGCAATGCCTCATGGGACCAAAACATTGTCAAAGGGGAGAATGGGAACACTGCATCAGCATCCTATAATGCACTGTGCTCCCTCCCTCTTATCAACGGCAAACAACCCAGTGGTTTTCGTGTCTTAAAATCGCCACGCGTACGCCGTAACACCAGAAGCATGAAGCCTGCTTAGTTGGGCACTCTTGTTGTGAGCATCTCAAACACCTCGCGCCTTGTCCTGCAGTATTTTCAGAGACAAAGTAGGGCCCGCCTCATGTAACATACCGATTTCCTGCAAGCCGCCCTGCTGCAAGCCATTGAAAAAAACAATTCACACTTGCTGCTGGCAGTCACAGAGCAGCTGCACTCTGTTGAGCGCCATTTCTCGTCCTGTGAAACAAATACTGACTGGTGGGACCGCATTGTTTTGCAGGTATGGGATGACGAGCAGTGGCTGCAGAAGTTTCAAATGTGGAAGGCCACCTTCCAGGAACTTGGTGCAGAGCTTTCCCCTGCCTTGAAATTCAGCAACACAAAAATGAGAGCTGCTCTGACAGTGGAGAAGCGAGTGGCGATTGCTGTTTGGAAGCTTGCAATGCCAGACAGTTACTGGTCAGTGGGGAATCAATTTGGAGTAGGTAAATCAACCATGGGAGCTGCTGTGCTTCAAGTGTGAATGGCCATTAATCGACTGCTATGAAGGGTAGTGCGTCTGAGAAATGTGCAGGACATAATGGATGGTTTTGCCTCAATGAGGTTCCCTAATTGCTGTGGGGCAATAGATAGCACACATATCCCCATCTTGGCACCGGACCACCTTGCCGGAGAGTGCATAAACCAAAAGGGATACTTTTCAATGGTGTTGCAAGCGCTGGTGGATCACAGGGGGCATTTCACTGACATCAGGGTAGGATGTCGGGAAAGGTTCATGATGAGCGCACCTTTAGGAACTCGGGTCTGTTCAAAAAGCTGCAATCCGTGACTTTCTTTCCAGACCACAAAGCCTATAGTTATCCTGGGGGACCTGGCTCATGAAGCCATACACCGGCCGTCTGGACAGCAGTAAGGAATGGTTCAACTATAGGCTCAGCAAGTGCAGAATGGTGGTTGAATGTGCCTGTGGTCATTTGAAAGGGTGCTGTAGAAGTCTACTAACAAGGTTGGCCCTTAGTGAGGAGAACATCCCCATGGTTATAGCTGCCTGCTGTGTGCTCCATAATATCTGTGAAAAAAAAGGGGGGGGGATTTAAACTACTTGACGACCCATGCCGGGCACAGTAAAGGCACATTAGCGGCCGCATGGTTTGGCGATCCGGAATGTGGGGAGGGTGGGGTGGGTCTACATGCCGTTTTTTTTCGTGTAAGAGAACTTTTAATGAGAACTTCCCCCATTTTCCCAGGCGACCCCATGTGATATCAGTCTCCTGAGGGTAACAGAGGGGGAAAGGAAGGAGATGCTGCAAGTATCTGGATATAGACCTGGTCCTTATGTTGCTATGCTGTGTACCACAATGATGCCAGCAGAATTAATTCAGGAGTTGCATGGGAAAGTGTCCTACCATGGTGGAAGAAATAAGACTGACCTGCCCAGAAACCTTCTGCAAAGGATTGCAGAGTACCTCCATGAGAGTTTCCTAGAAATATCCATGGAGGATATCTTGGTGAAGTTCTTTTATTTTAGTCTGCAGAAGAGAAAAATGAGGGGGGATTTGATAGCTGCTTTCAACTACCTGAAAGGGGGTTCCAAAGAGGTTGCCACTCAGAAGAGCAACCGTTGTACAGAATTATCTTTACGTGTATTATAGGTGACTTCTCTAATTCACAAGAAACTTACTTATACGTACATGTGTCCCCTCCTTAGCAGAATGCTTATATGACAAATTTCAACCCAAGAGAATTTGCATTGATTACACTGAGTTACTCCTAAGGAGGAAAAGTTTAAAATGGAACACTGCCAGACCGTTATTTCTCTAATGCAGCTATCAAGTCTGACCAGATTATATAGTGGTTGTCATTAAAGAATCAACATTTGCCAGCCGCTACCATAGTTTTCCTCCTACATACACCAGAAGACATCTAGTGAAATGATTGGCAATTTTTTTAAGTGGCTTCTACTACACTACAGGAAGGATGTGGAAAAATTTGAAAGAGTCCAGCGGAGGGCAACAAAAATTATTAGGGGGCTGGAGCACATGATTTATGAGGAGAGGCTGCGGAAACTGGGATTATTTAGTCTGCAGAAGAGAAGAATGAGGGTGGATTTGATAGCTGCTTTCAACTACCTGAAAGGGGGTTCCAAAGAGGATGGATCTAGACTGTTCTCAGTGGTTCCAGATGACAGAACAAGGAGTAATGGTCTCAAGTTGCAGTGGGGGCGGTTTAGGTTGGATATTAGGAAAAACTTTTTCACTAGGAGGGTGTTGAAGCACTGGAATGGGTTACCTAGGGAGGTGGTGGAATCTCCTTCCTCAGAGGTTTTTAAGGTCAGGCTTGACAAAGCCCTGGCTGGGATGATTTAGTTGGGGATTGGTCCTGCTTTGAGCAGGGGGTTGGACTAGATGACCGCCTGAGGTCCCTTCCAACCCTGATATTCTATGATTCTATGATTCACGAGCTATCCCAGTCCACATAAATAGTCTTTTCCAGGGGCCACCCTCTGCATAGCTGGAGCGGCCTCTTGTAAGCAGAGAACAATAGCACCTCACTTTTTCTTCACAGTAAACATGCAATACCACCGAATGTGTGTGCCTGTTAAAGTTTAATTGAACTTTCATTGTACCTGTATACTCACCAGAGGTGCCTTCCCCGGCATCACGGACAGCCACCATGATGTCCTGCGACCCACAGAGCTCCAGGGTTAAAAATATTTCCTGGCTCTGGGGGGGAGAATGGATCCCCCACTCACCTGTCTCGCATTCTGCTCCTCCTCCTCCACCATATCATCCTCCTTGTTGTTCCTAGACTCACACACCTATGAGGTGTCCACGTTTCTTGTGGAGGTGCTGGTAGGGTCACCCCTGAGAATTGCGTGCAGCTCGTTGTAGAACCAGCATGTGTGGTGTTCAGCGCCAGAAGGATTATTTGCCTTCCTTGCCTTCTGGTACGCTTGGCAAAGTTCTTTTATTTTCACATGGCAGTGCTGTGTGTCCCTCGTGTAGCCCTTCTCCCCCATTCCACGAGCGATCTTTGCATAGATGTCAGCCTTTCTTCTGCTGGATTGGAGCTCTGCCTATTGCTTTCCTGTGTGCAGGTGGCCCTGGCTTGAGTTCTGGAAGTCTTTTGGATGTATCCCAGAGTTCCTGGAGGCAGAGAAGCAGCCCTGCAGGCAGGCAGCCAGCACAGTGGCTGGAAGCGCCGCTACTGCCTAGCCAAGTGCACTGCTCCTCTTGTGCCGGCTCCGGCTCCGGCTCCAGCTCCGGCTCCGGCTCTTCCTTACTGCTGTGCAGAGCCTGTTGTGCTTCCTTACTGCTGTGCAGAGCAAAGTTGACAGAAGGGAGGCAGCTTCTGGCCACTGGGATGTTGGGGGTCACCCCTCTTGTGACCAGGCTGATCCAGGTGCTCTGCCGCTCCCTCTCCCTGCAGGGCTGCCACTTGGTCCCCAGTCTGCTCTCTGTCCCTTGCTCCTGGCCTCTCACTCCCCTCCCTGGGGCTGTGTGCGCAGGGGCACCTGGGCTGCATGCACTGTCAGGGCAGTGAGTGGGAGCCAGCCTCTAAACTTCTCCACAGCCTCCCGGGAATCCTTTATCCCTGCCTCCTGGCATGAGGCGGGGGCAGGGATAAGGGATCTGGGGAGGGGAAGGGGGGGTTGGGTGTTCTTGAGCTCACTGGACCCCAAGCTCTGGGGATGCACTTTGCCGCGCTGCAGCTGGCAGCCGCCCAGTTGGGAGGGGGGTGTTTTTCCTCCGAAACCTACATTTTAGGTCAAACTTCAAAACAGAAAGACAAAAATAAATAAAAAAACCAACCAACCAAAAACACCATGAAACATCCCATTTTTTAAAATTAAGCATTGCAAAGTTTCATTTTAATAATTTACCAGCCCTGGAGACTGATGTCCTAATTATCCTCAGAATAGATGCACATGGGCATTTTCCTGCCCATATGATTCAGCCTAGAGGTGGAAAGCCCAATTCTCAGTTTAGAGGGTAGTTCAGTATAAAGTCTTCTCACACTGCAGTCATTCTACTGGGACAACCACCAACGGAGTTAATGATGCGGTTCATGTACTCATGTGCTCCTTATCGCACATGAGTCCAGTCAATAGCACCGCCACAACTGGGAAACAGTAGAGTTTTTTCACAGTGCACCCACTCCTAGGGGAAGGGTGTTGACATGGGAGGAGGGGAGGCACTTTGGGATGGGTTTACTCTGACTTAGGTCTGTGCACTGCAGTGTGGACACCAAAGCTCTAGGTTGAAGCACAGGACAGAAAAATATTAACTTAGGGTTAAAATACAATGTAGATGCTCAAGCTCAGGGTTCCCTGACACAGCTCAGCTGACTCGAGTACCATTAACCCTAGGCTTGCATTGCTGTGTAGACATACCCTTAGGTACCTAACTCATCTAGCTCCAGGCAGGAGGTTCCTGTTCATGGATCTCTAAGCAGAGATAGGAGCCCTTCTGCAGCCCGGACTTAGACACCTATCTCCAAGTGAGAGGTGGGGCCTTCTCCTCAGTATCTCTCATTTGCTAGCTTAAGCCGCTCCATGCCCAGTGTGTTTGCTTTTGTAGATCGCAATCTTAGGTGCCCATCTCGCGCCGTTCAACATATAGGGGCTTAGGCACCTAACTCAGCTTTGTGGATTACAGTGTTGTTTCTGTGATTTTCTAGGCACCTAAAAGTTAGGCATTGCAATGCTGAGAGTCACAGTGCCTAAGTCCTTTTGTGGGTGTTCAGATTTTCTGGATAATTTATTCATGCAAATTCAGATTTTTTATTTTTTTTTGTACTTATTCAAAGATTCACCATGTCTGGGCATTACTTGTCATTTTCCATTCGTATCAATAGTTTCGAAGAACAACATTCTTGCTGTGGAAATTTTTCATTTATTTGAAATTTTCAGATCTGCTGATAAAAACATATTAATCTATATAGGAACTTTTTTCCCCTATTTCACTTGAAAAGACTTAACAGATTTTAAGAGAGTTTATAATTCTTTGCCCTGTTAAGCCTCCAGATAAATCTTATTGACCATACTATATGCTTCAAAGTGTTTCACAATTCCATCCATTCCAATATAGTTTCATTTTGTCACTCATACTCCTTCAGGATCTTTCCTGGAGTTCTTTCATTTGTAGAAAGATTTGATAAAAAGAGCTGATAAAAAAACTTTTTCCAGTGAAAGCTGGATTTTCAAGCAAAACAAACAAACAAAAAATTACAGACATTACCCAGGGCTTTTTCTTCACCCACAACTTTTCTCCCCTAGTAAAACTTCATTTTTTCAGTAAACATTCAGTTTTTGCTGAGAAAATGCCACATTTGGTTCTTTTCTGGTAAAATAAGATCCTTTTCTGGTTTTCAAAAACTTTTTTTTTAAATGAAATCCAAAGTTATTGACTGAGAATGGTTTTTGAAAGCAGAAATATTTTGATGGTTTTATTTTATTGAAAAACAAAAGAGTTAGCAGGAAATTGAAAATAAAATTGTGTTATAACAGTGTCCCCAGGAAAAAGTCTGTAAGCCAGCTCTATTAGTAATTTTCTCTGATCTGTTATTACTGAGGGTTCAAGTCAATCTATCAGCTCTTCTCATGTGTTAAGGATCCTAGAAACCCTTTGTAACATGGTGGTGGTCACCCAAGCACCCTCTCGTAGGCAAGCGTGCCTCTACAATGTCTCTCTCCCATTTCCCCGCTTCTTCGGGGCTCCTTAAACCAACCCACCCAGTCTTTCTCCTTCAATCACAGTCCTTCTTGGGGTCTGGTTTCTTTACTTTTAAAGCTCCAAAAAGCAAACACAAATAATTTCCCCAACAGAGTCCCCAAAAATGTGTCCTAGGGCATAGTTCTTATTTCAGAGCCTGGGGCAGAGGAAAAAAGTTCTTTCATAAAGCCTCTCTGATTAATTTGCAGCTTCTCAGAGTCTCTCCTCCCCAGCAGCTTCAGTTCTCTTATAAGGAACCAGCTAGTGGTGGTTCCTTCCCTGGGCCAGGTGTCTCTGGTGGGCTCATTTAGCAAGCCTGCTCCAGGCTTCTTGTTTCCTGCAGGCAGCTCCCTCACTCCCTTTGCTCTCTCATATTCTTACTCATAAGAACATAAGAACATAACATAAGAACGTCCGTACCGGGCCAGACCAAAGGTCCATCTAGCCCAGTATCCTGTCTACCGACAGTGACCAATGCCAGGTGCCCCAGAGGGAGTGGACCTAACAGACAATGATCAAGTGATCTCTCTCCTGCCATCCATCTCCATCCTCTGACAGACAGAGGCTAGGGACACCATTCCTTACCCGTCCTGGCTAATAGCCATTAATGGACTTAACCACCATGAATTTATCCAGTTCTCTTTTAAACTCTGTTATAGTCCTAGCCTTCACAACCTCCTCAGGTAAGGAGTTTCACAAGTTGACAGTGCGCTGCGTGAAGAAGAACTTCCTTTTATTTGTTTTAAACCTGCTGCCTATTATTTTCATTTGATGATCCCTAGTTCTTGTATTATGGGAATAAGTAAATAACTTTTCCTTATCCACTTTCTCCAAATCATTCATGATTTTATATACCTCCTTAAGACTTTAACCCCTCAGCCATTCTTGTGAACAAGCTGTAGAGCAGTGTAACTTTTTGGGACATCTCTAACTAGTCAGGTGCCTTAAGCAGGTGACCATTGCAGGCTCAGCATCACTTACATGGGCATTCAGGGAGGCCTTAATTCGCCTGGTTCCATAGCTCAGGGGATAGCGCACAGGCCTTATAAACTAGGGATTATGAGTTCAAATCTCCTTAGAAGTGTGGTGGCTTTTTCTAACTGGGTCTGTTGTTCCCAGGCAGAGAGGTGCTCTCTTGATTTCCATCTTATTGGATTTCCTTAACCAGGAATTCATCAGTGATCTAAAACTCAAAAAAGTGTCCTATAAAATGTGGAGACCAAGTCAAATTATAAAGGATGAAGATAAACAAATAACGCAAGTATTTAAGGACAAAATTAGAAAGGTCAAGGCACAAAATGAGATTAAACTAGCTAGAGACATAAAGGGTAAGAAGAAAACATTCTATAACCACATTAGAAGCAAGAGGAAGACCAAGGACAGGCTAGGCCTGTTACTTAATGATGGGGGAAAACAATGACAGAAAATGTGGAAATGGCAGAAGTGCAAAATGACTTTTTTGTTTCAGTTTTCACCAACAACATTAGTAGCACTTGGATGTCTATCATACTGACTGCCAGTGAAAATGAGGTAGGATCAGAAGCTAAAATAGGGAAAGAACAAGTTAAAAATTGTTTAGACAAGTTAGATGTCTTCAAGTCACCAGGGCCTGATGAAGTATTTCCTAGAATACTCAAGGAACTGACTGAGGAGATATCTGAGCCATTAGTGATTATCTTTGAAAAGTCAGGGAAGATGGGAGAGTTTCCAGAAGACTGGAAAAGAGCAAATATACTGCCCAATTATCAAATAGGAAATAAGGACAACTCGTGGAATTACAGACCAGTCATCTTAACTTCAGTACCCGGAAAGATAATGGAGCAAAGAATTAAGCAATCCATTTGCAGACACCTAAAAGACAAGAAGGTGATAAGGAACAGTCATCGTGGCTTTGTCAAGAACAAATCATGTCAAACCAACCTAAGAGCTTTCTTTAACAGGGTAACAAGACTTGTGGGGAGGGAGGAAGCAGTAAATATGGTATATCTTGATTTTAGTAAGGTTTAGGATACTTCCTCCTGCATGACCACCTCCTCATAAACAAACTCAGGAAATATAAGTTACTATTAGGTGTGTGCATAAGTAGCTGGAAAACCATTCCCAGAGACTAGTCATCAGTGGTTCACAGTCAAGCTGGAAGGGCATATCAAGTGGGGTCCCACAGGGATCAGTTCTAGATCTGGTTCTCTTCAATATCTTTATCAATGATTTAGAGAATGGCCTAGAGAATATACTTATAAAGTTTGTGGACGACACCAAGGTGGGAGGGGTTGCGAGTGCTTTGAAGGATAGGATTGAAATTCAAAATAATCAAACTGAACAAATAGCCTATAGTATATAAGATGAAATTCAAAAAAGGACAAATACAAATTACTCCACTTCGGAAGGAACAATCAGTTGCACAGATACAAAATAGGAAATGACTGCCTAGGATGGAGTACTGAGGAAAGAGAGCTGGGGGTCATAGGGGAGCACAAGCTAAATGTGAGTCAACAATGTAACACTACTGCAAAAAAAAAGCAAACATCCTTCTGGGATGTATTAGCAGGAGTGTTGTCAGCAAGACACAAGAAGTAATTTTTCCTCACTACTCCACACTGATTAGGCCCCAACTGGACTGTTGGTTCCAGTTCCGGGTGCCACATTTCTTGAAAGATGTGGACAAATTGGTGAAAGTCCAGTGAAGAGCAACAAAAAGGATTAAAGGTCTAGAGAGCATGACCTAGGAGGGTTTGTTTACTCCGGAGAAGAGAAGACTGAAAGGAGATATGATAACAGTTTTCAAGTATATAAAAGGTTGTTACAAGGAGGAGTGAGAAAAATTGGTCTCCTTAACCTCTGAGGATACAAAAAGAAGGAATGGGCTTAAATTTCAGCAAGGGTGGTTTAGATTGGACATCAGGAAAAACTTCCTGTTAAGTTATTTAAGCACTGGAGCAAATTTCCTAGGGAATTTGTGGAATCGCCTTCACTGGAGGTTTTTTAGAACAGGTTGGACAAACACCTGCCAGGAATGGTCTAGTTATTACATAGTGCTGCCTGCATGCAGGGAAGTGGACTAGATGACCTGTTGAGGTCCCTTCCAGTCTTACACTTCTATGATTCTCTGAGTGTATTTTGGCTCCCAAGAGCCTAAATCCCTTTTGAAAATGATATTTAAGCTTGTCAGTCAGTTAGGCATTGCAATGTTGAGTGCATCAATATACTTAATTATGTATAAATATCTGTGCCTCATTGATTATGAAGTGTGCAAACATTACATTTTAGTTTCAGATGGAGAAAAAACGCAAAATATCAACACACTTGCTCAAAAAGCTGTTCTTGTACGTATGGCCCAGCTCAAACAGAGAGGGATCTTGTGAGAAAATCCTCATCTTGACAGATTCCCAGTCCAATATTAAGAAGACACAGGTGTTTACCTGGATGGAATGGAGCCTAGCTATTCTCCAAAATGTAAAGATTCTAGGGCTGTCAAGCTATTAAAAAATTAATTGTGATTAATCACACGATTAATTGCACTGTTAAACAGTAATAGAATAACGTTAATTTAAATATTTTGGATGTTTTCTACAGTTTCAAATATATTGATTTCAATTACAACAAAGAATACAAAGTGTACAGTGATCACTTTATATTTATTTTTATTATAAATATTTGCACTGTAAAAAAAAAGAAATAGCATTTTTCAATTCACCTAATACAAGTACTGTAGTGCAATCTCTTTATCGTGAAAATTGAACTTACAAATGTAGAATTATGTACAAAAAACAACTGCATTCAAAAATAAAACAATGTAAAACTTTAGAGCCTACAAGTCCACTCAGTCCTATTTCTTGTTCAGACAATCACTCAGACAGACAAGTTTGTTTACATTTGTAGGAGATAATCCTGCCCACTTTTTGTTTACAATGTCACCCGAAAGTGAGAACAAGTGTTCACATGGCACTGTTGTAGCCAGTGTCACAAGATATTTATGTGCCAGATGCGCTAAAGATTCATATGTACCTTCATACTTCAAACACCATTCCAGAGGGCATGCGTCCATGCTGATGATGGGTTCTGCTCAATAATGATCCAAAGCAGAGCGGATGGATGCATGTTCATTTTCATTATCTGAGTCAGATACCACCAACAGAAGGTTGATTTTCTTTTATGGTGGTTCAGGTTCTGTAGTTTCCACATCAGACTATTGCTCTTTTAAAACTTCTGAAACCATGCTCCACACCTTGTCCCTCTCAGATTTTGGAAGACACTTGAGATGCTTAAACCTTGGGTTGAGTGCTGTAGCTATCTTTAGAAATCTCACATTGGTACCTTCTTTGCATTTTGTCAAATCAGCAGTGAAAGGTTTTTTTTGCCATACTGGGTCAGACCAATGATCTATCTAGCCCAAAGTCCTTTCTCCAACAGTGGCCAGTAGCAGAACTTTCAGGGAGAGCATTCAGAACAGGGCAATTTTGGAGAGATCCACCCTCCCTCTCATGGCTTCTGATAGAGATTTAGGGTCAACCTGAGCATAGGGTTATATCCCTGTACATTTTGGTGAATAGCTATTGATGGACCTATCCTCCATTCACTTATCTAATTCTTTTTTGAACCCAAAGTTATACTTTTGGCCATCACAATTGCCATTCCCAGAGCTGTCTTGACATTAGTGGTAGGGCACTGGACTGGGAGCCAGGAGACTTGGTTTCTAGTTTTAGCTCTGCTACTGACCTGCTCTGTGATCTCTGGAAATCACTTCACCACTATGCATCCGATCAAGTGGGCTGTAGCCCACAAAAGCTTATGCTCAAATAAATTTGTTAGTCTCTAAGGTGCCACAAGTACTCCTGTTCTTTTCACCACTTCAGATGCCCATTGTCTCTCTAATCTATTTAGACTGTGAGCTGTTTAGGGCAGCGATCATCTTATGTGTATGCACAGCACCGCATAAAATGGGGCCCCCTCATATTCTGGGGTGCAATCTGGACCAATGAGTGGTTGTGTTCATCATCTGCCCTGTGACCTTGGGTGCCTTAAAATGCTCTGCTGCCCTAGATCCCTTTTCTGGCTGCTCCCAGACAACATATAAATGTGGACTGGCTGTCTTTGTGATAAGCAATCTTGGACCAGCATCCTGCTTGGTATACTGCAACCGCACTTTGGCCTCCACCAGCCTTGATTACATCTTGCAAGATGACCCCAAGACACACCCAGTCCCAATTTTTCTTCGAAACTATGTGTTCTGCAATGTCAGGCCCTCTCCTGGACTAATAAGGAATAATAAGGTTCGGTTATTCCTCTAAATAGACAAACTGCACAATGTATCACTTTAACTGGAGTTAACTAACACTTCAATTCAAACACAGTGTTAGATAGCTTTGGATTAAAAGTAAAACAAGTTTATTTACAATAAGAGATAGGATTTTAAGTGAGTTCAGGTATAAAAGATTGTGTTGCAAATGGCTACAAGCAAATAAAAGTGACAAACACTTTTAGAGACTAAGACTTAACAAAACTACAGTCCTGATTCAAGGTACAGTAATATTTTTATCACACTACCTTCCAGGAAGGTGACAGATCACCTCTTTGATCAGGATCAGCCACAAAGTCTAAAGTGCTTGGCTCCTTTTTCTTAGGTGAAAGATCCCTTGTGCTTCTTTGCCCTTCCCTTTTATAGTCCTGTGAATCTTTGAAATGGTCTTTTCTGAAGTAAAAGTAAAGTAAAGTATATTCAAGCTGTGAGGAAGGAGTCATGGAGTGTTGTGGTGAAGAAAATTCCATGCTGTTGTTAGCTAAAATACAAACTGATCTGTTTCTGCAATCTTTCCCCTCCTGCTGTGATGATGAGTAGTTATCTCCTCTCCTTGTTAGCTTGATGGTTTTGTTTAGTCTTTGTGTAAATGCATTCCCGTTATCTCTTAATGTACTTTGGAAATACCATCCAGGTGGCAGAACCACATTCCTTTGTCTAGTGCAGGGTAACTTCAGCCCTGCCAGGCAGACACTCATTAAGAACATAATTCCCAATATGTGTGTAATTTTGAATTTCTCCTCTGTACATACATACCACATAATAATATTAATGATCAGTATATTATTAGATTTCTATTGGTATCTTACATGGCACCTTTTAGGGATAGGTTGGGGTACACTGAATGGGTCAGGCCAGCTGCTATTCACTGCGAGATACCAGTAGGGTTGCCAATTTTGGTTAGATGTGTTCCTGGAGCTTTCATCACATGACATAATCTTTAATTAAAGATTAATCTTTAATTCCTGGAGACTCTAGGGCAATCCTGGAGGGTTGGCAACCCTAGATACCAGTGAGCCTCTTGCACTGAGATGATGTTAGTATCACAGGCCACTACGTATTACCACAACACAAGGAATAATATAAATATTAGGCAATATCACCGGAGAGGTTGGTGGGCAAATAAAAGAACAATAAATAAGAAAAAAGCCATATTTAAATCTACGCCACTGAAAATTACAAGGGAAAGTTTTAAAAAAAATCAGTGTTTCCTCAATGAAAAAGGATTTTAACGGTGAAGAAATAAAAATGCTCTTTATGCTTCTAAAAGAGCTTTACAAAGAATGAAGAACAAAAAAACAAACACATAAACATTGGGAAAAAATGGTAATTGCTGGTATCTGTTTAAGATTCAGGGGTAGCTTGTGATTGTTATGGCAGGTGAGGCATAAATCACAAGATTATTATTGACAAAGTGTCCTGTGGCACCCTATAGACTAACAGACGTATTGGAGCATGAGCTTTCGTGGGTGAATGCCCACTTCGTCAGACGTATAAGATTATTATTTCCACTCTTGCCCAATGTATAATTTAATAGCTATGAAAAACTTACCTTAGTCATAGCAAAGAAGCAGCAGGCCGACCAGGGAGATGGAGCCATCACCAACACTGCTCCTGGAACTGGTATAGGAGGCCGAGCATGAGGCAGGCCCATGTTTCGGTGGTAGCTCCTTCCATACATACACTGGGCCCACCCTGTGAAGAGGGGTGTTTATGGGTGGGGGGAGATGCAGGCCCCATCCCTGACCCTGCATATCCCCAGCAGCCCAGGCTTAATCAAGCGATTATCATAGCAACGCCTTTATAAAGTGACTGCTGGGCATGATACATTGCCATGCTAACAAGGCAGTTTCTTGAGGCACAATTACCTATACCAAGATTTGAGCCTCACGCAGCACTATGTTCTTCAAATTTTCTGGCATTGTGTTTGGCTACTGGAGAGGGTGAGTTGTGACCTTTAAATCAAATCACAATTTGTCTTTAAATCAATTAAAATAAAAAAGAAGATGCAAAATGTGTATTGTAGCTTTTGGGAATTCTTGTTAGGCTCTGCCTCACTTGCCTGGGCTGATGAGCTGCCCCTGTTGAGGTTGACTTTAATCTAATGACTCCATTGTTATCCTACATCAGACTAGGGGAGTAATTAGATTTTGTACCTGCTCCCTGAAACTCAGTGCATATTAAAGTACATATTAGATTCAGTAACACTGGAATGGACTGATGTGGCTTTAAGTGGAGATGGTGGAAAGATACACTTGAGGAGATTAGGTCATTTATCACACATTATGGCATTCATTCAACTTGATATTCTCTTGTTACGGTGCAGATCAACCATATCCTTTTAATTCTGTGTAATCTGACCTGTCAGCTCATTCAATTCCAAACTTCATTTGAATGAAAGGATCTATGGTGGCCATTTTCCTTGTGTCCTGTCATCCATATGAGTTCATTTTATACTGATACGATTGCAATGGGAATGGGTGAGGAGAAGTTCAATATGCAGTCCCACCTGTTGTAATTTGTTAATGAACATGTTGTTTGCATTTATTTAGCACATTTTATCCAGGAATTTCAGAGTTTTTAATTATTTATTTATATTTATTAATAGCCTAAGGATTGTATGTATGGAAGTGGCGGTGGGGTGTTTAGGACCAGAGCTCGTTGAAAAAATATGAAAATTTTAGCCAAAAAATGTCTTTTTTATAGAAAAAATTCAAATTTTCAGCTAGTTCCACTTAGGACTCAAGAATTTCCATGTATATATGTCCCTGCACAGGGGTTGCTTTGAATCCTGTTGGAGAGGTCAAAACCTACTTCTTCCTAGTTTTCCCTGTGAGGGCTATCTGCAAGGAAGTGGCTATGGTTCTGGTGATGGTCTCACCACCTCCTTCCGCATGTACAAAATGAGTGTGGAGAAGTGAGCATGTTGCACCCTTCCTAATGAAGGTGGAGCTCATTCTATCACTTTGGCGAGCACTTCTCCTGAGCACTACAGCAACCAGTTTGCCCCAGTGCATTGATATTCCAGCATGTGTGTAGAATGTAGGGCAGTGTCTTTTCCTAAGTATCACAATACCCCTGAAAACTAGATAATTAGTATTATATCTGCATAATGAATAAATTAAGGTATAAAAAGATAAAGTGTAGAACTGGTTAGGACAAATATTTATCCCCCAACCAAAAAAAAAAGGGGGGGCGAGGGGGTTGTAATCCAAAACCGAAGAAAAGTCAATTTTAATTAAAAAGTCTTAGGAACTTTGGTTTCTCAATAAAAACATAAATATATTTCATTGAATAGAATATTTTGTGCATTTTTGACACACATGCACAACATTCTTTTGACTGTAGTATTTCAACTAGTTCTAGTTAAATGACCTGCCTTAGATCAAACATCAAATATGTTCAGCCATTCAAAATCCACATGGATGCCATTTTTTTCTCATGCCAGCCACTCCTCCTGAGAGCATAAGAACTGCTGTACTGGGTCAGAACAATGGTCCATCTAGCCCAGAATCCTGTCTCCAATAGTGACCTTGTCCAGTTCCACTGTATCCTTTTTGAGATGGGGAGACCAGAACTGGACACAATGTTCAAGGTGTGGGTCAACCATGTGTGACGTTCCCCTCTGATGTTATCGGGACCGGTGATCTGCTAGGTCACCTCAATCCTTGACTCTAGGAGCCAGCCTTACCCTGCTCTGCTGTGAGAACCCCCACTCCTGGTGTTCATGCACAGCCTTTGGCATGTAAGCTGCTCCTAGCTACTTGCAACTGAATGACACTAGCCAATATCTCCAGTCCCAGACACACAGACACAACCATAGGAACTTTCGTCTTGCAGAGTCCAGTTATGCCCACTGGACGCTGCTAACTTATATGAGTTCATCAATTTAACAAAGAAATTGATATGTACCAGGCTTGTTATCCCAAGGGGAGTCTCTGACACACTTCAAACCAAATGCACTGCTTCAGGTAGAACAAACAAACAGATTTATTAACTATAAAGATAGATTTTAAGTGATTATAAGTCAAAGTACAACAAGTCAGATTTGGTCAAATGAAATAAAAGCAAAATGCATTCAAAGCTGATCTTAATACTTTCAGTGCCCTTACAAACTCAGATGCTTTTCACCACAGACTGGCTGGTTGCCCTTCAGCCAGGCTTTCCTGGCTTTGATCAGCGCTTCAGTGGTGGTGATGTCTGTAGATGGAGGTGGAAGAGAGAGAAAGAGCATGGCAAACGTCTCTTTTATCATGTCCTTTCTTCCCTCTTGGCTTCCCTCCCGCCTTTCAGAGTCAGGTGAGCATTACTGAGTCTCTTCAAGCAAGATCGAGCAATTCCCCTGGTGTGGCCTCATGCAGGTAAGTCATTGCATTGTAGCTACCTTGCTGGACATTGGCTGTTGATGGGTTGTTTGACACCCCACCTATGCGTTGGTTACTTTCCTTGCTGTTGCCTCTGGGGAATTAATATCTGGCTGATTCCCCCAACTTACAGCATGTTTTAGTGACAACCATACTACACAATTCTCATAACTTCATATGCATTAATGTTATACACATATGGATAGAGAAATGACTTTCAGCAGATCATAACCTTTCCCCTGATACCTTACAAGGCATGCTTTATATGTAAGATCATGATTATATGAAAATGAGGAATGTGGGGGTTACAGCACACTTCCCCAAGGTATAGAATGTCACACCATGGTTTTATACAGTGGCATTGTGGTATTTTCTATCTTGTTTTCTATCCCTTTCCTAATAGTTCCTAACAATCTGTTAGCTTTGGACTGCTGCTGTGGATTGAGCAGAAATGTTCAGAGAATTATCCATGATGATGCCCAGACCTTTTTCTTGAGTGGTAACAGCCAATTTAGAACCCATCATTACATATGTGTAGTTGAGATTATTTTTTCTAATGTGCGTTACTTTGCACTTCTCGATGTTGAAATTCATCTGCGATTTTGCTGCCCAGTCCACAGTTTTGTGAGATCCCACTGTAACTCTTCACAGTGAGCTTTGGATTTAACTCTCTTGAATAATTTTGTATCATCTCCAAACTTTGCTAGCTCACAGTTTATTCCCTTTTCCAGATCATTAATGTATATATTGAACAGCATATGTCTTATTACAGATCCTTGGGAGCCCCACTGTTCATCTCTCTCCATTGTGAAAACTGACTATTTTATTCCTACCCTTTGTTTCTTATTGTTTAACCAGTTACTGATCTATGAGGTGACCTTCCCTCTTATCCCATGACTGCTTAATTTCCATAACAGCCTTTGGTAAGGGACCTTGACATATTTGAAATCTATGTACTACAACAATATAAATGTTTAACGAGTGTGGCTAGATTAGGAAGAGGATAAACACCAAGGAGGAAGAAAAGCTCTTTAAGAAAAAGGACAATGTTGGCACAAAAACAAATAGTATCAATTAGACCTGAATAAAATTAGACTGGAAATTAGAAGAAAATTTCTAATCATGAGAGCTGTGAGGTTCTGGAACAGCCTTCCCATAAGAGTAAGATGTAACTTGATACATTTAGGAATGGGATTATGCAATAGGGTTGCCTGGACTTGATGACCCAAGAGGTCCCTTCCAGTCTTATGTCCTATGTTTCAAAATTCAGCAGAATCCAATAATCCTGTCTCCCATTCTCCTGGTTCTAACAACTAGATAACTTTGCATTTGTATTAAACAAATGCAAAAGACGCTCCTCTCTCAAAATTCTTTTTTTCTCCAAGTCCAAAATAGATAAATTATGTGAATTCTATTTAAGTCTGCAATTTCCTGGAAGGATGGATTTTTTTTTGTACGGCTGCCTAATTAATATGCTTTAAATTTAGATAACATGAATTAATTGCAGTGAGAATTTCTTAGGAGAATTGGTGCTAAAATAAAGTGCACTAAATGACAAGGTTTTCAGACAAGTGTTGTAAGTGTTCTTCCAACCCCCTCACGCATCTTACTGACAGAAGGAATGTAATGTATTATTTTCTTATTAATTCCCCATTTAGGGTAGTCATATGAATAATAATTCAGGAGAACAAAAGTGACTAAATATAGTAAGAGATGAAATTTGTCTCACTGCTTTTTAAATATATATTTATATATAACGCTTCTGAAAATTGGGTTGCTTTTAGTTCTCTGCTTAAATAAAAATTTCAGGCCCAGATCATCAAAGGTACGCCCACTGGTGTGAGGTGCCTAATTACCTTTGACAATCTGGGCCTAAGTGCCTAACAAGAGACATCAAAGTTTGAAATGTTTGGCCTTCATCGGCTCAGAGAAAAGTACTCCTCCAAGCTTCTGCATTTTGCATTGCCCATAGCATTGTGTCTTCTAAATCGGAGAGGTCCAATTGTTGAAGTCAGGAGAGATAAGAAGCAATTAGTGCACTGTCTATCTTTGCCCATGTGAATTTGGGGCTATGGAGTGCTGTCTCCCTTGATATGAGAACAACACAGACCTACACCTTCTTATTTTCAAAGGTCTTAAGTAGAGCTCTTTGGTTTTACCTATGGTTTGTTGAACTGTTGCTCATTTAATCTCGCCTTTTGTAGGCTTTGTTGTGCTGAATATTTAAAAATAAAATCATGAAGTTAATGCACACAAAATTCTTGTGCCAAGATACATCTACAATTGCACTAGGAATTAGCACAACTGCATGTACTAATTTAGTAGATATACATGCAAATATCTACTGTCGGGCCCAGTCCTGCAACGTGTTGAGCATTTTCAACTTGCATTAACTCAGCACAGCACTTTGTGGACCAAATGCATCTAACTAATTATGTGTGCATAATTTTTCCCCATTAACCATGTGCATTCATGGTAAAATCTTGGACAAACACAGGTAATTTATTTTTTCAGAAACTTTACTTGCAGGCCTTGCCCTACATCATGTAATAAGTTGCAAAGCACCTACCACCCCCTTTTTATTGTATTTGGGTAGGAGAGGCATTCAGCATAGGTTCCATGGGTAGTTATGCCATTTTAAGAGTTGGGGGGGAGGGGGGACATAGTGATTCTTGGAGGTGTTCAACAAGATGGAAATTATTGGGGGAATCTGCCCAACATCTTAGATGTCTATAAACAAGTACAAGGAGCATGGGAAGAAACAGGAGGAACTGGAAGTATTAGTACATAGGCTAAATTATGATTTAATTGGTGTCACTGAGACTTGATGAGATAAGTCTCAAGACTGGAATATTGGTAGAGAGGGGTGTAGCGTGTTCAGGAAGGAGAGGCAGGATACAATGCTCAATAGTTTTATTAATAACTTGGATAATGGAGTGGAAAGTATGCTTATAAAATTTGGAGATGACACCAAACTGGGAGAGGTTGCTTGAACTTTGGAGAACAGGATTAGAATTCAAAATTACCTTGAAAATTGGAGAATTATTCTGAATTCAACAAGATTAAATTCAATAAAGATAAGTACAAAGTACTCCACTTAGGAAGGAAAAAATTGAATGCATAACTACAAAATGGGGAGTAACTGGCTAGGTGGTAGTACTGCTGAAAAGGATCTGGGGGTTATAGTAGATCACAAATTGAATATAAGTCAGTGATGTGGTTTTCAAAAGATTGGGTCAGAGACGTGGTCAGGCCAAGTGGTCGGAGCTGTGGTCAGAGTCCGGATGCCAGAACCAAGGGTCGAGACAGAGTCAGATCCAGAAAACCGGATTATCTGGAGTCAAGGAAAAAAGGAGCAAGGCTGGTTTTGAGTCAGAAGAGAGGCAGGGACAGGACTGGAACAAGGCTGGATGGAGTCAGGGTCTGGGCTGGATAGCTATCTGTCTTGGCTGGTTTAGAACCAACAAATCCTCATCTTTGACTTATTGAAATTCCAGGAGGCAGGCGAGCACAAGTGTGCCCGCGACTAAAGGCTCCTTCTGCAACCTTTGACAGGGATGGGGGTGAACCACGCCAGGTACATGCCTGTTGTCATAGCTCCATGAAGGAGCTGCCAACCGATATCCCTGGAGGGCCGTAGGACCAGGGTGGAGTATGAGCTGGCCCACCGGGGCTCCTCACCTTCCAGAAAGAAGAACAGGAGGACTTGTGGCACCTTAGAGACTAACAAATTTATTAGAGCATAAGCTTTCGTGGACTACAGACCACTTCTTCGGATGCATATAGAATGGAACATATATTGAGGAGATATATATACACACATACAGAGAGCATAAACAGGTGGGAGTTGTCTTACCACCTCTGAGAGGCCAATTAATTAAGAGAAAAAAAACTTTTGAAGTGATAATCAAGCTAGCCCAGTACAGACAGTTAGATAACAAGTGTGAGAATACTTACAAGGGGAGATAGATTCAATGTTTGTAATGGCTCAGCCATTCCCAGTCCTTATTCAAACCGGAGTTGATTGTGTCTAGTTTGCATATCAATTCTAGCTCAGCAGTTTCTCGTTGGAGTCTGTTTTTGAAGTTTTTCTGTTGTAATATAGCCACCCGCAGGTCTGTCACTGAATGACCAGACAGGTTAAAGTGTTCTCCCACTGGTTTTTGAGTATTTTGATTCTTGATGTCAGATTTGTGTCCATTAATTCTTTTGCGTAGAGACTGTCCGGTTTGGCCAATGTACATGGCAGAGGGGCATTGCTGGCACATGATGGCATATATCACATTGGTAGATGTGCAGGTGAACGAGCCCCTGATGGTATGGCTGATGTGATTAGGTCCTATGATAATGTCACTGGAATAGATATGTGGACAGAGTTGGCATCGGGGTTTGTTACAAGGATAGGTTCCTGGGTTAGTGGTTTTGTTCAGTGATGTGTGGTTGCTGGTGAGTATTTGCTTTAGGTTGGGGGGTTGTCTGTAAGCGAGGACAGGTCTGTCTCCCAAGATCTGTGAGAGTAAAGGATCATCTTTCAGGATAGGTTGTAGATCTCTGATGATGCGCTGGAGAGGTTTTAGTTGGGGGCTGAAGGTGACAGCTAGTGGTGTTCTGTTATTTTCTTTGTTGGGCCTGTCTTGTAGGAGGTGACTTCTGGGTACTCGTCTGGCTCTGTCAATCTGTTTTTTCACTTCAGCAGGTGGGTATTGTAGTTTTAAGAATGCTTGATAGAGATCTTGTAGGTGCTTGTCTCTATCCGAGGGATTGGAGCAAATGCGGTTATATCTTAGAGCTTGGCTGTAGACAATGGATCGTGTGGTGTGTCCTGGATGGAAGCTGGAGGCATGTAGGTAAGTGTAGCGGTCAGTAGGTTTCCGGTATAGGGTGGTATTTATGTGACCATCGCTTATTAGCACAGTAGTGTCCAGGAAATGGACCGCTTGTGTGGATTGATCTAGGCTGAGGTTGATGGTGGGATGGAAATTATTGAAATCATGGTGAAATTCCTCAAGGGCTTCTTTTCCATGGGTCCAGATGATGAAGATGTCATCAATGTAGCGCAAGTAGAGTAGGGGCGTTAGGGGACGAGAGCTAAGGAAACGTTGTTCTAAGTCAGCCATAAAAATGTTGGCATATTGTGGGGCCATGCGGGTACCCATAGCAGTGCCGCTGACTTGAAGGTATATATTGTCCCCAAATGTGAAATAGTTGTGGGTGAGGACAAAATCACAAAGTTCAGCCACCAGGTTAGCTGTGACATTATCAGGGATACTGTTCCTGATAGCTTGTAGTCCATCTTTGTGTGGAATATTGGTGTAGAGGGCTTCTACGTCCATAGTGGCCAGGATGGTGTTTTCTGGAAGATCACCGATGGATTGTAGTTTCCTCAGGAAGTCAGTGGTGTCTCGAAGATAGCTGGGAGTGCTGGTAGCGTAGGGTCTGAGGAGAGAGTCTACATAACCAGACAAGCCTGATGTTAGGGTGCCAATGCCTGAGATGATGGGGCGTCCAGGATATCCAGGTTTATGGATCTTGGGTAGCAAATAGAATACCCCTGGTCGGGGTTCTAGGCATGTGTCTGTACGGATTTGTTCCTGTGCTTTGTCAGGGAGTTTTTTTAGCAGATGGTGTAGTTTCTTTAGGTAATCCTCAGTGGGATCAGAGGATAATGGCCTGTAGAATGTGGTGTTAGAGAGCTGTCTAGCAGCCTCCTGGTCATATTCCAATTTATTCATGATGACGACAGCACCTCCTTTGTCAGCCTTTTTGATTATGATGTCAGGGTTGTTTCTGAGGCTGTAGATGGCGTTGTGTTCTGCATGGCTGAGGTTATGTGGCAAGTGATGTTGCTTTTCCACAATTTCAGCCTTTGCACGTCGACGGAAGCAATCTATGTAGAAATCCAGTCTGCTGTTTCGATCGTCCGGAGGAGTCCACGCAGAATCCTTTTTTTTGTAGTGCTGGTAGGGGGGATTCTGTGGGTTAGTATGCTGTTCAGAGGTATGTTGGAAATATTCTTTGAGTCGGAGACGTCGAAAGTAGGATTCTAGGTCACCGCAGAACTGTATCATATTCATGGGTCTGGAGGGACAAAAGGAGAGGCCCCGAGATAGGACAGACTCTTCTGCTGGGCTAAGAGTATAGCTGGAAAGATTAACAATATTGCTGGGTGGGTTAAGGGAACTGCTGTTGTGGCTGCTTGTGGCATGTAGCAGTTTAGATAGTTTAGTGTCCTTTTTCCTTTGTAGAGAGGCAAAGTTTGTCTTGTAAATGGCTTGTCTAGTTTTTGTAAAGTCTATCCATGAGGAAGTTTGTGTGGAAGGTTGGTTTCTTATGAGAGTATCCAGTTCTGAGAGCTCATTCTTAATCTTTCCCTGTTTGCTGTATAGGATGCTGATCAGGTGGTTTCGCAGTTTCTTTGAGAGTGTGTGACACAGTCTCTCAGCATAGTCTGTGTGATATGTAGATTGTAATGGATTTTTTACCTTTAGTCCTTTTGGTATGATGTCCATCTGCTTGCATTTGGAAAGGAAGATGATGTCTGTCTGTATCTGTACGAGTTTTTTCATGAGGTTGATGGATTTCACCTTCCAGAGTTGGTAGTAGGTCCTACCACTTGGCATTGGGGCAGGACACGAGAGTGAGGAAGTGAAACGTGTGGAGTACGAGTGTGTAAAGTTGTTCCCTTGGTGTGGTTCGGAACCGAACCAGCTGCAGGACATGCAGCCAGCTAAAGTTATGGAAGGAAGGGGCCCAGGGGAGCTGCAGGGTATGGGCCCGATGAAAAAGTCCAGAGATCCTGGGGTGAGGGGCGGGCAGGAAGCACCCTCTTGCAGGACCCGCTCAAGGAAAACCTGAGAGGTGGGCAATAAGCCTGCCCCCACCTCCTGGAGTATGCGCAAGGGGGTCTGAAGGGTGGAGAGCGCCATGTGCCAACCAAGTGCTTGGGTATCCACTCAGCCTCCCCAGTCATAGTCCAGGAGGTCTCCAATTCTGGTCATTTCTGCCAGGACCAGCCTCCAGCACACCGAGGGGAACTTCACCACCTGCACACAAAGATGGAGGTTGTGTAGCAGGGGCTTTGCAAGGAGGTCTGCCTCCTCAGCGGCTACCACGGACCTGATTGCTGATAGCAGCTTCCAAGTCCAGAGGAGGTCCTGGTAGAAGATCAGCAGCTCAGAGAGGTCTCGCAAAAGCTGCCTCACATGGAAATAGAAGAGCTGCCAGTTGTATCGGAGCCCTCAGAGGTGGTGGAAGAAGGCATGCACCAATGTGCTCCATGCTGGACTACCTGCACCGTAAAGGTGTCTCTGCAGGGCCTGGAGGTGGAAAATAAGGACCTGGCTATGGAGGCAGACCAGGCCCTGTCCTCCCTCCTCCAGGGGAAGACTGAGAACCCCTGCAGAGACCCAGTGCAGTCCTGGCCAGAAAAAACTCCAGAGCTAACCTCTGGATCCAGGCCAGGATACCCAGGGCTGGGCTCAGGGTGTTGAGCTGTTGCCAGAGCATGGACAAGACCAGCTGGTTGAGCACGATTGCTTTCCCTCACAGGGAAGGGCACCGTAGCAGTCCTGTCCATCTCCGCAGCCACTCAGCCGCCCTGTCCTTCAAGTCCTGCCAGTTCTCCAGCAGAGAAGGATGCGAGGTGGAAAGGTAAGTGCCGAGATAGAGCAGTGGTCCTGTGCTCCACCAAATGGCTTGAAGCACGGGTGGTAAGGTGCTCATCTGCCACCCGTCCCTGACCCATCAGACCAGACCTCTTGACCCAGCTGACCCGGGCAGAGGAGGCTGCCAAGTAGATCGCCTGGCAGGCCTCCACTTGCACCAGGCCGACCAGGTCCTGGACCATGAGGAGCACATAGTCGGTGTACACTGACAGGACCAGCCACAACTCCGGCTCATGAAGCACCAACCCTGTCATCCTCCAGCAGAGATGACAGAGGAAGGGCTCAATTGCCAGAGTATTCAGCTGGCCTGACAGTGGACACCCCTGATGTACCCTTCGCCTGTAGCTGACCGGTTTGGTCAGGTTCCAGTTGAGCTTGACCAAGCACTCTGTGGAAGCATACAACACCTGGAGAAAATCCACAAACTAGTGCTTGAAGCTGAATGCCCACAGAGTGCTCAGGAGATATCCATGGTCCACCCAGTCGAATGCCTTCTCCTGGTCCAGGGACAGGAGGGTGAACAACAGACCATCCCTACACCTGAGCTCCAAAAGGTCCCAGACCAAATACAAGTTGTCAAAGATGGAGCAGCCCAGGATGGTGTAGGTCTAGTCAGAGTGGACCATGTCCACCAGTACGGACCCCAGCCACAGTGAGATGGCCTTCGCTACGACTTTGTAGTCCATGCTAAGGAGTTTGATGGGATGTAAATTCTGAAGGTCGTGGAGGTCCCCCTTCTTTGATGAGCACGGCTTGCCTGCATGACAGAGGATGGACCCCGCTCCCGTAGGACTTGGCCCAGATGGTGACAAAGTCCGGGCCGAGGACATCCCAGATCACACAGTAGAACTCCACTGTCAGCCTGTCCATGCCCAGAGATTTATTACTGGGCATGAGATGGAGGACTTCCGAGAACTCAGCTAGATTGAGAGGCAGCTCCAGCCAGTCCGAGTCACCCACGCTGATCATCGGGAGTTAATTCCAGAGCACTGTGCAAGCATCGGCATCGGTTGGATCCAGGGAAAAGAGGCTGGTGCAGAAGTCCCTGGCCCTTCCATGCATCTCCTCTGGATTAGTGGGGGGGGGGAGGGCATCGTCCTCCGCCAAAAGGCAGGTGACATGCTTCTTGGCCCCCTTCTTTTTTGCCAGGGCATAAAAGAAGTGAAAGCCATGATCCATCTCCCAAAGGAGATGGATGCGGGATTGAACAAACGCACCCTGAGCCCAATGGTCCTCAAGGGCCCAGAGCTCCTCCCGCTTCTCCCAGCATGTTCTGCAGAGGGATGGATCCCTGAGGCTGGCAGCCAGATACCTCTCCAGTTCCAAGACCTCCCACTCCAACTGCTCTATCACCCGCATCCCTCCGCCGGCTGGTGCCCCAGGTGTAGTCACAGCAGAAGAGCAGGCATCTTCGCACGAGTTAGACTAAATGACCCTTGCAGTCCCTTCTAACCCTATGATTCTAGACTGGAGCAAGGTTGGTGCACACAGGATCTAGGCTGGAGCTAGGTTTGGGGCAGGGAAGGATCTAGACTTGAGCAGGGCAGAAGCAAGGCAAAAGCAGGGCTTGGAGTGAGGCAGGCACAGGAAGGTAGAGAATACTCAGACATGTGCATGGAGTAGCCAGTGAGCTACTGCTGGGCTTAAGAACTGGTCTGTTAGCTTTCACAGCCAGTCAGGCAAGGTGGTCCATCAGCAGCCTAGCTGACTCCTTAGGCTGTCAGGATGCACAGGCTCAGCTGCATGGCCTTACGCCTGACAGAGATGCAGTTGCAAAAAAAGGCAAAAAGAAAACCCCTTCATCTCTATCTGGAGTGTACTAACAGGAGAGTTGTATGTAAGACATGTAAGTCCATGCTTTACTTGGCACTGGTGAAGACTCGGGGTTCAGAGGAAAGGAACAAAAATGATAAAATGTTTGGAAAACTGACCTCTGAGGAAAGGTTAAAAAAAACTGGACATGTTTACCCTTGAGGAAAAAAGACTGAGGGGGAACTTGTTAAGTCTTCAAACATGTTAAGGGCTCATATAAAGAGGACAGTGATCAATTGTCCTCCATGTCCCCTGAAGGTAGAAGAAGATGTAATGGGGTTAATTTGCAGCAAGGGAGATCTAGGTTAGATATAAGGAAAAAACTTTCTAACTATAAAGGTAGTTAAGATATGGAATAGGCTTCCAAGGGAGGTTATGGAATCCCCATAATTGGAAGTTTTTAAGAGCAGGTTTAACAAACACTAGTCAGGGATGGTCTAGGTTTACTTGGTCCTGCCTCAGCAAGGAGGTTGGATTTAATGACTTCTTGAGTTCTCCTCCAGCACTACATTTCTATTATTTCATGATTCTATAGGTAGAAATTTTCTGGGAAGATGATCCCCATGGTCCAAGATCTCAACATTGTATCTAAAAGAGGAAACCAACATTTAGAAAACAAGCTTCCTGCCCTAGATAGAGTAGGAAGGAGGGGATGCTGAAGAAGAAGGCAAGAGAGAAAGTAGATATGGAAGTGTTGTTTACTACTTCTCATAACACAAAAACTAGGGGTCACCAAATGAAATTAATAGGCAGCAGGTTTAAAACAAATAAAAGGAAGTATTTCTTCACACAACACACAGTCAACTTGTGGAACTCCTTGCCAGAGGATGTTGTGAAGGCCAAGACCATAACAGCGTTAAAAAAATGACTAGATACGTTCATGGAGGATAGGTCCACCAATGGCTATTAGCCAGGATGGGCAGGAATGGTGTCCCTAGACTCTATTTCCCAGACGCTGGGAATGACCGACATGGGATGGATCACTTGATGATTACCTGTTCTGTTCATTCCCTCTGGGGCACCTGGCGTTGGTCACTGTCAGAAGACAGGATCCTGGGCTAGATGGACCTTTGGTCTGACCCAGTAGGGCCATTCTTGTGTTCTTATGAGATGGAAATCAGGGAGATGGAGAAAAAATATCTAGTGGCGACCTGGTGATGCTGGAAAGCCAGCTGGCGTGACAAGAACGGTGACAAAGGAATTCTTGGTTAGGGTGTCCAGCGCATTTAGGGCAAGCCCTGTAGACATCTGCTCTATAAATATTACACTGGGAATCTGTGATTTTCTAGGCAGATGAGCCAAAAAGGAACCTTTCTGTGTCTGATTTAGTAGAAGCCATGCTGAAGATATCTAAGAGATGAAAGTAGATCATTGAATCACTTGCACACTGCTGAGCCAGTGAAAGCTTCTTCTTTCTCTGTCTGGCCTTGTCAGCATTTCAGTCTTTCAACACAACATTAGGAATATGAGTAAAGTGGCCAGTGTCTAACCTGTTCATAAAAATACAGATCTGGACTTTAATAATTCATTACATGACTTATAATGCATGGTAAAAGGGTAGAAACTACAGTAAACTACCAGGGTTTCCCAGCACTGCAACCTTCCTTGCTGATGTCAGGAGTAATGAATGATAATAAAATAAATGACACTGTAAATAATAAATAACCTCATCACCGAATATGTAAAAACAGAATGCTTGAAAGTGAAAATTCCCGACAGCCAAAAGGTTTGACTAGTTCTTCCCAATGCCAGTGGCACGAATTGTTGGTTTCTAGTGAAAGGCACTCTGTTTGCTGTGGATTCGTTTACAAAAAGAAAACAAGGAGTAAATTAAAAACTGGCATAGTTGCTGATAAAGGGCATTCAAATACAAGGAGAATGGGTGGATTAGAATGCAAGAAGATGACAACAACAACAACAACAAAAATGGAGGCAAAAAGGGTAAGAACAGAGACAGAAAAAGAGAAGAGTATTTATAAAGGATCCATCGCTATCACTTTTGAATAGGGTGTAAAATGCGGGTCTTGGCCACTTGTCATTATTGTCATTTTTCAGAGTAAAGCATTAAACCCAGTCTCCTGGATAAATTCCAGGGTAGGCAATTACATTTTGTAAATCTAAATGGCTTCTGTGGTTTCTGGAGAAGTACGTGGCTGTATTCTTCACTTCCTGCCATGATCTGTCAGTGCTGCTGTGTTCTGTTAAATAGCCCTCACATTCCACCCTACAGGTGGATATACTTCAGTGGCAGGTGAAATGATGTCTCTAGATGTACTGCATAGAGGGCTCTGGGATACCTTGGGCAAAAGCGGATAGTTTTGGAACTACAGCATCCGAAGATACAGCTCTATGCTTGGCTCTTCTGTGTATATGTTGGTACTGGACAAAGTGCTTAGGCTACAATTTAAAAACGTGAGTTGCCAAAATTAGGCACCTGAAGAATCTTTTAAATAAATAAAACCCTGACAACTAGGTTACTATGAGATTTTCCTTTAAGGAAAAGCAGAGCCAATTACTGCTTGCCACATGGCTTTATGTTTAAGGGTGAACACCAGGGCCGACTCCAGGGTTTTTGCCGCCCCAAGCAGCGGAGAAAAAAGAAAAAAAAAAAAAAAAAAAGCCGTGATCGCAATCGACGGCAGCTCCACCACGTCGCTTTCTTCTTCAGCCGCAATTCGGGGGCAGGTCCTTCCATCGGAGAGGGACCAAGGGACCTGCCGCCGAATTGCCGCTGAAGAGCCTGACGTGCCGCCCCTTCCACTTGGCCGCCCCAAGCACCTGCTTGCTCAGCTGGTGCCTGGAGCTGGCCCTGGTGAACATTATATACATATAGAACACAACTACCTCGTCCTGGGTTTCAATCAATTATTTGAAACTTCACCATGCGAGGTGAGCTAGACTCCTAGACCCAGATCTGCAAAGGTATTTAGGCATCTAACTTATAGACTTTAAGGCCAGAAGGGACTACCAGGATCATCTAGTCTGACATGCTGCACATTGCAGGTCACAGAACTTCACCCACCCATTCCTGTAATTGACCCATAACCTCTGAAGTCCTCAAATCATGATTTACAGACTTCAGCTCCTATTGATTTCAGTGAACATTAGACACCTATACACCTTTAAGGATCCGGGCCCTAAAATCTCTATCCATAAGCTTTTGGGTTTTTTTTAATTGTAACTCTAGGGACTGGTAAAAATAGCCATTATTTCATGATACATTCATTATTGCCTAAGTAGCAGCAAGTAAGAAGTGGAACTGTACTTCACTGAAGTTTGTTAGGAAATAATATATCAGTTCTTGTTTAATTACAAGTGAATTACTTCCACAGAGTATTATGAAGCGTAACCTACTTGGAATGAAAAAGGATCAGATGAAGGATTTTTGGAGGGTTGTATTTATTAGCCTTGCTTCAACATGATCTCAGAGGGAAATGGATTCACCGCTCAGCTGACTTAGTAACTCTGTACAGAAGTTTGCAAAGAGTTTAATGTAAATTGCTGTATCGCAACGACAATTGTTGTCACCAAATAACAATAATCAACATCATATGAATAACCATGAGTCACAGCTCCTAGCTACAATTTTTTCATAGCGGAAAAATAGCTTACAATTGCGATAGAGTTGGCATAATGTGGACTGGAAAAACCACTCGGTATTTCTCATTGATTAACTGCTATGACAAGGGCTGAGAGGAGCTGTTTTGAATAAAGTGTGAACACACACAAAACTAGGACTAAGCCTTGAACCAAATCCTTTTGCGACCCAGAAAATTCAGATTAATTTCCCTGTACCCTCTATTCAACTCTATTTCCATGGTGAGCTCTGTGCTGCTGGTTTCTTGCTGGAAGGTGGCAAAATAGAGGGCTGATCTGGGCTAGTGGATTGAGTGATCTAGTGGGGCTGGGATTTGCAAATCGGGATTCGATTCCTGACCTTAGACAAGCAAATTAGCCACCCAGCATCTCATTATCCTGTCTGTATAGTGGGGATAATTTATGTTCATGTGCTGCATTAATGTCGTGGCTTTGTGTGTGAATGGGATGTTGCCAACTCTCAGCTGGTGCACAGAGATATGGGATGTACTACTATTCCCTGTTTAAAAAGCTCTCCTTTAGCTCAAGTGGTAAAAGTCTATGTTTTTGGAACTGAAGGACCAGGATTCTAATCACAGCTATCTAAATGTTTTTTATCATTTAAATCCAGCACACCTATAGTAATTGTGTTTATGTAACACATTAAGATATTACAGTCTTTGTAAAGTCCTTTGTGATTTTGGGATAAATGGTGCTATGGGAATTCAAAATACTATTACTGGACCACTATTTTCTGTCCTTGCAGAACTTTCAGCCCAGTTCTGCACCCTCAGAAGATTCAAATATTTCCAATAAGAATTTCCACTAAATTCTGAATCTACTGAGGTTTGCTAAGCACTGTTTGGCGCCCTGGGAATAGAGGGAGAGGCAGTCTAACCAACAATGCATGTGCCAAAAATATTTTAGCACTTACCAGTTAACTGGATTTAGTCTCTTCCTTCAGCTGTTAAAAAGCAATTAAAAACTCTGATCACTATCTGTAATCCTAGATTTATCATAAGACTGTGAAACAACATTTCTAACATCTTTCTTAAAAACTGCAAATTAGTTAAAAAAAGGAATCTTACTCTAAAGCCCAGAATAGCTGAGAAGCAGTGTTTGTATTTCAAGGACTACAGAGTTTTAAATTGTTAGCAGTTTCATCAATGAACTTCCTTGTGCTCCTACGATGTCTATTCCGCCACATCTCCTGAGCGATATATACAAGAATGTTTTCTCTTTAGGCTGATATTGTCAAAAAGAATGGGGTAACTTTACTCCCAATTGGCATGGAACCACTAAGGACCACAGGATGGGGAGTTAATTCCCAGGAGTGGAATGTTTGCACAATTGCCCCAGCTCATGAGCCGTACTGAGGAATAGTAGCTTTAATTTGTGAATCCAAACTTCTGGCAGGTTCATTTATTAGTGATATGGATCTAAATATAACCACCTATGGAGGTCATCAATGAAGTTTGAACCTGGGCTTTTCAGCGATGAGCAAAAGGAGTAACTTCAGTTCTGGAAGCTACAGTAGACTTTTATCCTCTTATGTGGATGAAGTCCCACAGGGCCTGGTTTTCAGAGGTGCTGAACACCCGCAGTTGCAGTTTTGGATGCTCTTTGCTATTCTAATCAGGACCACACTCTGCTATTGTGTGCTTCAAACAAACTTTGAGGCATGGATGGATCTATCTCTTTTCAGAACACAGAGTCGTCAGATTATGCCTGGACAGAAAGTATAAATCTATAGGATGCATACTGACACAGTATTTTCCTACTGATTCAAGTTAGTATTATACACTGTCAGTGTTTTATTTTTTGCTGTGATTATGAAAGTTCCTACAGTTGTACCCAAATCTAATCATGTCAGCAGTTTTCCATTGTGCTTTATTAAAGTTGTATTTTTTAATGGTCGGTGTGCTAATGAGATTTGAAAGTTTTATATTAAGGGCCCATGGAACGGAAATCATTAACAAGAGAAGGCTTTTTTCTGCCATATTCATAAAATTACCTGCTAATAAAATAGGAATATGATTTCAGTAATTGCTAGTACAAATTGATTTTTGTATTAATGACTCCGGCGTCTAATTCTGGGAACAAAAGGGAAGAGAAGATAGAGTATGCATCCAGAGAACAAAACATGAATCATTGACTTTCCTGCTGTAAGCAAAAAATAAAAAGAGCAATAGACAATGACTTTATTTTAACCTTCTGCTTGCTGGCCTACTTTCCTTTTTTTTTTTTTTAAATAATATTTTGCTCTTTGATCTATTAATATCACCTCAGGGGAGGCATTAAAACTGAGATCCTGCTGATGGGTTGTGGCCATAGAATCATAGGATCACAGAACCATAGGGTCAGAAGGCACTGCAAGGGTCATCAAGTCTAACCCCCTGCCAACATGCAGGATTTGTTGTGACTAAACCATCCAACACAGATGGCTATCCAGCCTCCTTTTGAAAACCTTCAGGGAAGGAATTTCCGCAACCTCCCTAGGCAGTCTGTTCCATTGTCAAAACACTTCATTGCAAGAATAGGGGAGTTAATCTTGGTGTTGTGGTGAAATCCTTGTGAGGGTTTCTGACTGTACCTTCTGACTTCATGTAATTTCAGTTGGGTAGGTTCTTCTTCTTCAGTTCCCATGGCAAACCATTTTGCAGTGTTGCTGTGTGTTTTTTGAACAGCTACAGCAAGCCAATACTGAGGTGAATATCCTAATATAGAAATTAAGCTTTCTGTGGGAGAATGCTGATTCCACAAAATCGAAACATTTTGCAGAAACGTAGCAAACTCATCAAAATGTTTCATGGGAAATTATCTGAACATTTTATTTCAGTAAGGCTGAAGCTTTCCAACTCTATCAAAACTAAATGTTTTGGAATATCTTGTTTCACAAAAAAATACTGAGATTTCAACTTTTACCGCTGATTCAGGATGAAACAAAACTTCAAAATCTCAATTTCCTGCATGATGGAAATTCTGTGTTTTGGGTCATCTTGTCATTCTCCTTTAAACACTCCAGTTTACTAGAGTATAATATACTGTAGTCTTTATAAACCGCTAAGGCAGCACCGAGCCTATTGTGAGTATTTATGGGGAAACTTTGTATTGTGCTGTGCATGGACTACTAGACATGGTCAAGATGCCTGCCACTTTATAATGGCACACAAGGTTTTAACATGACTCTTTATGGAATAGCAGTGGTAGTAGTAAATATTTATATTATGGTAGCTTCCAAAAAGGCTTGTTGAGATTGAAGTCTTATCATGCAGGGTATTATACCAACAACAACAAAAAAAGAAACAATCTCTGCACCTTCGCAGCTTCATATTTGGGTGAACTGGAGAATGATAATCATGTCAGAGAGATGGGCCTGAAGGTTTATTCAACTGAAAATAAGCAAAGAAAAGACAGCTCAGTGTTAGAGATACAGACATTCAAATTGGTCTCCTTCTCAACATCTCTAACAGGTTCTCCAAAGTAACCAGAAGGATGGACTTTGTAGGTGGGACCATGGACTGGGTGTCAGCAAACTTCTGTCCAATTCCTGGTTGTGTCACAACTTTTGGCTGTGATCTTGGGTGAGTCTGTTGATCTTCCTCTACCTCGGTCCTGCAATTCTAAAAAATGAATATAACACTACCTCCTTTTTCTGACTTATCTACTTATAGCTGTAAGCTTTCTGGGTTAGGGACTTCCTCCTACTATGTGGCCCCAGTCTCAGTTGATGTGGCTAAGTCTACTGCAATAAAAATAATAATTGTTTGTTTTGAAGCAAAACCAAGCTATATATAAGACGCTGTCAAGATTACTATGAAGAGCTGAATCCTTCACATTCTAAAGTTATGATCTTACCACTGTTTCACTGTGCTATTAATCAATTCTTAGGGCACTTCAAACAGCAATGGCACTATTGCCTGAAGATTTCTTTGAATCTACTGCCATCCGTTGTTCAAAATGTAGATAGCGCTTGGGGGAAAATAGCTGAAACCTAAACTCCTGTCAAATATTGGGGACCTTTTTGAAAATACTAAGTTTCAATCTCACCGGGCATTAGGTATTTTTGTTAAAACCATGAAACCAGCACCATGAATAGAGTTTTAAATATTTTTTTTTAAATTTATGTACAACATTATTGTTTAAATGTCCTATAATACAAAATATGATTTATATAGTTCCTATTTGTCTGTCTGTCTTAGGGTTTTATACTGCCAATCATCATTTCACAGAATGATACATTCTTTATATGTAGCGTAAAATGGGAATTGCTATATCTCAGTGTGTTTCATGCTTTCTTGGCATCAGGCCATCAAAGCATAAGTTCCATTGCACGTTACACAGCCTAAAACAATAAAGAATCAGGCTAAAGGCTAATGAACGTGCCTGATGCCAATTGCTGCATCAACAAAGCTTGATGCAACATCCACTTGTTTTACAAATCAGAGGCAGGGATCTTGTCTTCTTAAGATGCGGAGCACTCCAAAGATGTTCTGTAAATAATCGGATAAGCATGCTGTTTAGGGCCTGACCATTCTTTATCTGACTGGCTGATTATGCTCACAAAGAAACACATTGGGCTTTGAACTCTCCAGAGTAAAACTGCTCTCCCTAAGAGTGCTAATGGCCACACCTCAGGGTCCCCACTCCACCTCCATCCTCAGATACGTTTGAAACTGTTGATCATATTCCCTCTCAAAATTTTGTCCTCCCTTGGCTTTTATGATGCCGTCCTCTTCTGGTTCTTGTCCAAACTATTTATTTATTCTTAACATCCCACCTCCCACTCTCCATGAGTGTCCCACAGGGCTCCGCCCTTGCCCTCAGATCCCCCTTTCTTCCTTCTGCACCCTCTGTCTGGGCGATATCATTCCCTTATACGATTTTAGTTACTGTCTTTATGCCAATGACTTCCAAAATTCTACCTTTTCCAGTCCTGACCTATTTTTCCAGATCCAGTCAACTCAGTCAGTCATTGACATCTCCTCTTGGATGGTTTACTGTCAGCTTAAACATATCATGCCTAAAACTGAACTCCTTATCTTTCTACCCAAACCCTCCCTATCCCCCCCATTCTCTGTCACCATTGACAACACCATAATCTTCCCTGTCATTCCGGGCTGTTATCTGTGAGCCATCTTCAACTCCTTCGCTCATCAAGCATATCCAGGACATTTCTAAATCCTGCTATTTCTTCCTTCATTACTTTCCCCAAATCTGATTGTGTTGGGGTATAAACACCACACTGACTCTGAAAGGGTGAACTGGAGCTGGAGAGGTCAATCAGGGCACCTCATTGCACCTGTAGAGGGTCCAGGCACAATTACAGGTGAGACCCAGCTTGGAGAGGAGCTGGGTGGTTACAGTAGAGAAAGGAAGCCCAAAGTAGAAGGGGTGGCAGGGAGAAAGGAAAAGACCTCTGCAGTCCCTCTCTGGGCAATAGAAAAACTTGCAGGGTGTGACTGAATGCACCCCTGTATTCATACCCTACACACTATTGTAATAATCTTTGTGTAAATATGCCCTGCGAAGTATCATTTGAAAACTAATAACTCACTGGTCAATGATATCATGACCAAATATATGTAGAAACATTATATGTAAAGTTATAAACGTAATTTAAAGTTAGGTCTGAAATGTGTTTACCAGTCAAGTCTGGATAAGCCAGTTTCTCAAAGACAAATACAAGCTGACACCTCTGGTCAGGTGTCATCAAAGTTGGTGGGCAATCACCTGTCAAGTGGCCATTCTTTGGCAAGGAAGGGGGCAGGAACAAATAGATCTGCATTTTAGCCAACAACAGTATGGAACCTCTTCACTTCCAGTCTCCCTTGTCTCTGTCCTCACAGAGGGAATGAACTTTATCTATGGTATCCCTTAGGAAAATCTATTTTCAAAGAGTGACTAAATTATAAAACTGAGGGATAAAAACAATTCAAGTTACCTTTCCCCATCCATCTATCACTTTTTCACCTAAGAAGATGAAAGAAACAGCCCCTTTGGACTTTGTTTTTCCACTGACCGGCATGGAAACCAAGCTTTGAGACAAAGGCTTCCTGCCATATGCAAAAGTTATTTAAGGCAGGGGAGTGACATCATCTTGGTTCTTCACTGACTCCCTCCCCAAAGTGTCTCAGGGAAACACCTGAGGAACAAGGACTGAACTGGGGGGAAGTGCTGGACCCAGGCTAAAGAGATTTTTAGCCTGTGAAAGGAACACCTGGGACTTTTAAGCTGTAAGCAAGTGCAGCTGGCCCCTTAAGAATATCTGCAGCCTGCTTGAATCATTGTTTAGGATGAGAATTTGCTACTCATATCCAATCTCTTTAGTATATTAATTTTAGTTTGTATGTTTTGTTTGTTTGCTAGGTAATCTGCTTTGATATGTTTGCAATCCCTTACAATCACTTAAAATCTATCTTTTGCAGTTAATAAACTTATTTTTGCTTTGTCTAAAACCAGTCATACCTTGGGGCAAAAAGCTGTTGCATATCGTTCTCCATATGCAGGGAGGGGGTGAATTTCATGAGCTTATACTGTACAGATCTGTGCAGTGCAATAGGGTATAATTTTGGGTTTACACTCCAGAGGGGCGAATGCACTTGAGTAGCTGGGCAGTTCCTTAGCTGTAGCCTCCCCATGCAGAGCTGATCACAGCTCTTTATGTACTGCAGCTCGGTGTGTCCCTACCTTTATGTGTGCTGAAGCCTGGGAGAGGGAACCCAGGCTGGTGGGTCAAGGGTACCCCAGTTCCAGGTGGAACCTGAGGGGAAACCTGCACACCAACCATGTTCATAGCCTCAGCAGCAGAGCCAAAGAATGAACAAGTTATCAACTTCATCCCTTGAGACTATTCTTACCTGTGGTGTATTGAAAACAGTGATCTATCACTTTAAAATTCTCTGTTTTTTTTCTGCTCCTGCTTGCAGGCATGGAGCTCCATAGGGAAGAGTGTGATCTAGGCCTAGCAGCAGTCAGTTTGCAGAGAGTCAGCTTACAGAAAGGTGGGGATGTGTTGTGCCCCTTGGCCTCAGGGAGCAGCCTGATTTTTGTATCTCTGTTTTTGGTTTCCTTTGTATTATCATTTTGGATTCTAAGAAATAAAGTAGTGTTATGTTTTAACCTTCCAGAAAAAGTATTTATGTTTTTATCTAACTTCTCTGTGTGCATGGTGTGAAAACCACCACAGGTCAGGTCCATTGATAGAGCATGATGAGAGAAGCTTTGAGTACGGTGGTCTGTGCTGAGCTGCTCGTTGCAAAGAAGACTTCAGTCTCCAAGACTCAAACTCTTAGACACTTCAGTAACATTAAAGACAATTGTTTATAAATGCATGATTGTGAACGGGGTTGGGTGAACTGTCCCAAACCCTAGCCGATGTCCTGAATAAATATATGGTGGATATTACAGTTAGCTAGCACACAGGTGAGAACAGTTCTAATGCACATTTGTTTCTTATCTTGGACTCCTTTTACTTTGAAATACCCTACATAAGTAAGCTTTAGAGACAAAATATATCCTCCCTTCCATGTCTACTTAAATTATTCACTCAGCTTATTGGATGACCTTAAGACTTCAGAAAAGCAATGCTCTTGAACAGACCCGCATGGAGTAGAGTCTTAGGCTATGTCAACACTACAGCCTATGTCAGTAAAACTTATGTCATTGAGGGGTGTGAATATTCTACCTCCATGAGAGACATAAGTTACACCGACATAAGCGCTTGTGTGCATGGCAGTATGTTGTCAGGAGAGCTTCTCCCGTCAACATAGCTTATGCTATGTTAGAGAGCTTGAGGTAACCTCTGGACTTCTTGCTAGACAAAGCACATCATGAGAAAAGATTTAGGGTCCAAGAACAACAAGCACTGGTGCTAGTAGGTATGTTGGAGAGAGAAAGCAAAGAGAGGACATGAGTATGGTCAATAGATATCTGATGGGTGAAAATAGGAACTGTCTGAGGACTTTGTCCATGCCCTAAATCAAACCCATTTTTAATAGTTGAGGAATCTTGTCCGCTGTTGCCACCATTTACCATAAAGACAGCTCCTTGTTCCATAAAGGCAATGCTAGGGGAGTAACATAGACCTCTCTTCCTCCACTTCCTGGTTCTTGGACTTCACAAGATGGAAGCAAGGTGGCCCCTTTCCCCAGCAAAAACTTTTAGCTCCAGATTTTGGCTTGGATTGGAGCCTGATGGGCTGCTCCTTCTCCCGCATGCACAGCTTAGCATGAAAGGTTGATGGTTCTGCTCTGGCTTTTGAATTAGAACAACTTTTCTCTCACATTCCCTATGGCTTTCAAGTAACCCTCATTGCCTGCCTGTCTGACTGCAGATGTGACTCTTTTGTTGCTCCATCTTCTTAACCTGGGAGAGCCCAGGGCTGAGTCTTGGCTTGGACATAGGTTATATGATCTTTTCTGATGCCCACTTCAGCACCCTGTCCCCATTTCTGTACACATTTTGCTGTACTGTGGACCTTCCCTCTTATGGGCTCTGTAATCCAAATCTTCCCATCATGACAGGCCTAGTAGGCAAGGGAATGTCTAGTCTGTGAATCACACTGAGATTTAGGTGTAAGTTTGGTTCCAAGATATTCAGTGGTGTCAGGACTTAGGCAGCCATGCCAGTGGCAGAAATGTAGGTGCCTCTGGACTTTCTGTGCCTATGGAGTTAAGGCGCCACTGAGTGGGGACTTTGAGAATACCACTAGTGACTAAATGTTGGACTTAGGCATCTAACTGGCATATTAGACACCTCCAGTCCCCCTTCTGATTCTTGCCCTAACTATGTACTTTTCACATAAAGAACGTGCTCCATAGCCCATTGAAGTCTATAGGAAGAGTCCCATTGACTTCAATGGGCTTTAGATGAGGCCCTGAGGGAAGAAACACTTCAATTAAAGTCAGGAGCTGATGCTCAGACCTTCTGTATAACGAGATGCCATGGATGGATTTATTTTTATGAAGACTCACTGTATCAGAAGCACAGACAAGTATGATGATGCCAGAGCATGATTTTAACACTTCAAGCAAATGCCTGAGGGTTCTCTTCATTGAACCCACAGGATGAAAAGATCTTCTGCACCTAGGAGGTAGTGGGGGTTGAACGACAAAGGCAAATGTTTGCCAAACCCTCACTACTGTGTCTCTTCTAGTCTTATATTAAAATATGGGATTGGGACAGTAGAAAGTGCTATAGATGGGATGCAGAGTTGTTTTATGGATCAGTTTGGCAAGACTTGTCTGTTGTCTGACACTGTGAGCCTAGGAAAGCTGTAATTAAAGTCAAGGGAGTCTCTCAGGATCTCTGATGCTTTAGAAGAAAACAACTTAATAGGGCTCCTGGAGCTCACGCTCCACTTATGTCTCAGCCCTTAGTTTGCTGTGAGAGACAAAAAAATAACACACTTAAAATGAGATTTCTTCTTCTTTTAAATATGTGAGGCTCTATCCTCCCTCCTTCTCCCCCCAAATGTTCTTACAGGGCTCAGCCTAGGCTCTTACCCTGTTCCTCTACACTCCTCCCCAGAGGGTAACTCTGTTGCATTGGAATAGGTATGCAATAAGTGTTTGACCAACGGATACAATTTTAACAAACTCGGTTAACCTCAACAGAAATATATGGTCTCATAATGTAATTATCTGGCTTGTGTGTGTCCCCCTTGATCACTAGCTCAAGGTAGCTGGCTAGTTGGAGATGCCCCAAGAAGTTGCGGTTCTGCAGAATAAGCTCACCAGACTGGCTGAGCGGTTAAGGAGCTGGAATTAATTTCCACAGGATGGGTGTCTGCGTGGATTTGATCCTGACTTCTGGCGAGTTGCTCTACACAGGTGACTTTTAGACCTGTGCCAGAATCAGCTCGGGAGAGGCACCGACCCAAAGAGAGCTGGATCCTCAGAGATGTCCCAAGAAGTTCCTGTTTCCTTGCGACAGCCTTCAGGGAGCTCTGGGATATCCGAGCAGGAAAGGCATTGGGCTTGCATTCCGGTAGGCATGTGGACTTGGGACCATGCTCCCTTGCCGTTCTCGTGGGAGAACCAGGCTCCTTATAGAGACTGACGAAACTTGAACTCTGGTAAAGCCTTTTTTATTTTTTTAATCACAGCATCTCTTGTGTTGTCTTTTACCACTCCAGCTGTTCTTGTTTTTCTTGAGCTCATTTTTTGACAAAGTGAGAGATATGCAGACATGGCAGAATTCAATTTTTATTCTTTTTGCATAATTTGGAAGGGTAATAACAATGTTTATTTGTAAGCTTTTTTAGCTATTTAATTTATTTTAAATTTTCACACGTGCATGAAATTATAGGTTTAAGCATGTTTTTATTTGGTATCTATTTAAATTTTCACATATTTGAGAAATTACCAGAGGGAAGCAAAACTTAATGACAGTAGGTTTTGATTTTATAAAAATGTGAGGTTTATTAACTGTTAAAACACAAATTGCGAACCTCACATGTCAAAACATAGAAAGTAAATATCTTGAAATAAAAAAAAATCATACCTGTTTTTAATATTCTCTCACTAGTCCATTTGTAACAAGCCTAATTCAAAAAGTCCAAATCACTGGATTTTGTCTCTGTGTTGTTCTCAAACAACATCAATTTTGTTTTACTTTGCCTTCGTGTAAACTTTATTATCGATGAAATTGTATTTTTGTTGGTGTGTGTGGTGAAATCATACATAGTACTTAACTCTTTTGAAATCCAGTTTTACTGACACGTACTGATAAAAATCTAATCTTTCTAAGCCTAGAGATAAACGTCTCTCCTAACAGCAGTTTTGCCTTTCACTTCAAATGGAATATGATCGGACCCCCTTTCTGAAGTTCAATTTAATCTACTACTCACCAGCAAATATTCAACTCTTTAAAAAGTTAATGGGTTTGTGGGTGGCTGTAAACGCAGAAAGAAATCCCTTGTTTTAAAACAGTCAGGCCAGTGGTGAGTTGTAATTACTGCTACCGATTATTTTATTATACCTAAAAATATGGACAAGTTAGGGCCAGACTTTCAAGAGTTAGGTAGCTGCAATTGCAGCTAGATGGTTCAAAAGGGCTCGGGGCTCCCATTTAGAAGCCTAAATAAGGACCAAGTTTTCAAGGGGTCAGCACTCCATAGTTCCCATTGGGGCACTTTGGGCTAGATTTTCAGAAGAGCAGAGCATCATACATAGTACTTAACTCTTTTGAAAGTCAGGCCACCTAGAGTATGCCTATACAGTAATTAAAAACCTGTGGCTGGTCCATGCCAGCTGACACGAGCTAATGGGGCTAAGGCTACAGGGCTGTTTAATGCAGTCACTGGCACGGGCCAGTGGTGGCTATCTAATTGCAGCGTAGACATACCCTTATTAAGATGCCTAAACAGGAGATGAGCTATTTCGAAAATCTGGTCTCAATTGTGGGTGTTGCATTCTTCTGAAAATTTTACCCTAGGTCATGGGTTTTTAGAAGAGTGCAGAACTAATAATGGGGCCTAGATTTTCCAAAGTGACTTGGACTCATCAATCACTTAAGTGCTTTTAAAAAAGTTACCCAAAGTCTATGCTAAACCACTTATTATTATTGTTACACTATCCCCTGTGTCCCTCCACCCTGGCCCACTTGTTTATTTTATTCACCCATTATATCATGTTGTCTATTGTCAGCTATGCGGAGAAGGGACTGCTATTTACTGTTTCTGTGCACTGCTCCTAGCACAATGGGAACCTGACCTTCTTGAGGCCAGTAGTGGCTTCTGCAGTATAAAGAACAAATAATAATTCCTGAACATGTATCACTTCTAAGAACACAACACAAGCCGGGGTAGAGATGGAAAATCTTTGATAGATCCAAAGGTCTGGAGGAGCCTCAAGAGATGTTTAATTCCAGGTTTCATATTTTCAGACTCAGTTTTCCCATCTTGTTTATCATCCTTAGGGTTCTCTAATAGATTGCCCACTAACCCACAGTCTTTGTAGGCATTCATTGGCAGGGGAGATCTTCTAGGATTTTCACTTCCTTCCTGTTCATTTCCCAGTTGACCCGTGTTGCGGGGACCCTTGCTCTGATCCGCATGAACCAAATGTATCTAACATTACAGACTGTCGACACTGTTCTGAGTTTTGGCCCAAACAATTGTTCAAAGTCACACAAGATGCTTCCTCTCCAATGGGACTGTGCTCTCGTTGCAGTGCTACTGGCCTCCTCTAGTCTGGGAAATGTAGGGCTGAACTTGGATCAAGAAACAACATTTTTTCTCTCATGATTTTGTTGAGTATTAAAAGCATATGCCTAGTTGTTTCTATTCCTTCTGAATAATTGGGAATCCTATACACTAAAGGCAGGACAAGAAGGCACCTGGAACAGTAACCTATTTAGGGATCAATCTAGCACCCAGTGGAGTAAATGGAAAGGTCCATTTGTCCATATTGTCAAAAGAGCTCAGGATATCTTTTGATAACCTGACCACTTAATGTAAATACTTAAATGAGAGCTCAGTTCTTCTTAAAATCTGGCCCCAGCAGAGGTAAAAGAACTTTAAAATCAGGCTCTGAGCTGTTTTGAAAATCTAGGTTTAACACTTCCTTAATGTATGAAATAATTTGGCTCAACCTCTTTAAGAAAAAAGGCTCTAATCCAGCAAAGCATGTATGCACGAGTGTAACTTTAGGCCTGTAAATAGACCCATTTGCTTTGAAGGGAATACCCACATGCTTAAAGTTATGTACTTTAAGTTGTCCTGCAGGGATTAGAACCCTTGGGCCAGATTTCTCATGAAAGCAGTCCTTGTAAAATAATAGTAGTTCCTAGTTCTGTTGGGGTTGGAATTACCATGGCACAGGACAGTCTCAGAAGTTCAGAGTGGTTTAACCAGGGGTGGCTCCAGGCACCAGCGCAGCAAGCGCGTGCCTGGGGCAGCAAGCCGTGGGGGGCGCCTTGCCGGTCGCTGTGAGGGCGGCAGTCAGGCGGCTTTCGGCATCGCGCCTGCAGGAGATCTTCCGGTCCCGCAGCTTCAGTGGCAATTTGGCGGGGGAGACACTGATGGCACGGCACCGGCGGACCTCCCGCAGGCGCGCCGCCGAAAGCTGCCTGCCTGCCGTGCTTGGGGCGACAAAAAACATAGAGCCGCCCCTGGGTTTAACTGAAGTTTTTGGCAGACACAATTAATATTTTATCCAAACAGGCTCACCCATCCTTTCTCTAATGTGTCCTCTCTGGGTACATATTTATAGTAGCATCCCATTGTACTGTAGCCAAGGATAAAAGACATAAGGTATATTTAGCATATAGATGTGAAATATAAGTATTAATGTTGTATCACAGGGCCTACAGGCCTCAGGCCTGTAAGATATTTCGCTTAGCTCAGGCCTCAATATAGTCTGACATGAGTAGCTGACCAATGAGTGACCCTATGTCACAAGATGAAATAGTTACAGGAACAGATGTGTTAACTTCTGCTATTTAGGAAATACCAATTGCAATGTACCGGTTAAAATCAGTTAGAATATTTTGGGGGAATTCTGCAGACTTAGAGTGTCAGCAATGTGCTAACCAAAAGTTGTTATGGTGAATGAATGACATAATGTTAATGAATATAAGGGGAACTAATAAGTTAGCCTATGAAAAATGGGGCATGCCAAACTTAGCGGAGTGTGGAAATATAGATAAGGAAAAGGGGTTGAAACCTTCATAAACAGTATGAAAACCAGTGGGTGTTAGTGTCACACATTATAAAAGCTATTTCTTGGCTTGCATGCCTTGGGAGATGCCAGGATGACACACACTGGTGATGATGAAGCGTATGAGGTAGATAATGACTCATACTCAGGGGATCCCCAGTGGGAAATGTGAGTGCGGGCTGAACACTTTGTACTATCTCTCTATGTGCTGTTATGTTTCAGTGTTTGTGGGACTGTTTATCTGCTTAGTGGATTTGTTAATAAAAGGACTTGTGATAAATTGCAATTGTTTCTCGTGTGCTCCTCAGGTCTCACATTCTAATAATATTGGTAATAATTTTCCTGATGCTGTAGCTGTTCAGCAGACCAAACTCTTATTGACCACTGCAATCTAAGAGATGAATCAATTTTCTACATGCAGATCCATCAATCTTTTAAAATCACAGATGTGTTACAATCCTTTAAACCAGCTGTATGGGCCTCCTGGTTTCCTCTGGCTTTAGTTTTCCATTCTCTCTTAAACTGGTTGAACTCTTGGGTCCTGATCCTGCAGAGAGCTCTATGTGTGTGGACAACTATATCCGCGCAGAGCCCCAGTGAAGATGAGCATGGGGACTAACTGTCTGTCTGGAGCTCAATGTAGGACTGGGGCCTTGCTCTGTTCATCGTGTCAAACACCACATGCTATCCATGATTCCCTTGCAATTTCAGATTGGTGAGTCTGTGACATCTTCTGTTATGTTCAGGGGGCAGCTTCATTGCCCTTCATCGTGTTTTATCAATTCTAAATCTCAATTCCCAAAGCACAGAAAGGTCATAAGTGAAATAGCTAGAAGTCCTTACAGCACCTATTGATGCCAAGCTTGATGCTTTTATAGCGCATCCTGACAGAACCACAGAAATTGTTACGGTAACTTCAAACAAAACTTCCAGCTGCTTCGTCTAGGAGCAAAATACAGCATGACCATCGTCTGAGCTGATGTGAGACTAATGATTGTGCACCTACAGACACTGGCAGGAGCCGTAGCTTCTTTCCTATACTAAATATCGGGAAAAACATGTGAAGGACGTATCTCCCTCATTTAGAATACCCATTTAAAGATTTTCCTTGTATGTAAATATTTATATAATCTGCCCCCACTAGATGGCACCCTGTATCTATTATATTGGCCCATGTAAGCACACAAATTGCTGGGATGTGAGCCCAAGTAAACATTTGTATACTACCATTTTAGCTGGATGGCCACTTCCAGCTTTCCTCCCATAGGGCTATCGATATACCTGAATGACCATACAACACCATTTTCATATTTGACATTAAAAACTGCAACTTTATCACTCACGAGTAAAATACATTCCATACAACACCCCGGCCCCACCATTAGTCCTTGTACCAAGTTAAGAGTGGCAAATTAATGCGTCCTCAGATTATATTCCTTTCAAAATCAGCTCCAGCAGCTCCCCTCCTTCTCAGGGTGGAAAGGGATTTTCTATTATTCTCTGATAGTTTCTGAAAATCTGGCCTATCCATTTAGGGGACTAGATGGAAGTTGAGCTCTTCTGAAAATCTGGTCTTTTAGCTAGGTGCCTAAATGGGAGCAGTTGGGTTCTGTGTTTTTTTGAATATATGACTCTTGGTTAATCAACAGTATAGATCCAGCAGCATGGTTCCATTACGGAACAACACAAGGAGCAAAGTTATGGTGATCCTGCACAATTGAAGTGAATAGGAGTTCTGTCATTGACCTCAGTGGGAGTTGGGAGTGGGAGGTTCAAGAATATGTGAGTTACAGTTATTCACTAAAGGATTGCATGGCAGTGGAGAACAGGCTAGATTCCTTAACCATTCATTTCCAGGCTTGCAATTAAGACACTTGAAAACTCTGCTCCATGCGTGTTTTAAAAATCCAGGTGTTCTTTGAAAAAAATGGGTTTGCTCTGGTATCTTGACCAAGAATTTCCCTTCCGTTGAGGTGTTCAGCATGCTATGTAGCACCTTGTTGCATATTGGGGGTGTCGTTCATACAGAGAGTATGTGTCGCCATCAGGATGAAAGGTGATATATCAATTAACACTTAAGGCTTGTCTACACATACTGCACTGCACCGATGCAGCTGCGCCTATGTAGTGCTTAGTGAAGATGCTACATATGCTCATGAGAGCGCTTCTCTCATTGGTGTAGATACTCCACCTCCCCGAGAGGCAGTAGCTATGTCAACAGGAGAAGCCCTCTGTTCGACTTAGTGCTATCTACACCAGGCGTTTGGTCCATATAACTGGATGTTCCACATCCCTGAATGACATAGTTATACTGACATAAGTCTGTAGTGTAGACCAAGCCTTAGACCAGGTCTACACCACCACTTACTTTGGCATAACTTATGGTGCTCAGGAGTGTGAATAAGCCACCCCGTAAGCGACATAAGTTTCACTAACCTAAGCGCTGGTATGGACAGGGCCATATTGATGGGAGAGTTTCTCCCGCCAACATAGCTCCTACGTCTCGCAGAGGTGGATTTATTATGCTGAAAGGAGAGCTCTCTCCCCTTGGCATAGAGTGTCCTCACTAGACACACTACAGTGGCACAGCTGCATTGGTGCAATTGTGCTGATGTAGCGCTTCTAGTGTAGATTAGCCCTTAGATTACAAATACCCTGAAAACTACTATTTATTCCAAGACGCTCAAGGAGACTGATGCTAAAGTCAGCTTCAATACCAGTGATTCTACTCTGTTTCTGTTTTAGGGATTAACAATGGAGATCCTTTATTTGGAATTTAACGTTTTGGTTTTACAGATGTCAGAATGGAATCCAACTCGGCTTTGTGCTGTATCAAGGAAGGATGGACCAGGGGTTTGGGTGCTGGCCTGGGATTTGGGAGACCTTGGTTCAGTTCCTTACTTTGCTATAGACTCTCTTAGGAAAACCACAAAGCATAGGTCTATGTTGCTAAAAAAACTCTGCAACTTCAAGTCTTAGACCCAAAGCCCTTGTGGGGGTCCCAGTAGAGGGCTAAAAATAGCATTGCTATTCCCATTACAGGTCTGAGACCCACTGCTTTTGCTGGGTTTCAAAGCCTGAGCTCTAGCCCCAGTGGGAACATCTACACTGCCATTTTTAGCCCCATGAGCAATCGACCTGGGCTCTGAGACTCACTGTTTTTTTTTTTTCCTCAGAGTTGCTGTATATGTACCTTAGACAGGGATAACATGAGTAAAAAGTCAACAACAATTCTTGTTCTACAGTAGCTTTGCAAAGGGGGCAGACTGGATGAACAAAAAGCTGTCACCTTTACACAGTCACTCACTTTTCAGAGGAGAGCCCCACTTGAAAGTGGCACACAAATTGTTTAACATTTCAGAGCCATCGGGTTTTTCCCCCCCTGCAACCCTTATATATTGTTTGTTATACACCAGTTAGGTTCCATTATGCTTGCAATGCGATTCTTTTCTTGTCCTTGTCATTTCTTCAATACCCTTAAAAGAATAAAAACATATCTGAGAAACCCCACCCTGTGTCAACAAAGTGCTTTTGAACCACTGGCCAGTAAATGTCAGGCAAATAAACAGATCAATCCTGATAAAGTGCAATACGAGAGAGAGAGAGTAGTTTTCTGCAACTTTTGCTCATTAAATATATTTCTGGGGGGGAAAAGTCTCAATTCTGCTCTAAGTACTATTTTTGTTCATTTGTTTAACATATACTCTAGTACGTAGGGCTCTGGAGTAGGATTCAGAAGTCCTTGGTTATATCTCACTGTTTTGCTGTGTGATCCTCAGCAAACATTTTCACCTCACTGTGTCCCGTCCCATCCCATCACTTGTCTTAGCTGCTTAGGCTTACAGCTCTCCATAAATCCCAAGGCCATAAGGGAATTCACTCTGCCCATGATGAGTTACCTCAACTATTTCACCACATCTTCAATCTAGTATTGAAAAGCTATTGTGTTCCTTTCAAACCAATGTCTATCCTTGTCAGTTTGCTCCCTCCATTCAGAAATGACATGGCCATTAAAATCCAATGATGATGGACCATCCCCTCTTTATTGTGAATTCAGTGATACATGCCAAGAGTTCTGAAGAACCTATGGTGGATTTTCCATTTTTTGCAGTCTTCAAATCAAGACTGGATGCTTTTCTGGAAGATATGTGTTGACCAAACACAAGTTATTGGCCTCTGTACAGGGACAATTAGATGAAATCTCAAGATTGGTGGTATATCGAGGTCAGACTAGATGTTCTAAGGGTCTCTTCTGGCCTTAAACTCTATGAACTCACTGGTACAAGAATCAAGGTGGCTGAATGTCCTGGTCTCAAATGACATGGATCATCTGTGAGCTGTGAAATTAAAGGAGCAGTGCTCAAACCGTGTCTCGCTTGCAATTTGTTAGGAACCCAAGAGTAGCACCAAATCTGTGTACAAATCTAAGTACTTTTTAAAATGCAAATCTACTTCTTTTCTATTCAGGCTTTAGACTATGCAGATCCTTGATATGCTAGTCCCTCTCCTCCACAACAATTTTGTGGCTAAAACTACCACTTTCTCCATGAATATGTCCCTTCATTGCCCTGCCATAGAGGTTACTCACGATGAACATATCTGCATACATGTTTAATATGGGCCAAATCTTCCAGTGCAGCTACTTCAGTGATTAAGGTGTGCAGGGTTTACCTCTATAAAGAAAGCAGAAAAATCAGACCCAAACACGAATCATGAGATTTGGAAAAGGTCTGCATATCTGCACTTCAGAACATGGGGTCAACATAGTGACCCCATGTGTGATTTTTATTAGTGCTCTTACAGTATTGCCAGGAAGCACCAACTATGATTAGAGCCCTATTGTGCTATGTACTGTTCATAGACATAATTAGATAGTCCCTGCCCAGAGGTTTCTACCATAAACAGAAAAGATAGACACAGTGAAGTGAGGAGAAACAGTGATTCAGGGCAGTGCAATGCCGGTTATCTAGGGTGTATGGTTTTCAGAGATTTTTAAGACCAAAGAGAACCATTATGATGATTTAGTCTGACCTCTTGCATAAAACGGGCCATAGAATTTCACCCAAAATTCCTGCAAAGAGTCCAGTAATCTGAGGTTCTAAGCACTGAAATAAATAAATGCAATATGTTGTGAAAGGAGTCTTAAGTGACCACCTAAGATACTGACAAAAATAAGTTGTTTTATTTATCTTGTAATCAAGCTGGAGCAATATTGAATATACCTTTGGAGACATGTTAGGGTGATCTCTGAAGACATGCTTCACCTGTCATAATGTATTCACACAATATAGAAGTATAGTCTCTTGTATAGGTTTCCCTGCATAGCTTGCAGCATGCATGGTAGCATCTGGTCTTAAAGGCATAGTTTTCAAATAACCTATTGCACTTGTGCAGTGCTGCCTGTAAACAATCGCTCTCTCAACTTCCAGGGTGATGCCAGTTTTCAAAATTCCTTGTTACATGAACAGACACATCTGAGATGAGGACATGCCAATGTTTTGGCCATGTGTGCAGCACAGAAGTTTTGAACATACTACACATTGAAACATCTTTTTGGGTTTTGCCTTTTGTCCCTCTCTCTTTCAGCAAGGCCCGAGAGTAGCCAAGGTGTCAATCATCTCTTCACTGTCCTCCCCTCCTTCCTGTCCCAGGTACTACAGTAACAAAGCTAACTATCATTACAATTAGAAAGCTTTTCACAATAGCTAACCTAAATCTCCCCTGCTGCAGATGAAGCCCGTTACTTCTTATCTTACCTTGAGTGGACATGAGGAAAAACTGATCACCATCCTTTTTATAACAGCCCTTATTATATTTGAAAACTTATCAGGTACACTCTTAGTATTTTTGCTCAAGTCTAAACATGCCCAATATTTTTAACCTTTCCTCATAGGTCAGGGTTTTTAAAAACTTTTTATCATTTTTTGCTGATGTTTTCTGGACTTTCTCCAGTTTATCCACATCTTTCCTAAAGTGTGATGGCAGAATTGGGCACAATACTCCAGCTGAGGCCACACCAGGGCTGACTAGAGCAGGACAATTGCCTCCTGTGTCTTACATACAACATTCCTGTTAATAGACCCCAGAATGATATTAGCCTTTTTTTTTGCAATTGCATCACATTATTGCAGATCTCCTGCTTGCATTCCTGGATAGAGATGCAGAAGGAACTATTTGCACCCATGCAAGTTGCTGAAATTTTGACCATAAACAGAGCTGATAAAAAAAAATGGAATTTCCATCCCACAGGAATTTCTGATATTGTGAGATTTTTTTCCTTCTCAAATTGGAATAAAAAGTTGAAATATCAATTTTTTTCACAAAACAAAAACTATGATAAATGATTGATATAACAATGCCAACTCATTTTATTTTGGCTTGGTTTGACATTTAAACTACACCTACCTGAAGCACTGCTGTGCCTCATCGAAGTTGCATCCTCATGCCACTATTATCCTCTATGGGCTCCCTGATCAGAGTACAGCTCCCATGCTGAAATGCAGCAATGCAATTTGCATACTGCACCATAGTGGATCAATGACACCTTAATGTTGATCTGATCTTGAAATGTAACATTTCATTTTAGTTTTCCTGATGGAAAATCAGAAAATGTCACCCAAATCCACATTTTCCTATGGAAAATATAGATGTTGAGGAAACCATAATTGCTGCAAATTTTATTGATGGAAAATGAATGACCAGCCATCACCCTCAGTGATCCATGCTTTAGTAGGTCTGAATTAATGCTGAATATAACTTTTCCCAATTTAATTTTATTTTGTGTGTGTGCGTGTGTGTGTGTGTATATATATATATATATATATATATATACACACACACACACACACACGCACACAGGCATGTATATATACATGCCTGTAATTGTACAGTATTATTCTTGCTTGGAAGAATAAGTTATTTCATGACTTTATGTGGCCAAGGATTTCTGTTAAGAAGTTCTGGCTAGAAAGACGCTAGAGGGATGTGTTGTATTAATTTTGATTAACTATGTGGGCCCAAAGAGTCAAAGGTGTTAACATAACCTTGCCACTGTCCAACATTAAACAGTTTTAAATAAGGTTCAAGATTTGGTATACAGAGACCCTGGCCTGCTTGGTACCATGACGAACACACAATTACATGTATTGTTTTTAACCTTTTATTAAAGATACAGAAAAGAAGGAAACAGTTAAAGAATTTGAAATGTCAAGTATTAACTAAGGCTTTTATTTTAACAATGTCACTTGTTCCCCCCTCCTTCTAACTGTAGAATCCTTAGAAGGAAGCCCGACCCCCACCATTTGAAAGTCTTTAAGATGGTGTTAAAGATGGTAATTGTGACGTTGCACCCCATAATGCTTTATGGAAATATGCTTATGAATGTATATATGACATAACTGGAATATGTTTAATGCTACATATGCCATGTAACATATCTCTGTAAAGGTTATGATCTACTGAATCTATTCATCCTATTTGTATGCATGTATCATTTTTGTATTTGAAGTTATTAATATTGGCTGTGTGCTTTTTTGATATTAAGTAGCCTTAACAAGGCATTTGGTCAGCTTCTTAAGGTGCCACAAGTACTCCTGTTCTTTTTGTGGATACAGACTAACAAGGCTGCTACTCTGAAACCTTCTTAAGAAAGGAATTTGCAAGTTAAATTTCCAATCAAGAAACACTTAATAGACAAGGGAACCTTGGAAGACTCCAATCCACATAAGAAGTCTACCTGGGGACATTCAAGGTAGCATGTAAGTAATGGCTGCCACTTGTAAGGAACCGAGTCATGCATGGACATGTGACTTGCCCATATGACTCCAAAACTCCATCTCGGAGCTGGATTCTGCATAGGAGAGAGGATGGGGTCTCCACCCACAAGAGAAAATCTATTTAAGTCCCTGAGAGACCCCTCCATTTTGTCTTCAGCTGGCTCAAGAGATAGCCTCTCCACCCCCAAAGGATACCGGAAAGAAACTGGAACAAAGTACAGTAACCACAGGGGTGTGAGTGATTGCTGGACCCAGACTAGAAGGAGGCTAGTCTGTAAAAGAAACTTCTTGGGACATCTCTGAGGGTGAGATTTTATCTATATTCAGCTTTCTTACTGTATTAGGTTTAGACTTGCATGTTTTATTTCATTTTGCTTGGTAATTCACTTTGTTCTGTCTGTTATTATTTGGAACCACTTAAATCCTACATTTTGTATTTAATAAAATCACTTTTTACTTATTAATTAACCCAGAGTATGTATTAATACCTGGGGGGAAGAAGGGGCGGGGCAAACAGTTGTGCATATCTCCCTATCAGTGTTATAGAGGGTGAACAATGTATGAGTTTATCCTGTTTAAGCTTTATACTGGTAAAACAGATTTATTTGGGGTTTGGACCCCACTGGGAACTGGGCATCTGAGTATTAGAGACAGGAACACTTCTTAAGCTGTTTTCAGTTAAGCCTGCAGCTTTTGGGGATGTTGTTCAGACCTGAGTCTGGGTTTGTAGCAGGCTAGGATGTCTGGCTCAAACCAGGCAGGGCACTGAAGTCCCAAGCTGCCAGGGAAAACGGGCTTAGATGTAGTCTAGGCATATCAGGTGGCAGTTCCCAAAGGGCTTTCTGTGATCCAACCCGTCACAGTAATAACTGACCTTTTTTAGGGAAAAGCGTAGAAGTTAGTTGAGATGAACTGGATCTGTTGCTGTTGTTGTGGTTAAAGTCTGATCCCATTTCCCAGAAGACAAACACACATTAGAGGGGAGAGGAAGAACAGCAAAGAGAGAAAATGCAGCTTCTGTCTCTGGTGTTGACTCTCACTTGCAACCTCACTGCTGGGGGAAAAAAGGACATGACACACGAGCTTGCTAGCTGCTCCAAAACCTGGCAAACTTGTAGCAATGTCAGGCTATTTAGGGCAGTGGTTCTCAACCAGGGGTACGTCTTCCAGGGAGTACATCAACTCATTTAGATATTTGCCTTGTTTTATGACAGACTACATATAAAGCATTAGCAAAGTCCATGCAAACTAAAATTTCATACAGACAATGACTTGTTTATACTGCTCTCTATACTATACACTGAAATGTAAGTACAATATTTATATTCCAATTGATTATTTTACAATTATATAGTAAAAATATCAGGACATCTCTCAGGTTCAGGACAATGCAAACGCAGTGGTGTACAGTGGTTACTCTGGAGACTGGAGGGGTGGTTATCATTCATAGATTCCAAGGCCAGAAAGGACCACTGTGATCATCTAGTCTGACCTCCTGTATAACACAGGCTGTAGAATTTCGCCAAAATAATCCCTAATACACATCTACGTAAATGATGATTAAGCAATGGTGTTGGAAGACAACTGCTGCTTCTTCTTAATTTCCTCTCAAAGTCTTTTATTTGGGCTATTCCATCTATCACTCCAAAAGGGAGTGATAGGGGGAATAGCCCATCCCCTCATTATTGTTTCCACCAGTTTGGCCTAATTTCTAACACACCAATTTTGCTTTACTGATTTCCGATCCCATACTTCCCTTGTTTATAAGTCATGCTCTTGACACAGTCCCTGAATTATATCAGTAGCCTGTTTGCTTGGATTAATTCAGTCTTTTTGTCTCCCTTTTTTTCACCTTTTCCCATCAACATTTATTGTTATATGTGATTGGAATATTTGTAAACTTTTTTCCCCTTTTCCTACAGTTGAGTTCACAATTAGGGAAACTTTGTAGGCTTAATTATTACCACAGATTCCAAACACTGAGGCTATGTCTACACTACCACGGTAAATCGACCTATGCTATGCAACTCCAGCTACGTGAATAACGTGCCGTACCTGAGGTCGAGTTACTGCGGGGTCTACACTGCATTGGGTCGATGGGAGAAATTCTGCAATTGACTTACCTTACTCTTCTCGTCGGGGGTAGAGTACAGGGGTCGACTGGAGAGAGATCTGCTGTCGATTTGCCGAATCTACTAAATCGACTGCTGGTGGATCGATCTCAGAGCGTCAATCCCGGCTGTAGTGTAGACATAGCCTGATTTAGAGTAAATGGCATTTGCCATCAAGTATTCTCTTGAGTGGACATTTAGTCAGGATACGTTTCTTTCCTGCCCCTTAAAATCTGGCACCTTGTGAAGGAGGACTCACTGCTGCAGTGCCCCTTGGTGACCAGGTGTCATGTAGCAGCTCTCTCCCCATCTAGTACCACCCTGCTAGTGGCCATCTAGTCCTGTGATTGTCCACTCCATTCTGTAACTCAGGCCTCTGGCTAGGTCACAATTTAAGCCCACCCCTTCCGGGGGTAACAAAGTCCCACAAATAAAAAAACAGTGTCCTTATAGCACGTGTCTGGCCTCAACTATGGGCCTCAGAATCCTTGCATCCCTTTGGCCCAGGCCTTATCTTTGTATTCTTTATGCCACCTTCCCTAATGGCTGGTAGGGGAACCAGGGGCCTCTCACTATACCAGGTTCCAGCCCAGGGACCCTATAACCAGCAGTCAAGATCTTCTCCACACAACTAGCTGTTGCATCCCTGAGTTTCTTCCTACCCAGCCTTTCTCAGGGCTTCTCTCCCCACAACCTCTCTAGGCTTACCCTTCTTTTAGGACCTGGACTCTCAGGGCCTTGCCCTGGAATCCCCTAACAAACTCCCAAACTAACTGTATAAACTTAAATCAACTTCTGCTCTCCTCAGGCTTGTCCTTTTAGGGCTCTTAAGTTTCCCTTTCTCTATTCCTCCTCTGAATATTTTCCAGAACTCTCTTCCTGAAAGTCTGGATCCTGTCCTTTTATTAAGACTCACCACTTGAGCCTGCTTACCTTCCCAGCTGGTTCGTCTCTTCCTCGGCCTACTGCCAGACTTCTCTGTTCCAGAGAGGTTTCCAAGGCCAACTCTCCCCTGGGGCTTCCTCCTGGACCGTCCAGGTCTGCCTATGCACTAAATCCAGAGAGTGAATACACAGTTCCTCACTCTCTACCTACTCTCAACTTCCTGCCTTTATAATCACTTTTCCTAGTTGGTCATCATTATCAATTAAACTCGCCCCATTCTCCGGGTGCAGCCAGGTAACATAATTGGCCCCTCAGGCCCACATTAACACTTTCAGAGCCTGTGTGGGGTGCACCCCCAATCACACACCTACTTAGGGCTTGTCTACACAATGCCTCACCCTGGACGATGTGGGGGTGTGACTTGTGGAGTGGTCTAATGTGTTGAGCTCTAATTGCCTTGTGTAGATCTTGCTGATGGTAACTAAAAGATACCTACTTCACGGTAATGTAGCCCTGACTTAAATGAGACTATGTCAATGTGAACCAGATAATGTTTAGTTCATGCCAGCAGAGTCTACCCAGGGCAGTTAGACTACAGCAAGTTAGAGCACTCTACAGTTCACACCCCCATTGTCTGGACTGCAATGCCGTGTAGACAACTCCTTCGTGTGCAGAAGGATTTAGAAAAGATCTGCAAATAATAAATCATTTTATTAATATAATTAAAGAACTAAGGAATAGAACAACTAGGTGTCCCTCATCCCTTCAAGTTATCTCTGGCAAAGTCATTATAGAAGGGAAGGGCATGACAACAATATACAAAGACAGAAGAAGTTGGGGGAACTGCATAAAACGAGACATTAATATATGTTTGGTAGAGACTGGGTACAACAGGGCAAATCCTGCAATCTTCTGAGTCACAGGAGTGATCGCATTGGGTATAAGGACTATTCATGTGCTAGACAATTTGGAGGATCAAGACCAATATCCACAGAGCAGTATTCTATTGTCATGAAGAAAAATATTTTGGCAGACCTTTGGTTCTCCACAAATAGAATGGGATGCAAAAGAAGACATTGTTAATTACTACTTGGCAGGTCCTGCACCATGCAAGCCATTTCTTCAGGCTAACATTCACTGAGCTAACGTTCACTGACAGACAGAAAGTCAGTTTAATGGTGCTGCCAAAAAAGGAGTCATCAAAAACGATAGCCTTCAGGTGTGTTTGGCATATCCTGGTACAAAGGTGAGAGCTTTGTGTGCATGAGGAAAACATTAAGAGAATTTCAGAAAGCTGATTTTATGGAAGGTTTTAAATCAAAAATGGAAAAGTTGGTCTGATGCTGCTTTAAATTGTTTTTGAATGGTAAAGCACCCTGGGACTTCTCTTGCATGAAGAATACTATCTCAGTGTTCTTTATTGTTGTAATTTCCATGGAAATTAACATGTACTTTCTTGGTTATCTGTAACCACCTAACTCCCTTTGAAATACAGCCACTGAGGTACCATACATCTAGATTTGATCTACTTTATCGCCTGAATTTCCTGTAAACTTCTGTTTCTCCTCCTCCCTTGCCCCCACAATCTGGAGCTGTAGAAGCTAATGCCAAGGTGAATTTTAAAATCAACAGATGTTTAATGCAGTTGTCTACTTTTCTATGCTATTCTGTACAGGCTATTGTATTGTACTCATCACTGTAGTTTCTGAGCACCTACCAAAAATGCATTAAACAACATGACTTAATACCTATCATGTGTGATTCGTTCTTTCTCTGAAAAGCAACTTTGGGCTGGCTGTTGAAATGAACAAGCATGTCTCAGGTCTTGTGTCTCATTTTGGGCTCCGTTCTGTCACTTTTATTCACCCTGACTAGTACTTTCCACCCCCACACACTGTTCCATTGGCTTCAGTGAGATGATTTGTGAGGGGACTGCTAGGTGATATTTGAAATAAGGAAAATCTTTTTATTATTCATTTTGGATTATATTTTAATACACTAGAAAAGGCAAAACGGAATGAATTGAAATCATAACATCAAAACAAAACATTTTTGCCTTATTGAAACAACATGTTTCAACATTATCAAAATGAAATGAGAAAGTCCAGACAACTAACTGGAAATTTCATTGAAATTGGCATTGAATATTGCTTTGAAATGGACACATTCCCATTAAATGTTTCAATATTGATGAAAGCTCATTTTCCAACAGAAAACTGTTCTGTTGAAACTTTTTCAGCACATGGAATTTTTCTTCATTTTTTTTAAATGTTATTCTACCATGTTCCTTTGCTTTGCATCATATACTCTGGAGATGAATATCACCAACACACTGAGTGTGTTTCTGTGTATGTATATGTGAATAATTTTAATTCAGTCTACTTTCTTCAAAATTTTAACATCTGGTTTATTCATCTGATCAAATTGATTGGATACAGGATTTTTCTATCCCCAAACATTTGGGTAATGTTGCTGTGTGTTTGTAAACAGCTGCTACACTCAACCTCACAGATGGCTATTTTAAGTGGTGAATGACAGAAAAATATATGCACGTGTGAATGTAATTTTCATGTGCAGGTGCAATAAGTGTGTGTGTACAAATACAATGTTCAGTTGTGTGTGCCACCTTCTCAAAATTATCATATCACACAAGAAGAAAATTTAGAATGGCATAAAATTTAATAAAAGCAACAGAGGGTCCTGTGGCACCTTTAAGACTAACAGAAGTATTGGGAGCATAAGCTTTTGTGGGTAAGAACCTCACTTCTTCAGATGCAAGTGAGGTTCTTACCCACGAAAGCTTATGCTCCCAATATTCTGTTAGTCTTAAAGGTGCCACAGGACCCTCTGTTGCTTTTTACAGTTTCAGACTAACATGGCTACCCCTCTGATATAATTTAATGATGATCAATTTGTTTTACTTTTATTTCATGGATTCAGAGCAGGGCAGCATTCTTTGTATCACAGAATTGCAACTACCAGTGTGTGTGACCTGAGACATGTATGCAGCATAGCTGTATCACTCCCAGGATATTAGATAGACAAGGAGGGTGAGGTAATATCTTTTATGGGACCAGCTTCTGTTGGTGAGAGAAACAAGTTTTGAACTACCTTTCCCAGGCCTGAAGAAGAGCTGTGTGTGGCTTGAAAGTTTGTCTCTCTCACCAACAGAAGTTGGTCCAATAAAAGATATTACCTCACATGCTTGTGACCTAACACATGTCACTTAGCCTCTGTACCTCATTTACCCAGCTGTAAAACTGTCAAATTTACCTCACAGGGGGGTAAACAGATTAGTCAGAGACACAGATTATCTATCTATCTATAATGTAAATGACTCACTACTGAACAGTAGCCATCTCTTGTGTAGAATGGCTTTGGTTTAAAAGCAAACTGCAGTATTATTCAGCATCTTAGAAATAGGAAATGAGAAAGAATGCCATATCCAACTCATCTTTCCCTATAGATTAATATACTGTACACTGCCATTCAGAATTTTCCATAAGAAGAACTTAAAGTAGCCTTAATTAAAGTTGCTTTATTCATTCATCAAAGTGGCATAGAATTCAAAGGGAATGATTGCTAGATTCTCTGCTTATTTTCTCTGGTGGTGTAACTTAATTTAGTGTTAATGTCAATTAGGTATCTTCAACGGCTTTGACATTTTATGCTTGACAAATTGATGATGGGTTGGTAATGCAGTACACTTTTCATTATCAAAAGCCTTTCTTTTTGGAAAGGCTTTTAATTGCTACCTACTTTAGCCAACATGGATTTTACTTTTGATTAAAACAGTCACTGAGATCTCAAAATACTCAACATGCTCTATTTGAATTTAATTATTTTTAACTGCATTTAAGGATAAGGAGAGTGGAGAAGAAGTTTCAGTTTTATACCTAGTAACAGATGCTCTGACTTTAATATTAAGCTATGATTAATTAGGAAATTCTCATTTAGATAATAAATGTTTCCTCTGAAGTTTATGGAATATATTCTGAATCAACTTCAAGACACTCTGTTTTCACCAAGCATAAAATTATTAAGACCCAAATTAACAACCATATGTTGGATTTCTTACCTTTATCCATAGTAATTTTGTTTTGGGGATAATGCTAAAACAGTTTAAGTCACCATTGTTTCCAACAGAACCCTAGGCTCCAGTTAAAGTGCTGTTGCCAAAAAAGAAGTAACTCTAGACATGTCATCTGTGGTTCCTTCTCAATGACTTCCAGGTCAAAGTTCCTAAATCTACGTGTCAAAAGTTCATCTTTATATCTGTCAGTGCTGCAAACATTGCCCATGATTTTAAAGTGAGGTTGTGTTCCTTTTGTTTTCTCCCTCCCCATCAGTAACAGAGTTTCTAAAATTAAAATATAGCCAAACTTCTCAGTGATGATGCACAAAAGAGTATATAATGCAATTTGCTCTTTCACTCTTCTATTGTCTCTATGGGGTTAATGAACCTCATTTCTGATACCTCCACTAGGACCTCCCTTAAGTTGCTTCTTAAAACATACTGCTTCAAGGAATTTTATAAACTTTAGTCTTATCTCCCATGAAAGTCAATGGACCTATGCCAATTGACAAGACTGAGGGTCTGGGCTATGCATTTCTAAAATGTGCAGTCATCCAGAAATGTGCATTACTCACCAGAATGATACTCTTCATCCTCATTCTCCTAAGATGTGTCATCTACTCATGTTATTGTCTTCACTTAGATTGTTAGTGCTTCAGGACAGGAACTCTCTTTATTTGATTGAGTGACCATCTAGGGTAGTACCTAAGTAATAGATAATAACAGAAGTATAATCTGGTTGTGTCCAAAACTCAAGATATGACTTAAAAACATAAAATGAGGAGATAGTTGCAAAAGGCAGTTTCTGAGTTACTTTTCTGACAACAATTAGCATTTCTAAGACATTGAGATTTGGTAATTCTGGTCACCCAGGGAGAGCAAAGGTTAATTCTGATCACCCTTGCAAATGTTCCAATCAACTCATTAAGCAAAGAACTATTAATAATCTTAAAACTGTTGGTTTTCTTTTAACATAAAGATTTTATGCCTGTAATTTTTAGTTCTACAAGCTACCTACAAAAGTTCTTTTTGATTAATTGTTCCAAGCAATGTGATACATGAAAATGTTTTTAACATGCATTTATTTAATTATAACATAAAGCATGATCTCTGATTAAAGGTTAGGGAGTTTCAGCTCATAAAAGGTAGGAATTAAATTCTATATATTGTTGTCAGATGCTGGCTGTGAGGGTGTGTGTTCTTTCAGTGTGCTGTCCCAGCCAGGGCTGTCCCTAGGTGGGCGCAGGGCCCGGGGCAGAAGAGACGGATTCGTCTCTTCCAAGACTGACCATGCTGGCCAATCGAACCGGCCTGCGGGGCCTCCCAAAGTGTAGGGCCCAGAGTTGGGGGGCCCGGGGCAGAAGTGACAAATTCGTCTCTTCTAGGACCAACTGTGTTGGCCAATCGCATCAGCCTGTGGGGCCCCCTAAAGCACGGGACCTGGACTGGTCGCCCTGATTCACCCTACCCAAGGGACGACTCTGGTCCCAGCTCTGCATAGATAGCGGACACAACAGACCTCAATAGAACTGCCCACAAAGGCCACGAGACTTGGTTTAATAATGAAGTCATCCAGCCTGGTTTTTTGCCGATGAAGCACGGTATTAGTGCCCTATACATGCTACAAGTACACTTAATGCAGTATACCCTTGACAATGGACACAGCTCCTTGAATGGCGGGATTTTCCATTCCCCCCTAAGCTGGCCAAATACACTCCCCCTGAGGCTCCTTTTTATACTCTGATAAAAACAAATTACATATTGCCTCTCTGACGTAGCTTTTACTGCCCCTCTGACATGGTTAATTACCACCTTTTACCTTGTACATGTTGGTCCAATCAAAACATCTCTATCCATCACCCTATCATCCTGACCTTATCTTTAAGAGGAGTCAATGTGTCCCTGTATCATCTTCGGGGACTGTGTTTAGACCATAACTCTGAACTGGGACATTCTGGTACCATCCTTCTGGAATGTGTGTGGTTTTGCAATATCAGCCCTGTTCTTGCCAGGTTATATGAGTATGCTCACAGCCTGATTTTGCTAACTTTGTTTTATGTCAGCAAGGCTTGACCACTACTTTAGTTCAGGCCTCAGGCCTCATACCAGGCCTCTTATACACAGTTTCATGTCTCAGGCTCTCTCTTTCTACTGCATATATTAATATCTATGCTAGAATGGCAATTCATCGATACTTGTAGAGAAAGTCCACTGCAGTATCTGTGGATACAAGACAGATAAGTATCTGTCTGAGATGCTGTACATAGAGTTGCATTATGTATTCCTGTTAATCAGAATGGTCAACAGGCCAAATTTTCAAAATTCGCCTTCTACATACAGAGCAAACCCCTGTCCCCATTGGACCCAATGGAATTTTTTGCTGTTAACTTCAATAGGGCCATAATTGCATACAGAATGTACCAATCTCTCCTCTGTATGTCTTCAGGTGGGTACAAACTCTCATTTCTACACAAAAAATGTAGGGTTTGACTACAAAAATGAGGCAAACAGTTTACAGAACTTGGCTGGATGTGTTGTTCCCTGGACATTGAACCAGAAATATACACTGAGGTGGACTAAGAATCAGCACAGCAGTACATTTCACTAAGAACTTTCTTTCTCCTTGGCCAATGTGGTATGTCTCACCTATAAGAGGACTCCTGTTTCACAAAAATTCTACCATCAGCTAAACAGCTTTCTAAATGGCATAATGAAAGCAATATATCTGACTCGTCCCCTATTAAAAATACTACAGTATAATATAACTGCAGTGTTAATGAATGGTTACCTCTATGACTTTTAGATTGTTGTGACTTTCTCTGACTCTTTTATGTAAAGAAGAAGCAGGAGGGAAAGGCTTAGGCCTGAATGCACAAAAAAGAATTAGGTCCGTAGGTCCCTATTCTGGGACCACTGTGATGCACAAAACTCCCTCTTAACTTTTTGTAGGTGCCTAAATTCATTCTGTGCCTGTGTGCAGTAAAAGTTCCCTGTGTTTCTGCTTCTGAGAATACACACTTCTGCCTCCTTCTAGGTGCCCCAGCTACGGTGATTCAGAAATCAGGGTAAGACTGGCATTCCTCTACCTAAGTTGCATTTGGGGCCTGAGCTGGTAGGTGACCTACGAGGAAGAGGAGAAAGACAAAGGCTTCCCTCATAATGTTTAGGCCTGTGGTTCAGATACTCATCTAGGATCTTTGTGTCCCCGCTCTGCCTGAGAGGGAAAAGGGATTGAAACAGGGCACTCACCACTGGGATATGGGATAATCTGGGGCTCCCTCAGTCTCTCCTGTTGAAGCTGATGCACTCTGGATAAATAATGAAAGAGTGAGTGGAGTAGGGGGACTGAAGACTGTGTGAGTGATCTACTCATTAGCTATGGAATCATTTTCATTCTTGTGGTCTCTCTCTGAGTCATTTTGTGAAGCCCTTAGAGATTCATAGATAAAAGACACTATTGAAGTGCCCAGTATTATAATTTTTATTTTTTCTTCAGATAAGGAAGTTAAATCCGATGTATCCAATTGGCTCATTAGAGAAGAGCTCTGTTTTGAAGTTCCTCTAAGAAGCCCCAGAAATTAAAAAGAACAGAGGGATTATCTACTCATGTATCAAGGGTGATGTGGCTGGGAGGGGGAGAGAAACAATGTCAAATGATAAATTATTTCTTCAAAAAACAAAATACCTCTGTGCACCCATGTTCTCTTGACAGACTGCATATAATCAACCCGTGACATTTATACTTCTCAGAGTCAAGGCCAAAAGACAGTAATTTAGAACCAGTAAATCAGAATAGTTTTGTCTTGAGAAAGCACTCAAGACACTTCATGCTTTCCTGTTCTCTACTGTGGTCTAAGAGAGAACTTTGCCGGATGTGTTGATATTAAAATACTCTTTTGAATGAATTGCCTTCAAGAATAAGTGTTTGAAGTTTCTCACATTTACAGGGGAGATGGAGAAGTGTAACATCTAGTGTCTCTTAACAGGACTAGGCTGTTATCTGAATGGTTCTTTCCCTTTGCAAGATAATGTCAAGGGTAATTACTCTGTTCTATAACAATGGCTGTGTGATATTTACTCCCAAAAGGTGGAAGCAGGAGATGTATTAGTAACACTGTTGAGAGTGGCTTTTGATGTGCACACTTATTTCTGATGCCAGATAAATACTAACACCATTAAGGATATTGATTGGAAAGACACTGAGTTAAGCCTCTGAAAATGAGTATAAGATGAACAGAGAGTTTTTTTAGGGACCCAAGAAGTCTGCTAGAGTGTAACACAGTAAAACTACAGACCCCTGTGCAGAGAAAGTCATTACAAACAAAAGCATTAACGCTGGTAATGTGTTCTGGGCTGACAGCCTTGCATTTTGGAGTCTTCAGTCCACAGAATAGGCCCATCCACAGGAAATGGCAATACATTTGCATTGCCCCTGTGCTGTGCAGCTTACCAATTTCTTCTCTGAACTGTGGATAGCAGATAAAAAAGAAACCACCTCCCACCATCTCAATTCTAATGTCATGTTTCTATGTCCCTTCCTCTTAAATATCTATATGTTAGCACTTGGAAGTGAGATACCACACTCTTTGCGACTGACAATCCACTGTTGATATCTAGCTGTATATACTGTATTTCATAGACACAGAGTTGGACGTTTATAATGTCTCAAAAAAATCCAACCAGCTCTAATCCCAACACAAAATGACAGCTGTCTCTGTAGCATGAGAAAGCAGAAGTCTCTCCATTTAAAAGTGTAGAATACAGAAAAGCCATAAGATATCAGAACTGAACACACCCAAGCATGATGGAATGGAGAGTATTAGAACCCATCAAGGTAACTGCTAATAATGAAGAGAAAATCATCAGGCAAGTCTCCAGCGTCATATACACGACATAAAATGTACAACATTCTCTTTTTGAGTGAATCACATCAATTGCAAAACATACAGATTTAATGACTAAGTCTCTACGAAAACATAAACAAGACAAACCTTTCCAGTGCAGTGTTTATAATTACAGCACATAAGATACAAATTAAATTTACCCTGGGATGTGCTTCTGACATTTCTTTAGAGAAATATTACCCATAATCACTGAGAACAAACTGGATCTATTAGTGATGTTGGAGATGATGAACTAAAGTACCACTTAGTGGGTTTTAATTATGCTAATAGGTAAAAACGGAGGGGTGGGGGGACATTGTAAACCATACGTACAGGAAGAAAAATGAACTGACTTTATGCAAACAGACATGTTTATCCTGGATAATTTTGATTTGATTGCTTGCTATGTTAATACATTTTGGGGAAATGATCTATTCCAAAACTTTGCAGGTATAGTGTTCAGTATTGCCAACCCAAGCAATGAAAAACTTTGAGTCAGGACTGCAAAAATTACAAGACTGGCTTAATCATGAGCTTATACTTTTAAAATACATTTAGGGTTCTGTTGTTATTTGCCTTGTGGTTTCTAAGCCTTTAGGATACACTCGTTTTGTGTTTTCAAGGCTTCCTCCGTAACCACGAGGGGTAGAATTTTTTATTTAAATGAATGATGAGATTCTCATATATTCATGTGGTTCTAGGAGCTAAGGCTTTACGAAAAATACCCAGGATAAAAATCTGGCTTCTCTGAAGTCAATGGGGATTTGCTATTGACTTCAATAGGACCAGGATATCACCCCAAATATTGCAGCAGTCACAACAAAATCCCGAGAGCTGGCAATGCTGCTACCTGACAGCTCATGCTATGATCACCTGGAACTGAAATGCAGTCAGCCGTCCCTTCCATAACTGTCTAGTCCAGGCCAGAATGTAGAAAGATCCTGCGTCCTGGTGTAAACCAACAGTAACTCAGAATCAGGCCCCTCATTTAGTTACAGAGTTAGCATTGTAATGTTACATGCTGTCCAGTTCTCCTTATTAGCAGATTAGCCATGCAATTTGGAAAAGTAACATGGGCACAAACTCACTTTAACAACAGAACAACATCCACTCATTACTAGAGAAAGGTACAAAGGCACATTCCCTCCTGCTACTGGGATGGTACAAAGGGTTTCCCTCTCATCCTGAGGCTTGAAGCACACACAATTCCACTTCTTCTCAGAATTATGTCCTAAGACCAGGGTCTTTCCTGTCTATAAAGAGCCACCCCTTTTAGGGACTATAGGTATGTTGTATGGGTGCACACTCAGATCCAGTTGACTCAGTAACTCTGTTACACTGCCCGCTTGTTTGAAAGAGGCACATCTTTCTGCATACATGACAAACACAATGGTCAAAAAAAGAAGCTACAAAAACACATAATCTGTATGCCCAATATATTGATTGTTACCTTTTCTTTGAAAAAGAAATGTCACTTGTGTCATAAACAATGTTTCTCTGGGCTTAGAACCTCCTATTTCCTGGTGTAGCAGTTTGTAACGATGCTGGTTCTGGTGGGACCCAACTGAGAGTGCTAATTCAGGACAAATTGCTTAAAGCAGGGCAGTTACAGCCCAAGGCTGGGGTTTCTATGCACACCAAGGAAAACCAAACCAGCCAAACAGAGAAGACTTCGGTTTTACCCCACTGGCTAACCACAAGTCACACAAGCAATTCCCTTAGACACTCCAGTTCCCCAGTATCACCACCAGTGCCATTCGTTATGGGGACAAATGGTTATGAAAACCAATGCCCTAGTAAAAGAAAAATGGTTCTCTCGATCCCAAAAGACCAAGCCCCGGACCCAGGTCAATATACAAATCAGATCTTACCCTAACATCACACTGTTGTCAGTCCTTTAGGATCTAAAATCTAAAGGTTTATTCATAAAAGGAAAAAGATAGAGATGAGAGCTAGAATTGGTTAAATGGAATCAATTACATACAGTAATGGCAAAGTTCTTGATTCAGGCTTGTAGCAGTGATGGAATAAACTGCTGGTTCAAATCAAGTCTCTGGAGTACATCCACAGCTGGGATGGGTCATCAGTCCTTTGTTTAGAGCTTCAGTTTGTAGCAAAGTCCCTACAGAGGTATGAAGCAGGATTGAAGACAAGATGGAGATGAGGCATTAGTCTTTTCCAGGTGTGTTCTTACCTGTGAGTTCTTACCGTGGAAAATTACAGCAAAATGGAGTTTGGAGTCACATGGGAAAGACCCTGCATACTTTGCTTAGTCACAAGGAGTATCTGCCTTCTTTCAATGGGTCAATTGTATAGCTGATGGTACTTAATGGGCCATCAAGCAGGCTAGGCAGAGTGGACACCAACTTGTCTGGAGTGTTACCCAGAAGCATAGCATAAGTTTGAAATACAGACAGTATAGAGCCAATATTCATAACTTTAACTACAAAAATGATACACACATATAGACAGCATAATCATAACCAGCCAACCATAACTTGTCTTAGACACCTTATTTGACCCCCTTTATACATGATCTGGTACCACTACAGGACTTTGATTGCACCAATGATCTATACAGTCCTAGTTCATGTCAGTAACGTCACACAGTCATTGTGGGTTTGGAATCATCGCTCCACTGCCGCTTTCCTTCCTGGTCCGTAGAGCTTAGCTGATCCTTTGGCTGTGAGCTTTTCTATCACAAGATCTTTCCCTCCTGGTGATACATAGCATTTGCAACACCTGGGTCAATAACACAAGAGGAATATAGACCCTTCTTCTATCTTTTGAACAGTTACTGTATTGCCTACTCACTAGTAGGCCCCCATTTTGACTTGTAAGTGCTTCCAAATATTATTCCAGTGCTTATGCTGGGAATCCTGATAACTATGGGTTATGGCTGATTCCCCAGTCCTAATCAATGGTTTAATCTGTTGTAAGGCAGGACTTCCATCCTGCTCATATTCCAGCACCATTCCCTGACATGCTGCTCCACACATATCAAGTCCAACCAACCTACTGTCTCATTCTCTTCAGGAATCACTGTTGGGTAGTGGCAGCATGCAGTGGCCTCTGCTGCTGGAACATGTTCTTTGATTCTGTCTGAAATGCAAGACATGGCAGCAGCATTTGCAAGAAACTTCTTGCCAAACTCTGTTTGGAAGTGGTGGCCACCTGCCTTGGACCCATTCTGCCATTTACCCCTATTAACCTGATGATGTATCCAGGGCCGGCTCCAGGCACCAGGCACCCAAGCACATGCTTGGGGCGGCACCTGGTAAGGGGCGGCAGGGGGTGGGCGCCGCGCGGCATTCCGCGGGGCGGGGGTGCTGGCTCCGGTTGCGCGGGGCTCGGCGAGGGGGTGGCGCGGGTGCGGCGCTGGAAGGGGGTTCCAGCGGGGGTGGGCTCCGGCGGCGCGGCGCGGGGCTCGGCACTCGGGGGGGGGGAGTTCCGGCGCGCGGTGCTTGGTGGGGGGTGTGGCGCGGGCGCGGCGCTGGAGGGGGGATCCGGCGGCGCTTGGCAGGGAGTGGGGGTGGGCTCCGGCGGCGCGGCGCTCGGCGTCGGGGGGGCGTCGCGGGGCTCGGCACCTGAGGGGGGTTCCAGCGGCGCTTGGCGCAGGGGGAGGCGGGGCGGCGCTCGGCGGGGGAGCTGGGGGGCGGCGCTTTTTTTTGCTGCTTGGGGCAAGAGCCGGTCCTGGCTCTATCGGTTTAGTTCGACTTGCCTCAGAATCCCCCTGGCTAACTACTGAAGCATACTCTCTTAAGGACACCATTTTCTATCTCTGACCACTGGGCTTCATTTACCTGCAACAGATGTTTGCTTTTAGGAAGAAAAAAATGAAATTTTCCAGCGGGGAAAAAAATCCCAGTTGCCAACCAGCTTTAATCATCATGTAAATCACTGGTAAGTGCGTGTTACAGGTTTCCCACCTGTGCTGATCCAGAGAGGATATGAGTTGTGATAGACTCCAGCTGTAGATCCTTGGCTCTTTAGCTCAAGCAGTAACAGCTAATGCTTTTAGTTCTGTTGGTCCCTGGTGTGCTGGCTAAGATGGCGGCCATCACGATCACTGAACAGTAGTTCTCAGTTCTTTCTAGAGTACCTGGTACACTCTGACTGAGCTGATCAGGGATCATATTGTTACAACATGGAGACCATCCTTTTGAGCAGTGCATGTGTGAGAGAAATTAATTTGTATCTACTGTGCTGTAAAAAAAATAAAATAAACACGACCTTGTTTGTGGTTTGGGAAAGGCATCTGCATTAAAGCCATGTGCTCTGCACTTTATATAATTTGCTCCATAAACAATAAAAATGTTGTGTTGTTTAAGCCTATTTGACTGCAGGGATTTGTCTACTGATTGTTGCTCTTTATTATGAACATTCACCCAGGACAGCTCCTAATATTCAGCATAGCTTCCTGTTCAAATCCCAGCTGAATGAGACAAATAGTCGGAATCATACCATGGAAGAGAGCGCTGCAGAGAGAAGTATCTTGTTTAATAGGACTGACGTACATGGTTTAATAGTAAGACCTAATCTAATCCTGCTAATGGAAAAATTTAATATTCTGATAGAATCCTTTTGTGAAAAAGAATATTATAGCCTGTGTTAAGAAGGTGGAGGGGGGGCGGTTAAAACCTAATTTACACATACTTGCTAGCTCTGTATGTATTTTTCATTATCAATCATAGGCTTCTAATCCTTAACCCTGCACCAGTGTTTACCTTTATTTGCAGGTCTCAGATTAAGCCTCAGCAAAGCTTTTCATAAAATATTTTTTGTTTCACCATAGCATGGTATTACTTTGTTCCTGACGGTTTTGCCAGAATTAAGGTGGCTCTGGAGTCTATCAGAGCCAGTTGTGTAATGGAGATCAGACATATTTGTCATTTCAAATCACAGTGGGTTGATAATATTGTGGAAGTTTGGCAAGGTATTAAACTGTATTTATACAAGGCTTGAACTGCTCACTCACATAAAGACCCCTGTTACATCCTTAAACAGGCTTGGGTCCAAGTGCGTAGAAATAAATCATAATTGCATAGTGGGTACAGCAATGAACTGGGACTCAGAAAGAAATTTGTTTTATTCCTGGCTCTGCTGCTGGGTGACCTTGGGTAAGTCTTGGTGCCTCCGTTTCCTCATCTAACCAAAGGGTTGATGCTGTTGCCTGTCCTTTGTAAATCACTTTGAGATCCGCTGATAAAAGTTGGATGATGTTGTTGTTATTATTATTACTGTCTCCCAGGAGCAGTTGGGACAAGTCTAGAAGGGTTGGGGTAGACAAAGCCTTGGCTCCACCCACATGATCACTCTGGCTAATGTACTCTTTAGTTACTGCCCCCATGCCCAGTGGCTTCAGTACATAGAGGTGGTGAGGGCAGGCCACAGAGTGTCTATACAGAGATGCTCCACACCATGTGAACCCCATTCAGCGCGGTTCCTTGGCATCTCTCTGCTGCAGCAAAGAAGTGGCTTAGTGGGGATCTACATGAATCAGCTGGCTCAAACTCCCCTGTGGGTGTGTGTGGGAGCAAATGGCATTGTGTTGTCATGTTGGGGTTCTTCACCCTAAGGTCCTTCGCTCTCCCCTGTCCCACAGGAGATCTGCTGCGCAAGACCTATTTATTCTGGCTTAGTGCAAAATGCAGCCTTTAGATACACAAGTGTGTGCCAGAGAAATGGCAAACTAAGGTGTATTTGCTGCATATCGGGAAACACTCAAGAGTGATAGCAAACATAATGCTCTGTGGAGTAGTGAGTAGCAATCTCTGAATGGGCAGAAAGGTGTATAGTCAGGTTAAAAATTACCTCTTTAATTAATCTACAGCAAATCCATGAACATACACATTAATCCCCAATGAAAACAAACCATAGTAACTCCCATATTGTGAAAGTTCATAATGAATACACACTCCATTTCTTCTTAGTGATGTTGTGATCACGTACAGTAGTTCTCCCTTAACAATTGGCACCTTCTCCTGGCTTTCTCTCTTCAACACACACAGCCTGGATCCAATATCCTAGTCCCCCTGTTTGTAGTCTGGGAAACCTTAATTAATCTACCTGAATTAGCTGTGCTCTAGTCATACTACTTAGTGCCAAGGCAGTAGCCCCCATTGTCTGCAGCTGCTTTTAGTATATAATGGAGCTGATCCCCTCCTTCTGTTAGCTTGTTGGGGAGAAAGTTTCCCCTCTCAGGTAACCCAAGAATTCCACTTCAATAGCTGTCTTTGGGCCTGGTTTATTATGAAAACTATAGTGCAAATCAGACCATAACAAAAATCTGCAACATAGTTCATTTGTCACCCCAGTGCACATAGTCCCTGAAAATCACATATCCTCTCACTCACTGACATATTGCAATTCTGCATCTTTTGTTGCATCTGTCTCTCTACCAGACCAGCCACCCCAGCGCTTCCAGCTGGAGTGCAACCCCACTCTTCCCATCAGGAGCCCCCCACAGCCTCTCTGCTGGGAGATCATCCTCACCAGTGGAGCATCTCTCACTCCCCCTCGCCCTCTCACTGTTCCCCTCGTATCAGCTCTCTGGTGCGGAGACATCACGGGGTAAGCTGCTCTACTGCTCTCCTATTGTCAGCCCTCTTCTGCCCCTGGCTTCCTCTCTCTGGATTAGAGATGAGGCACCTCCTTCTGCTACTCGTCCTGCAGTCCACACTCTTAAACCCTCTGGCCCGGCTCTCTGGTGTGGGGAGGCCCACCAGCAAACCCTTCGCATGATCACTTTAATCTGAGAGCAATTCTAAACAAATGTGCCTGGTTCTGAAAACCTCCAGGAATTTAAAAAAATAAAACACAAAGCTATTTTACCTTATGGAAAGTTTTTTGCAATGAATTGTCAAGGGTTTCCATGCCCAGATTATATGAATTTGATGATGCTGTTACCATAATTTGCATATGTACATTGTTCCGGTATTTTCTACAAAAATGCTGTAAATGTCACGATTTTCAATGGCCTCATTTTCTCTCTAATTCATTTGAATCTGGTCGTCAGTTTAGAGTGTTATCTTGAAAATCCTAAATCATACATATTCATTGGCCCATTATTACAGATGCAGTAATTGCTGCTTAACATGCTCCACGAGGTTTGATAAAATATTAATTGCGTGTTATTCCTATTGCAGGTGGAAACTATGGAAAAATATCTCCCTTTTGCAAGGTAATATTCTCATTTTCAAGTCACTGTATTGTACATTAAAACATGTGCACTGAAATTAGATAGGGACTTAAGCTACCGAATATGAATCTGGATTTCAAACACCCCAAGGATTAGAGTTGTCAGACCAGGGATTTTGCTTTAGCCACTTATAAAAATAGGGGCCATTTTCAGGTTAAGGTTTCAAAGACCAAGCACTGGAAGTTGTGTGGGTCCATTGGGCCTGATTCACACTACATTATTCCAGTTTTATGCTTGTGTAAATCCATGGAAATCAATGCAGTGGTGAAATCAATGGCTCTACTCTGGTGTGAAATTGAATAATGTAGTGGTGAATCATGTCTAGTGATTTTGGTTCAGGCCCAACTACTATCAACTTTGTTCAATCAGCACCTACTGTAGCTATCAATGTTACCCTGGAGTAATTAGATAAATAAAATTATTATTGAAACCAGGATTTTTCATTAGATTTTCCTATTGTAATTATTATTCTGTAGCCATAGAGTTTACACTGTTTATGAAATGCTGTTGGAAGTGTGACACTTTCTCTCTTTGGTATCATATTAAGGAGGCATTTCCCCATCATTGTAATATGCATCAATAGCCCCTATCTAAAAATGTAGCCGGTGAACTATACTTAAATAACTTTGCTCTCTCAACACCAATACAGTCCTGGAATGAGTGCAGCAGTCAATGGACAGGTGGGTGAAATACAGCAGGAGTGGGGCAGAGAAGGTGTATTTGCAGAGCAAAATAAGAATCAGTCATGGCTGGTTTATGAGATATTAATTGTTTACATATCTCTACAGAAAGATTCCAGTTTGGCAAATGATATAATCAATAATGAATAAAGGCAAATGGTGTTTCTCAGGCCATGTCTGTACCAGTACTTACTGTAAAGCAAGTTGTGATGTAAATCTACAGTACTCCAGCCTGTAATGCACTAACTGTCCATGTGAACCCTGCAGATGTGCACTAAAATTTCCCTATGGTGTATTGACCTGGTGCTGTTTAAAACATCTCTCTTTGCCTGCAGAGAGAAAGAGAAATTGACAAAAGCATTCCAGGTGGGCAGCCTCCAAGCCAAAGCATTCAGTTTCTGTTCTCCCAAAATAGATTTTTCTGGAAAGCCCTTAAAAATGTGTTTCTGACTTTTTATCTTGATGCAGGATGATTATTTTTTTCCCCAAAGATGTGAAATGTTTTGCAGGTAAGGATTTCTATTGTGCAGACAGTGCTACTAAGAATACATAAACAGAGTGAGAGACAATTCCTGCCCTAAAGGTTATACATTCTCAATAGACAAAACATAGAAAGGGTGAAAGAAACAAAGTACAACCACCTCATTTTACAGACGGGGCTCTGAGGCATGAAGAGATTAAGTAACTTTCCCAAGGGAGTTTGTGGCTAATCTGGGAATCACGCTCGGATCTCCTGAGTCTCACCATGCTTTAACCACAAGACCATCCTTTTCTCTCTGAATGCAAAAAAACTTTGCCCAAATGTGAAACCAGAACAAACCTGGATCTTATCTAAGAGTCAAAGTTCGGTTATTTTGTTTCTTTATCATTATTTTCATCTGCATGTACTTTTCCATTTCCTGATATCAGCCAGGACTAGAAGGGGGTGTACCCAATTTAGCCTCTATTCTTGGAGTTGCTGAGGGTCCTTAACTTTCATTGAGGTAAATGGATATTAACTTGAAGACTTGAGTTCACATTCAAGTGGAGGTTTGAGGAAAGACTGGAACTCTTTCTACTAAATCGTTTCTATTGATATTACAGGCCTGATTTCTAAGACATGGAGAATGCAGCATCTGAACTGAACTTCTGGATCTTTTATTCTCCTAATCTACATTTCGAATTGCTCTTTGAAATATTCTAAAAACACACCAACAGTAGAAAAGAACAGTCAGAACAGCTCCTTACAGCCTCCTACACACTTTCCATGCCCTGTTACAACTCTGAATATGCATATTTACTTGCAAATCTGGTTATACTGATTTTGAAGAGCATTGGTTACATAACTAGTAAAGTCTGGAGCCCACTGACAGTAGCTGTGGTGACAAGGACAGAAATTAGAAATGATAAATGGACATTGATTAAAATAAGAAAAAGAAAGAAGAAAACGTCTCAATTTTTTTAATGCATAAATAATATGCAATACACAGAGAAACTCATTGATTACCACAATTTTATGATGACCCCAAAGCTAAAAGGAATTGGCCACAGAATCAACTTTGGAGTTGGTAAAGATCTTTCATACGTCCTATATACGTCCTATAATTATTGAAGGGTTATAGAGAAAATTAAAATTGCTAATCTTTAAATGATTATTTCGTTCAAGCACTCACGTGTGAAGTGTATTAGTACAGATCCAGATTCTGGTTGCAGTTACAGAGGCGTTACAATAATGCAATCAATGGAGTTACTCTGGATTTACACCAGTGTGAATGAAATCAGAATCTGCCGCATAGTTTATAGTGCTTTGAATATAGTTAGCCCATACAGCCCTTATATTTCTGAAAAAAAAGAATATAAACTTTTGTTTGCCATTTTACAAATGCATGAGAGAATGTTTAGCAAATAAAGGTATCTGTGGTGATCGTTTCAGTAACTATTTCTTTTCTAGAGGTCTAGCCTGGAGTATTTGAATGATTCTTGTGCTTTTACAAATAAAAGATCTCATATAGGTTCTCACGTAGGTTTGGGTCTCATAAAGGGTTTAGAATATTAATTCTTCTGCTCAACCAGTTTATTTCAGTGCATAGATAATACCCAGTACATAGAAACAGTAGATTTCACGGGGTCTTTTAATAGGGTGATTCTTCCATTACTGTGATGACCCAATTGGCTATATTGATTGGGTGTTTTGGTAGAATGGCTCTAGTGAATTAAGAGGTCAAGAATCTTTGTTAATGGTATTCAGATTTAAAGCAATTCACACCAGTGTACCCTTAATGGAAATAATGAAATAATTCATCAGAATATTGCAGAGTTTTTAAGGCTCAAACATTTTTTTTAAATAAGCTTCTTTAAAAAGTGTATATGACATGTCCATGTTTTACCTGATGTGTATATAATATGACATCAACAAAAATCCATCTCCATTCATTCCAGATGAACCTGTTACATCATAAGCCACTTATTTAAAAGTTAAATTTGGAGTTATTCTCATAAAGGTACATTCATTGATCACCCTTCTGAATATTAATCATTTTAATCAGCAATAAATGTGCTGGTTATTTTTCTCATTGTCATTTGTTGCATTTGAAGTAACATGTTTAGAAGTGGGGAGGGGAGCTAGTAAAATAGCACCTACCTTATCACGAGCTAAACACATGTCGAGGATGGAGGGTGGACATGCTGTAAACTGAGAAGAGCTAGTTTGAAGTGGCCTTGTAGAAATTCCACCCACACAGATTTCCTTCCGGATCAAAATAATCCAGACCAACCTGTCACCCTTACACACAATATTTTAGCAGGCTGGTAGTTAAACAACAACAATCTAAAGTTCAGTAAAGGAGAAGCGTAAACAGAAGATACCTAACTTTAGGTACCCAATTTTAAAATAAATTATTCATAAACATGGTTTTATTAACGTGGTGTCTAATAATACTGGTCTACAATTTTTGAGAAGTCGTCTGCTTCAGAGATAAAATATGCTATTTATTATGTATTTTGATGTGCTGAATTCAAATATGACAATTAAAACAACTGATTGGCTACTGTTTCTAAGATATTTAAGTTTTTACATTTTATGTCTATGTATATTGTGTAGATAGTAGAGTTTAAATCATAAATTGTAAACCTAGGTCTTGTCATGTGTTTATGGTTGCTTTACATGATAATATTTCACCTGTCCTGTTTATGGAACACTTTAAAAATCAGCAAAAGGCTTATATAAATAAAATTTATTATGAAGCAAAAAGCAAAAAACTATTATGTACATAGTTTAGTCCTATTCAGTGTCTACTCGGCGCTTCTTGGCTTGTCTCTTGTATTCATTAAATGGAGCATCTCTTGTCACTGTCCAGCAATAGTCTGCAAGCATTGGTGGGCTCCATTTGCCCTGATAGCGTTTCTCCATTGTTGCAACGTCCTGGTGAAATCGCTCGCCATGGTCGTTGCTCACTGCTCCGCAGTTCGGTGGAAAAAAATCTAGACGACAGTGCAAAAAATGTATCTTGAGTGACATGTTGCAACCAAGGCTTTTGTATGCCTTGAGGAGGTTTTCCACCAACAACCTGTAGTTGTCTGCCTTGTTGTTTCCGAGAAAATGTATTGCCACTAACTGGAAGGCTTTCCATGCCGTCTTTTCCTTGCCACGCAGTGCATGCTCAAATGCATCATCTCGAAGAAGTTCACGAATCTGAGGACCAACAAAGACAGCTTCCTTTATCTTAGCTTCACTTAACCTTGGACATTTTCCACGGAGGTACTTGAAAGCTGCTTGTGTTTTGTCAATGGCCTTAACAAGGTTCTTCATCAGACTCAGCTTGATGTGTAAGGGTGGTAACAAAATCTTCCTTGATTCAACAAGTGGTGGATGCTGAACACTTTTCCTCCCAGGCTCCAATGACTGTTGGAGTGGCCAATATTTCTTGATGTAGTGGGAATCTCTTGCACAACTATCCCATTCGCAGAGAAAACAGCAGTACTTTGTGTATCCAATCTGCAGACCAAGCAAGAGAGCAACAACCTTCAAATCGCCACAAAGCTGCCACAGATGTTGGTCATAGTTTATGCACCTCAAAAGTTGTTTCATGTTGTCATAGGTTTCCTTCATATGGACTGCATGACCAACTGGAATTGATGGCAAAACATTGACATTGTGCAGTAAAACACCTTTACGACTCGTCTTCAATGAATCAATGAACAGTCTCCACTCATCTGGATCGTGAACAATGTTGAGGGCTGCCATCACACCATCGATGTTGTTGCAGGCTACAAGATCACCTTCCATGAAGAAGAATGGGACAAGATCCTTTTGACGGTCACGGAACATGGAAACCCTAACATCACTGCCAGGAGATTCCACTGCTGTAGTCTGGAGCCCAACAGCTCTGCCTTACTCTTGGGTAGTTCCAAATCCCTGACAAGGTCATTCAGTTCACCTTGTGTTATGAGGTGTGGTTCAGAGGAGGAGGATGGGTGAAAATGTGAGTCCTGTGACATTGATGATTCAGGACCAGAAGTTTCATCCTCTTCCTCTTCCTTGTCTGACTCAAGTGAGAATGATTCTGGTGCATCAGGAACCAGCAGTCCTTCTCCGTGGGGTATTGGGCGTATAGCTGATGGAATGTTTGGATAATGCACAGTCCACTTTTTCTTCTTTGACACACCTTTCCCAACTGGAGGCACCATGCAGAAGTAACAATTGCTGGTATGATCTGTTGGCTCTCTCCAAATCATTAGCACTGCAAAAGGCATAGATTTCCTTTTCCTGTTCAACCACTGGCGAAGATTTGTTGCACAAGTGTTGCAGCATATGTGTGGGGCCCACCTCTTGTCCTGATCTCCAATTTTGCAGCCAAAATAAAGGTGATAGACTTTCTTAACTATAGTGGTTATACTGCGCTTTTGTGATGCAAAAGTCACTTCACCACAAACATAGCAGAAGTTATCTGCACTGTTCACACAAGTACGAGGCACCTCTGCTCACTTTGGCTAAACAGAAATGTGTCCCTTTGCAAAATCAAACACTGACAAATAAGAGAGCACGACACTGTATGATTTCTAGAGCTGATATAGGGCAATTTGTTCAGCAGAGTGATGTAAGCTTCATTATGATTGCATCATCCATGACTTCTAGGAATAACATGATGCAATTCATATCATGTATGATGCAATCCAGCTTCAGATTGCATCATTCATTGTTTTGCCTAAAAAGCAAGTACTGTCCAAACCCAGTCATAGATTTATTCATAGATCCAGTCAAAGATGTATTTTAGTCATTTCTGGTTTAAATTGAGATCCCTTCTCTTTATAATTCACTTATCCTCCACCATTCCCAAGTCAAGGGCCGTATATACTGACCCAATAGCATATCTTGAAAACTGGAGCTAATCAACAATTTTAAGCATCATTTTCGTTGTTAGTGACCCAGAATTAGTAAAGTTTGACTACATTTATTTCAGAAGCATTTTGGCTGTAGAGCAGTGTAATCTGTTCTTTCCCCGGTGGTGTTTTTTCGTGGTATAGTAACTAGAAGTTACTTTGATGTTTTTACTTTATGGCACAAAGTTTTACATGACAATCTAGACAAATGTTGCCCTGTCAAGCTGCTGTTAAAGGTGCTTTATTTCCACCACAAAAGACAAGGAAAAGAAGAAGAAAAAAAGCTTCTTCTCCTAGTGGAAGCTATGGAAGCATTTCTGTCTCGATAAGGCAAATTTATTGTTTTGATATTTTGATGATAGCCATTTAATATTTTCCTCAGATAACTTTTGTAAATATTCTGGAAATGGCAGTCTATGAGCAATACCAGTTTACACCAATTGAGGATCCAACTTATACATTAGATTATAGGTTAGTGGAAATATTTTCATATAAATTCACCTACACATAGAGCTCACTTCACCTATCACTAAAATTCAGCAAACTTTGCCTGACATTAATTTAGATGGCTGCCATTTCTGAACGATAGCAATACTATTTAAATGAGATTTGTTTAACACTTTTTGAAATCTCACCGCCTTTTTCAGTCCAGTGGCCCAGTTGCTTTCCTAGTTTCTGAGGATGTATTTTCACCAATAAATGATTCAATAACTCTTTAAGGGGACTCAAACCCAACTTTTTCTACACTTCTCCATCTATTATCCAATGTTTCAAGTGTTGGCAGACAGATGTTATCAAAAGACCTAACTGATCCATAAATAGATTCTTTCTGAAACCCATTGGGAAAATGAAATCAGGGTATTAACATTTCACAGTTGGCTGAGTACCAGTTTTCTGTTCATGATTCTCTGGCCATCTTGTTTAACTAAAGGGATCACCCATCTGCTCTGACTGAGCTACTTTGGTTTCATGAGCTGTTGGTTTCACTTTCACCAGTAACTCTTTTGATAGATTAGCAGACTCTTACTTCCCATTGTTACCTGCTGGAAGGAAAACTCTAGTTCACAATATTACATGTCGTTTTTGAAGAATCATGCATCCTTTCTGCAGTGGCCAAATCAGAACTCTACTTCCTCTTGCCTTTGCAGCATCATTCAATAAAATATCTGTTTCCCCCCCCCCATGGTTGGCAGGTAAACATATTATGGAAGTTCAGCTTTCTCTTGCATTCTCACTGAGGTCATTGTTTTTAGCACCCTTCACAGACATTTTCCAGTTGCCTTTGTGAACTGTCTCATAGAATCCTAGAAATGTATGTCTGGAAGGGACCTCAAGAAGTCATCGTTCTACTCTCTCCCTTTACTTGTTGAGCGTTAGTGTCCTCTTTGATCCTCTGCACAGTCCTATAATTGATGGTTCAAGGGCTCCATAGTTCCTCCTCTATATGCATCCGAAGAAGTGGGCTGTAGTCCACGAAAGCTTATGCTCTAATAAATTTGTTAGTCTCTAAGGTGCCACAAGTACTCCTGTTCTTCTTTTTATAGTTCCTCCTGAGTTCTCAAATAGCCTTCCTAGAGTCCTTCTGTTTTACTGTGTCTCCATGTCATTTCAATGACATGAAAGCTTGTCTTCTGCCTTGGCTACACAGCTTCTCTCTCTCTCCTGTTCTCTACCTCTATTATTTAATTTGGTAAAGCATCTTGGGATACACCGTGCATGGAAGACAAAATAGTGTTCCTCTACACTATGTCCTGCCTACTGGTTGTCTTTCCTAGCTAAAGTCTCTTCATTTTTATTCTAATCTATGGCATTTGTAATGTGCCCAGATCCCTAGTGTCTAGCCGTCCTTTGTGTCCTTTTGGGGACATACCCATGCATTTCCTTTATTCTTCCTTTCATAAATAACAACAATATGGGGGTAAAAAAAAACAAAACATGCTGCTTTACTAATTTCCTTCCTAATATCACAATGCATATAAAGGAAAGTGGCAAGAAAATGATTAGAGTAGGATTGTGGTCATGCATTTTTCTTTTTCTCTTTGAAAAAAACACTGGGTAATTCTTGACTGTCTTTCATAATGACCTATCATCACTTTGTTCTTCCAGGAAAATCTGCAAGCTTCTTTCCTCTGTATCTCTCTGTTTACACCCTCTGAATACAAGGTCCTGAATGAAGCACAAGGACAGCCACCAACTAAACAGATTTCCTGTTAGCTCTTACCTTCATACCACCTGAGATCCCGTCTCCAGATAAGGGAACCCTCTCACTGATGCTTGGTTGAATATACCTGAAAGGGATATTCTTGTATTATTTTAGGCTTTAAAAGGTTTAAGGTTTGGGGATTGTTTTTAAGAAGGTTTTTACAAAGTCTATCTTAAATATCTGCATTAAATTATAAATATAGATGAAATCCAGGAAGGTTTATTTTTCATTGTATGGTATGGGGCAAGATTGGCATTCCTCTGCATTGTCAGAAACTCAAATTTGTTAGTCTCTAAGGAGCCACAATGACTCCTTGTTTTTTTTTTTGTTTTTTTTCAAATGCAACAGGGGTATGAGCTATGTAAAGGGAAACTGATTAGAAACAGAAAACAGAATCTATCAGTCTAGTTTCATTATCGAAGCAGAGAGGAATACAAAAAGGTAGCCAAATACCATCAATCATAAATAAGTAAATTAGGGATCAGATCTCAGTGGGTGTAGATCAGCATAGGTCCATTGAAATCACTGTAGCTAAATGGATTTACACTCACTAAAGATCTGTTCCCTATGTTACTTTTCACTGGTGAAATCAATACAGCTAACCTGATTTACATTAGCGGAGAATCTGGCCCTAGATTTCTACACTTCATTTCATTTGTAATAATTTAAAGTGAGGATTTCCCCCCCATATATGATTTTAATTTGGCACTGCCCCTTTAAACAAAGAGCCTATGCAGATCATTAACTCCTGGAAAAGGTCACTTCCATTACCGATCAGTATAAAATAAGGGTATATTCTTTCCTTAATATGGTTTAGATTTACACATATCAACCTCATCAGGATTAATGGCAATTATGCAAGAATATCTTCTCCACTCTTTCTTTTCACTTAGATGTGAGCAACAGCCTTCTAGTATTTATACAGATTAATAAAAATAATTGATGTGGAATATGATATTGCCACTTCTTGACCTTAAAATAATACTTAGCACTAATGTACTTAGCACTATATAGCCCTTTTCACATTCAAAATGCTGTATAAGGATTAACTAATTAAATCCTCAATTATTCAAATGTGCGATTAAATGAGGTTATACTCAAGTAGTATTTCCGTACTGTCCTTGGAGAAGGGAAATACTTGGAGGCAAAGAGGAGAAGAATGACGCTTGGAGAGAAAAGTGGGTTTAAAGGAGTTACAACATGTTTGCCTGCAGTAAGGAAGGAGCCAAGTGAGGGAGGGAGTTGTTGAGGATCAGAGAGATGAAAGAGATATGGACAGAATCAAAGGCAGGCATGAGCTGTTGGTGTGTGTAGGCAAAAAAGATCAGTTAGAGAAGAGAGGTAGAACAATTTAGACAGGAAGATTGCAGAGCTGAAGAATGTGAAAGCTAGTTTGTAGTGAAGGAAGTGATTTTATGGTCCCTTGATTTTTCTTAAGAGGCATTCAGCAAGCATAGAAGAAGTAGCTACCAGGTGACCAAAGGATGGGGATTGATGAGAAGGACAGATGATGGGAGAGTGGAGCAATAGTGGACAAACAGTTTTGGTGTTGGGCACTCTGGAAGTCCTTCTAGGTAAGGGAATAAACAAGGAACTGGAAAGCTGAGAGCAGAGGAGAATTCAAAGATGCTGATGGACTGAATGATAGGTACCCGGTAATGAACAATGCTGAAGGAAATAATGGGGTGATCAAGAAAGGATGTGGGGAGGGAACAGTGTTTGGTGAAAATCAGGGCAAGAGAGTGAACAAGATAATAGCTATGGAATCAGCCCAGGACAGAAACTCTATGAGGCAGCAAGGGAGAAGGAATGAGTCTGGATGGTTCATCAAAATATAAATTGCAATTGCCCAAGATGAAGATTTGGATGAGAAGAAAAAGGACAGCCAGCCATCAAAGTTGGAAAAGGATGATGCAAAGCCTTGTAATCCCCCTGGATGAGAAATTGAAGACACGTGTAACTGGAAAAGTAATTTTCCTAAATTTTCAATACAATATCAGATTTTACCTACAATCTTGATAAGATGACTATGATATTTTTAATTGACTCTTTCTTTTGAGAGTTACCTTCACTTGTGTTTTGATATATGCAATCCAAGAACCTCTTGATGGGAACTGGCAGAGAGCACAGGGGTACATAAGGGTACAGATATCCCCTGGATTCCCCAATGGGAGTCATGTAAGATCTCTACTGAAAGCCTGTGTCACACTGGTCACCACAACTTTGTGAGATGCGTGTACAGAAAATATGTGAGGAGTTATATGTATATGTTGAAAATTATGTTCTCTAGGCCTTGTAGTTAAAGGCAGAACACTCAAAGGTAGCATGCCTGAGACAAACGTCTCCAGACATGACATGAGACACATTTATCTTCCTGGTGGCCACTGCGTATTGTGCATTTTACACCAGAAGCCTATTAGCATACTGAGTCAAATGCTAATGAAGAACTTGCAGAGACTTCAGAAGGAAATGAATAGGAAGAGGTAAAGGAAGGGGACCCTATATTCAGGTGAACATCAGAGGACCCTATTTTCAGGTGAACATCAGAGCTCTGGTATGGTATATCTGGGAGTGCAGAGAGACACCCTGGCATCCTTCCAACTGTGAAGACAAGCTGCCGGGGGGCTTGATCTTATGCAAAGAGGATCTCAGCAAGCTTGGTTGAAAATGCTGGAAAGAGGACTTGGGGTAGGCTGTCCTGTGTGAAAGAGGGGGGTGTCTTATGAGTTAAGTTTAGACTCTAGAAAGCGTTATGATTTTGTTTTATATGTAGCCATTTGTTTCCAATATTAGGTAAGTGGAATGTTGGTCCTGAGTTGAATTGTGTCAGCTGGAGAATTCTGTGTGTTCCATAGAATAGGAGCTGGCCATTCCGGAGGGAAGCTCGGAGGACTCAAGGGATTGTGTGTGCCTATCGCTAACCTATACACAGAGACCGAGTTCTACGGAGGCCTGGAAGACCGTGCTTGTGTTGCCAGAGGCTGACAGAGTCAGAGAGCTGAACCACAGCAGGCGCAGACAAGATGTCCTCACACTAAGCAATGGTGGTAGCAAGGTGCTTCACAATCCTGGGTAGCCCTTGGGGAGGTATACAGTGTGAATTTGCAAGTAATCTACAAAAAAGTCAATCTACTGCCACTGAGCTCCATTTGTTAAAAATCCCACGAGTGCGATGTTTAGAAACGTGCAGTATTTATCAGAACACTCCAGTGCAAAGAGGAAGAGCTTTCCAAATACAAATGAGTATTCATGCGGCTTCCCCCTTGTTATTGAATAACAAAAACAAGGACCACTAAAAACTGAAGATTATTGCTTGTATTCCAGACGTTGACTCTGGTAAATCAAGCAGTGAAAATGAAGCACAATACATTTGCTGGTAATAAAGGAACAGTTTTTCTACCCCGCATATTACTTTTTAAAATGAACAGCAAATGGGATTGTAATAGGTCTGTTCTCGCTCCAGCGATCTATGTAACAATATCAAACTTAGATTGCTTAATTCAAGCAGTCCATGGATTTTCTGAATGCTATGAGAATCTTGGGATAATTTTCTCTTCTTAAAAGTTCATCAGACTTGTTGGCATAGACAGGACTTAAATAATGCCAATAGAGGATTTACAAGTGAGAAAAGTTAGAGCAACATGAAAGCATTCAAAAATTAAGTGCTAGCTCTTGAAAATGATTCGTGCTAGCATTTGAAATTCACCATTGACAAATACAAGTGCAAGCTATGCAGAATTCTGGACCTCTAGCATCAATGGATTCATATGTGTTTTGTTTTTAATGTTTTATTCTACAGCAATAGAAGGACATAATAGGAACATAACTTGTGTCTGTAAGAGGCCTAGGATAAGGCACTGGCTGAGATTCAGATTAGGATTCAATTCCCAGCTCTGGCACTAACCTACTAGGACCAAATCCTGAAACCTTTACACTTTTTTCACCAGTCTATAGTGCATCCTGTTGACATCTGACTGCCTATGTCCAGCCCTATGTCTGCATGAATGAATACTGCCATGTGGAGTATATGATAATGCTGATCTATTGAATGTTATTTTGAAGATGAGCATTGTAAGACTTTTCTTGTCTCGCAATGGAGTAAGGCCAAAATTGATATCACATAATAGGAAAATTACATAATTACGTATACTTAAATGCTTTACTATGTGCTTGCTCAGGGCCTTCCATCCTGATATTCACCAAAATAGAAATAAGTTCAGTGAACTGTTACATATACTCTGAACATCGTTATCAGAAATACCTGGAAATATATCTGCTATTGAATATTATAAAAATGTAAAATCTTTGCATACCAAGAACTTAGCTGTCCAAGAAAAAAAAAAACTAATAAAAAATAAACCTCCGAGAAAGCAGCAGAGAAGATGGATGGTCCTGAAGCTAAGGTGCTGGCCTAGAATCCAAGTTCAATTACTTGTTTTGCCCCAGATTTCTTGTGTGACCTTAGGCTAGTCACTTATGTGCAGATCTATAAAGGTATTTAGGTGCCTAACTCATTGATATCAATAGGACTTTGGTACCTAAATATATGTAGACCATAGTCTACCTGTGACTCTGTTCCTCATCTGTAAAATGGGTATGATATCACACAGAGATACTGTGACGATAAATATGTTAAAGATTAACGTGCTCACAGCCTAAAATAATTAGGGTGTATAAGTACATATGATAGCTATCTAAAATAGAAAATGCAAAGCACTATTTTAATGATTTTGCAGAGAGTACCCCAACTATTAGATAAACTAATACATACATAGAATTAGAGGTATGTTCTATGTTTGTTTTTTTAAATTTACAAAGTTTTGGCCAGCTGAACTAAACAGTTAGAATTTTACCACCATTGCCCTAATTCTTCTCTGCTCTTTTCTTAGTATCACAATCAGGTTTAAGTTTCATTTTTCCATTTGCTTGATCCAGGTATAAACAAACAAAAAACAAAACATAAACAAACTGAACTTGCAAAACAAGCTCTAATTTGCTTTTCACTGAGTTTAGCAAGTAGCCCAGATTTGAGAGGTTTGCCCTCTGTTACTTTTTCTAGAGATTAACAATGGCTCCCACATTTTTTAGACCAACACTGCATAAAATTAAGCACTGAAGTGGCCCATTTACCCATCATTTGAAGAGCCTGAGAATTATTTCTTTTTGCTCTTCTTGAATGCTGGTTACCAACTTTAACAGCTATATATCTCCAAGTGGTGATACGTGTGCGTGGCTGTTTGTTTTATGGATTGTTGCTTGATTAATGGACCTTTTTTCTCTTTTATTTTCTGCAGAGAGAAAACCAAGAATGGCCCTCTACATTCAATTTTCACTGAAGTTCCTAGCAATTTCTTGTTAATCCCATGAGATAGAGAATATATTGATCTGTCTGTGTTAGGATGTACAAAATATGTGGGCATGCAGGCGTGTGTGTGTGTGTGTGTGATGGTGAGGACCAGGAATTCTCCACTACTTATACCTTGTGTGGACATGGGCCCCACACCAAAATTTTAGATTTGAACTCTTCCCCATACTTCATCTATATCTTGATCCAAGCATTCTAGAGACCATCTCTAGTCTTGAGTGCTCTGTTAAATGTCTGTCTGGGGATTAAATTGAATCTGTGAACAACATATTGAAAAACAATAAAGGCAAACAGAGCATTTGATAACATTAATGTAATACATGGCTCTTATGTAGTCCTTGTCATCATTAGATCTCAAAGCGCTTCACAATCTTTAATGTATTTATCCTTACAATATCCCTGGGAGGTACGGAAGTACCATTACTCCCATTCTACAGATCCGTAACTCAGGCACACAGAGGCTAACTAACTAGCTCGAGGTCACGCAGGAAGTTTGTAGCAGACCAGGAACTTGAACTGTAGTCTGACAAAAATTAGTGCCCTAACCACAAGCAAAAGCTGGTGTGCAATACTATACTACTTTGTAGTCAGTGGTGCATAGCTGGCTAGAAATATAAGGAGATCTACTAAATCTCCCAGGTCAGATTCACAAATTCCAAGGCCAGAAAGGACCAATGTGATCATCTAGTCGCATCTTCCGGATAACACAGTCGAGAGAACTTCCACAAAATAATTCAAAGAGCTAACTTTTTAGATAAACATCTAATTTTGATTTTAAAATGGTCAGTGATAGAGAATCCACCACAACCCGTGGTAAATTATTTGATGGTAAATTACTCTGACCTTTAAAAATTTACACGTTATTTCAAGTCTGAATTTGTCTTGCTTCAGTTTCCAGCCATTGGATCATGTTATACCTTTCTCTGCTGAACTGAAGAGCCCAGTATTCCATTATTATATCTTTGTTCCCCATGGTGACACTTATAGACTGTGATCGAGTCAATCCTTAAGATTCTGTTTGTTAAACTAAATAGATTGAGCTCCTTGATTCTATCACTATAAATCTATCAAGATCTTTCTTACTCCTAGGCACAGGATTACAAGAACATGAACGGTCCCAGCTGCAGAAAATGGCTTTTACATAAATGTCATTTTTGTTACACCTTATTGACTTAAATAACTAAATAAAAGCAAAACCATGCAATTTCTTCAAGGCAAATGCTGTAAAAAGTACATGAATTTGCAACACAGTAAAAATAGCATAATTGCTTTTTTTATATTGGGGTTTAGGGACGTGAATAAACTGGGTTTTGTTTTAACTTATAAATCAGGGAAGTGTAGAAAATGCACAAAGAAATACAGAAAAAGTTAACGGTTATTAAAAATTTATGCAGCGTGACACTGTTTTTAATACCATGGCCATCTGTACATCTCATCTTACAATGTTTAGGCAGATGTCTGTTGGTTTGACCAATAGGGTTATTTTTTCGCATGTGGCTACTTGGCTGTGCTCTGAAATCTGCAAACACACACAAACCTATTATCTTTAGGATAGCTGAAGTAATAAATTTAACTTTTTTGCAAAATATGTATTGACAGCATCACCATCATTAAGACCTCTGAAAAGACTGGAGATATCTAGTTCAGGCAATTTACAATATATTCCATTATCCTTAGTATACATACTTGCAGTTAATGGCAATAGTGATGTGAAAATTCCACTAAACACCTATAGCATTTCTTATTCATAAGATATATAAGTACAGATTCTTCAACAAGCACATTGTTTAAGGAGTTTAAGGGGCATGTCTTGTAGGGCAGAGTTAAGGTTCTTTATTGGAATGCACAAAATGAATATGCACATGTCAATATTGCAGTTATGCATTTTGCATAGTTTTTAATAGGAAAATATTACAGCAAAGGGGTTATTTAGTTTCTCAGTAGTCAACTGCTTATAAGCACCTAGCAGAAATGTGATTTCCTTCGCCACAGTATTGATGTACTGTTTAAATATTTAAATCTCCTTTGCTAGTTCTCCCTTCCAGTCCCAAGATAATCCTAAGGATACAGTATATAATTGGACTCTGTGACAAAATCCTGAACAGTTCTTAATGTCCCACTTCCAATTATACTAATAAAGCCTCAAGGGGGAACTGAACATTGAGAAGTGCCTAAGTTGTCCAATGCTGGTATATCGCCAGGGTCTCTGTGCAGCAGTTGGTTAGAAGTCCCTTCACACCAAAACAGCTATTCCATTATCATGTGAATCCCCATGCAGCACATTAGAGGTGAGCATAGCAGCTTTAAAACAGTTCCTTTCTATAATAACACATGAAGAGACTTCTTCCTCAGAGATTTTGCTCTTTTAATCCCTTTTTTATTTAATTTTCCAGTGTATGAGGAATTCACCCCGATGGGATCTCAATTTAGGAATTGTTGATGCAAAGTTAGTTTGATGATTTGGACTGTTTGGCCTGCTGGAAGTTTTCCAGGTGGAGTTAAGTCACTGGTTTTGGCCTGTAAAATGTTATTGTCTTAGTTTTCAGTGGTTTGCTGAGCACTCACCACCTCTAATTCATCTTTAGTTGGGGGTCAAGGATTGGCTCAGGAAAGAACTGCAAATGTGGCAGGGAGAATTATGAAAAAAAGGAAGCAGTGTGGTGTGCTGAATAAAGTCCTAGACTGGTACTCATGGAAGTAGGGTTCTCATCCTTGGTTTTCTCTGTGATCTTAGGCATGTCTATGTGCCATGTTTTCCTCCTCTGTAATGTAACTCATGTGCTTACATTGCAGCCTGTAGTTGTGTAAATAAGGAAAGAAACAGGGAGGCGGATATGGAGCTTTTGTTTCAGATGGTCCCTGTGTGCCTGCAGACTTGCCAGAGGCAGGCCAGATGACTGCTAGATGGCCAGATGACTGCTAGATGGCCAGAATACCTCAGAACACGTGTGTGGCCAGCCCTGGGGGTGCTCATTAGCTGTCTGAAGCTACTTAGATGATTTCCATTGTGGGTGAGCAGCCTGGAAGAACACACCTAGAGTCACTCTCTGGGACCATTCAGTGTTGGGGGTGGATATAGGCTATACCTATATGATGGGTCGACTAATTTGTATAACAATTCCTGGACAGTTCATAAAATTTCCACCACCTGCAAAGTATGCCAGGGCACAAAGCTGCAGCTGCAATCTTATCACACGTTGCTTTTCTTACTATTTCTTTATCTGCTAACCATGTTATTCACGGGGCCACTTGTAAGATTATGTTTTGTCCATTGTGAACCTCTGTTTCCTTACTTCTTTTTTTTTATCATTGTTCATGTAATCGGTGACATTTCCATTCCTTTTTTTTCCCCTTTTTCTTTCCGAGTACAGCTGTCTTTTCATTTCAGACATATCCTTTCCCGGGTTTTTTAAGGCTTATTGCACAGCAACTACAGTGGTGATTACTAATTGTACAACCATTAAAAGCAAACGAAGTGTCTGAACTATGGGATGGAGACTTATTTCCTTTGGACTGACCCACCATGAGTTAATTGCTTTTGCAGTGGCGGTGTCTAGCTCATTATTTTGTTCTGATATGAGCTGGGTGACGGGTATCAACTATTCCAATATGTGTTCTACTAACCCCTTGTTTTATTTCTCCTGTACCTTGAACCAAATGAATTAGAAGTTTATTACTGGATATATCACATACCATAGTCTTGAACACATTATTAATAAGGTGTTCAGAGGTTTTAGCCATTACGCTTTTAAGATCCAGGCTTCTGGAAGGAATAGGATGCCCAAACTTGAGCGATACTTTTAAAGCATCCTTCTACAATTTTAACTTTGACTACATTTCAATTACATTATAAAAACTGGTAGAGTATATAATTTTTATCTATCACCACAGGAAATTCAGGTGTGAAACAGCACAAAGGCCAATTCAAAATAACATTCCCTGGGTTCATACTGGAAGTGGTCTCCTTCAGCCAGGGCTGGCTCTAGGCACCAGCAAACCAAGCATGTGCTTGGGGTGGCACATTTTCAGGGGCGGCATTCTTTCTTTCTTTCTTTCTTTCTTTCTTTCTTTCTTTCTTTCTTTCTTTCTTTCTTTCTTTCTTTCGCTTTGGGCAGCAAAAGCCTAGAGCCGGCACTGGCAGCAGCAGCGCGTCGTGTGCGGGGGCGCCCTGGGGCCGCTGCGGTTCGCGCCGAGGGGGAGCAGCACCTGTACCTTGTGGCTAGATCCGGCAGGCTCCGAGTGGGGGACACTCGGGCGGGGAGCCGCCCCGCGGGGCACACAGAGCCACCTGCAGGTGCTGCAGGGCGGCCGCCCCCCCAGTGCCGCAGCCGGGGCTGGGCAAAGTGGCCCGAGCCGCCCAGGGACTGCGGCAGGGCGGCCAGGACCAGCAGCAACAGCGGAGCCATAGAGGGCGGGGCACTGCTGTGCGGGGCCCCATCCCGCTCTCCGGGGCTCCGCTCCCTCTGGGGCTACCCTGCCCCGGCTCCTCAACCCCCTGCTGGGGCGGTCCCCCGGCTCTGCCCTCCTGGGTCCCGGCCGGTCCTGGAGGCGGGAGCCATGGCTGGAGGGATCCTGGGCTGAGGCGCAGCCCGGGAACCCTGCTGCTTACCCTGACCATGCCAGTGCTGGACCTGCTGGAGGTGAGGGGGGAGCGGGTGGAGTCAGCATCGGTGGGGGGGGGGCCCAGGGCTGGGGCAGCAGGGGGTGCGGGTGGGGGAGGGCACTGGTGGGGGAAGGGTGAGAGCCCAGGGCTGGGGGGGGGGGGGGGGGGGGCAGCCAAAATTTTTTTTGCTTGGGGCGGCAAAAAACCTAGAGCCGGCCCTGCCTTCAGCCACCACACAGAACCTTCCATTCCCAGGATAGGTAGTTTTTACTTTACCAGCTTCTCAGCATCTAAGCCGTACTGTGCAATTTGCAGACTGTTCCCCCAGAGTGAACCCCCATGCCAGCAACTCTGTGTGTAAGACATGGCACCTGCACATGTTAATGTTCCCCCCACGGCAAACAGAAGTACAAGTCTGAGGCTTTCCAGACCTTGTCATTTACTTGCTACAGTAATTAAGGAGGGACAACGACCCCCTTCCACACCCATATGGGCTGCAGTGGTTTTACATTTAACTTCATGGTTGGATCATTGTTAATTTCCTTACCCTGAACCAACTGGTGTCACCTCTCTTGTACAAAATTTTTAACTATTCTCTGGGGATAAAAGAGGGCAAGTTTTCTTCCGCCTTATCACTTATGGCCACTTTTACTTTGCATATCATGTCTCCCCCACATACTATATGTTGTTATTATTAGAACACGTTGGTTGAATCCCCTACTTCCTTAAAAGCAGTTATAACAACATGTATACTGTATACAAATAACACAGCTTCATTAATGAGTCCTTAGGTTTTGCTCAATCAATGGATGCAGTTCTTTTGCTACCATTTTCTGTTGAAATGCTTGGTCACATTCCCACCACATCTTTATGTCAGATTGATTTCAGAGTAACATACCAATTTGAAGGATTTGAGTCATGCGTCAATCCTATTAATTCTCTTTCAGTATAGTTGTCCCCCGCCCCCCAATGTTGCCAGTGTTACGCATATTATAAAATATACATTTTTGTCCAGACAGTCCTTTCTCCAGTTCTTAATCATATTGCACCAAACTCTGGTGGGCACTATCCTTAGGTAACTGCAAATTTGTAAAATGAAATAATACTGACACATAAATAAACTGAACATCTTTGTGCAATAATTCTTTAATGGCTTTTAACCCTAAACTATTCAGACCTGTTTCTAGTCTAGGGCATTTTATTCTCTTTTTTATTTAAAACACTCCACCATATCGTTTTTTTTTTGTTTTTTCTCCCAAAGTAACATTTATTTTATGCCACAGTTAAATGGAAATTTTAAATAGGATTTATATGGTTGGAGCTTTTGTCATGTTTTTGAATAACCATTGCACCACTCAAAGTCGCTCCAGAATTAATAACCTGTCAAATAAAACAGAATTTAGTTGGCATTTCTGAAGAGGATTTTTGTGGTTGGGATTCACTCCTTATATTTACTTATTTTCCTTGGTGCTGGGTTGATTTCTGTTTTCAAAGCACACAGCCATCCAAAGAAAACACAACTTATCATGGCCCCTCTTTTGGAGTCCTTATGGGATTTTAATTAAGTAACTTGTCCTGTTTAAATTTCTTTTACCCCATTTACTGTATACACTGCATGTTCCATAGGAATGCACAGTTCTTTCATAATTTAACTTCAATGTTTTATTTGCTATAACATTATATTACATAATAATATAAAATAATAGCTATATTTATATTTATTTAAATTTATAATATAATATGATAATATATTTTATTTGCTATAATATTATATTATATGATATATTATATTATTTGCTATAACATTATATATGCCATATCAATTTAATTGTATATAATATATCTTATTATTAATAATAATATTTCTTTTTCTTCTGCAGCTGTTTCAGCTATAACTTTATTACTGAACAAGAGAGACATTATCCTGGTTCTGGCCTCCCTTATAGTCCCGGTTTTCATTGACTAATTTATACTTAGCATTTATACTTTTTTTTAGAGGTTAAATTTTGTAAAAGCCTTGAGACACCCAAAGTGTTAACTAAGAAACTTGGACTGCCAGGAGACATTGGCTGCCACCCAGAGAGTATCCGTGCCAGCTTGGCAAGCTAGAATGAAAGATTTGAATACATTTTGAGTGGAAGCTTTTAAAAATCAATGTATTGTACACATACTTGTTATGTTTTTTAAGTAGGTGTTGTCTTAAATTCTACAGCTCCTTGCTGACCTGTAAACAGTATATTATGAGAGAGCAAATACATATTTTAAACTTGCCCTGCTTAGCCTTGTCAGCTGAGCCTTGAATCTTCTTTTCTCTGAACTCCTGAAGTTTTCCCTTTGTAAATTGCAAGTTCTGAGCAGATGACGCGTTTAAGTTGCTCATGTTTCTAAACTGAAATTCTATTTGGATACGTTTTTTCACAGGCAAGGTAACTTTTTTGACCTGGGCTTTGATAATTGCTGTATTCTAGCCATGTTTTATTTTACTGCTGGTTTCATTCCCTTATTTTCCTTCTTGTAAGATAATTGTTACTCTTCATTTTTTTCTTTTTCTGATGTTTTCTCCAAGCTGGTAGGTGTTTTCTCTTTTTCTTTATTACAATCTGTGGTTTGAGCTAATCAGTGCCCCTTGTTTTGCTCTTAATTATTTTTCTACACAACCGTACCCAGGTTACACCCCACTAGTATGTTCAGAAGCAGTCAAGCGTATAAATATTCCTATTTCCTTTTTATCGATTTTGACTAAATCACCCATAATCCAATAATTCAAATCAAAGTGTCACTCTGTGCATGCAGCATCATTTACAATTGATTTTTTACAGACATTCATCGGGAAGGGCCCATTTCCTTTAAAATGGCAGTAAAGGCTTCTCAGGGGAAAAAGCATAGCTTTGATAGTTGTTACTGCCTATCCCCTCCTTTGCACAATTCGTTTCATTACTAAGAATTTTACCAGACAGGACTGCACCAAGTTGTACTGCCATAATTGGGTTTTATTATCAAACCAAGCATTCTCTTTTTTTAATACTTTAACATCCTCTTAAACGCTTTATCACTTCCACTACCCCTGACTAACTAGTCCCCTCTGACCTCTGCAATATTACTTTGTGCTAAAGCTCCTTTTAACTGCACATAACTTTTGTTCTTAACACACTCACTTCAGTTTTTCATTGTTTAATAAAATACTTCCCAGGACCTCATTAGCTGCTAAATTCTGGGACCATAACTCTTCTGTCTTATCTCCCAGAGCAAATCAGTTCTCAGCTGACTTCTTAGCAGCTCTAAGCTTATCTCTTATGGCAATTCCTTTAATTCTCAACTTAGTACACGCTGCCTGCAAAGCTATACTCATAAATACAGCACGTAAAGGTCAGCTGCTTTTTGTACTTGGATTCATGCAAACAGCCATTGTTTTCTTCCTGACCTTTCAGGAAACTTTTCCATTTAGTTTGTTTCCTCCTCTATAGCTTTGTTCCTTATGCTTTTTGCATTCATCCCTCAAGGTGACATATTTTGTTTGTAAAATTCTAGCCACCAGAAATAATCCCTCTGAAACCATTGCGTTGACTTGGGCTTTCTTTGCCTTAGGATGATAAAAACTAGATACTATTTTTTGACATGGCTGCCAATGGGTCCTATTTTTGGAAAATGTCAGTGGCATTCAACAGATCTTTGCTGTGTTCTGCCAAAAAAGTATTTCTTTATGGAGTTCCTTTTTCACCCGGTCCAGTCTCCCCCTAATACTTCTCTGAGGAGCCCATAGAGTTCACCGTTAAATTTAACCCATTACCCCAGAGTGGCACTAACTTCCTCATATTTTAACACTTAAACCCTTCCAATGCCATTTCCCTTACTGTTAGGTAGTGACCATCACACTGAGAGGTATGTACTTAGCCTACTCCAGATGAGTGCATCCTGAGTTTACTCCGGGCTCATTGCTGAGGTTATTTGGCTTCTCCAGATCAGTGGCTCCCAGGTCTTGGCACCAGTCATGCTGGGATTCCCTCAGAGATCTTTTCCACTCACCTTATCCAGAACACCTTGTCCAATTCTAGAAGAACACATCAATCAGTTCTGTGGAATCCATGAAATCAGATCCACTCCAGACTCATCATTGAGATTTCTTTATTTGCATACAATCAAAGTATACTTGAGTTGATCAGGCTCAAGTGTAGGGGGTGGGTACAGGGTATTCCACACATGCAGTGTATACATAATCATAAATTGGTTTATAGACACAGACACAGTACTATTAGTTAATCCAGCATATCACACACTTTAGGATTGGTCTGCTAATTTTTATAGCCAGTCCCTGTAGCGATCATGAACTGTCCACAGCTGCAAAGTATACTAGTAAGCAAAGTTGCAGCTGAAAGCTCATCACACATTACTCGTCTTACTATTTCTTTATCTACATGTTCTTTACAAGGCCACTGGTGAGTTTATGCTTTTGGAACCTCTGTTACCTTACTTCTTTTTTCTGTCATTGTTCATGCAGCCTCATCTGGAATATGGTGTGGTACTGGTCACCCGATCTAAAAAGGACATTACAGACCTAGAGGAGTTTCAGAGAGGGGTGGTGGGAATGATCAAGTGCCTGAAAAACCATCATATGATGAGATTGAAAAGACTGGTCTGGATTAAATTTAAAATAGAGATGAGCAAGAGGGGATATGATCAAGGTATATATAACAATGAATGGTCTAAAGGATGTAGACCAAGAACTTCTCTTCTCCCTGTCCAATAACACACAAACAAATGAGGAGCTGAGGGTTCACCTCAATCAAGCTAATACATGTTAAATCCACAACTGCCTTGTCTTCACTAGGATTTTACCTGATATTAGTTACCACTTGGTAAGTAACATTCAATAAGAAAACACCTTGTTTCCTAGTAATGTCAAGGCCTTATTAAAGAGGAGACAGTGGTTGACATGAGCCTTGAGAAGGGAGAACAATTAGGGAGGGGCAGAACTATACATGGTTTTCTATTGCTCCTCGTAATTGCTGTAAATGGAGAGCAGAGCATTTTCTGGGCCTGAGGGGAATGCTCAAGTGGCCTAAAGCCCAGCATAGCTATGTGACTTCACCTCTCTGCCTCTGCTTCTTTGCCTTTAGCTGTCTGGTCTATTTAGATTGTAAACACTTGATCGCAAAAATTGTCTTACTGTGTGTATGTGCAGCACCTTGCACAATGGGATCCTGATCTCAGCTAGTACTTCTGGGCATTACATTATTATTGGGAGTGAAAGTAGTGTCTGAGTTTCTCAAGATCCCACAGCAGGTCTGGGGCAGAGCCAAGATTAGAACCCACATCTTTTCACTTCTACACCACTGCTTTATCCACAACACGCTCTAAAAAACATGAATTGCTACTGCTTGAGCTAACAGCCCAGCTCACTAATAGATAATGATAATAATAGCAGCTGGCTCTTTACCAGCCCCTTCAGGCCTTTCTCTGACCCATTTCTATTATGCCACTAATATTTGTGCTTCCCTTAGATGGTGGCTTAAGATGCATTTAACTGTAGTTCATAAAACACAGGGATTTTTGAATGAGAGACACAGTATCAATGTACAATATTGTGTGATTATCAAATGCAAGTATTAGCTCCTTTCTCTTTCCAATAAGTATAAAATAATTGCAGAAATCTGCTTGAATATTGGTTTCAAGTGCAAGAAGATTTGCAAGCCAGGAGACTGGGTTTTATCCTCCCCATCCCAAGCAAAGTAACATTGGTTTGCACTTCATGAGTTTTTCTGGAGAATCAGTTTCTGCTCCCAAGCTATGCCACAGTTAAATCAATGATCTGAGGGCACCATTATTACCTATACAAATATTCATTTTATAATGTACTTTGTATAGCATCCTTCATCACAGATTAAAAGCATGCCAGAGTCTTGAGAAAAGCACTGGAAAAAAGCATTGAAATATGTTTTAAATAGAGCATGTAATTAGGAAAAATTGGAGGGGGCAGGGGGAAAGCAGCTAATACAATCAACACACCACATGTTTCTTTTGTATAGACTAATCCTTAGACTGCTGAATCACAATACTGTACCATGTACATGATGGAAAATGCACACACAATGCAGTATCACATAGTAGACATGTGTATCCATTTGAAAATGCCAGCATTCTATAGAATGTCTGAAATCCAAGGTTCTGCTGCTACTACAGTTGGTAAGTAAGTGATTAAAATGCTCTGCACAGGTGGAAAGTCAGGCCAAATGTCATTCTGTTCTCAAGAACAATTAATAAATTTTTGGGGGTTTTGTTTTGAGTATTTTTCCCTGTTAGGATCCATTTTATCCATTCCTGGCTTCTTGGCGGCTTACTTGTGTGGTATGATGTTGCTACATGATGCTTATGTTTGGTTCACTTATTGTAATTGCTATATCAGTCTTCCAAAAAACGATCCAAATTACAGACACAATTGCTTAAAAAAAAATCCCTTTTCCTTGGATCAGAGGGTGAGGGCAGAGAAAAGAGGGCTGAGAGAGCTATTAAATTATTGAGAAATCTCTTCTCCGCTAAAAGTCTGTGACTAACATCAATTAAAATGAAGGGGGAGCTGAATATTTGCATTGATGGGAAATGGTACACATCTGAAAAAGCCATTGGCCGCTTTGTGGTCTACCAGAAAAAGACACTTAAAAAAAGCATTGAAATTATAAAGCACCAGACATGCCACCTGAATCTGCTGCCTTTAGGTGCCTTGAAATATTTTGCAGCACCATTCACTAAGCCCTAATGTGAACTACTTAACCCGTGGTTCACAGCATTTAATTATTGCTCCTGCCTCAAGGAGCTCTAAAAGCATCTGTGTTCTAAGAGTTATACCTACACATTAGAGATGTGATGAGAAAGAAATGATCTGTAATTTACATTGCTAAGGATGAGTCACCTGTCTCCCACTTTGATTTTGCAATACAGCCTTTTAATTCCTTTCAGCAAACTGGAAAAGCTTATTGCCCAATGCGATTTTCTGGAAGTGGGACATTTAAACATTGCTTCCAATTAGCAAAAGAAAACACTTGGCGAAAGCTTGCGTATATAAACTGATCTATACAGCATCAAACTTCAATTAGTGAACAGTATGCCTGAGAAATGGAAACTTTACTTTTGGTAGCCCTGAATGGACAATTAGTATTTTCTCAGTTTCCACAGAGGAGTAAATACGAAGAAGAGAACATGCAAATCAAAAAGCAGCACAGATATCAATTCTGTTTCTCTTTTTTCAGAATCAGCTTTGTAATCTTTAAGAAAGAAAGAAAGAAAGAAAGAAAGAAAGAAAGAAAGAAAGAAAGAAAGAAAACTCCTGCATTTCTTGACTATTGCAGTTGTCTGTATCAAGCAGTGGGAACATCTGGATGTCTGAGTCAAAGAGCTTGTCTATGTGGCAAGTTACTACACAGCAGGCCCAGGTGTGAGTTCATGGTGCACCAGCTTGCTGCACAGTAACCTCCTTTTTGGACACAGCTAGAGGACACTGAAAGTCCTGGAGTGCATCTTAGCCTAATACCCTTTGAAAGCGTAGTACACCAAGGTGCACTATGGGCCTTTCAATGCATTAGAACAGTGTCTCCATGGGACGTTACTGCCTGGCAGACTGATGCACTGTGGATTCATACCCTTCCTTTTGGTGCAGTAACTTCCCATGTAGACAAGCTAGGGAGTGGTGGAGTTTCATGATGCTTGTCTTTTCCAACAGCTGAGCTTCTGTCTTTGATATATTTAGTGCAAAGAAATTGGGAAGGACTCACAAGATTACTTTGTTAAGCTCCATAGATAAGGGGTCCTTGCACAGAGGACAACAGGGCACTCTGAAATAAGATTGGAATCATGGACACAGAGGAAGGACACAAAGATATCATTGTAGCTAGGGTCTAGGAAGATGGAGAGTTGCCCACAGAATTAAAGGTTTCAGAGTAGCAGCCGTGTTAGTCTGTATCCGCAAAAAGAACAGGAGTACTTGTGGCACCTTAGAGACTAACAAATTTATTAGAGCATAATATCTCCTCAATATTTATTCCACTCTATATGCATCCGAAGAAGTGGGCTGTAGTCCACGAAAGCTTATGCTCTAATAAATTTGTTAGTCTCTAAGGTGCCACAAGTACTCCTGTTCTTTCCACAGAATTAAAGGCTGCTTTGAGAACAGAGAGGGAGAAGTAGCCGTCAGCAGCAGAGTAAATGAGCTTAAATACCTAGAAGAGAATTGTTTCCATGCTATCCAGATTGAAAATGGTGAAGCATATTGTTCCGTGAGAGGTATTTGGACAGAGGAGAGAGGATTACCACCTCAAAAATTTTGCAGAGACGAGGAAAGTTAGAGGGGATGATAACTGAGAAATGGGGATAAAATGTCAGTCAGGCTGTAAGGCTGAACCTAGCCTCAATTTCTAGGGTATATATGAAGGTGAATATAGAACAAATCTATATGATCTATGAAGGTGCACATTGAATGATTCAGAGTCCATAGGTCCCTTGTCTCAATAAGTGAATATATTGTGCAGGCCAAACCATTCTGCTGTTGGCTAGACATTGGTTCGACGTGATGGAGTTTCTGAGTTCTATTGTTTTTTCTTCTGTAAAAATTTAGGAAATTCCATAACTACTCCCTTCCCCATGTTAAAAGAATATTAAGGTTGCAGAGTGAAATACTCAAATGCTAAGTATTGTAATTTTGCAGTCTCCGACCTCAAAAGATTCCAGGAATAGAAATGAGTGTCCTATTGGACAGCTATAAATCTCTCCACTATAATAGTATAAAACTCTCATTTTAACCCTGACTATCTTAAATCTCTTACTGGTCCTGGAGTAAATAACGGCCATTCTCCCAGTGTAAATTTGAAGGGATATTCTATATTTTGGGAAAAGAAGGAAACATTTCACAGGCAGCTTGTAAAAAAATAATATGATGACTATTTGAAACTTCTGAGATGAAACATTAGAATATATCCCAACAGAGATGGATAATAATGAGCAAAGTGTAGGTAAGGGTGTGAACAGGGCATAATACATTTAATTAATCTTATATAGTAAGATTGCAGTTTAACACGTGGTTGTCATATCCATATCTGTGGTGGTATCCATGTGTTAAATGGGACCGTGGCTTGGTCTGTAGTTAGATGGACTTTAGAATTCTCAGCCCTATAGAAGATGCTGCCAGAAATGGTCCTGGTGATTCAGTAGGTAGCATTCTTCCCACTGAGTCATTACTAGGTGCCACGGTGTTATCACAGAATCATAGAATATCAGGGTTGGAAGGTATCTCAGGAGGTCATCTAGTCCAACCCCCTGCTCAAAGCAGGACCAATACCCAACTAAATCATCCCAGTCAGGGCTTTGTCAAGCTGGGCCTTAAAAACTTCTAAGGAAGGAGATTCCACCACCTCCCTAGGTAACCCACTCCAGTGCTTTACCGCCCTCCTAGTGAAATTTTTTTTCCTAATATCCAACCTAAACCTCCCCCACTGCAACTTGAGACCATTACTCCTTGTTCTATTATCTGATACCACTGAGAACAGTCTAGATCCATCCTCTTTGGAACCCCCTTTCAGGTAGTTGAAAGCAGCTATCAAATCCCCCCTCATTCTTCTCTTCTGCAGACTATAGTCCATCCTATCCACCTTATAGTCCATTTACATAATACCTAGCACAATGGGGTCCTGGTCCATGACTAAGGCTCTTAGGTGCTAAAGTAACACAAATAATGAATAATAGTTATCATAGAGGAGCCAGTGACCTGGATAAGGTATTCTTCATGACCTAAACTATTGTGTAGTATTAAAGCTCTGAAGAAGAAGTGGCAATGAGACATCAGGAGATGCGGGGTACCTGTTTTGATGAATAACCCCAAAATGTTTTGGCGACAACTACAAAGGTATCCCTGTGCATTGGGTATTTCTAAACATATCTTTTTATACTGGACATTTCATAAAGAATTTAACTAGTTTCAATAGGTAAAACCTTCAATCTAGTAATAAAGAGCATTGGCCCAAACTTTCAAATTTGGGTTCAGAGGTGCTCAGCACCCACAACTTCCACTGAAGTGAATATGAATGCTCTGAAAATCAGTCCACTTTTATTTTAGATTCCTAAATACAGATGTAAGTGTCTAATTGTAGGCATGTAGGGTTGAATTTGTCGGCCATTATGTTTTTAAGTCACTCAGATTCTTCTTATTGTCTAACATTTGCAGGGTGACTGCATGAGAGTCTGGCTTGCCTCAATGTCTTGTCATTGAAAGTTTATTCAGGAGGAAAGATCAAAATTCATCTCTGAATCACACAACAGCAGCAGCAAAAAAAGGGCAGGGGTTTTCTCACCTCACTAGATTTACATATGTCCTTTGGGAGCCACCATCCATGTGCCAGCTGTGAACTTGTTATGCTGAATCCAGTTAGCTTTATCTCTGCTAACACACAGCTAGCTTAAAGGAAAAGATCAAGGCAACATATATTAGTTACAATTTACTTTAATTACATGCCCAAGGTTATACAGTATCCATTCAGACATACGTGCCTTTTGCAAAATTAGTGCCATTACTCTGTGTAGTTAAAGGTGAGAATATTTTCCTTTCTTCTGTATAATACGCTCTGTATTCCAGGGTAAGACAATGGAAATACTCTCTAAACTTATATTGATATGTACTAAATAGATGTATTTTGGGCAATAATAATACTTGGCACTTATTTAGCCTTGTTACTGTATTTTAATCAAGGATCTCAAAGCATTTTAAGGTAATTAAATCCTACAACAGCTTTTACACTGGTCTCATATCTATATGGGCAAACTAAGACCTAGATTTGCTGAAAGCACACAGTGAATCTGTAGCACAGCTAGGACATGAACCTTGATTCACAATACCTGCCACAAGAACACATGCTCACACCAAAGGTTGGATATTCATTATCCATTAAATAGGCTTGGCGAAGGGGTTGTATTCTGTTGCATTTGCTGCAATGGCCAAATCATTTCCCTCACTTCAGTCTACCTCAGGTATTGTCTTTTTAGTCACAGTAGGCTAAATGCATCCCTGCATTGGCTCCACTGAAATCAGTAGAGATTTAATTAGTCCCAGTTCTTCTGAAAATAATCAACAGGCTGCTCACTGTGTAAAACTGGTGCCAGTGGACAAACAAAGGAAAATATTGTTTTGATGTGGGTGCTTTAGAAAAACAACCATATTTATAGATGGAGATATGCCAGTAATATTAGAATATAATTTCTCCTAGCCTGTGTAGACAGAATTAAACTATGCTGAGGAGTCATAATTTAACATCGGCTGATACATAGGATAAAACATAGCTCTCCTTAACGTAATTGTTTTTTTTCTTCACAGACAAGAAGAAACTATTTTATAACACGGTTGGACCCAAACCATGTTTTTCATCCATGTTATATGGATATTTTTGTAGTGTACAAAGGGTTTTACATATGTAATTTCAAGACTAAGATTTTAAACTGTAGTTAGACAGCTAAATAATAGACTTGATTTTTAAAATAGCTGAACACCCATTGACTCCTACTTCTGTAAAATCTTGGCTTCAGGATTTGTTTTGCATTGTATATTTAGTAAAATAATCTGAGTTGATGCCCTTTAATACAATGTACCCCTTCCCCCCCCCCACACACACATAGCGTGTAGTGTGTTAGGGATCAAAGCAATAACACAACTTTTCCAGACAGAGCTATATATGAGATTATACTAGCTAGGCAAACATTATGGTAGCATGCTTTGCCAGACAGAATATTTCTGTGTTTCATTCTCAAAGGATAATTTCCCTTCAGTAATATTACTAGTTAATCACAGTAGACTCTTATCAGATGTTCATGAGAGCCAGAGGATCTGATGTGATGAGAAAGCACGTGAGTATAAAAATTCAGTCTGGATTTCAAACAGATTATAATATGGAACTTGCATTGGCCAGGCTCTGTAATGATCCTTTATTGATTTCTGAAAGTTCAAAGTACATTTGAACTTTTAGAAAATGTAACTGCTAACTGAGCAAACGTTGACACCAGGGACCAAAATATGCCCTAACAAAAAGAACACAAAAGGTTACTTTAGGCAATTATAGACTTTCTGTAGCTTCTTGCCATGTGTCCTTCAACAGGTACCCTTTCTACGATCCAGTATAGGTAATATCTCTACTACTGATGTATACATGAATATTTTTTTTATTTAGAAGTTTATTATTAATAGTTGGAAGGATTCTAAGGACTGTAGTGTCTCATATAAGGCACTGAGAAATTATCACTTAATAAAGCTAACAATATGTCATAATAATCCTAGTTATTCACTTTTTGGTTATATATATATTATTATATGACTATGTATAAGATATATATCTTATATATTTGTTTAGAGTGGCTTTCATCCCGTAGGTTCCCAGAGCAGTTGAAAAAACCCTACCCTTTAGTCATTTTCTTTCATTATTCTAGGTCAAATTTATGCCCTGATTTTGTAAAGTGATCTGTAGAAAATATGGACCATTATTCCTGACTTTCATTGACTCCATGCAGGCACATAAGGGGTAATATGTAGGGCTTGTCTTCACTACCAGGGTAAGTAGACCTAAGTTATGCTACTCCAGCTGTGTGAATAATGTAGCTGGAGTCAATGTAGCTTAGGTTGACTTACCCCAGTGTCTTCACTGCACTGAGTCAATGAGAGTCACTCTCTGGTCGACTTCTCGGACAGCTGGAGTACCAGGGTCGACTGGAGAGTGCTCTGCCATTGATTTAGTGGGTCTTCAGTAGACCCACTAAATCGATCACTGCTGCATCGATTGCAGCAGCGTCGTTCTTCCTGTAGTGGAGACCAGCCCTTAGTCCTGCCATGAGTGCAGGGGACTGGACTAGATGACCTCTTGAGGACCCTTCCCGTCCTATGATTCTATGTGGATGGACCCCTGGGGCAGAATTGAAGACATAGAGGGTAATATCCTAACCACCACCCTAATCCCTTTATGCTGGGTAAAAGGGTTGAAGCAGCATGTAGGGGCTCTAGGAGCCCCGTATCCCACTGGTAAAGGATTCCCCCAGTGCAGGAATTGTGAAAGACAGGTATAAGGCTGCCCTGAAAGGATTCTCTTGCAAATCCTGGCATAGGTAGGATGGGTACGGTGCTGGCAGGGTCACAGAACACAGGGTTGCAAAGGTTCAGAGTAGTGTGCAGACCAGGGAAGTTGCCTTAACTTAACTAGACCCCCAGGACTGTCTAAATTATGCTGAAGGTTCTGGCTCCCAGAGCCCCCAGCATTGGGTGGGCACAAAGGTGGCTTAAAGTCTCCGTAGCATCCTCCTCACCCTCGGCAGTGAGTTATGTTGTGTACTTCTCACCCATAGGTCCCCAGGACAAGAATCTGTCTTTTAAAAAATAAAGCAAACAAAAAAATTCTTCTCTCACTTAACCACAGGGCCGGCTCCAGGCACCAGCTTAACAAGCAAGTGGTTGGGGCGGCCAAGGGAGAGGGGCAGCACCTGCGGCTATTCAGGGCCGGCAGGTCCCTCACTCCCTCTAGGAGTGAAGGACCTGCTGCTGAACTGCCGCCGCCGATCGTGATCGCGACTTTTTCTTTTTTTTTTGCTTGGGGTGGCAGAAATGCTGGAGCCGGTCCTGCTTAACCGGGTGTAAATCAAGAATAGCTCAGTTAAAACCAATGTCCGTCAGTTTAAGGGGTTGTCTTTGCACATCACAGAGGTGATGGCTGCCTTCCCTTCGTGAGGAGGTTCAGCCCCTTTGTGCATTCGTATAAGGGCTTGTCTACGCAGTCTGTACGTGAGTAGCAAGCTGAGGTGTAAATTTAGAGCACTCTAGCCTGCTAAGCACTAACTGGCCATCTGGAGAAACCCTACAATGATCAGAAGGGCTGATCACCTGCTCTGCTCTCACTGAAGTTCACTGCAGATAAGGACGCTTTGCCCTCTGAAAGTCAATCCACTTATTTAGGTTTCTAAATATTAATTTAGGTGCCTCCCTTTACACAGCCAAGTCTGAAAAATTTGGCCTTAATTTATCCATGCCTCAGTTTTTCCATTTGTACACCAGGTATAACAATAGTTTCTGGCATCCCAGAGGTGACCTGGTGGTTGATTAACTAATCTCGATATTTTTCATAGATTTCAGTGCCACAAGGGACCATTAGATCATCTGCTTTGATCTGCTGTATGCCATAGGCCAGAGAATTTCATCCAGTTACCCCTGTCTTGAGTCCAATAGCTTATATTTGCCTAAACAATATCTCCCAGATAGGCAGCCAGTCTTGATTGGAAGACATCCAAGTATGAAGAATGCACCACTTTCCTTGTTAGTTTGTCCAAACTTTTTTTGATCCTCACTGTCATACACTATTTCTAATTTGAATGTGCCTGGCTTTTCCTCCCAGCTAGAGCTGGTTCCAGCCCATGTGGCAAAACGGAATTTTGTTGAAATAGCCTGTTTTGTCAAAGTCTAAACATTGTGCGGAGAAGTATTGATTTCAATGAACTTTTCAACAGGAAGGTTCTTGAAGCCCTGGGATCTCTTGACACTTCTGGCCAGAGAAAGAGCCGAATACAACCCCCCTGAACTTTTTGATTGGAAAATGGATGTTTCAGCACAAGTCTGCTTCACAAAACTGTGTTGGAAATTTTTGGTTTTGTTCCAATGGGGAGTGAAAAGAAATTCTGAAACCTTGAAAGTCATTGAAAAATTGAACTCCTTGGGGCAGGGACTGTCTCTTTTGTTCTGTTTCTACAGTGCCTAGCACAATAGGGTCTTGCTACAGTAATACAAATGATAAATCTATCTGTTATCCTCCAGTTGTCTCTACTTACAGACATTCATTTTTGCTCTCCTTTCTTTGATAGCTTAAAGAGCCCTTAAACAACTGGTATTTTTTCCACGTGAAGGTAATTATACTGTAAGTCGCCTTTTAATCTTCTTTTTGATAAATGAAACAGATTGAGCTCCTTAAATCTCTTTTCTGAGAATGTATGTTTATTGCCTTGAGAATATATATATATATATATTTTGATAAGGTATATTGTTGAAGTTAGACATCACAAGGTGCTCGATGTTACAGAGCAAATCAGTGGGAGAGGCAGCACTGAATGATGTTTTTAAACCTTTTTCACCAATACACGTGTGATACAATGTTATTTAGGCCTGTTGCTGTTGCTATGACTGAATTACTGCAGTGGTATACTACATCCTGGAGGAAATTAGCAGGACAATGGCAGTCTACCAACAAAACACTGATAAACATTGTTTGCCAGATAACATTTGATCATATACTCACTTCAATCCATTTAAAATATCAACATGTTACCAAGTATTGGCAAGTTGTTGTGTTTTTTTCTTCATCTAACAGTATCAGAGGGGTAGCCGTGTTAGTCTGAATCTGTAAAAAGCAACAGAGGGTCCTGTGGCACCTTTGAGACTAACAGAAGTACTGGGAGCATAAACTTTCGTGGGTAAGAACCTCACTTCTTCAGATGCAAGAAGATTCTTCTTGCATCTGAAGAAGTGAGGTTCTTACCCACGAAAGCTTATGCTCCCAGTACTTCTGTTAGTCTCAAAGGTGCCACAGGACCCTCTGTTGCTTTCATCTAACAGGTTATTCTTATTACCGCATTTTGATTAGCTGCATTATATTCAACCCTCTTGTGTAAATGTGCTTCTGCATTTGATTGGACAGCAGATTTCAAAAGCAGGATCAGCTATCCAGGCAGAGTTGATACTTAGCCAGGCAAAGGTGACAAAAGCCAAAAACTACCGAATCACAGTAATAATTTAGAGAGTCTGCCAACAAACTTGTCATGGGCAACGTCTGCTTGTGCCTCACTATTAGTCTGTAATTGAAACCTTATTCAATAAATTAATTCAAATTATTTTGGGTTTAATCTCTGTTGCATGCACTGAAAGGTTGGATGGATTATGATTAAAATACTGGACTGGTTCCAGTGCAGTGCTTAAACCAAAATACCATCCCTACACATAGGAATGTTTAGCTCTGCACCATCCCCTGTTCTCGATAATGTCACGACAATTTTTCTCCACAACTTTTCCTGATCTTCAAAGGATGTGGGGGAGCGGCTTCAGAGTAAAAGGAGGCTAAACAGATTTGATTAAAGACAGGAACATCAAATGTTTTATGAGGAATCTTTAAAACATTTGATATATAAAGGGAAGATCCAAATTGATAAGTATATTTAATAGAGTCAAGATAGAAAGACATCATCCTTTTCAGTATCTGTAGGATGGCTCATATAAGACTTAATTTTTCTCTCAAAAGGGATTGTCTTTTCTCAAAATGCTAGCTACTTATTATGTGCTTTGTTCTTGTGCCTCCAAATTATTTGTTTAGAGTAGCATTCATACTGTGTTAGAAGGTTTCCAGACATTCAAGATGGGATGGTCTCTGCCCCAAGGAAGAACCTAAGAAGAGAGAAACATAGGCTAGGGAAACAAGAACAACAATTAGGTTCAACTAATTCATTATAGGCAGCGTGGCTGACCTCGGACTTGTAGCATGCTTAGAAAACTGTATGGAAATAGGCGCGGAGGTGAGAAATTAGCAAATCCGTGGTTAGCTCTGGGAACATTGGTAGAGTGTAGAGGGCGGGGTTTGATACAAAGCTCCTGGAAGTATAAATAAAGAAGGGCAGTGTACAATATAAGTAGTTTTGGCATATTCCATTTTTTTATAATTTCAGCAGATAATATCAATGTTTATTTTTAACCATTTTTTAAATTTTTATCAATTAAAATTTTTACAGCTGCAAGAAATTATGGGGAGGGTCATACCAGGGGATGGGGAGTCTGACAGTAATTATTTAATGACAGTAGATGATAAGATTCAAAAAGCTGAAGCTCTATAACCATTGAAACACAAAGTGTCAATATCGTATGTCAAAATATAGAACGTCAATAGCCTTAAATCAAACTCTAATAAGTTCACAAACAGTAGTTTTCTTATTTTGCCTACCGGTAAATTTCGATTATTAGTGATGCAAATATTTTTTCATCGATATGTGTGTACGGTGAAAATTATATTTTTCCTCATTTACAGATAAAAATTTAATCCGTCCGAGTCTAAATATAAATAAGGAGGGGATATAAATGTGGAGTTTTAAAGGTGGTGACAAAAAGCTGATATTTGAAGTGGTAGCTGAGGTTTTTTTAATAGAATCATAGGGCTAGAAGAGACCACAAGGATAATCTAGTTTAACTCCCTGCCAAGATGCAGGATTTGTTGTGTCTAAACCAGCGGTTCTCAAACTGGGTTGGGACCTCTAAGTGGATCGCGACTCCATTTTGATGGGGTCGCCAAGGCTAGTAATAGACTTGCTGGGGCCCGGGGCTGAAGGCCAAGCCCCACCGCCCAACGGATTCAGCCCCGGCCAGTGGGGCTCAGGCTTTGGCTTCAGCTCTGGGAAGTGGTGTTCAGGTTACAGGCTTTCTGACCGTGGTTCAATTCCTTGGGCTTCTGCTTTGGCCCCCACATATGGGGCGATAGGGCTCTGGTGGGCTCAGGCTTCAGTCCTCCCACCTTGGCGTCATGTAGTAATTTTTGTTGTTAGAAAGGGGTCACGGTGCAATGAAGTTTGAGAACTGCTGGTCTAAACCATCCAAGAAACATGGCTGTCCAGCCTCCTTTTGAAAACGTCCAGTGAAGAAGCTTTCACAATCTCCGGAGGCAGTCTGTTCCATTGTCCTACTGTTCTTACAGTTAGGAAGTTTTTCCTGAGATTTGATCTAAAACTCCTGTGCTGTAGTTTGAACCCATTGCCTCTATGCTAGAAGAGAACAACTTTTCTATATCTTTTTTGTGGCAGCCTTTCAAGTATCTGAAGACCACTGTCATAACCCCCCTTAATCTCCTTTTTCCAAAACTAAACATACCCAGTTCCTTAGGCCTTTGCTCACATGGCTTGCATTCCATCCCTTTGATCATCTTTGTCACTCACCTCTGGATTCTTTCCAGTTGCTCTACATCCTTTCTATACATTGATGACTGAAATTAGACACAGTACTCCAGCTGAGGCCTAACCAGTACCAAGTAGGATAGCACTGTAGCCACCCATGACTTGCATGCTATGCCTCTATTAATGCAACCTAAAATTGCATTTGCTTTTTATGCAACTGCATTGCATTGTTGACTCATATTAAGGCTGTGATCAAGCACAATGCTCAGATCCTTCTCAGCTGCTCTGCTACCAAGCCAGTTTTCCTCCATTCTGTATTTGTGAATTTGTTTTTCCTTCCCTAAGTGTAGCACCTTCCATTTGTCTTTGTTAAATGTCATTTTGTTATCTACAGTGCAGTTCTCCAATTTATCAAAATCCCTCTGAATTTTAGCTCTATCCTCCAAAGTATTGGCACCACCTAGCTTTGTGTCATCTGCAAACTTGGTAATTATGATATCTATACCTACATCCAGGTTATTAATAAAGATGTTATACAACACCGGATCCAGAACAGATCCCTGTGGAACCCCACTTGAGGCCTCCCTCCAATCTGACATCATTCCATTCATAGTTACTCTTTGTTTGCCGTTGTTTAACCAATTTGTATCCACCTAATGGTAGTTCTGTCGAGCCCACATTTCTCCAGCTTACTTATCGGAATGTCATATGGGACTGTGTCAAAAGCCTTGCTGAAGTCCAGGTATATGATGTCCACCGCATTTCCCCTATCCACCAAATCATTTACCTTGTCAAATCAAGCTGTTTTGGGATGATTCATTCTTGGTAAATCCATGCTGGCTGCTAGTTATTACCCCTTCATCCTCCAGGTATTCACAAATTGAATGTTTTATATATTGCTGTAGTAGCTGCCCAGGTATCTAAGTCAGGCTGACTGGTCTACAGTTCCCTGGCTCCTCTTTTATTCCCTTTAAAAAGATGGGCACTATGTTAGCCCTTCTCCAGTCTTCCTGGACCTCTCCTGTCATCCATGAGTTTGTAAATATTATTGCCAGTGACTCCAAGATTTCTTCAGCTAATTTCATCAGTACCCTTGGGTGAATAGCATCCAGTTGCACTGATTTGCATTCTTTCAGATTGGTCAGACAATCTCTTATGTGTTCTTTACTTATTCTGATCTGTGTTCCTTCCCCTTTATTGTCTATGGCAGGGGTCGGCAACCTTTCAGAAGTGGTGTGCCAAGTCTTCATTTATTCACTCTAATTTAAGGTTTCGCGTGCCAGTAATACATTTTAATGTTTTTAGAAGGTCTCTTTCTATAAGTCTATAATATATAGCTAAACTATTGTTGTATGTAAAGTAAAAAAGGTTTTTAAAATGTTTAAGAAGCTTCATTTAAAATTAAATTAAATTAAAATGCGGAGCCTTCCGGACTGGTGGCCAGGACCCAGGCAGTTTGAGCGCCCCTGAAAATCAGCTCGCGTGCCGCCTTCGGCACGCATGCCATCGGTTGCCTACCCCTGGTCTATGGTAACTATGCTAGTCATCTGGTCACATGTTATTTTTTGTAAGAAGATTGAAGGAAAGTGGGCATTGAGCAGCTCCGCCTTCCTATCATCTTCTGTTACCAGCTCACCTTCTCCATTGAGCAGCAAACCCACACGGTACTTGATTTTTCTTTTTTTATCTGACGTATTTGAAGAACTCCTGCCTGTTGTCTCTAACATTTCTTGCCAGCTGTAACTCATTCTTTGCCTTGGCTTTCCCGATTTTGTCCCTACATGCTCATGCTATTCCCATGTAGACGTCCTTACTGGCATGCCCCTCCTTCCATTACCTGTATGGATCCCTTTGGGTTTTAGAGATCGAAAAAGCTCATTGTGCAGCTGCATCGGCCTCCTGTGGCTCTTCTGATCTTTCCCCTGTGTCAGAATAGCTTGATGTTGAACTTCTAGTATTACATCTTTTAAGAACTGCCAGCCTCCTTCAGTTCCTTTTCTTCCTAATTGGTCTTTCCATGGGACCTTGCCTACTATTTCTTTGAGGGCAGGTCTACACTACCACTTAAGTCGATGTAACTTACGTCACTCAGAGGTGTGAAAAAAGCTACCCCTCTGAGTGACGCAAGTTACATTGACCTAAGAGCTATCTGCACTGGTGCTATGTTGGTGGGAGACACTCTCCCAATGACATAGCTTCTGCCTTTCATGGAGGTGGACTAATGATATCAATGGGAGAGCTGTCTCCCATCGGCATAGCATGTCTTCACTAGGCGTGCTACAGCGGCGCGTCTGCACTGGTGTAGCTGTGCCAATGTAGTTCTTCTACTCTAGACTAGCCCTCAGTCTGTTGAAATATGCCATTGAAGTCAGGGGAAGGACTCCCACTGGTTTTAAGAGAAGTTGGATCAGGCCTATAGTAGGCTCAGTTTTGTCTGATAGAGTACAGTGCTTGTTCCAACCCATCCTAAGAGTGCTCCAGGGCATATTGTGCTTCAGAGATACAGAATTCCTCCTGGGTTGTCAATTAGTGTGGAGGAAGCCTGCTGCTACAACTGTAACATGCCACCCTCACCGCACTACCTGCCCAACTCTATGGAGAGAGTTGAGGACATAGCTCACTTTCTTGTTCTCCATTTGAGAGACTGGCATGCTGGCGTGCTAATGGGGAGCAGCTTCTGCAGTCAGAGAGTGCTTACATGGTAAGAAGAAGGCACAAGATTGTCCATAACTATCCATTGACCTGCAGACTCTTCTGAAAATGCTGGCAGTAAAAAAAAACAAAACCCTCTCCAATACATTTTAATTCCAGGATTTGTGTTGTTTCATTATTATGAACAAGCCAACACCTTTGTGTATTCCTGGTTTGTTCCTTTATTTGCACTAGGGAAGAGAAAGAAGGATGCCTCCTTAAATTACAGTCGGTAGCAATTATCAAGTTGAAATAATAGTTTGACATTTAACAAGCCCCATCCCTCCTAGAAAGAGTTGATGAGACAAACTATATTCTTTGCCTCAGACAATTCTCTGTATCTCCGACAGATGGATACCTAATAAGCCTATATTCCTAACCCAAATGCTACACTTACAGATAATAAGAAGAAACATTTTATTGTGCTCTTTGTTTCTTACCACTTGGCTTTAAAGTTGTTGGCTCTGTCATTTCTCCTCATCAGTTTTGATACCATTAGGTGATGGAATTACTGTCCAAGAAGCAGACTTCAAACTCATCTGAAGGCAGACAATGGAAGGAGATTCTAGACACAAAAATGATGTCAAGTACTTGGAAATATTCTGTGCAGAGCTGAATTTGAAGGATGGGCAGGAGGCATGAGTAATATGAACTGAATCTACAATGATAACCTGTTCTCACATCTTTCTTTATGCATGCAATGAATTCCATTGCACCGGATGGCATCATCTGTCTAGGTGAATCTCTTTATGTGAATTGATTGGGTGCCATCAAATGTAATGCAGTTATTACATAATTTTCCAGCATTCCAAATATTGTTCCTGTTTTATATGTTGTGGAGTAGCTGAAGAAGAGCCAAACCCTTAAACGTAAAATGGCTTACATATAAATTCCATGATCAGTAGTAGCACAGTGGGAAGCTTGAAAGTGTGTAGTTTGAAAAAAAAATGCAAATACCCATGCTGCGGTGTAAGTGGCAACGTTAAAGGCACAATATGCATGTGTGTGAAGTGTCTGGTCAGGTGAGGTGCTAAGGTGCTTCAACTCCCATTGAACTCCAAATTCATAGATTCATAAGTTATAAGGCCACGAGGGACCACTCTGATCATCTAGTCTGAACTCGTATAAATACACAGGCCATATACCTTCCTTGGATTAATTCCTGTTTGCACTAAAGAAGTGGTTCTCAAAGTTTAGCAACCCAAGGAACCCCATTTCAATTTAAATGTTTTTGTGGACCTCCAAGCCTCTCACTCAGCCCCAGGCCCCGCCCCTGCCCCAGCCCTACTCCTCCTCTTCCCCTCCTCTTTCGGCCCCCTCCCCCAAGCACGTCCTGTCCCCGCTCCTCCCTCTCTCTCCCAGTACCTTCTGCTGGGAGAGAGGGAAAGGAGTTGATCAGCAGGGCCAACGGCCCTGGACATGACTCGCGGACACCCTGGAGTACCCTCACAGACCCCGAGGGGTCCGCAGACCCCAGTTTGAGAAACCCTGCACTAAAACATTGGTTCAGGAGATTGTTTCCACCATTTTCTGACCGACTTGTACCTGTCTGAACATGGGCCAAGAACTTCCATGAGAATTGCATTCACTTACATCATGACTTTGATTTCAAGTGTGGAATACTATTCTCAGTTTCCCTAGAATAAAAATCTAAGGAGGGCTGGGTTCAAATCTAGGATGTTTTTGCCTTGAATCAGTCCCTTAAAATAAAACAGCAAACAGTAAATGACCAGAAGTGGAATATTTATAGATAATGGACAGGATCTGGGAAACATGGCATCTTTTCAGAGATTGTGCTGGAATGAGAGTGATAACATTTATTGAGCTGCAAATATGCATGAAGAATTAGATAAATCTAGAAACAAAGGTACAGAACAGGTCTGAATTAGCAGTAATTTGGAGTAGAAACTAATCTTTGATTGTTACCATTAAACAAGCACTGGGTGAATGACAAGAATCCGTTTAGCCTCTCTGAATTATTACCCACAAAGTCAATAGGTGTTTATCATCAGAGCGAAAGCAGGTTCCTTATCAGTCCCCTTTCTCAGCTCCTAATGGAGCTGGCTGTTTATTTTGGAAAATGGTGCAGCTCACGGTGCATAGCAAACCGGCACCCTGAGTCCCAGAAATACAGACCATGTGCTCTCTTGTTCAATTAGGAGTCAAGTTTGCTTAGACATGATGCAAAGGTTTCACCTTTAGCCTCAAATATGGAAAATCAGAAGGTGATAAATCACAACTCACCTGCTCAAACTTTCATGGAAGAACACTTGACAATGCAAGAGGCTTTGTGGATTCTTTTTTGATCATGGAGAACAAAATATCATGTGCGACTTGTATGAAGGCTGCAAGTACAGCACATGAAAAGATAAGCCACAGATTAGAAAGGGCTCTCTCTCTAACTAATTACCATATACTGGGACGACTTCAAAAGTGATATGCAATTTAGACCCTATTACAGTAACTTAGACTTCCTACGAATCAGACCCCCTTACACTACTTCCTCTCAGCCCAGCCTTCCAGAGGAAGGCTCATCCAGTGGTTAGGGTGCTAGCTTGGGATTCAGGCCACCACCATTCAATTCCCTGCTCCACCACAGACTTCCTGCCCCACTTCATGCATAACTCATGGGGCTTCTCTCCACAGCAACAGATTAGTTCCAGGTAGCTTGTGTAAGAGTGATAACCCTGGAGCTAATCAGAGAGTTTTGAATAGCAACACAAAGTGACTGGACTAGCATCTGGTGAATCGTGCTAATTTGAGCAACTGCATTATTAGTTTGAGCCTTGACAGCACTTGAACTTCAGCCCTCTCCATTCCCACTGGCCAGCTAGCTGGCGGTTAAAGCACCATTTAAGTTCGGGATTTTGTGTGTGGCTCGGAGCTGGATGAGGAACAACAGTTGAGTGATACCTCAAGCTACCACTGTAGTGAACCAAACCCTTAATCGCTCGGTGCCTCAATTCTCGATCTGCAAAACTGGGACGGCAGTGCTACTTTACCTCACAAAAGTGTTATGAGGATAAACACATTAACGATTTTGAGGTGCTGAGATACTAGATTGCTGGAGAACCATAGAAGTACCTAAAATCTAGAATAAACTCAGGTTTCAGAGTAGCAGCCGTGTTAGTCTGTATCCGCAAAAAGAAGAACAGGAGGACTTGTGGCACCTTAGAGACTAACAAATTTATTAGAGCATAAGCTTTCGTGGACTACAGCCCACTTCTGCATCCGAAGAAGTGGGCTGTAGTCCATGAAAGCTTATGCTCTAATAAATTTGTTAGTCTCTAAGGTGCCACAAGTCCTCCTGTTCTTCTTTTTGAGAATAAACTCAGTTAATCTTCATACAGTGCTAGAAAAAAAGGATGTCATGGTGGAAGTTTGTGTCCGAAATGCATTCAGAAACCAGGAATGTTTCTTTAATTTTTTATTTTTTTTTGGAAAAAAATGGATTCAAAATCCAGTATCGTGAAAGAAGTTACATTAATTGTGTTGTGGGGGACTTTTGTACTCAGAAACTAAGAAAAAATCTTTAATGTTTTAGGCAAAAAAAACTTTATTTAACTAGTCTTCTTCTGGAAGGATGGGCCAAGAGGAAGGAATGTAAGGTGGTCTGATTAGTAGGAAGTCTAAATTATTGTAAGTGTATGTATACTGCATATCACTTTTGAAGTTGTCCCAATATATGGTAAGTAAGTATTTCTAATCCTACTCCCCTAGACAGATTGCACAGTTTATATAAATTAGTTGTTTTAATAATATTACTGATTTTATCCCTGGCAAATATAGTATGACAGATAAGACCGTAACATTATAGTTCTTATATAAATAAAAGACAAAGACCTAAGCAGAAACTTGGTTTATACAATTGACATATGGATGATATTTAATTTCTGTAATTAGAACAAGTTCAAAACACCAGATCCAGTAACAGAAAAGTATGTAGGGCAATATCACTTTTAATTGCATTAATGAGAAACTCAGTGAAAAACACTAGCTTTATCTCTCACAGCCTGCCCGTGCACACAAGCTCATGTGTGCACTCATTCATGCATATGCACACACATTTACAAACACATTTTTTAAAACTACAGCTATTTCAAACTTTCTACTGCAACTCAAGCCCAGGGTCTCTGTGTCATTTCCTATGCAAGCCTACTTTATTCATAATGTAAAAAAAGGCATTACTGAGAAAACATATTGAAAACAATAAAAGAACACATGCTAATTAGCTTAGTGGAGTTCATCTCAACACCAGCGTAGGCTCTGGCAAGAACAGGCTTTCAACACCCCACTGCAGGGACTTCCTTGTTGTTACAAGTTAATCAGAGCTTCAGCTTCGAACAAGGGACAGAGTCTTATGATGCCTCAGTAGACCAAGTCCTTCCAATCCTCTTCTAGGATTGGGGCCCTTTGTGGACCAGAGGATCTGTCCTGTCCATTTGCTGGACCAGGATGAAGGCCCTGAGTCTGCCTTAACTCAGTGTTTTTTATATAAAAGTCCTCTGTATCAGAGGGTCTATGGAGAATCCAGCTTGAACTAGCAGATGCATATCTCCCTTGGGAGGGAGGGGATTTCAAATGCTGAGAACGTTTTTAGAATCCCCACTCCCTACTAGAGAAGGTACATACGATGCCATACACAATGTCATTTTTAATACAATGTACCCAAAAGGTATTAATCCTAATTCAATAAGGTTTAACTTAATTCACTAATACTTATCTTAATTCCATAAGGTTTGTTCGGGATATTACAGGATATTGTCAGTCTTACACAATATACAAACTCCCAGCACCGTTCTGAGTCGGTTCTCCAAAACCATCACATCTTAAATGAGGTTTGATTTGAATTTAATTCAAAATAAAATGGCCACTTTGATTCTTCCTTCTTGTCTTTTCAGGAGGACATCACAGGTGAGGGTTTGGGCAAATACACAAGAGAGTAAGGAAATGTGCATTGCCACTGTCTGTCTTTTGTGGGTGAAAATCCTGGCTCCATTTGAAGTCAGTGGCAAAACTCCTTCTGACTTCATTGGAGTCAGGATTTCACCCTTCTATTCAATAGATAAACAGATGTGAGTCTCCAATGCTTTCAGTGTAATATATTTAACAAACATTACATTTACTTGGAGAAGAAATAACTGTATTATACATCAGACATCTTTTGTGAAGCTAACTGTTGCTAATGGAGAAGGGAACAAATTGGTTAACTAAAGAAGTACCAATGGTGTGGCATGATTTATAAGGACAGAATTCTCCCCTGGGATGTGCCACACACATTCTGACCCCACATAGTTTTTTCTCATTGACACTAATGGGAATTCTGCAAAAGGAAACAAATATAGTAACAACTCATGTGGTGGACCAGACCAAAGAGTCAGTCCTAAATGCTGAACATATTAATTGTCCTTGAATGCAAACTTTGTCACATATAGGATTAAAAAAAATATTAAGATAAAACATGGATTCTCAACCATGTGCCTTAGGAGGTCAATAAAACCACATCCAGTACTGAAAACAAATCAAGCTCAATATAAGCGAGATTTTTTTTTCCTGGAAATTGACTTTTTCAGAGATTTCTAATTACCTGAATTCACATGAACCCAGAATGCAAAGAAAAAATTGTCCAGATTTCTGAATTTCTCCTAGTTTTGACATCAAGCCCTATGCTGACATGGGTTCCCTTGAAATGAGACCCAGATTCTTCAGAAAGTTTTGTGACCTTTACTACAATCCTGGGAGTTTGCATCAAAACTCCCAAATCAAGTGAATTTTGCATGGCGTTGGGTAGATCTGGTTGAATGATTACTTTCAAAAAAGATTAACTGAAGCCACTGCTTTGTTAGTGAATCATAAATAAGGCTTCATGTCTGTCACGGCGGTCACAGAAGACAATTTCAATATTCACAAATACAAAGGAGTTTTCAGAATATTCACATAAATAGGACTTAGTGAATAATATGGCCATGAACTATTTAAAAAAAAGTTGTGAGGGTTTTTTTCCCCTCACGTTTGCTGTAGCTACTTATTTCTTGCAGCTCTAGTTTGAAACCACTTCTGTAAATACTCCTTGGGCCAACCTCTCTATTTGTGTAATGCTATTGATTCCAATGGAGTTTGTGCCAACAGAGAATTTGACCCATTATCTTTTGGTCTGTTAAGCTATCATAAACAACCTAATTAAATAATGGATGCAGTATGTTATCATATGGTAAAAGGGAAAAAGAAACCCCTGGAATTAATTGAAGCAAAGAAACAAACAAACTCATGTAATATAGTTTTTTACTCATCTGTTGCATAGTCTTAACAATAAATAATACTGAATGGTTTGAAATTTAAACCCAGACACACACACAGAGAGACACACACACAATGTACAATCAGTAAATTGAAAAAGAAGAGAGCAAATTTACCGGAAGCTATCTTTCTTTCTTTCTTGCTAAGTGCAGTGCTGCACTCATCTTCCTGGGCGCATTCAGAGAGCTAGGAAAGAATAACTTTTGCACTGAATGATAGTCAGACATTATTTACTTCATTTGGACAGAGGAAAGACATTAGACTGTACTCAACGGATTCATTCTCCTTCCTACACATGTACTACACCTACACAGTCATTTAACGAAGGGATTCTGGGCACTTGGAAAGGAAAAAAGCTAGAAGTGAGAGCGAAGAGTCATTTTTGAAGCTTTGCCCAGTTTTTCCCTTTGAAAACAGAGAGCAGGATACCTGTATTTGAATAGTTGTAATGACTGAGGCTCTTATTTATTCTCTTCATTAAGGACCTTGTTCCGCAGGGTATTTAAGTATGTGGGTGCCTAACTTTAAGAACATGAGCAATCACACTGATTTCCATGGCTTTACTCACATGTTTCAGTGCCCTATTGAATTGGAATATGAAGGGCCAAATGCTGACGTCATTGCAGCCAACGGCAAAACTCCCAAGGACATCAATGGGGCCCAGATTTGCTTCAGTTAATTCCATGGGGTATTTTTTTCTCCAAAGGACCCTATGTAGTTGCCCAATTCTGTGGCCTATAAAACCCGGATGTACGTAGCTGGCTATGTACCGGGCTGCCTTGTACAGCAGATAGAACAGCTGGTGGATGAACAGCTCTAGAGCCAGATTCTCCTTTATGCTAAGGTCCCTTTTTATAGCCCTGGCTGGGGGTATAATTTACTGTAATTTACTGCCATTCCAAAGCCTCTTTACAGTGGTTTAAAGGGACCTAAGTATGAATGACAATCAGGTTACTAGTGTAGGGGGAGAGGGACTCAAAGTTTCATTTGTAAATGTAGTTCCTGCCCCATTAGGAAATCGAGGCCCAGCACCTCAAAAGTATTTAGGTGCCTACATTCTGTTGATTTGATGATGAACCTTTGAGGTTCTTTGCCCTAGTTCCTACCCTCACTCTGTCACTCTACTGTAGGGTGACCAGATGTCCCGATTTTATAGGGACAGTCCCGATTTTGGGGGCTTTTTCTGATATAGGCTCCTATTACCCCCCACCCCCTGTCCCGATTTTTTACAGTTGCTGTCTGGTCACCCTACTCTACTGGCCCACAGGATCCTATCCCACAGGATCTGCGCAGGGACTGAGGATTCTGCCAGCAGCTGGGCTGTGGTAATTACCTTACATATCTGCACCAAAGGGAAGCTGATGGATCAGGGACTGGGGTGGTCTGTTTTGTTAAAGGGTGTCATAACTATAAAGGGAAGGGTAACAGCTGTCCTGTGTACAGTACTATAAAATCCCTCCTGGCCAGAGACTTCAAAATCCTTTTCCCTGTAAAGGGTTAAGAAGCTCAGGTAACCTGGCTGGCATCTGACCTAAAGGACCAATAAGGGGACAAGATACTTTCAAATCTTGGGGGGGGGGGAAGGCTTTTGTGTGTGTTCTTTGTTTGGGAGTGTGTTCGCTCTCGGGACTGAGAGGGACCAGACATCAATCCAGGTTCTCCACATCTTTCTAAACAAGCCTCTCCTATTTCAAACTTGTAAGTAAATAGCCAGGCAAGGCGTGTTAGTTTTCCTTTGTTTTCTCAACTTGTAAATGTACCTTTTACTAGAGTGTTTATCTTTGTTTGCTGTATTTTGAACCCAAGACTAGAGGGGAGTCCTCTGAGCTCTTTAAGTTTGATTACCCTGTAAGGTTAATTTCCATACTGATTTTACAGAGATGATTTTTACCTTTTTCTTTAATTAAAAGCCTTCTTTTTAAGAACCTGATTGATTTTTCCTTGTTTTAAGATCCAAGGGGTTTGGATCTTGATTCACCAGGAGTTGGTGGGAGGAAGGAGGGGGAATGGTTAATTTCTCCTTGTTTTAGATCCCAAGGGGTTTGGATCTTGATTCACCAGGAGTTGGTGGGAGGAAGGAGGGGGAATGGTTAATTTCTCCTTGTTTTAGATCCCAGGGGGGTTGGAACTGTATTCACCAGGAGTTGGTGGGAGGAAGGAGGGGAATGGTTAATTTCTCCTTGTTTTAAGATCCAAGGGGTTTGGATCTGTATTCACCGGGGAATTGGTGAAAGGTTTCTCAAGGCTACCCAGGGAAGGAAATTAGCCTTGGGATGGTGGCAGCGGACCAGGGCTAAGCTGGTAGTTAAGCTTAGAAGTTTTCATGCAGGCCCCTACATTTGTACCCTAAAGTTCAAAGTGGGGATACAGCCTTGACATGGTGGCAGAGCGGTGGGATCATTTTAAACCCAAAAGCCAGTGAGATTTTTTTTTCCTTCTAGCTGCTTGGAAAGCAGAGCTGGAGATAGATGCATATCTTATCTCTCCTTGCCTGAAGGCAGAGGTGTTAAGTTTTTTTTAACAAGGTCCTTTGTTAAGAGAAGTGTTCAAATGAGCAAACTTGACTGGTAAAAGGAATTTACAAGCTGAATTGTTTTTTTTTTCTTTTTACATCCTCGGGAGTAGCTAGTTAGAAAGTCTCTGTTAACTCAGCAGCAGCCAGAGCTGAGAGCTTCCCAGTTTCAGTCAACTGCAGAGGGGGTGACCCAGCACAAGAAAACAGGAAAATGACTACAAAAGAAGAAAAAGCCAAAGAGGAGGCCCACAAGAGAGCTATGGAGCTGAAAAAAAAAGAGATAGAGCTGAGAGACAGAGAAGAGAAAGCCAAAGAGGAGGCCCACAAGAGAGAGATGGAGCTGAAAGAAAAAGAGATGGAGCTGAAAGAAAAAGAGATGGAGGAGGGAGAAAAAGAAAGGAAGCATGAACTGGAAGTAGCAAAGGCTAAGCAAGCTTTCACCCCCATCCCTATTCCTGAGCCGTCCACCAGGGTCCCGTCTGTGTTACCAGAGACCCAAACCTCGGTGGTGGAACCGGATCCCCTGCCAACGACTGCAACAGCCGTTGTGGACCCAATCCCAGAGACCCAGCCAAAACCAGTCCCAGAACCAGAACTGGCAACGCAACCAGCACCAGAACCATTGCCAGCACTCAGTCCAGCGCTTGCAAACCCATCTACAACTCCAATGCCAGAGGGCACCAGTGAGCCTGACCTGGCGGAAGCAGCAGATAACCCTACCCAAGAGGCTCAGCCAGAGCCTGAGATACCACATAGTGCACCAGCAGACAGCGGTTCACAGTCAATGGAAACAGCCCCAGCACCTGCATTGCTTCCAGAGGGACCAAGCCCCAGTCCACAGTCCAAGGAGGAACTGATGTCTCCAGCATCAAGGGAACAGTTCCAGGCCGAGCAGGAAGCAGATGACAGCCTTCAGAAAGCTTGGGCGGCGGCGCGGAGCACCCTACCGCCTCTCAGCTCTTCTAACCGATCCCGGTTTGTTGTAGAACAAGGACTTCTATACAAGGAGACTCTTTCTGGTGGGCACCAGGAAGACTGGCATCCTCAAAGACAGTTGGTAGTTCCCACTAAGTATCGGGTAAAGCTCTTGAGCTTAGCCCATGATCATCCCAGTGGCCATTCTGGGGTGAACAGAACCAAGGACCGGTTGGGGAAGTCCTTCCACTGGGAGGGAATGGGCAAGGACGTTGCTAATTATGTCCGGTCTTGTGAGGTGTGCCAACGAGTGGGAAAGCCCCAAGACCAGGTTAAAGCCCCTCTCCAGCCACTACCCATAATTGAAGTCCCATTTCAGCGAGTAGCTGTGGATATTCTGGGTCCTTTCCCAAAGAAGACACCCAGAGGAAAGCAGTACGTACTGACTTTCATGGATTTAGCTACCCGATGGCCAGAAGCAGTACCCTTAAGCAACACCAGGGCTAAAAGTGTGTGCCAGGCATTAGCAGACATTTTTGCCAGGGTAGGTTGGCCCTCCGACATCCTTACGGATTCGGGAACTAATTTCCTGGCAGGGACCATGGAAAACCTGTGGGAAGCTCATGGGGTGAATCACTTGGTTGCCACTCCTTACCACCATGAAACCAATGGCCTGGTGGAGAGGTTTAATGGAACTTTGGGGGCCATGATACGTAAATTCGTAAATGAACACTCCAATGATTGGGACCTAGTGTTGCAGCAGTTGCTTTTTGCCTACAGGGCTGTACCACATCCCAGTTTAGCGTTTTCACCATTTGAACTTGTGTATGGCCGCGAGGTTAAGGGGCCATTACAGTTGGTGAAGCAGCAATGGGAGGGGTTTACGCCTTCTCCAGGAACTAACATTCTAGACTTTGTAAGCAACCTCCAAAGCACCCTCCGACACTCTTTAGCCCTGGCTAAAGAAAACCTAAAGAATGCTCAGGAAGAGCAAAAGGCCTGGTATGATAAACATTCCAGAGAACGGTCCTTCAAAGTAGGAGACCAAGTCATGGTCTTAAAGGCGCTCCAGGCCCATAAAATGGAAGCGTCGTGGGAAGGACCATTCACGGTCCAGGAGCGCCTAGGAGCTGTTAACTATCTCATAGCCTCCCCCACCTCCAACATAAAGCCTAAAGTATACCATGTTAATTCTCTTAAGCCCTTTTATTCCAGAGAATTAAACGTTTGCCAGTTTACAGCCCAGGAAACAGATGACGCGGAGTGGCCTGAAGGTGTCTACTACGAAGGAAAAAAGGATGGTGGCGTGGAAGAGGTGAACCTCTCCACGACCCTTGGACGTCGGCAGCGACAGCAGATCAAGGAGCTGTGCACAAGCTTTGCACCAATTTTCTCAGCCACTCCAGGACGGACCGAATGGGCATACCACTCCATTGACACAGGTAATGCTCACCCTATTAGAACCCCACCCTACCGGGAGTCACCTCATGCCAAAACTGCTATACAAAGGGAGATCCAGGACATGCTACAGATGGGTATAATCCGCCCCTCTAATAGTGCATGGGCATCTCCAGTGGTTCTAGTTCCCAAACCAGATGGGGAAATACGCTTTTGCGTGGACTACCGTAAGCTAAATGCTGTAACTCGTCCTGACAACTATCCAATGCCATGCACAGATGAGCTATTGGAGAAATTGGGACATGCCCAATTCATCTCTACTTTGGACTTAACCAAGGGGTACTGGCAAGTACCACTAGATGAACCCGCTAAGGAACGGTCAGCCTTCGTCACCCAGGCAGGGGTGTATGAATTCAATGTACTCCCTTTTGGGTTGCGAAATGCACCCGCCACCTTCCAAAGACTTGTAGATGGTCTCCTAGCAGGATTGGGAGAATCTGCAGTTGCCTACCTCGATGATGTGGCCATTTTTTCTGATTCATGGGCAGAGCACATGGAACACCTGGAAAAAGTTTTCGAGCGCATCCAGCAGGCAGGACTAACTGTTAAGGCTAAAAAGTGTCAAATAGGCCAAAACAGAGTGACTTACCTGGGGCACCAGGTGGGTCAAGGAACTATAAATCCCCTACAGGCCAAAGTGGATGCTATCCAAAAGTGGCCGGTTCCAAAGTCTAAGAAACAGGTCCAATCCTTCTTAGGCTTGGCTGGATATTATAGGCGATTTGTACCCCACTACAGCCAAATCGCCGCCCCGCTGACAGACCTAACCAGAAAGAAACAGCCAAATGCAGTTCAGTGGACTGATGAGTGTCAAAAGGCCTTTAACCAGCTTAAGGCAACACTCATGTCTGACCCTGTGCTAAGGGCCCCAGACTTTGACAAACCGTTCCAAGTAACCACAGATGCGTCCGAGCGAGGCGTGGGAGCAGTTTTAATGCAGGAAGGACCGGATCAAGAATTCCATCCTGTTGTGTTTCTCAGCAAGAAACTGTCTGAGAGGGAAAGCCACTGGTCAATCAGCGAAAAGGAATGCTACGCCATTGTGTATGCGCTGGAAAAGCTACGCCCATATGTTTGGGGACGGCGTTTCCAACTACAAACAGACCATGCTGCGCTACAGTGGCTTCATACCGCCAAGGGAAATAACAAAAAACTTCTTCGGTGGAGTTTAGCTCTCCAAGATTTTGATTTTGAAATACAACACATTTCGGGAGCTTCTAACAAAGTGGCTGATGCACTCTCCCGGGAAAGTTTCCCAGAATTAACTGGTTAACAATTGTTCTTGGAATGAAACATATTGTTAGTTTTTATATAATCAGTAGTATGTCTAAAGGTACATGTGTCTTATTAACTCTGTTTTCTCCTAGAACTCCAGGAAGAAATCACAGCCAGTGTGGAACCGAACGTCCAACACTATCTGTGATTTGGGGGGCGTGTCATAACTATAAAGGGAAGGGTAACAGCTGTCCTGTGTACAGTACTATAAAATCCCTCCTGGCCAGAGACTCCAAAATCCTTTTCCCTGTAAAGGGTTAAGAAGCTTAGGTAACCTGGCTGGCATCTGACCTAAAGGACCAATAAGGGGACAAGATACTTTCAAATCTTGGGGGGGGGGGGAAGGCTTTTGTGTGTGTTCTTTGTTTGGGAGTGTGTTCGCTCTCGGGACTGAGAGGGACCAGACATCAATCCAGGTTCTCCACATCTTTCTAAACAAGCCTCTCCTATTTCAAACAGGCAAGGCGTGTTAGTTTTCCTTTGTTTTCTCAACTTGTAAATGTACCTTTTACTAGAGTGTTTATCTTTGTTTGCTGTATTTTGAACCCAAGACTAGAGGGGAGTCCTCTGAGCTCTTTAAGTTTGATTACCCTGTAAGGTTAATTTCCATACTGATTTTACAGAGATGATTTTTACCTTTTTCTTTAATTAAAAGCCTTCTTTTTAAGAACCTGATTGATTTTTCCTTGTTTTAAGATCCAAGGGGTTTGGATCTTGATTCACCAGGAGTTGGTGGGAGGAAGGAGGGGAATGGTTACTTTCTCCTTGTTTTAAGATCCAAGGGGTTTGGATCTGTATTCACCGGGGAATTGGTGAAAGGTTTCTCAAGGCTACCCAGGGAAGGAAATTAGCCTTGGGATGGTGGCAGCGGACCAGGGCTAAGCTGGTAGTTAAGCTTAGAAGTTTTCATGCAGGCCCCTACATTTGTACCCTAAAGTTCAAAGTGGGGATACGGCCTTGACAAAGGGAAAAACAACAACCCTAAAAGCCCTAAAACATAATTGAATCTAAACAAGCTTTGTGGGCAAAAGGTAGTGTTTGGGGACCCCACCAGTGGTCACGGGGGCACAAATTGCTGTGCTAAGTGGGTTTTCCCTTCTTGCTGTTCACTATTGTCACTGTAAAAAGAACAGGAGTACTTGTGGCACCTTAGAGACTAACAAATTTATTAGAGCATAAGCTTTCGTGGACTACAGCCCACTTCTTTGGATGCATATAGAGTGGAATAAATATTGAGGAGATATTTATACACACATACAGAGAGCATGAACAGGTGGGAGTTGTCTTACCAACTCTGAGAGGCCAATTAAGTAAGAGAAAAAAAACCTTTTGAAGTGATAATCAGGCTAGCCCAGTACAGACAGTTTGATAAGAAGTGTGAGAATACTTACAAGGGGAGATAGATTCAGTGTTTGTAATGGCTCAGCCATTCCCAGTCCTTATTCAATCCTGAGTTGATTGTGTTACAGTGAATATTGTCACTGTGAATGTAGAAAGATGCAATTCCTTGTCTCTACCCTGGCTGAGCTGTTAGAAAAGAAGGGGTCTCTTTGGGCCATGCAGCCTCTTTAAGGAACGCTCTCAGTTAACTGCCCCACTCTAGGGAACACCTGGATAATTCTCAGTGCTTGCCACGGCATCTCTTAGAGCCCATTTGCCATACAGTCTATGGCAGGTAAGCAGCGCCAATGCTGAGAAGTTTCAGAGTCGAAGCCGTGTTAGTCTGTAGCCGCAAAAAGAACAGGAGTACGTGTAGCACCTTAGAGCCTAACAAATTTATTTGAGCATAAGCTTTCATGGGCTACAGCCCACTTCATCGGCTGCATAGAATGGAACATATAGTAAGGAGATATATATACATACAGAGAACATGAAAAGGTGGGAGTTGTCCTACCAACTCTAAGATGCTGAAAAGGCCACTTAATGACCTGCTCCTGGGTTTCTCTAGGTTCTGCAGCCATGCAGGTATCTTTAGGGCACAATGTTCACTAATCTGGATCATTTATTCCACATGTAAAACGGGGCATAAACAAGTGGAGAATAAAGCCTTCATGTTGTAGCAAAACTTTTATTCATTGTTTCAGTATCTTTATTGTCACAGTGAGTGATCAAATCTTCTCCCTAGTAGGCCACTGCTGTGTCTGCCCTTTGTTTTGATTCCCACCTTTACCTTTCACTGTTTCTCTCACTCTTCTCTGTCTTTGGATATGTCTACACTGCAAGTGAAAGTGTGATTGTAGCATGAGTAGGCATGCTTGTGTTAGCTTTAATCTAGCTAGCACAGAAACAATAGTGTAGACATGGCAGCAGAGGCTTTCAACAGAAGTAAATACACACGATCCCCAGTGGGTTTGTAGAGAGCCGAGGTAGCCAGCAAAGCACTTACCCAAAGTCCCTGGTGGGTTTGCACTTGGGTTGCTGGCCTGTGTCACCCCTCTACATTACCATTGTTACCCATGCTAGCTACATGAAAGCTATGTCCAGGGGCGGCTCTATATTTTTTGCCACCCCAAGCACGGCAGGCAGGCGGCTTCCGACAGCGCGCCTGTGGGCGGTCCGCTGGTAATGCGGATTCGGCGGCGCGCCTGCGGGAGGTCCGCCGGTGCCACGCCATCGGTGTCCTGACCACCAAATTGCCACCGAAACCGCGGGACTGGCGAACCTCCTGCAGGTGCGCCGCCGAAACCGCCTGCCTGCCGCCCTCACAGTGTCCGGCAGGCTGCCCCCCCGCGGCTTGCCGCCTCAGGCACGCGCTTACTGTGCTGGTGCCTGGAGCCGCCCCTGGCTATGCCAACCCCCAGTGTAATCACACCTTGCAGTGTAGATATACCCTCCTATGTGTCTCCTCCGAGTTTCTTTCCCTGCAACTATGCCCTATTCTTGCCCCTCTGAAGGATTTGACTCCATCACCTTTTTGCATTTTGTCTGCTAAATTAATCAAAACTAGACAGTTAATATTAACATTGAAGTTTCAGGGCAGGGGAGTTCACCCCTCTGAGGCATTATTTCATATACTTGGCAGCGTCAGGCAGACATCATCATGTCTCAGTTCATGTTTGCAGGGTTATCTCTGCAGCTAGAAACATTGGGGTTTTTTTTACATGAAAACTTAGATTCTGGCCAGCAAGAGTATGTCTTGTGGGCCACATCACGTGGGCTGGATTCAGATCACTGGCTGTAATATTTGACATTCCTGATTTAGAAAAAATGATAGAGTACTTGAAAGGCAACAGAAATGATCTAAACAGATGATTTAGGGCTACATTTTCAAAATCCCATCCTCCTTTGTTGGGTACAAGTTACCCCTGCTTTTTTGTGTGCCAATAAGTGAATTACAGCAGAGATGCTTTGCATAAACCCTTCTTAGCTCATGTGATTTGAGAGTATCAACCACATTTTCTGGCATGGCTGTTAATTCTATTTATAAGTAATGGGCAACACACATTCAGTTCCAACAGAATCTAAGTTTGAATACTTTTCTGAAACTTTTCTAGTAGTGCTCAGCCCTCTGCAGTCTCTTTGCCTTGGAGAAATAGAAATATCCACCTCTCACACACCTTAGGTTTAGTTTTTCAGTTTCCATTAGGAAACTATTGAGGCAGAATACAGAATGAAAAGAGAAAGGATGTGAGAAAGTAACATAACATAAATGGTTCCTGCTGCAGTGACTCAGACATCGGCATTGACTGGGGGACTTTGTCATCCTCCTGCATGCTTCCAATTCTGTTGTTGTGCTTTATAGATGGATCAATCCCGCTGTGTTCAAAACACTGTTGAAATAAGATCAGTGTAATAAATGCTAGCACTAATCCATACACCATTGCCACGGTATTTTGTTCTGGATCTACCACTTCCTGCAGACGGGACCATACTATCACCACAACTTCTTTTCTCTCATGACAATTGGGAGATTATGTGGCATATTTGCTGAAAAATATGTCTGAGGTAGTGTTGATAATTGAGAAGGCAAGTGGTCTAATCCAGTTGATGGGCAACTAATAATTTATGGTAAAGATGAAAATGTTAATTAGCCATTCTCACATGCTTTTCATAGTCCATTCCACTAAGAGTTGTTACAAGGCTGGTTTTTGGCAATCTATAGGAGCACATTTCATAGCCAGTGTATTATTATACTGCATAAGGCCCTGTGACTGAATTGTTCCTATGCAGTCCCACTCAGGTATGTCTACTCTGCAATGGAGCTTTGATTGCTGCACATAGAGATGTAGCCAAGTTAGCTTCAATCTAGCTAGCACCTTCAGAGCAGGCTGTACAAGCCCACCATGACTCTGGGTACTTACTTGGGTGGCTAGACCATGCTGAAACCATTGCTGCTGTGACTTCACTGCTATTGGTACTCACGCTAACAAAATCAAAGCTACCTTGGGTATGTCAACACATGCTGCAAGCACACTGCTGCATGATTGCAGTGTAGACAGAACCACTTTGTCTAACTCTCGCCACTAACTACAGGTATTTACTTTCATTTATAGTCAGTGGGTGGTTACATTGATTGATGGATGTGGGGGTATTGTCGTTAGCCCTCACCTCCCTGCCAGAGAGAGAAGGTGATTAAACGTATTGAGAGGTCAGGTCCAGAGGAACATGTTCAGTTTTTATTCAGCAAACCACTTACTGTTTATGTTTATGTTTATGTTTAATTGAGAGGGATAAGAATCAATCAATGTTACCTTTCATACTGTTTATCATCTCTTACACTCTTGGTCATTCCCAGTTTAATAGACAAGCCTCTTAATATTACTCAGTTTTAATGGGGTGTTTTCCAGGCTGCCAGACTGCTGGGTATCTTTGATTGGAATTCTGTTAGTTTCCAATTGCACAACTGTGGAAACAGAAATAATATTACTGATTAGCTAAGAAATTTTGTTCTCCAGATTGTTAAATTTACTCCATCTGTGTTCGTTTTTAAACCTAGGTCAAAGACCTGTCTTCTTTTAAATCAAGTGTTTGTATTAGGTTAGGGTTTTTTGTTGTTGTTGTTATTTAATTAGAAATGGCTTTATGATTTCTTCCTTGGAAATGTTCTGAAATAGTTGCCACGCAAAGCGGAACTGTATACAAATAAAAAAATTGACCGATTTATTGATTAACTGATTGATTACATGGTAGGTATTGCAGAAGGCTGTGAGTTCCAACTTTATCAAAGAATAAACAGCTATGCATATAAACCAATCACTATGGCAAAATAAATATTTGAATATAATAAAAGCGCCTTTTATACATGTGAAACAAAAATACTAATCAGGTGAAGAAAATAAATTGCATGTTGATAGCCACCAAATGCTTGGAAATACACGTAACTAACTGCTGCACAAAAAACGTCACGTACACTGTGAATAGCAATACAGCACAACACACGTTTGTATATGGAGAAGTTCCTGATTCTAGCATGGGTAACTAGCTCTCTGATAGCTTGTCTCTACTGAGCCCAGCAGAAGTCAGACAGAGGAGAGGATTTGGCCCTAAATATCTATTTAGCAGGGCCGGCTCCAGGCACCAGCCCACCAAGCTTGTGCTTGGGGCGGCACCTGGAGGGGGGCGGCGCGGTGCTCCGGCCGCCGGGGAGAGCGGAGCCCTGGCTGTGCTCTCCGGCCTCCCCCCGGCACTCTGGCCACTGGGGAGAGCGGAGCCGCGGCGGGCTCTCCGCCCTCCCTCCGGCACTCTGTCCTCCGGGGAGAGCGTAGCCACGGCGGGCTCGCCGCCCTCCCTCCGGCACTCTGGCCGCCGGGGAGAGCGGAGCCGCGGCCGGGCTCTCTGCCCTCCTCCCGGGGCTCCGGCCGCCAGCGGAGCCGCGGCAGGCTCGCCGCCCTCCTCCCGGCGCTCTGTCCGCCGGAGAGAGCGGAGCCGCAGCGGGCTCGGGGAGAGCGGAGCCCTGGCTGTGCTCTCCGGCCTCCCCCCGGCACTCTGGCCACTGGGGAGAGCGGAGCCGCGGCGGGATCTCCGCCCTCCCTCCGGCACTCTGTCCTCCGGGGAGAGCGTAGCCACGGCGGGCTCGCCGCCCTCCCTCCGGCACTCTGGCCGCCGGGGAGAGCGGAGCCGCGGCCGGGCTCTCTGCCCTCCTCCCGGGGCTCCGGCCGCCAGCGGAGCCGCGGCAGGCTCGCCGCCCTCCTCCCGGCGCTCTGTCCGCCGGAGAGAGCGGAGCCGCAGCGGGCTCGCCGCCCTCCCTCCGGCACTCTGGCCGCCGGGGAGAGCGGAGCCACGGCGGGCTCGCCGCCCTCCCTCCGGCACTCTGGCCACCGGGGAGAGCGGAGCCACGGCAGGCTCGCCGCTCTCCCTCCGGCACTCTGGCCGCCGGGGAGAGCGGAGCCACGGCCAGGCTCTCTGCCCTCCTCCCGGGGCTCCAGCCGCCAGCGGAGCCGCGGCGGGCTCTCCGCCCTCCCCCCGGCACTCTGGCCGGTTGGGGAGAGCGGCCTGCGGCTGGGCTCGGTGCCCTCCCCTGCCGCGCTGGGCGGAGGGGGACGGCGGGAGGCTTTTTTGCCTGGGGCGGCAAAAAAGCCAGAGCCGGCCCTGTATTTAGGGTAGTAAAAATGGCTTTCAGGTTAAGACACAAGCATAGAAGTCAAAGGACACGGGTTCTATTGCCAGCTTTGTCATTGAATTCCTTACATAATTTAATTCCTCTGTAAAATGGACTTTCCCATTTGAAAAGCTAAACTGAAACACATTGTGAGACTCTCAAGCTGCATCTATACTATAAAAAATTATAAATAAAAAATTCAACCATTTTTACTCAGACCCTGGCCTAACAGAGATGAGAGAAATTATAGAATCTATGTCTTCACCCATCCACTATTCTACAGTGCCCGTCCTCTGGCAAACATGCCGACACCTCGCTTGTCTAACACCCTCTCCAAACCAACACCCAAATACAAGAAGTTCAGCCCTCAGTTGTCCTCACATATCCCTTACACAGACAGGACAACCAAATGCCTCAGAAAATGGTCTGTAGTGGTCTGGAAGTGCTTCATTAATGGGGGAGGGATAGCTCAGTGGTTTGAGCATTGGCCTGCTAAACCCAGTGTTATGAGTTCAATCCTTGAAGGGCCCACTTAGGGATCTGGGAAAAAATCAGTACTTGGTCCTGCTAGTGAAGGCAGGGGGCTGGACTCAATGACCTTTCATGGTCCCTTCCAGTTCTAGGAGATAGGATATCTCCAATTATTTATTTTTTAAGAGCTCGTACTCCTCACCTCTCTCCAGTCGGCAAGCTCTGTTGGAAAGGTAGCCCCAGTGGTGGCAGGAAGCTATCCCCATGCTAACCATGCTCCAGCACTGGAACTTCCCTTAGTACTTCTAAGTATATTCCGTTCCCATACAATAAAATATACACTGCATGTTATAATTTTGTGAAAAGGCTGAAATGAAATGTTTTTATTTTTATGGACTTTTTGTGGGGCAGAGGAGTGTGACCAAAACAATTTGGCCAATTTGACACATATTTACAAAAAGTGGTGGCAGGTTTTCCAGAGCTTTTTGAATGGACGCATATTTGTTGTTCTAGTAATTGGAATAAATTGAGTAAAAAAAAACTTTCAATCAATCTGCTTAAAAATGAGCACATGCTTAATAACCAAGTGGACTTAAGCACATGCTTAAGTACTTTGATAAATAGGAACCATACTTCATGCTCAGCTGATGTAAGATTGTTCCTGACATGTTATTACTGTGCCCGTTGCACATTCAAGTTTTAAATTACCCAAGTGATGTGGCTTCCATCACTGTCCTTGAGTGACACTTCTACAGTCAAATAGATCTCACTCCTGGGAATGGCTTCCTAATATTTAACTTATATTGACTTTTGCTCAGTTTCATTACCGTGGGACCACCCTAAATAGTTCCCTCTTCCCTTGTTGATACTCATCAAGTGCCTATACAATGCACTTGTTTATTTTAGAAGAACTTTTGTTGCTACATGGAAAAATAAATCTCAAATTAGGCCTACTGTACTTCTAGTCATTCATTTTGCCTTTTTGCATGAACAAAGCTGTGCTTCCTTCCCCTGGAAATGAATAGCCAGTCCATGCTTTACCATGACAACCCAACATTGGTTGTTGACAGCAAGGCAGGTGGTAATAAAAATCAAACATTGTGTGCGTCACGCTGCCTTTTGCTGTTAATATAATGGAAATAACTCAAAGGCAACAAGTATTTGCACATAATAAAATGGAGTTAAATTTAAAAACACTTAAAATCTGAACAGCTGATTTCCTTCTTAGGTGAATTGGTTTGGTTAATTCCATAAAATATTTCCCTGAAGACTATTCATTTTCTCTGAATTTAGCTGTAAAACAAGTATATTTTGATGTTTATTATGTATAAATGTACTTGGCAAGGGGTAGGTGAATAAAGTGTTTTAAAGTAAGGAGAAACTCCTCCCAGGAAGCATATTGAAATGTAATGCTCTTGTCTTGAAGTTCTCCTGACTGATTCATTTAAGGCTCACAAGAAGCTTCCATTCCTACTGAAGTTTAAATGACGTACTGAAGAATTGAGGGGCTGAGGGGGTCGTGTTCCCACAATAATTTCTAGTATGGGAGAAATGAGATGGGAGAAGGTAAAGAGATGGTAAAGAAAGACTGTGAGATGGGGAGGGAAAGAAGAAAAAAAGATGATAAAAAATAAAATAAACGTGGCAGTGAAAGTGAAGATATCAGCATCTAGCCCCACATCTACCAAAGGACTTAGGCCCCTAACTCCCACTGTAGACACCTAAGTCCAACTTTTAGGAAGCACTGAGATCCTCAAAACCTGCCACTGAACTCTCGAGGTGCCTAAAATCCTTTGATGCCTAATTTTTTGCTCTAAAAGTCCCCTAGACCCCTATGTTTCTGCTGCTGGATATGCTCAAAATGCCTCAGGGTAGGTGCCCAGGTGCCTGTCTCATAACTAAGTTCCAGAACAATCTTCAAGTCAGATAAAGATAGATAGGTCAATGCCTATGTTACCTGTGAGTCCTGATCCGGTAGGTGTTCTCAAAGCATGCCTCTTAGGGTATGTCTACACTACGAAATTAGTTCGAATTTATAGAAGCCGGTTTTATAGAAATCGGTTGTATACAGCCGATTGTGTGTGTCCCCACTTAAAATGCTCTAAGTGCTCTAGTCGGCGGACCGCGTCCACAGTACGAGGCTAGTGTCGACTTCCGGAGCATTGCACTATGGGTAGCTATCCCACAGCTATCCCACAGTTCCCGCAGTCTCCGCCGCCCCTTGGAATTCTGGGTTGAGATCCCAATGCCCGGATGATGCAAAACAGTGTCGCGGGAGGTTCTGGGTACATGTCGTCAGGCCCCTCCCCCTCCGTCACAGCAACGGCAGACAATAGATTCGCGCCTTTTTACCTGGGTTACCTGTGCAGACAACATACCACAGCAAGCATGGAGCCCGCTCAGCTCACCGTCACCATATGTCCTCTGGGTGCCGGCAGACGTGGGGCTGCATTGCTACACAGCAGCAGCTGCTAACTGCCTTTTGGCGGTAGACGGTGCAGTAGACTGGTAGCCTTCATCGGCGATCTGGGTGCTGGCAGCCGTGGGGCTGCATTGCACCAGCCCCTTGCCTTTTGGCAGTAGATGGTGTATTACGACTGGTAACCGTCCTATTACAAGTTGGCTCATCGCACATTAGCAGAGTCTTCCCTGAGCAGCAGATTGTGCAATAGGCCTGAAGGCCATCGTAATACACTAACTGCCAAGCACCCAGTATTTGCTGCCAAGCACCCAGAAAGATGCCGAGGGCTATCAGTCATGCTGCACCGTCGTCTTAAGATGTAAAAAATAGATTTGCTCTGTATTCATTTGCTTCCCCCTCCCTCCGTCAAATCAACGGCCTGCTAAACCCAGGGTTTTCAGTTTAATCTTTGGGGGGACCATTCTGTGTGACAGTTGTTTGTGTTTCTCCCTGATGCACAGCCACCGTTGTTGATTTTAATTCCCTGTACCTGTACGGCATGTCATCACTCGGCCCACCCTCCCTCCTTCCCCTAGTCTGTCAGATACTACTTTCGCGCCTTTTTTTTGAATTCTGGGTTGAGATCCCAATGCCTGGATGATGCAAAACAGTGTCGCGGGAGGTTCTGGGTACATGTCCTCAGGCCCCTCCCCCTCCGTCACAGCAACGGCAGACAATAGATTCGCGCCTTTTTACCTGGGTTACCTGTGCAGACAACATACCACGGCAAGCATGGAGCCCGCTCAACTCAGCTGAGCTCACCATCACCATATGTCCTCTGGGTGCCGGCAGACGTGGGACTGCATTGCTACACAGCAGCAGCTGCTAATTGCCTTTTGGTGGTAGACAGTGTAGCATGAGTAATAGCCGTGGGGCTGGCAGCCGTAGGGCTGCATTGCACCAGCCCCTTGCCCTTTGGTCGGAGATGGTATATTATGACTGGTATCCGTCGTCGTCGTCATACTGCAGTGGCTGTCAATCATGGGCACCTGGGCAGACATGCTACTGTCTCGATGATGATGGCTATCAGTCGTAGTATACTATTTTCTGCCAATTGCCCAGTATTGTCTGCTAAGCACCCAGAAGAGGCTGAGGGCGATCTGGGTGCTGGCGGACATGGGGCTGGCAGACATGGGGCTGCATTGCTACACAGCAGCAGCCCCTTGCCTTTTGGTAGACGATGGTATATTACGACTGGTATCCGTCGTCATCGTACTGCAGAGGCTATCACTCATGCTGCACCGTCGGCTGCCAGCTTAAGATGTAAAAAATAGATTTGTTCTGTATTCATTTGCTTCCCCTTCCTCTGTGAAATCAACGGCCTGCTAAGCCCAGGGTTTTCAGTTTAATCTTTGGGGGGACCATTCTGTGTGACAGTTGTTTGTGTTTCTCCCTGATGCACAGCCACCTTTCTTGATTTTAATTCCCTGTTCCTGTACCTGTACGCCATGTCGTCACTCGGCCCTCCCTCCCTCCCGCCCTCCCTCCTTCTCCTGGTCCATCAGATACTAGTTTCGCGCCTTTTTTCTGACCAGGCGCCATAGCTAGCACTGGGATCATGGAGCCCGCTCAGATCACCGCGGCAATTATGAGCACTATGAACACCACGCGCATTGTCCTGGAGTATATGCAGAGCCAGGACATGCCAAGGCGAAACCCGGACCAGCCGAGGAGGCGATTGCAGCGCGGCGAAGAGAGTGATGAGGAAATTGACATGGACATAGACCTCTCACAAGGCACAGGCCCCAGCAATGTGGAAATCATGGTGTCACTGGGGCAGGTTCATGCCGTGGAACGCCGATTCTGGGCCCGGGAAACAAGCACAGACTGGTGGGACCGCATCGTGCTGCAGGTATGGGACGATTCCCAGTGGCTGCGAAACTTTCGCATGCGTAAGGCCATTTTCATGGAACTTTGTGACTTGCTTTCCCCTGCCCTGAAATGCCAGGATACCAAGATGAGAGCAGCCCTCACAGTTGAGAAGCAAGTGGCGATAGCCCTGTGGAAGCTTGCAACGCCAGACAGCTACCGGTCAGTCGGGAATCAATTTGGAGTGGGCAAATCTACGGTGGGGGCTGCTGTGATCCAATTTGCCAGGGCAATGAAAGACCTGGTGATAGCAAGGGTAGTGACTCTGGGCAACGTGCAGTCAATAGTGGATGGTTTTGCTGAAATGGGATTCCCAAACTGTGGTGGGGCCATAGACGGAACCCATATCCCTATCTTGTCACCGGAGCACCAAGCCACTGACTACGTAAACCGCAAGGGGTACTTTTCAATGCTGCTGCAAGCCCTGGTGGATCACAAGGGACGTTTCACCAACATCAACGTGGGATGGCCGGGAAAGGTACATGATGCTTGCGTCTTCAGGAACTCTGGTCTGTTTCGAAAGCTGGAGGAAGGGACTTTCTTCCCGGACCAGAAAGTAACCATTGGGGATGTTGAAATGCCTATCGTGATCCTTGGGGACCCAGCCTACCCCGTAATGCCATGGCTCATGAAGCCGTACACAGGCAGCCTGGACAGGAGTCAGGACCTGTTCAACTACAGGCTGAGCAAGTGCCGAATGGTGGTGGAATGTGCATTTGGACGTTTAAAAGCGCGCTGGCGCAGCTTACTGACTCGCTCAGACCTCAGCGAAAAGAATATCCCCATTGTTATTGCTGCTTGCTGTGCGCTCCACAATATCTGTGAGAGTAAGGGGGGGACCTTTATGGTGGGGTGGGAGGTTGAGGCAACTCGCCTGGCCGCTGATTACGTGCAGCCAGACACCAGGGCGGTTAGAGGAGCACAGCAGGGCGCGGTGCGCATCAGAGAAGCTTTGAAAACGAGTTTTGTGACTGGCCAGGCTACTGTGTGAAACTTCTGTTTCTTTCTCCTTGATGAACCCTCCACCCCCCCCCCGACCCGGTTCACTCTACTTCCCTGTAAACCAACCACCCCACCCCACCCTCCCCTCCCCAATTCGAGCACCGCTTGCAGAGGCAATAAAGTCATTGTTTTTTCACATTCATGCATTCTTTATTAGTTCCTCACAGAAGTAGGGGGATAATTGCCAAGGTAGCCTGGGATGGGTGGGGGAGGAGGGATGGAAAAGGACACACTGCATTTTAAAACTTTAAGTCTTATTGAAGGCCAGCCTTCTGATGCTTGGGCGATCATCTGGGGTGGAGTGACTGGGTGGACGGAGGCCCCCCCACCGTGTTCTTGGGCGTCTGGGTGAGGAGGCTATGGAACTTGGGGAGGAGGGCTGTTGGTTAAACAGGGGCTGTAGCGGCGGTCTCTGCTCCTGCTGCCTTTCCTGCAGCTCAACCATACGCTTGAGCATATCAGTTTGATGCTCCAGCAGACGGAGCATTGACTCTTGCCGTCTGTCTGCAAGCTGATGCCACCTATCATCTTCAGCCTGCCACTTGCTCTTTTCATCCCGCCATTCAGCCCACCACCTCTCCTCTCGTTCATATTGTGCTTTTCTCATGTCCGACATTGACTGCCTCCACGCATTCTGCTGTGCTCTATCAGCGTGGGAGGACATCTGCAGCTCCGTGAACATATCGTCCCGCGTCCTACGTTTTCTCTTTCTAATGTTCACTAGCCTCTGTGAAGGAGAAACATTTGCAGCTGGTGGAGGAGAAGGGAGAGGTGGTTAAAAAAGACACATTTTAGAGAACAATGGGTACACTCTTTCATTACAAGGTCGCATTTTTCCTCTGCCTGCCGGTTTGGTATGAGAGATCATTCACGCAGTGCCCCAGGCAACATATTTCGGCTTGCAGGCAGCCATGGTAGGCCACAGTGTTTTGGCTTTTTTAACCTTCTTAACATGCAGGAAAGGTTTCAAACAGCAGCGCATTTCCCATATCAAGGATGAATTGGGTTGTCCATTTAAAATGGGTTTTCAATGTAAAAGGAGGGGCTGCGGTTTCCCGGTTAACATGCGGCACAAACCCAAGTAAACCACCCCCCCCACATACACACACGATTCTCTGGGATGATCACTTCACCCCTCCCCCCACCACGTGGTTAACAGCGGGGAACATTTCTGTCCCCTTAATAAAATCACCCCATTTCAACCAGGTGACCGTGAATGATATCACTCTCCTGAGGATAACAAAGAGAGATAAGGAATGGATATTGTCTGCATGCCAGCAAACACCGGGACCATACGCTGCCATGCTTTGTTATGCAATGATTCCAGACTACATGCTACTGGCCTGGAGTACATGAAGGAGAGCTTTCTGGAGATGTCCCTGGAGGATTTCCGCTCCATCCCCATACACATTAACAGACTTTTCCAGTAGATGTACTGGCCACGATTGCCAGGGAAAATTAATCATTAAACACGCTTGCTTTTAAACCATGTGTAATGTTTACAAATATTTACAAACGTACACTCACCAAAGGTCTCCTGTGTGCCCTGAGGGTCTTGGGTGAGTTCGGGGGTTACAGGGTCACAAACATATCCTGGCTGTTGGGGAAACCGGTTTCTCCGCTTTCTTGCTGCTGTGAGCTACCTACAATACCTCCATCCTCATCTTCCTCGTTCCCCGAACTGTCATCCCTGTGTGTTTCTCCATTGACGGAGTCATAGCACACGGTTGGGGTAGTGGTGGCTGCACCCCCTAGAATGGCATGCAGCTTCGCGTAGAAGCGGCAAGTTTGCGGTTCTGCCCCGGACCTTCCATTTGCTTCTCTGGCTTTGTGGTAAGCTTGCCGTAGCTCCTTAATTTTCACGCGGCACTGCTGTGTGTCCCTGTTATGGCCTCGGTCCTTCATGGCCTTGGAGACCTTTTCTAATACTTTGCCATTTCTTTTACTGCTACGGAGTTCAGCTAGCACTGATTCATCTCCCCATATGGCGAGCAGATCCCGTACCTCCCATTCGGTCCATGCTGGAGCTCTTTTGCGATCCTGGGACTCCATCACGGTTACCTGTGCTGATGAGCTCTGCGTGGTCACCTGTGCTCTCCACGCTGAGCAAACAGGAAATGAAATTCAAACATTCGCGGGTCTTTTCCTGTCTACCTGGTCAGTGCATCTGAGTTGAGAGTGCTGTCCAGAGCGGTCACAATGAAGCACTGTGGGATAGCTCCCGGAGGCCAATAACGTCAAATTCCGTCCACACTACCCCAATTCCGACCCGCAAAGGCCGGTTTTATCGCTAATCCCCTCGTCGGAGGTGGTGTAAAGAAACCGGTTTAAAGGACCCTTTAAGTTGAAAGAAAGGGCTTCGTCGTGTGGACGTGTCCAGGCTTAATTCGATTTAACGCTGCTAAAGTCGACCTAAACCCGTAGTGTAGACCAGGCCTTAGTCCACACAAAAAGCTGTGGGGGAGGAGGAGGCCTCCATTACATATGTTAGCCCAGTGATTTGGGCACTGATCTGCTATATAAGAGGCCCCAAATCATATAATATCATAGTTGGAAGGGACCTCAGGAGGTCATCTAGTCCAAATCAATTTCCCCCTCTGCCTGATGAGAAGGAAGGATTTGAACACAGGTTTCCCACCTCTCAGGTGAGTGCACTTGAAATGCCTAAATCCCTTTGGGACTATATGGGCCACTGTAGACACAAATTTGGATCCAAACATCAACAGTCCTGAGCACCCACAGTATAGTAGCAATTAACCATAGCTATGAATGTTCAGCACCACTGAAAATCAAGCCTAGGTAACACAGGTCACAGGTAACAATGGCTGAGGCCTATTATATTTTCTTGTCTTGGCCACGCACAGATTTACATAAACAGAGAAACCTTGAGTAGAAGTAGGGAATTATTTTACCTCTGTCTTTGGCACTGGTTCAGTTCTGGTGTCCACAATTCATGAAGGATGTGGATAAATTGAAGAGGGAACAGAGAAGAGCCACAAGAATGATTAAAGATTTGGAAAACACGCTTTATAATGATAGACTTGAGGAGATCAATGCATTTACCTTAACAAAGAGAAGGATAAGGGATGACTTGATCACAGTCTATAAGTATCTATATGGGAATCAGACATTTGATAATAGAGGGCTATTCAGTCTAGAATAGAATGCTTTAACAAGATCCAGTTGCTGGAAGTTGAAGCTAGACAAATTCAGATTAGAAATAAAGCACACATTTTTAAGGGTAATTAACTATTGGAACAACTTACTAAGGGTTGTGGATTCTCCATTGCTGGAAGTTTATAGATCAAGCTATAGTTTTTTCTAAAAGAAAAGCTTTAGTTCAACATAATTAATTCAGAGAAGTCCTATGGCCTGTGTTATGCAGGAGACAATGGTTCCTTCTGGCTTTATACTTTATGAATGTATTAAGCAAAATAATATGTAATAATAACACTACTATATATTTAATATATTTAACGATTTAAAGTGCTTTACAAGTAGGAATGATTTAAAATCAATGTGGTCTTGGACACCTAAAGTTATGCAACAAAATCTATCTGGAGTTGGTGAACCAGTGATGTGGGTGGCTTAGCAATTCTGAAAATCAGGCCACTTCTTTAAGTTATTAAATGCAGATTAATGTTTGAAATCTTCAAAGAAGCTTAGGGGATTTAGACACATATCCTCCTTTAACTTAAAAGGAAGATATATGTCTCAGTCCACTGGATTGTTTGAAGAATCTCAGTCTAGGTGTCTAACTTTATACAATTTAGTAAATTTCATACTAAGCGACATGTCGAGCCTGTGGTGAAAATTGATGTTATAGTCCTGACTGCCAGTCTAATGTCTTACCCACAAGAATGTCATTGCTACCCTTCTCTTCATTTTAAGTTAGGGATGAGCTCATTCCATATATCTATGTCCTTCATTTTCCAAATCCAATAATTTAGTGTGAAGGACTTCAAAGCACAAAATAAATGCAGTTGTGCCACACAAAACTAATCATGTCAATTGGAAAATAACTGTTAACTGCCTCATTACCACTTAATGTGTCGGGTAGCTCTGAATGCACCTGGAAGGTAATAAAGAGGTGTCAGTATTATTCATATCTTTTAATTGCTTCCATTAACATTTTTTTCTATCCTGTGGGCAAAATAGTGCCACTTCACTGATTATACCGTGGATACTGGAGACATAGCAGTACAGAATCAAATAGAATCCCAACTACCCGTCCGTTGCCATCTTATAGCTATAAGCAACACCACAACTTGGCAATAAAACCTATTTACTGTTAAAATTAAAATTGCTTTTAACCGTTTTATAGCATGCAGACTATTAAAATAACTTGTCAGGCTGCAGCTGTTCTTTCAACATTTGTGGACCAGCAAAGAAGAAAAGAAAGACTTAGACGGGAGTAAGCAGTAAAACCAAAGAACACATTCCCTCAAGAGATGGAGTAGGAGTACCGAGAAAGGTGCGGGTTCCCTAAAAGGGACAGTTACTGTAAAAGTAAAAAGTATTTCATTATTTAGCCCCTTGCACATATGTATTTTACATCTATGCAAATCAATCCTGCAGGTCTGAAAAGCCTCCCTCTTTATTCTTTTGCACCACTTAAAATATTGCTCCCCGAGATCGGTTCGTTGCAGAAAATATCTGAATGAGTCTTCAGAGCTGACTTGGTATTGTGCTGGCTGCCCTGAAACAAATACGCCGTGTCTTTGTGTAACCAATGGGCGAGGGTGTGGTGGCCCTGATCCATAGAAGATATGAGCTGTGACAGGCCCCAAAAGCAGAGCTTTAGCTCATGATGTAACAGCTCACGCTTTTTGCTACTGAGGTCCCTGGCGTGTGGCGGCCAAAAGGGAAGCCGTCACAATTGTAACTGTGTTCTGAACTGTCTGGCCCCAATTCCTTGCTTTGACTGAGCACCTCAAGTTATTATTACTTATTATTTGTATTAGGGTAGAGCCTGGTAATCCCAATCAAGGATCAGGGCCCGATGTGTAATAGACACTATACACAAAGTAACAAAGAAGGCCCTGCCACACAAGAGATTAAAATCTGTTAGGTAGGAAGCAATAGGTGGACGAAACCGACTAATAGGGTAGCGTTGGGTTGGGAAGATGAGGTAACAATAAAATTACTACGGCAGAGTGGAAAAAGCTCCTCTCTTACTTGAGAAATGCCAAATGGTGGTACTGGCTGTTGGAAAGTGTATATCAACCGCTTACCCCCTCACTTCTGCAGGTACAGAGGAAAGAGGCTTCTTCTTTGTCCCACTGGATCCCTTTGCATGGTTACTTTGGACATTTTTTTTTTTAAATGTTGTAACCTAAGGAGGATTTCCAGGGATTATCAGCAAAATTCCTAGAGAGGGCACTTCACATAAAATCTCGAAGTGTATATTTTCTGAGGAGATTGATAAGGGGAGCCACAAAAATACTGAAAGAAGTAGAAAAATAACCCCTAGCTGGGAACTTACTGAGCACTTAGAGAGAAAGATAGCTTGAGGAAGAAGGAAAATACCCATTCTCTCTCTGTTCCTTCCAAAGAAATCGATCTTGTTAGCTCTGGCTGGCTCACAAAGATGGATAATTGGATAAAGATGCTTGCTCAGCCCGTTCCGATTCCTGTACCAGTTTAATTTACCATTTGCATTGACTTTCATATTTGTGCATTTGATATATTAGTTGCTGAAAGTGGTTAAGGGCTTGGCTGTGCCTCATGGTCATAGCCCTTCATTGGGATTGTTACATAGTGCCTCCCAGCACACGGGGAACAAGCTGCACCCTTTCAAGATGTGGCAAGATCGAACCATGACTCCGTCTTCTCTGTACTGCTCCCTGATCCTTAGGGAGTAGCCCCTGCACTTCCCTGGGCTCAGGGACTGCAATTCAGCCTGGTCCTTATTATTGTAGTGCCTACAGGTCCCAGTTACGGACTGGATTCCCACAGTGCTAGGCACTGTGCACACACACACTTGAAAGATAGATCCCTGCCTCAGAGATCTTACATATGGGCTGGGCGTGAGATGAGCGAGTCTTCTTACCCTTCACACACACACTGCACCTGCAAAAGAGCTAGGAAGAATCCGCCCCATGTTGGACATCACTCTGTTACTTCTGCTTTCCATTTCAACTGTCATTGAGATGACACTTCAGATTCTACTCTGGGTCACAGGCCCAAATCAGGCCCGGTGTCTGCAGGTGCAATTCGTCTAACATCACTAAAGCGCTACTTACACGAGGTCTGAAGCTGTCCCATAGATCTTTGCTGACTGCCCATATTGGACAGGGCCTGAATTACACAACCAGAGCTGAATCTGAATGTGTAAAAGCAGAGGCGGATTTACAATGAAACACACAGTGCCCTGGCACGGGCCCCCCCAACTACAGTGGGCCCCAGGGCCGGGCAGCCCAGCACCATCCAGCACCCCCTGCAGGGGGGACTGCTGTGGGGGCAGAAGCTGTGGGGGAGAGCATGGAGGGAGCCATTTAAGAGCCGTGCTGGAGGTGCGGCGTGCGGTGCGTTCTCCCAGCTGGTGAGCCGGGCTCCTGCTGTCTCCCAGGGCTCCTGCTGCTGGCTGGTGCTGGCGGCCAGGTGAGGCAGGCAGGTGAGGGGCTGGCTGGAGGCGCTCTGTAGGGGAGGTAGGCGTGCTCCCCTGGTGGGGCGCCCACCCGGGCCTATCCTGCTGCCCTGCTCCTCTGGACGCCGGGCAGCGCAAGTGCAGTCCCTGGCGTGCACTGCTGCTGGCAGCCCCTGGAAAAAGGCCAGGGGAAGGGAGCGGTAGGCCGGGGGGGGGGGGGGGGGCGGGTCTCAGCTCTCACATGCTGCTGCCGCTACAGCTCCCTTTGGCAGCAAACAGGAGCAGCGGCAGGGCAGGGATGTGTCCACCAACCATCCAGGTAAGGTAACCCAGCGGCCGCGACTGGGACTGCCCCAGCCCCAAGCCTCACACCCCCAACACACACCTCCAGCCCTCTGCCCTGACTCCTGCATCCCCCATCCCCAGGCCTGCACTGAGCACCAAACGAGAGCTCCTGCACCCCCCGCATCCCCACCTGCACCCCTCTCACCAAACAGAGGCTGCCCCAGGTAAGCGCGCCACACCCCAACCTCCTGCTCCAGCCCTGAGCCCCCTCCTGTATCCTAACTCCTGGCCAGACCCTGCACCCCAACCCCCATCCCACTCCTGCACCCTAACTCTCTCCCAGACCCCACACCTCAACCCTGAGCCCCCTCCTACATCCTAACTCCTGGCCAGACCCCGCACCCCAATGATTTTTATGGTGTTTTTTTTATAAAGCGCTCTTATCCAAAGCACTTTACAATAGTTAGCTAATGGTACAATTTGGAAAGATCATCAAGTGGTCCGCCGAGACCCTTAGCAATTTTCAAGTGGTCTGTGAAAAAAAAAATGTTAGACTAGAAAAACTATCAAGGTACCTCACTTTATTTTCATTTACTTCCTATTACTTATAATATGAGAGGAGAATGAAGAAAAAAAGAATGAAAAACAGGGATGGGGGAGATAAGGGAATGTTTTTTTTCCTGGCTGGGTCCCAAGGAGGGCCCCCAAAAATGAAACTGAGTCCCACTAACTCTAAATCCGCCACTGTGTAAAAGTCACCATTGCCAGTCCCCTAAGTCATCCAGCACTCAACAAATATTTGTGTTATCCTCTAAAGAACATATTCAAATACCATATTTTGGCTACTCTAACATCCAGCATATTTAACACAAGTAAATTTGTATTCCTTGTCATATGGTTAAACAGATCATCTGCACCTGACTATCTTAAAATTATAACATATGTAATGAAAAATATTTTTTCTTAATTCAATGGGTTGAAACTGTTTTGAATAATGTGGAATAAATGTACAGCCATAATATGTAATTATCCATTACCAAACAGTTTGATATTCATTTTATAACCTGTTCAAATTATCCACTTATTTGCTAACTAGAACAAATAGATATCACTAAATTATCATATTTCCCTTTTAAAAAGTAAACTGTTTAATCTTCATTTATTGTGTTTGTATTCAATATAACAGTTGCAGAAGAAAAAGTTTAGAGATGTGACCAGAAATCATAGTTTTTACAACTTTGTAATAGAAATGAAGTGAGTTAACAAAGGGTATTTCCATGCTAGGGATGAGATTCTGCTCTTATTTGCTCAGATGCAAAGCTGGACAAATTCTGTTGAACTGCTCCAGATTTGCACTGGAACAAATGGCGTGGCTGCTGGCACTAGGAGAATTTGCGACCTTTGGGTTATCTTCCTATCAACTAGTGAAGGAGAAATTAAAACTAACTCATCCTCATTTTTGGAGATTTCTCCAAAGTCAGGATGTTTGTCTGAACATCTGAGACCAGATGGCATTATGCACCAATCCCACTGCAGGGCTGTGATGTCAAGGCACACATCCAATGGGATGTGCCCATTGCTTGTATCATATTTATTTGTATAATCAGTTGCTTCCTTCTGCTCTTTCCGTATAGTTTTTATAACCACCTGCTGTCCATAGTTTCAGGCTTAGTTTCTAAGCTCTTTGGGGGGAAATAATATCTTTGTTATGTGTTTGTAGAGAAACCTGCACAATGGGGTCCTCACCTCTAGGAGTCACCACAGTACACATAATGAATTTTGCAAACTGTCATAGCTTCATTGACTGTCAACTGGCAGTAGCTGAAGCCTGGACCCTGGAAATCAACAGCCTTTGACTGGGCATGCCATCTTATTAGAGCAGGCTTTCATGCAAAATTTTCTGGCATTTCGTTTTTTTCAGGAAGGCTTGGCTATATGTCCCAGGCTCAAAAAGAGCATCTCATGAAATTTCAGTCCTTCCAGTAATAGTAATACTGCTTGGAACCAGTAAAGCAAAGAAAAAATAAGTTAGCTGAACATTTCACAGCCTTTAGAGGGGTTCAGTTCAAATTAGAATTGGTTGAAACTCAGAATTTCCATTGTATGGGAAATTCTGACATTTCAAAATTTCCTTTTGTTCTAAATCAGAACAGAACTGAAATGTCAAAATTTCTGCAGAACAAAAATTTCTGATAAAAATTGTATTGGAAATCTCAATGGCTTTATTGAACCATTTTGATATGGTTAAGTTTATATTTTCAGCCAATATAAAATATAACTGTAATATATATGGAGCTACTAGCACCATCTGTTATTAAAATTGCCCAATACTTCCCATTTTAAGATGCACATTTCAGTTGCTTATTATAGTATACGTCAAAATGAAATTCTAAACAATATCTTCCAGTGTGTGTGCAGTGTTGTGACTGTATTAATCCCAGGATATTAGACAGACAAGGTGGGCGAGGTAATATCTTTTATTGAACCAGCTTCTGTTGGTGAGAGTGACAAGCTTTCAAGCTTACACAGAGCTCTTCTTCAGATCTGGGATACTATGTCAGAGTTAGCAGTGAGACTCGGAGTTAGTTTCCCAGCTCTGAAGAAGAACTTTGCGTAATCTTGAAAACTTGTCTCTCTCACCAACAGAAGTTGGTCCAATAAAGGATATTACCTCACCCACCTTATCTCGCTACTTTCAAAATAAAGGACTTTGACCTTATCAAAATGAAACATTTCAATATTTTTTGTCAAAAATTTAAATGAAATCTACACGTTCCCATGAAACATTTCAATTTTCTGATAGAAAACTGTTCTGTCCAAATATTTTTGAATGAGCTCTCACTCAGATTCAGTTTTAGCTTTGGGCAGGATATCAAGGGGGACGCTCGTGTAATCTCCATGCCTGATTTTAACATTGAGAGGGGGGGAATCAAGAAAGAAAAGATACAGCAATGGAGTAAGGAATAGCACTGGCTAGGAGAATGGACATTAAGAGGAAGGATAGTGCTGATACCAGAGAGATTGGGGATACTGGCAGTAAAATGATGGCACCCCATTAGGCGAGGAATGTGGGCAATTCCAGCAGCAACAATTCAGATGTTTGTACACTAGTCCAAGGAGCCTGGGTAATAAAATGGAGGAACTAGAACTATGGGTGCAGGAAGTGAAACCAGATGTTATAGGGATAACAAAAACATAGTGGAATAGTAGTCATAACTGGAGTACAGGTATTGAAGGGTATGTGCTGTTCAGGAAAGACAGAAATAAAGGCAAAGGTGGTGGAGTAATATTATATATTAATAATGAGGTAGACTTCGGAGAAATTAGAAGTGATGGAATAGATAAGACAGTCTGTTTGGGCCAAAATCACTTTGGGGAAGAAAGCTACTAGAGAAAGCACCTAGGATAGTGCTTGGGGTCCACTACAGACCACCGGTATCCGGTTTGGGTATGGATAGAGACTTCGTTAATGTTTTTAATGCAATAAATGCTACTGGGAATTGTGTGTTTATGGTAGACTTTAACTTCCCAGATATAAATTGGAGAAAAAGTGCTAGTAATAATAATAGGGCTCAATTTTTCCTGGATGCGATAGCTGATGGATTCCTTCACCAAGTAGTTGCTGAACCAACAAGAGGTGATGTCATTTTAGATTTGGTTTTGGTGAGTAGTGAGGACCTCATAGAAGAACCGGTTATAGGGGACAACCTTGGTTTGAGCGATCATGAGCTAATTCAATTTAAACTAAATGGAAGGATAAACAAAAATAGATCTGTGACTAGGGCAAACTTTAAAAAAAATAAGGGAATTAGTTAGGAAAGTGGACTGGACTGAGGACTCAAAGATCCGAATGTGGAGGAGGCTTGGAATTACTTTAGGTCAAAGTTGCAGAAGCTATCTGAAGCCTGCATCCCAAACAAGGGGAACAATTTGTAGGGAAGGGTTGCAAGCATCTCAAATAGGTGATTAAGAGAAAGCAGAAAGCCTACAAGGAACGGAAAATGGGATGGACCAGCAAGGAAAGCTACCTCTTGGAGGTCAGAAAGTGTAGGGGAAAAGTGAGAACTACCAAAAATCAACCAAAGTTGGACCCTGCAAAGGGAATTAAAACCAATAGTAACAAATTCTATAGTCATATAAATAAGAAAAAAACAAGGAAAGAAAAAGTGGGGCCCCTAAACACTGAGGATGGGGTAAAGATTAAAGATAATCTAGGACTGGCCCAAAACCTAAACAAATACAGTAACTCAGTTTTTAATGAGGCAATGAAGAGCTTATGGGTAGTGGCAGAGTGGCTAATAAGAGGATATGGAAGTAGAAATTATCACATCTGAAGTGGAAGTCAAACTCAAACAGCTTAATGGGACTAAATTGGGAGATAATCTCTATCCTAGAATATTAAAGGAACTGGCACATGAAATTGCAAGCCCAATGGTAAGGATTTTTAATGAGTCTGTAAACTCATGAATCATACCCTATGACTGGAGAATTCCTAATAAAGTTCCCATTTTTAAGAAAGGGAAAAGAGTGATCCAGAAAACTACAGACCTGTTAGTTTGACCTCAATTATATGCAAAGTCTTGAAACAAATTTTGAAAGAGAAAGTAGTTAAGGACATAGAGGTAAATGGTAATTGAGATAAAATACAGCATGGTTTTACAAGAGGTAGATCATGCCAAACCAACCTCATCTCCTTTTTTGAGAAGATTGCTGATTTTTTAGCCAAAGAAATACAGTAGATCTAATCTACCTCGATTTCAGCAAGGGATTTGATACAGTTCCGCATGGGAAATTATTAGTTAAATTGGAGATGATGGGGATTAATATGAGAATTGAAAGGTGGATAAGGAATTGGTTAAAGGGAAGACTACAAAAGGTCATACTGAAAGCTGAACTGCCAGGCTGGAGGGAGGTTACTAGTGGAGTCTTGGGACCAATCTTATTTAAGATTTGTATTACTGGCCTTGGCACAAAAAGTAGGAGTGTGCTAATAAAATTTGCAGATGACACAAAGTTGAGAGGTATTGCCAATACGGAGGAGGAACGGAATATCATACAAGAAGATCTGGACCACCTTATCAAGTGGAATAATAGAAATGGGATGAAATTTAATAGTGCAAAGTGCAAGTTCAGGCATTTAGGGATTGACAACAAGAATTTTCGCTATAAACTGGGGACATATCAGTTGGAAGTGACAGAGGAATAGAAAGACCTGGGTGTATTAGTTGATCACAGGATGACTATGATCCGTCAATGTGATGTGTCTGTGAAAAAAAGCTAATGTAGTCCTAGGATATGTCAAAGTATTTCCAGTAGAGACGGGGAAGTTTTAGCATCATTATACAAAGCACTGAACTACTGGAATACAAGGCATCTGGAGTACTGTGTGCAATTCTGTTCTCCCATGTTTAAGAAAGATTCATTCGAACTAAAGAGGTGCAGAGAAGGGCTACTAGGATGATCCAAGGAATGGAGACTCAAAGAGCTTGGCTTGTTTAGCCTGACCAAAAGAAGGCTGAGGGGAGATATTATTGCTTTCTATAAATACATCATAGAGATAAATACCAGGGAGGGTTAAGTGCCAATGTGGACACAAGAACAAATGGATATAAACTGGCCATCAACAAGTTTAGGATTGAAGTGAGGCAAAAGTTTCTAACCATCAGAGGAGTGAAGCTCTAGAACAGCCTTCCAAGGAGTGCAACAGGGGCAAAAAGCCCTAACTGGCTTCAAGACTGAGCTTGATAGGTTTATGGAGGAGATGGTGTGATGATACTGCCTATAATGGCATGTAGGGGATCTGTGACTGCTAGCAGCAAATATCTCCAATGGCTGGTGATGGACACTAGATGGGAAGGACTCTGAGTTACTACAGAGAATTCTTTCTCAGGTGTCTGGCTGGTGAGTCTTGCCCACATGCTCAGAGTCTAACTGATTATCACATTTGGGGTTGGGAAGGAATTTCCCCTCAGGACAGATTGGCAGAGACACTCGCGTTTTTTCGCCTCCCTCTGCAGTATGGGGCACAGGTCACTTGCAGATTTAAACTAGTGTAAACGGTGGATTCAGGAATTCTGCCTCTCACTGTCCCCGTCTCATCATTATACATTGATCCCAGTCTTCACGTGAGTCAAATGTTCATATGCCTACTCTCTTTTACTATGTGAGATTTGAAAGCCAGAGCTTTGGTTACAAATTATTTTTCAAGTAGGATTCCTTCATTTCCCCTAATTAAATCAATTCCTATCCAGAACCTATCTGCTTGGATAAAGAAATAACCATTTGGATAATAACATCTGTAATTTTTTCCCATGTGTTATTATACTTCTTTAAGAATATGCCAACTCAGGGGGTAAATGATTTTGAAATTTCAGGGCTAGATTCTATGCCCTTAGCTAGCTCTGAATAATAATTCCCTTCACATAGAGTTCCATTCAGAGCAGAGTAAGTGACACTCAGTGTGCATAAAAGTGTCAGAATATGGGATAAATGTGGAATCATAGGGAAAAATTCTGCCACCCTCATTAAGGTTGAATAATAACTTACTGTATGTGTAAAAAGCAACAGAGGGTCCTGTGGCACCTTTAAGACTAACAGAAGTATTGGGAGCATAAGCTTTTGTGGGTAAGAACCTCACTTCTTCAGATGCAAGTAATGGAAATCTCCAGAGGCAGGTATAAATCAGTGTGGAGATAACGAGGGTAGTTCTCAGGGAGGATGAGGTGCTCTGCTAGCAGTTGAGGTGTGAACACTGTATGTGAACTGTATGTGTAGTCTCACTGGGTACATATGCACTGCAATAAAAGATCCACACCACAGTCCCGTCTGGCCCAGGTCAGCTGACTTCGGCTTGGCTGTGGGGCTAAAAATTAGAGTAGACATTTGTGCTTGGGTTGGAGCCCGGGCTACAAGATCCAACCCCCTCACGGGGTTTCAATGCCTAGGCTCCAGCCCAAGCTCAAATGTCTATACCGCAATTTTTAGCCCCGCAGCCCAACCTGTGAGCTCAAGTCAATTGACTTGGGCTCTGAGACCCAACCTCACTCACGGGGTTTCAGAACCTGGGGTCCAGCCCAAGCCTTGCAAGCGTGAGTCAGTTGACAGAGATTCTGAGACTTGGTGCTGCAGGTTTTTTACTGCAGTGTAGACGTACCCACTGAGACCAATGGGACAATTTCCAAAGGGCTATATGTGCGACGGCCTTACTCTCACAACCAGCCTTACTGAGTTCAATGTGCCCTCCATGTGGTGCAAAACACTCTTCAACGGAAAGGGGTTCACAATTTCACCTAAAGCTCAGCATTAATCAGGGTGGCAGAATATGGTTCATGGAGGACAAACCAGAGCGGAGAGGAAGGGGACACTGGATGGATCGGGCACTGTCAATAGGAAGCAAATATGATATCACCGTTTCATAAACATCCCAGTGTGGCAGTGCTAATCCACTAGAGATGGATCCAATCTCTACAGGAAAGAAATCTACCTGCAACCTAGACATCTAGCTTCAAATATCTAGTAAAAACAATGGAACAAATATTAAGAGAAAAGTTCACTAAAGCTCTAAAGGAAAATAGTAACAGGCAATAAAAAGTACAGGTTTATCAGAAATCTTGCCTGAGAAAATTTACTGTCCTTTTCAGATACAATTAGCAAATTTAGTGGATGAAGGGAATAGTGTAATTGCTGTGGATTCACAAAGGAATTTAGGAGTGGTGACGCTGAATGTCCCCAGGCCTAACTTGTAGGCACCTAGAAGATCACTGGGATTCACAGAGGCAAAAACATAGGTGGCAGGGGATCTCTTGCTGCAAAAATTTAGGCGCTGAGAAAGTTTTTGCACCTATAGAATTTGGAGGCATCTGAGCAGGGGTGGTTGAATTAGGGTTACCGTATTTCAATCCTGCAAAAAGAGGACACTCCACGGGGCCCCTGCCCCGCCCCAACTCCGCCCCTTCCCCAAAGTCCCACCCCAACTCCGCCCCTAGGGTGACCAGGGCAAGCGCTCCGCCCCCATTCCTCTTCCCTCCGCAAGCGCTGAAGGGAGGCCCGGGAGACACAGGGGGACCGCAGAGCCGGAGTGAGTCCGGCCTGGCCCCGAGCGCAGGCAGGACTTGGGCGGTACCTGGAGGGAGAGTAGGGGGGCGGCCCGTGGGGCCAGGTGGCGGCTGTTTGTTCTCCCCACCTGGGCAGCCGGACCCGGGAGCAGCCGCTGCTGCCGCTCCCACTGCCGCAAGGGGAGGAAGCGGCCAAACACGTGACACTTGGCGGCTGCTGCTCTGGCGCCCGGGCCCGAACCGTCCGAGCCTGGGCCTGCCATGGGGACCCAGCAGTGCGCACGCTGCGCCCAGCCCCTGGCTAGTCGCGTCTGGGCTAGCTGCCTAGCTAGTGCAATCCCGCGGGCGGCCCCGGGGCGGAGGCATCGGCAGCCCTGTTCGTTCCCCGGTGGGACCCGAGCGGGATGGGGGGCTTGGGCCTGCTGCCCCCACTCCGGGGTTGCCCACAGGATTGCACCAGCTGGGTCCCCGCAGCAGGCCCGGGCTCAGGGGGTTCATGCTCCGGGCGCCAGAGCCGCAGCCGCCGAGCACTACATGCTTGGCTGCTTCCCCCCACGGCAGTGTGTGGGGATGTATCATCCCTACACCAACCTAATGAAAAGTTCCATGAGGAGGTAAGGGTCACGATGGGACACTTGCCAGGTAAACAAATCATGGCCTTATGTAAGGCCCCCTGGTGGTCTAGGATTATATAAGATGACCATGGCCTTATGTAAGACCCCCTGGTGGTCTAGGATTATATAAGATGATCATGGCCTTATGTAAGGCCCCCTGGTGGTCTAGGATTATATAAGATGAGGTAAACAAGGTAATAAATCATGGCCTTATGTAAGGAACGGTTAAACCAATCGGTGTGGGGCTATACATGTGATAAACACATGATTCTCCTTCTTGTCCAATCCGTAGATGTGTTATTATAGCCGAATTGTGTTATGTAATGTTAAGAAAAAACTATAAAAGAAAGCTTGCAATAAACAGAATTCGGATTCAGCTTGCAACCACATTGGTCGTGTGCTTTATCCGCTCCGCATGAAACCCCACAGCAGTGGGAGCTGCAGCAGCGGCTGCTCCCGAGTCTGGCTGCCCAGGTGGAGAGAACGAACAGCCGCCGCCTGGCCCCGGAAAGTTGGAGCCCAGGGAGAAGGCGGTCCCCTTACCATACCTCCCTATTTTCCTGAACATGTCCTGCTTTTTGGAAACTCCTCTTGGACGGGGATTTGAGGACTAAAAAGCCAGACATGTCCGGGAAAATCCGGACGTATGGTAACCCTAGCTGAATCCAAGTGGGGCCTGATTCTGGGATTTAGATGCCTGAAGTGGCAGTTTTTGTGAATCTAGTCCCACATGTCTGGATTTTCATGAAGTATTTGATACAATGTCTCATTAAGGCCCCTTCTTAAACACGTGCTTTGTTGAATGGATTTAAGTATTTAGGCACCTGCTTAATTTTAAGCAGGTCCTTCAATCCCAGTGAAATCAATAGGACTGAAGTATGTGGTTGAGGGCTTTGCCGAATCAGGACAAAATCCTGCCTGTCAAAACTAATTCAAAAAATATTTAAATGCCTGGCTTGTAAACACACTTACATGTAGTGGAAACTGGCTGATGTACTAGAAATAAGTGTAATGACAAATGGGTCGGCATGAAACTGAAGACAGGTGTCTAGTGCACTGCTCTGCGACAGCAATCTGTTTTCAGTCCTCTCTCATTTAAAGTCTTCTTTAATGAATTGGCAGAGGCATAAACATTTTAATTAAATTTCTGGATGATATGAAATTGGGAGGTGTTGACAGCAACCAATGAAAATAGAAAAAAAAAACAGCAAGAGACCTAGGGAAATTTAAAATATGGGCAGAAAAACAACAAAATGAGAGTACAGAAAAAAAAAAAAAGTACAAGGTAACATCTGAGGGAAGACAATCCAAAATACAGATAGTGAACAGGAAAGCACAAACAAACAAACCTGGAAAGCCATAAGGAACGTACTGGCTAAAGTGGACAGCAAATTAGACATGGGGTAAAAAATTTCCAAAGTTCTTAACTGATTTAGAGCCTAATCCCATTTTCAAAAGTGACTAAGGGCTTGTCTACATGGTGCATTGGTCTGTGCTAGAGGGAGATAAATTTTAGTTCTAATTAGCGTGTCATTCACTAACTGGCCTCTGTGCACCCCGCTGACACACACTAAGAGTTCCCTAGTGCATACTAATGTAGTGCTGTTTCAAACAGTACTACATCAATAGGGAACTTGTAGTGCCCAACAGCAGGGTACACATGGCCACATTAGTTTGTGACCGACTAGTATGGATAAAAATTTACTTCCCTCTGTTGCAGACAAGCCCCCACTCATTTAGGGGCCTAAATCTTATTGAGAATCAAAAGGCTCCTAAGTGCTTAAATTATTTTTGAAAATGGGACTTAGGATTCTAAATCCCTTAGGGTTAGACCCAGAAAGGGATTTAGATGCCAAACTGTGACCTCAGGCACCTAAATTTATGTTTTCAAAATTTAGATCTTCCAAAACTCAGTTGCCACCAACGCCTACAAGCACCTACTGTTCTGCAAGGTTACATGCACAAAGTCATCTAAGTCCTGATGCTGCTGGGCTGGTTGGTGCCTAAGCCCTGGTGGGATCCTCAAATTGCATGTTCCCCTCACCAGTCTTGCCTGCAGGGTCCAATCTGGTAGGTTTTCTCAGAGGCCTCAGTAGAGTACGCCTACCGGATCAGACCCTGCACAAAACACAACTGAGGAGGAGAGTGCCCCCAGCCCCTTGTACTCTATAGCAATGTGGTTGCAGGACTCACCCAGGATGTGGGAGAGTGAGGTTTAAATCCCCACTCTCCCAAATTCAGAGGGCTCTCTCACCTCCCAAGTGTGTTCCCTAATTGCTGGGCTAGTGTAAGGCGGTCCACAGTGTATGAACTTTTTGAACAACCACACCGTGGTCCCAGAGGTGGTAATTTTAGACTCTCTGTACCCTTGTTGGCTGAGGTTGCTGTGGTATAGGGGCACACATTTTAGTTTGAACGCTGTTTCATTCAGAACCCTGAATCTTTCTGCTCTGTGTTACAGGTATATTTGCAATACTGGAAGTAATAAAGAATCATGTGACTTTAAAGAACCGAATCTGAGTTCTGAAGTGTGTTACACTATCAAGGATGCTGGGGTAGGCACTGTTGACACTGTTCCAGCTTGTTTAAAATACTTAAATATTCATTGGTCCAGAGAGAGTGAGTGAGAATGACTCTATAGCTTAATGGTTAGTGCACTCACCAGAGAGATTCAGGTTCCAGTTCCTGCTCCAGTGACTACGTAACTATTTTATACAAAGTGGAACAGTTTCAACAGGAAATCTTGAGACCCACCGCAGAACAGGCCCAAGATGTCTTTCAAACCAACAAAGTTATCTATCTTTTAAAATAGTCCTTCCTGTATTTTAATTAGGAAAAAAAAATCCTGGTGCTTTTTATCATCTTTTCTGTTTTATCACCCATTGCTGACATGAATCACCCATTGCTGACATGAATCATAAAGTCACTGAGCTGGCAGATTTAGCATAGCAGTGCCTGCTATCATTCAGAATTAATGTTTGTATCACTTTAACACAATTAATTATTAATCATTTCAGCACAGTCTAATTGGAGTCTTTGTCAACATTTTCTGAATTAAAAAGAAAGTTAAGGGGAAGCTGTTCTGCTATGCTTCTTGGGTAAAATCTTGGACCCATTGCTACTGACTTCACTAGGGGTAGGATTTCACCTTATGGCTTTGTGACAGATATTGCAATCACAAGCCATACTTTTGGGGAGCATAGCATATTAAGTTTATTAATCACTGTGGCTGTATGCAAGTCTAAGAGGCAGGGTTACTACAGATTATCCAGGAACTAAAGGGGAGATGTGAACAAATTGTTTTTTTCCAGAGATCAACTGAGAAAGGGCTTTTACTATAGAATGCTCGGTTTAAATTGACTTAGGACTTTCTTTCTGATCCACCAAACAGACAGGACCTACTGTCCAAGGAGAAGGCCCGATGCTTTCCAAAGACTTGGAATGACTTTGGCCTACTAGTGTTCCATAAGATTAACATGCATGTAGGAACTTTTGTTATTTGTATATATTTTCTCTGTAATGCTTTTACTTTAAGAATAAATGTGCATGCTTAGAAAAAGCTACATGGCAACTTATAACTGCTGGCAATACACTAGTCATAGCCTTCAGAGAGAAAGCAATTCACAGACACTGTCTGTTAGGCCAAAGGGCTTGCAGCGGATATCATTGTGTAAGGTAGGGAGCTGTGCAGTTTTAAAAGTCTTTAGTCATAAGGGGGTGAGAAAAGGGACCCTGATCAGAAACAGAAACCCCAGAGAGGTGGGAAAGGAGCAGTTGCCCTGAAACTGTGACAAATCTTTAGTTTGAAAATTGTCTTTATATTTAAAATGGAGTTGATATTTGATGCTTATGCCATTTCCTTTGTAAATCTAAATGACGTAAATGAAAGACGGGTGAACATCAAAATATTGGAAGGTTTGCTTCAGAGAAGCCCCTATTAGTTCGGATTCTTACCCGAAGATCTCTTGGGTCTGTAAAATGTAGAGAGAAATCTCACAATAATAGACAGAATTTCTCTTGGGATTTCTAGAGACTTCCTGCTTCTAATTTCACCAGCAGCTTTGGGGTCTTTCAGCACTTCTAGTTCTAGCTCTGGCTGGAATCAGGATGTGCAGTTATGTGGGTAAATGCATTTCTTGCTGAGATTTGAAATGAGTTCTGAGTTCTCATTCACAAAACTAGCCACAGGCTTTTTTTAAAAAAAACCTACCAATCAGCAGGCTAAAGGGATGACTGTGTAAAATATTCACATAGAACTCTGAAGCAACCAGGCTCGATGGAGCAGATGTGTTCATGTTTAAGAGGTCCCAGTCATGCAATCCTCTTTGTTTATCCAAGTAGCCTTTGCCTTCTAATTTTGAGATGAAACCTCCTTGCATGCTGAAATCCGTAGTCTCCATGCATGATATTATCATGTGAAAGATGAAGATGATGGCACATCAAAGTGAATTAACTTTGTTTGTTAGAAGCTGCATTTTGGTCATATTGGTTGGTCTGTTGTATACTTATTGTTTTGTCTGTCTACCTACCTTAAAAGTTGCCATGTCATTAAAAATAATTTAGTCCAGGGATTTAATTTTCTGACCAGATAGATTTTTTAAATATGTCCTTCCATCTTTGAAAGCAGCTACAAACTGACTGACATGGCTTGAATTTTGAAAGAACTATGAAGGCAAGCTGTGGGAAAGTATACTTGAGAAATTGTTAAAGTCTCCTTGATCAGAATGCATGTTTCAATCCATTTTAAAGGATAAAGATGGAACTGAAAAAAAAATTCATTATCTCAGATCTCTGCAAGTGAAGAACTGAAACAACTGAGCACAATGACAAATATTTCAAAACTTTCCCAATCATCATATCAACCAACTCCCTTTCAGAATATAAAGATGGATTTTGACAACAATAATGATTAGAAACACAATCTTATTTCCATGGGATTGGCCATTGATTCTTTTTAGTGATTCAAATTTAATTTGTCACCCATTTCTTTTTTCATGTAAAATATAGCGCCAAGACATACAGAACTGATGTATTTCCAGGAAACATCCTGATGGACGTATATCATTAAATTAAAATGTGGCACATTGGTGTTTATAAATCATTTTAGTTCTAATGTAAATGCAAATTACTCATATGTGGAAAATCTGTAGGATAATCATAGCCATTTCTTTTAATGACTATCAGTCAATAAATCAGAATGTTTTCAGTGTCAGATATTTCTAGTTGAGTTGCACTTACTGCAGAATCAACAGTTGGTGACAGAGTTGATAGCTGGTTGCAAGGAAGTTATGGTCTGATTTAGGCAGTATCTATGCAATAGCCTTCTTTAGTCATATGGTGCATTAGTTCTTGCTATGGAGAGATCTTAGCATTTTCACCAATTAGTTCACTTAGATACTTGTATTGTGAAAATGGTCACCAACTTTCTGAAAAAAGAAGAACAGGAGTACTTGTGGCACCTTAGAGACTAACAAATTTATTAGAGCATAAGCTTTCGTGGACTACAGCCCACTTCTTCGGATGCTGTAGTCCACGAAAGCTTATGCTCTAATAAATTTGTTAGTCTCTAAGGTGCCACAAGTACTCCTGTTCTTCTTTTTGCGGATACAGACTAACACGGCTGCTACTCTGAAACCTTTCTGAAACTACATCCTGGACTATATACCAGCACGTTGTGCACTGACTGACTGTGTGAATCTTTCTGGTGTGCTAAAAGTTCCCTAGTTTGTGTTGATATGCTCCCTTTTCAAACAGTACCATGTCAACATGTACTAGAGAACTTTTAGTGCGCACTGGCAAAGTAGTGTGTGACACAGTAGAGCAGACTAAAATGTATTCCAGCTGGCGAGTACCAATGCACTGTGTACACAAGCCTTAAGATCTCTCTTACCCTAAATGCTTAGTCTGATCTTTTTCCCAATTGAAAGCTCAGTTATTTCTGTTATACAACATTTGGCCCTGGTTCTCCTTTCATTTCTACACGAGTGTAACGACACTGACTTTAATATAACTGCCCCTGATTCACATTAGTGGGAGAGGACAGTCAGTCCCATTGCTTTGGCAGACAAGACATGGAAATCCTTGAGCTGTTAGCATGTGTATCTTTCTGTTCACCTGGAAACAATGAACAGGGGTTCTTTAAAGAGTTCAGATATTAGTGCTAGTCACAGGGTCCACTCACTGATAGGGGTCTTCTCCTGGTCACTCTGGGGAATCAGCTCCTTCCAGGTCTGAAGCCCCCTTCTGCTGCTTACTTCACACTCTGTTGATGCTCTCCCTTTCTCTATGGCTCCTCTCTCGCTCTGGGTACTGCAGCATCCTTTTCCTGACTTGGCCTCCAGCCAGGTCACTATTCGTGTTTCCCCCTTATGGGGTACCAAAGGGTCTCTTAACAAATGGGCTTAGGCAATCTTCCCACTCATTGTCCAGTTGGTGCCAATTCCTCAGCAGCTGGTAGGGGAACCTAGACCCGCCCTCTACTCTGGCTTTCAGCTCAGGGGCCCTCCAATCAGCAGCCAAGGTCTACACTCCTATTCCCTGCTGCTGTTCCCCTGAGACTTTCCTACCTTTCTGGCTTCCCCCCTCTTTGGGTTTGTCAGCTTCCCAACTCCCTTCTCCTAGGGAGGAACTGCATACTGTTTCCCTGCAGCCCGGTTCTGCTCTCAGCTCCTGGGCTTTATACAGTCCCCTCCAGCTGAGCCTCATTTAATCAATCCCCTACTCCCTGGCTCCTCCTTCAGATGAAGGCTGGGGAGTTAACTGGCCCCCTTCAAGTCTGATGTGTGGTGGACACCCATCACATTGCTATTGAGGCTTTTCCTACTTTGCTATGAAAAAACACACTGAAGGGGAAGGTCAGTGCAGTATCATCTCAGTATTAGAGTATCTCCCATTGTCAAATTGAACACAATCCTCCTTGTTTCTTATTGAGTTACAAAGCTGAAAGTCAGCCATCAAGAGATTTGGTGAGGGTCATGAAGACTACTGGTTGGGAATTTTTTGACAAAATATTTTTTTTAATCAGAAAAAAGCCAATTTGTGAAAGCCTCAACATTTTTTTGCAAAACTGAATTTGATTTTCAAGCCAGCCCTATTCACGAACACTTGGGCTCACATGGCTTGGCAGCACAGAAATCCATGGAAACTCAATGGCTTTGAGTGAATTTTGCTTGAAGGTTTTGCAATTCAGAGTATATCTCCGGGTGGAAATGAAAACTGAAGACAAGATATGAAGCACTGGTGAATGAACTTCCAGAGGTATGTACAGTTCTACTCAGATACCAAGGTGATAAGTGAGATAGATAGATACTAACACTCTGTTGGAATTAACTAATTAAAAGTAACTGATTAAAACCTGGATTTTAATTACTTTTCATCTATGTTTCCATTATGTGCTGAGGGAAATAAAGATTTGCTGCCTCTTTTGGAAGAAAAATGATAGATTTATAGGCAATTTTTTAATTAATATTATTATTTTGAGATACTGTCTAGGAGCCCCAATCACAGACCAGGACCCCATTGTGCTAGGTGCTGTAAAAACAAAAAGAGGTCCATGCCCCAAACAACTTAAAATCTAAATACAAGACACGGGACAATAGATGGACACAAACAGATGGGGTAGTACATGGAAACAGTGGGACCATATTGTCTAAGGCCTTGTCTACACTACCAAGTTTTGTCGACAAAAACTGCCTTTTATTGACAAAACTGAATGTGTACACACTGCAATGCGAATTTTGTCGGGAAAAATGTCTGGTTTTGGCGACAAAATACAACCACCCCGATGAGAGACATATGACATTTTCCTCTAAATTTTTCTCAACAAAGTGCCAGTATAGACACCATGCTTGATTTTATCCCTTTAATTGGCCTCCAGGAGGTGTCCCACAATGTCCATCATGACCACTCTGGTCAGCAGTTTGAACTCCACTGCCCTGCAGCAAGGTAAACAACCATCCGCCCCTCCCCCTTAGAAGCCCCAGGAATTTTTGAAATTCCATTCCCTGCTGGCTTGGCGTGGAGAGGTCTCATCACATCTTCCCACATGACCATGGCAGGTTATCCCAGCAAATGCTCTCCTGCTTGGACCACTGTGGAGCTGTTGGATCTGATCAGTATATGAGGAGAGGAGGCCGTGCAGGCCCAACTGCTCTTAAGCCATAGGAATTGGGATACCTATGGGCACATTTCTTGAGGCTTGTGCAAAAAGGACTATGATTGGGCCATGCTGCAGTGCAGAGTGAAGATAAAGGAGCTGAGGCAGGCATACCATAAGGCAAGGGAGGCAAACTGTTGCTCCGATGCTTTACCTAAGACCTCCCGGTTCTATAAGGAACTGGACACTATTCTCGGTGGTGACCCCACCTTCATTGCCAAGAGCCCCGTGGATACTTCGGTAGCCCTGGAAGTGGTAGAAAGAGGACCTAAGGACAACTGTGAAGGGGCAGCCCCACCCAGCACTGGCCCCAGCGATGTCAGACCAGTAGCTCTGACAGAGGAAGTCCCACCCCGTTCGTACTGGGCATGCTACAGATGCTCACTGAGTATAAAAGGAGGGAATTCAGCTCAGTCAGGCGGGCGGCCGCAGGGGAAGGACCTAACTGGGAAGCTCCTGCAGAGGACCAGCCGACGCTCTTGAAGCTGCCAGGAACAGAAGCTTTCATAGGCCGGAACGAACCCCTACTGTGGGAGGAACCAGAGGAGGCGACGGATCCGGAGCCTCACGGAGAACCCTGGGATCCGTGGGAGACCCCAACTCCCCAGCCGGTAGGGAGCGACCTGGGGGAGGTGACGGACTGGTACCTTGACCCCGGTAAGCCTCAGCGCGTTTCGGTAGGACCCCCTTGCTGAGCCAGTAGTAAGGTCCTACGGCCCTGCAACCAGGGGCGCTTATATGGACTCTGGCCATTAGACCGTGCTGCCCTGCAACCAGGGGCGCTTATATGGACTTTGGCCATTAGGCCATGCTACCCTGCGACAAGGGTTGATCCTATGGACTCTGGCCACTAGGCCGTGCTGCCCTGTAAGGAGGGGCGTAAACCCTCACAAGGATGTTATTGATGAAGTGGTGGAGTTAGACGATGTGGAGCTCCGGTGGGGCAGGCAGCCAGGAACTGTTCTCCACTCCAGAGATGTCTAGCCAGTCTCAGCAGTCATTCTCTGCCAAAGGTTCTGGAAACTTTGTAGGAAACTTTCCCGCGCCAGTCGACAATCACTTGTGCAGGGACCAAAGCAGCACATAGGCGAGCGGCAAAGAGAGCAGGGAGGAAGCCACAAGCATGGAGTAGATATATCCTTGCTTCCTGCTTATCCTCAGCAGTGAGATGTCTGCTAGAATTACCCCAGCCTGTGGAAAAGTGTGGGAGAATTTTAGAATTTTTTTCCCTAGTTGGCTGCATTATGACCCTTGCAGAGTGTGTGCACTTTTCCCCATGTGGAGCACACCTCCCCCTTCCCTGCCAACACTCACCATGTTTTGCGTGTTCACAGAGATGGATGCTTTTCAAGGCTCAGTGAGAAAGTGATTGTTATGCTGCAAAAGGTGTATTTAACTGAAATGTTTCAATGCTGTGCGTGACTTTAACAATTCCACTTCTGTGCTTTGGCAGATGTGGCCTTCAGGAACAGCTCACATACCCTGGCTTAGCATCTCCGCCAGATAAGAAAGCGCCTGTCATAAACAGACGGTTAATGCCTCTTTTACCTGTAAAGGGTTAAGAAGTTCACCTAGCCTAGCTGACACCTGACCAGAGGAACCAATGGGGGAACAAGATGATTCAAGGGGAAGGAGGGAATCAAGTCTCTTTATTGGTTAGAGTTAGTTTTCAGTTTTGATTGGAGTGGGAAAGCCCCCGAAATCAGCCTCTTATCAAGTAGTGAGTATTAGTGAAGGGAATAAATAGGTTTATGTTTATTTTCTTTGTAACTTGTCTTGGGCATAGGGAGTGATCAAATTGGGTAATTTTTGTGTAACTAAGTTTTTGCCCAGAGGAACAGCCTCTGTGTTTTGAATCTGTTGTCTGTGAGATCAGCTTGTATGCTATCTCCCAGAGGATTTTCTTTTACCTTTCTTTTCTTTAATTAAAAGTCTTATTTTTAAGAACCTGATTGATTTTTCCTTGTGTTAAGATCCAAGGGGATTGGATCTGGACTCACCAGGAATTGGTGGGGGAAAGGAGGGGGGATGGTTAAATTCTCCTTGTGTTAAGATCCAAGGGTTTCGATCAGTGTTCACCAGGAAATTGGTGAAGAAGTCTCTCAAGGCTACCAGGGAAGGGAGTTAGTACTTGGGAGTGGTGGCAGCAAAATCAGATCTAAACTGGTAATTCAGCTTAGGGGTTCACATGCAGGTCCTCATATCTGTACTGTAAAGTCCAGAGTGGGGGCGAAACCTATGAAAGCGCCCAAGACGCAGCAAAGAAGAGATGTTCTGGGAAGTACTGCACTTCTCCAATGCAGAGAAAAGGGAACGCAAAGCATGCTGGGAAGCCGAACAGCAGGTCAGAAAAGACAATCACACATTTGTTAAGGGCACAACTGAGCGGATGATTAAAGTAACAGAGGAGCAAATGCAGATGCTGAAGTCCTTAATAATGCTGTGGACTGAGCAGATCTGTGTCCTCCCTCTCCTGCAGCACATACGGAACACTTTTCCATGATTCCCCCCCCCCCCCCCCCCAACTCCGCTCGCACATTCCTTTCTGCTTTCCAGGACTTCTCGGTTTCCCCTTCACTCCCTTGGACAACTTTCACAATGATAGCTGGACATACACACAGCTGTGAAAGTCTGCCCTTCCCTGTTCCTCCTTTCCCACCAAGCATGTTTGTGTATTTGTGTGCACTGTTTCTTGTGCAATAAAAGCAAAGATTTTTAATGGTAACTCGTCTTTATTTGTTTCCTACAAATTGAGCTAGCAGGCACTACCAATAGATGCACAGGCAGTTTAATCATTTGCTTACTGGAATGTAAGGCCCCAAATCTCACCATTGTTTCCTAGAAAAACTACATGTAATGTGACATTGCAGCACCAATCACAGAGATATACATTACTGGTTCTCATTTTCAAAGTGTTGCCTCAAAGCCTCCCTAATTCGAATATCTCCCCCTCCCCCCGCCCCCCCGGGCTCCGCTGACAGCCCTGGTATCTGGCTGCTCAAAATCAGTGGCCAAGAGGTCTACCTCAACACTCCATCCCTGAGCAAACTTTTCACCCTTAGCTTCACAAAGAGTATGCAATGTACAACACACGGCTATCACAATGGGAATATTATCCTCATTAAGGTCAAACCTGCCATAAAGGCATCACCAGAGTGCCTTAAATCTGCCAAAGGCACATTCAACTGTCAACCAGTACCTGCTCAGCCTGTTGTTGAACCGCTCCTGACTGCTGTCCAGGTGTCGTGTGTAAGGTTTCATGAGTCACAGCTGTACGGGGTACCCTGCGTCTCCCAGGATCACTATGGGCATTTCAATATCCTGTACTGTAATCTTCTGATTCCCCGCTTGTAGCTTTCTGTACAGGTCGGTGTTCCTGAAGATGCGCGTATCTTGCCCCTTCCTGGACCACCCCGCGTTGATGTCAGTGAAACGCCCATGGTGATCCACAACCACTTGCAACACCATGGAGAAGTACCCCTTCCTATTAATGTACTCCATCGCAAGGTGATCTAGTGCCAAAATGGGACTATGTGTGCCATCTACCACCCCCTCCACAGTTAGGGAAACCCATTTCTGCAAAGCCGTCCACTATTTCATGCACATGTCACAGTCCTTCATATCAGGATATGATTAATTGCCCTGCACATTTGCATTAAACCCTGTCCCAATGGTCAACTTCCCCACTCCAAATTGATTTGCAACCAAACAGTAACAGTCTGGAGTCATCATCTTCCACACAGTGATTGCCACATGCTTCTCTAACAATAGGGCAGCTCTCATTCTGGTGTCCTTGTGGCACAGTGCTGGGGTGAGCTCTGCACACAGTTCTAGGAAGCTATCTTTCCGCGTGTGAAAGTTCTGTAGCCACTGCTCATCACCCCACACCTGCATGACGATATGATCCCACCATTCAGTGCTTGTTTCCCGAGCCCAAAAATGACGGTCCACCCTCTGCAGCTGTTCTGTGAATGTGAAAAGCAATATAAAGTTGCTCCTATCCATATCACACAGCATGTCAGGTGCCTGGGAGTCTTCTTCAGTTAGGAACCTCATGAATATCTGCACTGCCCTCTGCGATATCTTCATGACAGTTAACAGAGCATAGGAGAGCAGTGCAGGATCCATCCCTTCTCACAAAGATGCCAGGGTGCACAGCAAAGAAGGGCCATTGAAAAATGCCGCAAAAGAAAGCCGGAAGCCCTTGGAGTGCTGGGACTGAAAACAGTGCATCATGGGACATTGAGCCTGGTCCCAAGATGCACCAAGACCCGCTCCACCTTCCCACAACACCTAGTGACAGAAGGTGTCGAGCTGCACTGCCAGATAGATAACCACAGTGCTCTGCTCACACTGTCGATGATAGTGCCCCAACAGTGGACGCCCTCTGCCGACAGAGTGAGCGAGCGTGAATACGACTTTCCGATTTTCATTATGCTGATTTTTGAGTGGCGACATCACCTTTATCGACAAAACTTGGTAGTTCAGACAAGGCCTACATCAACCAGACACAGGGTGGGGGAAGGGGTAGAGCATAGAAGTGGAGTGAACAAAGGGGATGTCAGCAAACATCATTTTAGTTCCATGAGGTGGTGATGGGGGGATTATTTAGGAGGGACCAGCAAAATGGAAAGACAAGGAAAGGGGCAGATCTGGATTGAAGCTGAGATGAAGAGACTGAGGAGGCAGGAGAGGGTTGGAGCAAACAGCTCATCAGCACAGGGCAGAGAAAGTCAGAACATTCTACGGTTTTGACCAGAATGCCCAAAGGTCCTGGCTTTGGCGACTTCTGCTTTACCTCCTGGAATTTCTGGCGGCCTGCTCTCTGCAGTTTTCCCCTAAGGCCCCATAGTAGGGGAGGTACCACCTGGGTCCTAGTGCCCCTCGAGTCTGTGTGTGTGGGGAAGAGGGGTGTCTCCCCTGCACAGTTCTGGTTCCAGGTGAGAGCTCTGGCCATGGCTGTTCCACTGTTCCACTCAGCACAGCCGTCAGTCCTACTTCTGCTGCTTCTTTTCTTCAGCTGGATTCTCTTTTTATTGCCTTGTCTTATTGCAGGCTCCAATTTCACAGGAAATAATTGCAATATTATATACTGTATCATGTAGCTATTCCCATCTGTCATTTCCACCCACATTTTCCTCCTTCCCTTCTCCTCTTATTGAATAACAGCAGGGAAACAATATGGCAAGACAGTGATGTTAAATATTCCATCACTGCGTGAGAAAAAATGTGTGTTGATTTTAGTCTGTATATTTTCCTGAATGATACACACATTAAAGATGTTCACAGAATCCACTGATGCCACATGGTTCTTTGATGGGCTGTCCTGTGTTTCGGAGCTAGGAGTTAACACAGACACAGACACACAAACACTTGCTATAATAGGTAGCAACTTTCTGCTAGATTGGACTTGCCTACAGGTCCATGCAGAAGAATAATAACCTTTCCCCCCATCCCCAATTCCTGTACACCAGGACCTAATGTCCAAGAAGTCCATGTACGAGGGTGCTGCACGTTTATTTATTCCCCACTCCAGAGCAGGTGGGCCAGGAGAGTAAGCAAGGCAGGGCAGTGAATGGAAAGAACCTCCATTTCACCCCAAATGCCCCAGACACTGCAGCTGACCTAGTGCTCAAGGGTGCTCAACTTATTGTGGGTGGAAAAAGATTTTCCCGTCCCTCTAAAATGTTCAAAGTTAAAACAAGAATTCCATTCTTTGTCAGATAAAACAGACCTTTTAAAAAAAAAAAAGATTGAGAGAGACCCCCACCAGAGCAGCCTGCTTGTTAGAACACTCAGCTAGCAAGTAGGACAGCCACTTTCAAGACCCTGCTTTGAAACAGGCAGAGTAGGGGGCTTGAACCCAGTTCTCCCACCTTCTGAAGGAGTGCACCACACACTGGGCTAGAGGAAGGAGCAGCACTGCTATTTTGCAAGAAGACTAGCCTGGTTTATGCACCTAACCACAGGAGCACGTGCACAGGTGTGGATACTGGGTGTTGATAAGTGCCTCCTTTCAGCCCAGAGTAGGCACCCACCTCCCCTACAGGGGCAAGGCTTAGGCCACACCCCTCTCCTTGGCATTTCCTTGGCTTAAGTGGTTCCCCACTCAGTTTGCTGGTTTCTGTGAATCCCTTCCTGAGGCACCTAACTCTCCCCATGCATTGTATAGGGAGCCTTGGTGCCTAACTCAGGGCTGAGGATTCCAGTAAGTAGAGGGCACGTAAAGTTAGACTGCAACAATGAGCCTAAATCTCCTTTGTAGATCAACCCCTAAGTGCCTAGCTGTGTTTTTAATCACCTTGATACCTTTCCATAGGGCCCATCGACATGGATACCGATACATAAACAGACATAAATAGTGCCCAATAGACAGAAGCTGCTTTTATGCAGCCTGTTTTCATCGTTTTTAACTTCTCCGAGAGTCACATATCTCTAATTTGCAAGTATCACACATCTCCTATATTGTAGCAATACCCTCCCCGTTGGAGTAGGGGACATTGTGCAATATAAATTGGAGGCACCATAACGACATTTTTTTTTTTTTTGACAAGGAAAGGAGAGCTGATAAACTGCAAATTGCCGTACATTAAAAAAATGAGGAAATAAATCTCCACCGTGCAAATGCAATTAAAACAAAGGGAGTGCTCCTTGGATCTGATGTTACCAGTTACTGAGCAGCCTCCTCACCCATTAATGTCAGCGTGAGGTGAGGGTGCTCCGCTCTTGGCGGGCAACAGTGGTAAATAACGGGCTCTGTTAGCTTGCATGATCCTGAGGCGCTTGAAGGTAATTAATAGAGCTGGGCCAAGGAGACTTTGATTTTTGATTTTTGATTTTTTTTAAAACAAATCCTCATCAGTCCAAAGCTGTCAAAAACTTGGAGTCGTTAAAGTCTGGGTTTCATGTACACTTATCATGTTGTGTCAATTACATGGAATAACAACATGTGGCGTGCCTATAGGTGCTCTCCTGGCCAAGATTTTCAAAACGGGGGCCTAAAGTTAGGCTCCTAAATGCATATTTATGCGCTTTTTTTTCTTTTTCCCCCAAAATCTTTTCACAACCTTTTTTGCTGGTGTTTTTTTTTTTTACCTGTTTATAGAGTGGCCAAAAATCGTAGAAATTCAAAAATTTGAAGTAAAAAATTTCATACAAAATGTGTGGCTTTTTTTTCAACTAGATCTGTGTATCAGCATCCTAATATTCAAACGTGCTGAGCACCCAGCAGCTCCTGTTGTCTTTATAAACAATACAACTTTATTCAGTATTGCATCATCTTTTCCACCACATTTCAGTGTTGCTTAATGGAGTGAGAGAACACAAGACAGCGTGTGGCATAAATTACAGAAAACAGTGTGCAGGCATTTTGTGGTGACTAAATTAAAACATTCATTCACAAAGCCAATAACTGAGGGAAAGAGAAATTCAGAAACACAGGCAATGGGTTTTAATGTGAAAATAGGAGAAAAGAGGAAGTCAGTGAGGTGGAAAGGGGCTACAGAGAAGACATTTTCACCAATAGTAATAGGACAAAGAAGAGGCCCATGTTAAACAAGAAGAATGAAAGGGAAGAAGGGTGGAAAGAGATGAGGTTCCAACTATTGTCTTTGAAGGATCAGTCTTCACAGGATCTGGACAATCACGTCTAATTCAAACAATCAAAGTACAAGAGAGGCGCAAGAGAAAAGAATGTGCAATATATCTTGTGAACCAACCTAAGAGGAGATCTCTTGGGGAGAAATTTGCACCTGGTCAGAGGCTAGCACAAGGTCCATGAACCACTTGAGTCCTGTTTTGAGGAGGCATATGTTGTGTAGGGTGAACTTCATGAAAGAGTTCACTATAAAGAGTTATTTTCTACATGAATCATCTGCTCCCCTGAATTGTGCTATATTTTTGTATGATCTTGTTTACACAACTTATTCATAATAGGCCTCTTTTGATAGTACTCTAGAGCAGTCTAGTATGCTGGAGAAAGGATGGTCCAGTGGTTAGAACATTAGCTTTAGACTTGGGAGAGTGAGTTCCTGTCCTGCCTTGCATGTACTATATGACTTTAGGCCAATCACTTAAGGTTATCTTTCCAGAGAGGACATAAACTCAGAGATGCACCATCTAACATTTAGGCACATTGTCTCCTAGTGCAATCCAGAGCCCTGAGTTAGGTGGCCAGGCTCCCTATACAATGCACAGGGATTCACAAAGCGCAGCCAGGAACCGCCTAAGCTATCCAGTAAGAAATGTCAATGATGGGGCATAGCCTAAGCCCTGCTCTCTGAGCGATTCTCTCCACTTGGGATTCACAGCCATGAACCCTCTCCCAGAGTTATATGCCTGAGCTCTCACAAAATTGAGGAGGAGGAAAAACCTCATTATAACTTTTCATCCAGTGGTTTGTACATGGCTGTGGGAGACTCAGGTTCAAATTTCCTTCCCCTGACATAATGTGGAGCAGGGATTTGAATCCAGGTCTCTTACCTGTCCTGTTCTAGGGTGGGTCTGTCCTGGGGAAGCGGTGTCACTTTATATGCAGTACTTATAATCAGTGGGACACAGAACAGGAAAGAGTGATTCCACTGCCCAGTGGTGAGGTGCCACCACCTAAAAGGTAGGAGAGCTGGGCTCAAATCCCTGCTTTGCATATAGCAGAGGAGGGACTTCAAACTAGGTCCCCCCACATCCCATGGGTGTATGTTGCAGCAGAAATGCAAGCATGTAATACATCCTTCTGCTGGAAATGTGTGCACCTATCGTGTTAGGTGGCAGCTGAGCAGGGATTTCTGGGATCTAAATTTTGGATTTAGACACCAAAATCCCTGTGTGGATGTATTCCCTATTTTTTCTGTGCCTCAGTTCGCTTTTTGTAAAATGGGGATAATACTAGTTCTCTACCTCATAGGGGTACTGTGAGAATAAATACATTAAAAACTCAAATACTACAGTAATGTGGGCCATAAAAGTAACAAAGGAAGACAAACAGGTTCTGAACTTTTTAATAGTGATGTAAATGTGGGGTAACCTCATGAATTCACTGGAGTAATTCTGGATTTGGACTGGCAGACTGCAATTCAAAATCTCTTCCTCTGATGACTCTGGACTGGACTCCTCCAATCTAATGTTCTGGCATTTACTGTTTTGTCATCATTTTGCATCAACGGATAATGTGTGCCAAGTTGACAGCATTATTGAATTAACTGTTCAAGAGAATAGTAACAGTCTGGATTATGAAGAACTGACTAATTGCCTATTAAAAGTTATGCATTTCACCTACAAGACACAGTGACACTGGCAACCAATTTACAGCTCTATGTTGATTTAATTAGGAAATTAGCTGATTTTTTGTATGCTAGCTTCTTAATTAAAGTCTTCAATGGTGTGTGAATGCTTATTAAATACATTTGGAATGAGATTTCTATCTGTATTTTGGATACTTTTAAAATTCCCTGAATCCCTTCCACCCCTGTTCCATATTTTATGCCTATTCACAATATAAATATTATACAGGTATTACTCAATTTATTTCAGACATTGATTTCAATAAAAAAGGACAATTAAACTAGGTATGAAACATCATACAGAATGACACATGAAGTTGGAAGCAAAAGGATCCTTCCTAGCCAGTGTTCGATAGCCCAGCATCGGCATCATCCAGGATCTAACCAGAGTCCATTACCAGGAGGACAGAACAGCTCACTGTCTGGTATTGATGGATTAAGGCACCAATCCTGCAAAGTGATCCAGATGTTCAGATGCCCATGGATGTCTCCCTCTTGCACACACCATCCTTTTGATGTCACAACACTATTGGCTCCAGTAAATGGTATCCTTTGGGCCAGGTTTCGTGCTTCTGGGTTCACAACTGAGAGTCCAAGATGCTGGCCTGGAGCTGGCTGCCACAGCCAACAAGGTACAGAGTGCCAGCCAGGGAAAGGCCATTCTTGATGGAGGGTGTGCATCCGAAGAAGTGGGCTGTAGTCCACGAAAGCTTATGCTCTAATAAATTTGTTAGTCTCTAAGGTGCCACAAGTACTCCTGTTCTTCTTTTTGCGGATACAGACTAACACAGCTGTTACTCTGAAACACATCTTCTTGGGCATCCTCCAGCTGGAGTTTTGAGATGCCCCTCTCTAACGGAGACTTCCCCACAAGGATGACTCTCTTCTTCAGGGAGGAGGGATAGCTCAGTGGTTTGAGCATTGGCCTGCTAAACCTAGGGTTGGGAGTTCAATCCTGGAGGGGGGCTACTTAGGGATCTAGGGCGAACTCAGTACTTGGTCCTGCTAGTGAAGGCAGGGGGCTGGACTCAATGACCTTTCAGGGTCCCTTCCAGTTCTAGGAGATAGGATATCTCCATATAATTATATTATTATTCTGTCTGTCCCCAACACACCAGCAGAAAGCAATCTGCAACTGGCACACCCCAATGGATCAGTAGCCACATCCTGTGCAATTTGTATTAATAGCCGTGTAGTGTATATGGCTGCTGTTACAAATCCATAATCATCAAATTATTTTCTCTATTTAGGATTGTGATCGGGCTACAGTTCTGCTTATTAGGCCAATACTGACTGAAATAAAGTATTCGAGATAAATCACTGCTATTACATTGTGGTGATGATAAAGTAAATTACTGTAGCAAACTAATTGAATATTTTTAATAGTAACGTAACTGAGATTTATATGAACAATTTTTATACTCTCTACTAGTAACCTTTTTATTATTGAGTTAATGGCCAGCTAGATAAATTAAGCCCTGTCAGCATCACCTAATGTCTTATAACAACTCATGTTGGCCATTAACTGCTTGATTGCTAAAGTGTATTATTATTGCTTTGGCAATATTACCTCGAATGAAGCACAGTACTCTGCAAGGCTTTATCATTTTTATTTTGATGGTTTGACATTTCTATCAAAATATGTGATGCATGTTGAAAAATCAAAATCTGTGTAGGTTAATATGATTTAAAGTTGAGCCGTAACACAGATCTTTCAATAGAGACTTTTGCATGCAAAATATGTCCATATGCAGGCTAAGCCTATTGTTTTACACAATTCCATAAGCAATTGTAGAAGGGTAGACACATTTGATAAAGCAGAGATTCGGGGATATATTTCCTACTTAAGTTGCATGAAATCCTATTTTGTCTGACCGTTTGCACATGTGAAAATTGAGTTCTTTTGAAATAGCTCGGTAATGCTTCAAAAGTTTGTTATTGATACTCAAGCCAGATGACTGGAGTGTGTATGGATGTGACGTGCAACCTCCTTAAACATTTTGAGCTTTAAAGCACTCTTTGCTTTTTAAATGTTTTTCAGTGGCTATGATATTACAGCTGTAGAAATAATTCCCATATATATTTTTTTTATTCTTAGAGCTGAGCGAATAATTCACAGAGAATAGTTTACTGTTCTAATTAAACAGAACTTTGCAGGGCAGACCGTAGTTTTCATAAATGAATTAGTAACAAATACATCCTATTAATGAACATTTTTAATAAAGCTTTTGGGTTTTTTAAATTTGTTTGTTTTCTTTTGAAAACAAAGTGCTGCATTCAGTTGATAAACGCTAATATAAATTTCTGCTGTGTTGGTTGTTTGTGGTAAATCAAATAAGTCACATGTTGTTTCTGTTCCCATGCTGGATAATTATCATTCATAATCAAGAGATAGGCTAAGTGAAACATCTGGGACTTTGAATCTCCCACGAAGAGGCAGCAGTTTGTGAGGATGCAAAAGATCATGAAGATTAGGGAATTGTAGGAAACATTTTCCTTATGGGGCCTCACAGCCCTGGCCTGACACATTACTAGAAAAACGTGGGGCAATATAGGACTGACGAGGTGAAGAGTTCAAGTTTAATTTTCTCTCATCCCATTCACACAAGCATTTGCAAGATACATGCAGGATCCTTTTGCAAAGGGAGCTGTCACAATCTTCTTGGACTCATTTTGTTGTTGCTGAGCAATCGTTATGGGAGGCCCGTCCTCTGATGTGTTAAGTGCCGCCCTATCCATCCCCTGTTAAATACACTCAGTGCATTGCATTGATTGGCCAACAGTTTTGTGTTTGCTCCCCTCACCATAGTATCTAAGCACTAACATTTGCCCTTTCTGTCATCCGTACAGTCACTGACATAAAGTGGATGGCTGGTCCTAATTGCAAAGGGTGTAGGATCCTTGAGGGTTTAATTCTCCCTGTTCTAGGGCTCTGGCAAGAGGTTTTAGGAACTTTGCCCCCTTGACTTGGCAATCAACATTCCATCCCATGCAAAAATGGAGTTTAAAGTGTTGTTTTCCAAAAGTATTCAAGAAAGTGTGATTACAGTTTGCTGTCCATGAGCATACATGCAAGGAAAACTTAGCGCCTTGCCTGATGTCAAGTATCAGGGGGTAGCCATGTTAGTCTGTATCCACAAAAACAACAAGGAGTCCGGTGGCACCTTAAAGACTAACAGATTTATTTGGGCATAAGCTTTTGTGGGTAAAAAGAAGTGAGGTTTTTTACCCATGAAAGCTTATGCCTAAATAAATCTGTTAGTCTTTAAGGTGCCACCGGTCGCTTTGTTGTTTTTAAGGAAAACTTAATCACTCAGATGTCCTTGAAGTGTGAGCATGGGCAAATCCAAGTAGCCCGCTAGTGAAAAGATGGAAAAAAATATAGAGATGCAACAGGGGAGTGTGCTGAGCCTTCGGAAATATCCACTGCAGCGAAGGGATTGAAAGAACACTGTGGTATGGCAGGAAGATGCATATTCAGCTTTGTCTTGCTGAGTGTTCTAATACCAGACCTACACCTTTGCCTGCGCATTGTGCTGTAAAAATACAGAGCTAGGAATGGGGATGGAAAATCTGTGCTCAAATCTTTCCAGATCTATGGCTGAGCTAAATCCAAACTCTCGACATTCATTTGCTTTATTATGCTGTGCGTCTGCTGCCTTCCTTACTCACATTGAGCGATACCTTTGTTCTCCAAATATTCCCGTTGAATCTCACCGGGACGGATCACAGAGTAAAGTACTTTTGAACTGCAGTAAAGCTGGCAGAATCTGGCCCCATCCCAGCAATGGAAATTCAATCCTAGTAACAAGTTTGTATCCCCAGAAAGTCTTGCAAGAAGATTAAATACAAAAATGCTTTCTAACCATATTATCCCAATAGACTCAAAGGTTTTTATTCAACCTACTGGTGCTAATGAGAGAGAGAGAAACTTGTAATCCCCATCGTTTTCTGAGAGTGTTAAGGAGTTATGTTTCTATAGATTTGTGTTCTTGCAGAACTCTAAAGAGATGTACTTTTGTCCCCCTTCTACACTCATTATCTTAGAAAAATTGTCAGTGCCAGCTGACCTGAGGAGCACATAAAAATAGCTGAGGCATATGAGGAGAGTCATTAGAATAATAATTATATAGCTAACTTAATTAGTCTGTTTCAGCTAAAAAGGAGGGAGAACTGTAACCCCAGCAAGTCAAGATACATCCATAGAGACTAAGGTATTCAAAGTAAATGCGCGTAGTTCTCCAGGATCCACTGTTGGGCTAAAATGTAATGATGGCCAGTACAACTGGGCAGGGCCAACTGGGGTGAAAAGGAAATTTTGGGCAAAATGTAAGGGGAAAACAACATCTCCCATCAGCAAGGTCTGTTGGACAGTGGGGTTTCTCTATGGAGATTCACAACGATAACTGGCAGAAAGAAGCCCCGAACAAAGATGAACCCACAAAAAATCAAGGAAAAATGTGCACAGTATTACTTGTATTACAGTGGCATGTAGACCAAGTTTGGTATGTAGCCCAATGAGACACTACCCCACATCCTGTGTAGCTGCAAGCCCCATTCGAGAGCTTGGCAGCTGCGACACAATGCCATCCAAAATCTCTTGTCCAGAGCCATCCCGCCATCCATGGGGAAGTTTGCTGTAAACTCCGCCATCCCCGGAACCGACAGCCAACTGTGATCAGACATAGTCATCACCAACGAGGACCGGAAGAAGACCATCATGGTGGGTGTCACAGTGCCGTTCGAGAACAGGACCCTGGCCTTCCACAATGCCCAAGCTCAAAAGGTAGAGAAATATGCCCCTCTGGCTGAAACCTTGAGAGCTAAGGGTTACCAGGTCCAGACACACGCACGGATTGTCGGAGCCTTAGGTGCATGGGACCTCAGTAACGAGCGAGTGCTAGAGAATTCGGAATCGGTCAATGCTATGCTCGATTGATGGGGCAACTCCTGATATCAGACGGCTTCAGGTGGTTGAGGGATATCTACATAGAACACATCACCGGACATCGACAATATCAGGAGGGATGAGCTGGAGTGCTGATGAGAAGTGCAGTCAGGAAAGTAACTGAAATACTTTCCTCATGGATTGTATTTTCTACATGGACAACCTACCTAATTTTCAATTACTGAGGGACAATCTCCACTCATTGATATATTTTGCTTTCCACAGCCAAATCTCTGTACAACTTTTCATGAGAGATGTACCCAACTATTCAGATTCTAATATCTAAACTGTATTGTTAAATCTATTCACCTAAATTTGGGTTATTGCTGATTATGTACTCTATGTATCATGACTTGTAAAAACAAACTTTGTATTTGTGGATAATCTAAGCACTACACCCAGATATACAGACACTCTTTTCCCAACCTATGTATTACATTATATATATATATATAACACTAGCTTTAATAAATGTTTTATATTTTACCCTATAATGACTTTTCCCACTCCCATGAGTTTCCCAGTGGGAGAGAGAATTGGACCTAAAGGGTGGGATTTTCAAAAGAGCCTGAGGGAATTAGATGCCGAACACCAACTGAAAGTCAATAGGATTCCGGTGACTAACTTCTTTAGTCCCCTTTGAAAATAGCAGCCAAAGATATTGTAGTGTTGCCAACTCTTAAGATTTTGTCATAAGTGTCATGATTTGGTGTTTTTCATGTGAATACAGCAGAATTCTGGCTGTCATTTAAAAAAAAAAGTTTCCATCACTCATTGTTGCAGAGTAAAGTGTGGATATGTGGACTTTAAAAGGTGCAAAAGCCAGAAGGCAAATAAAAAAACACACCAAATGTCACATTTTTAAAAATCTCATAATGGTTGAATGTGTGGGGTTGGCAATACTGGAGGCCGAAATGGAATGACGATTTAAATATCTGTGATATCCATCCAGTCAGGGCTATGCAAATGCTTATGGGTGTTATAGGCCGAATCCTTGCCTGAAGCTCAGCTGAGGTACAAGAGACATAGGTGATTTATGTATTTTTTGAAGCCTGCTATGTTGGAGCACTCTAAGTGGTACCAGCTGATAACAGTCTAGGGCGACCAGATAACAAGGGTGAAAAATTGGGATGGGGGTGAGGGGGTAATAGGCACTTATATAAGACAAAGCCCCAAATAGCCTGACTGACCCTATAAAATTGGGACATATGGTCACCCTATAATAGCCATAGGTCCTTCACATCAACTGGGAACTGACAGTGTAGTGGAACACAAGCCATTGTAGTAAGATGAGGCCCTGAAACATAAACCTAAGGCCTGAACTAAAGTAATGGTCAAGACTTTGTTAACATAAAGCAAAGTTAAATTGTGAGCCAGAGGCAGGGCCTGCTCACAGAAGCTGGCAAGGAAAGGGCTGATGTTGCAAAAATACACATATCTAAAAGGTACCAGAACACTCCAATGCTTGCACATTCTACACAGATAACAAAGAACAGGCTGACCCATGCTAAAGATGGGCAAAAGGGTAATATGATGGATAGAGTTGTTTTGTTCGAACCAACATGTACAAGGTGAGAGGTAGCACCTTACTATGTAGAAGGGTTGCACCTTGCTGCGTAGAGGGGTTGCACCTCAATACCTCAGGAGTGATGTGTAACTTCTTTGTACCTGTGTATAAGAATTTACCCCTGAGGAGTTGTCTTGGTCTGGCCTAGGGGGCAGTGATAAATCCCACCACTGACTGAGCTGATCCATTGTCAGGGAGCACATATGTACTAGCAGAACTGTAGACATCTGATCTGGGGAGATAGAGACTGTGTTTCATTTGGCAATAAACCTGTCCAGGTGCCTTTGTACCTTATCGGAGTCTGTGGTCATTGGGTGGTTCGCCTGAGATCTGCTGTGCCAGCTATCTGGGAGAACACACATGCACGCAGCTGACTGTTATCAACATTGGATAGAGCAGAGCACCACACCGGTGATGTCTGACATCCTGTTGTAACATACTCCCTACTCCAGGATCAGGAGGAATTTCTAAAGTAGCCAGTTAAGATAGATTTCCATATACTTTTTCACTGCTGGACTTGAGCAAAGCAGGCACAAAGTGAGGACCAGAATCTGGACATTTGTATTTGGATACTTTGCGTATATCTATGGTTACTGTCTCTTGGGGGGGGGGGGGGGGCGGAAATCTCTTTTATTTCTTAGCTTTGATTTCACTGTAGTCTCTTCGTGTTTCCTACGTCCCTTTTACATCTATTCCTATTGTAAAATGACCTTTGCAATTTTCCTCTCTTCCATGATATTTACAATCTGCTTCCTTTTTCTGAATAATTTTATACACCTCTTTTCTTTCCAAAGACTGCTGTGGTACATTATTTTCTCCTCCACAGATCATTATATTTAGCCTATCTACACTTTAAAGGGTAATAAACTTCTCTCTGGCAAAAAATAAACATAGAAATATTGACTTTGGAAATGTGCAGTATTTTCATCTATTTCCTCCTGCATTATGGTCTTTAGGAAGAGGTGACATCTGAAATGTAATCCTAGTTGACCTTTGGCTTGGACCTTGGAACTCTCACATCCATTCATTAGCATGATTACGTTTGTTTTATTTAGAGAGGAAAGTAATGCTCTTTGATTGTAAAGCAAAAAGCACCTGTAAACTGAAAAGAATGTAACGGGCTGAATGTAGCATGGTCATAAACATATTGAGTGTAGATAATGCGTGAAAAGGGGCAAAGTTTTCCACACCTTGGACTGATTTAGCATCCAATGAACTGCAAAATGGATGTAATTTACATGATGCAGCGTGGGAATGTGAGGGGAAGGGACTTGTTGCAGAAAAAAACCACAAAAGGTATAAAACTACTCTTCTCCTCCCCCTCTTCAAAACACACATACAGTGTAGGAACTAGAGCAGGTCAAGAAAAGCTGAGTAAATGTAATGAAAACATTTAAAAGAAATAGAATTTGTTTTAAATTTTCCATTTTTTGTTTTTGACAAAACCACTTCTGAATATATATAGTTTTATTGTTTTTGTGGCAGGGAATCACTTTCTTGCACTTTGTTTCTCCTGAGGAAAGGGTAAGAGAGAAGGGACAAGAATGGAAGAAATTGATTCTCATTTTTTGACTTTTGTTCAGTGGAAAAAAATGAAAAAAAAAAGTCAGAGAGAGTAATCTTTACACCACCACTTAAACAAACATGTTTTAAATTTTATTTTTTGTTGATAATGAAAAAAATTGACCAAGAATAAACATTTTTGCACTCCACATTTTCAGTTCCATCAAGAAGGCATTTTCCACTGAAAAAAAGTTTTGATGGAAAATTTGCAAACAGCTCTGTGGCTTTAAGGCTCAGTGTTGGCATGTGGGTAGTCCCAGTTGCACACAGGAGTAGCTTAGAATGCATCATCCTATCACAGGCTGTATTTCCCTTTTGCAAGCTGGCACGAGGTCATGCCCCTATCTCCTCATTACCCTTCACTGCCCCTTTTTAGAGCTTCTGCCCACCAGACTCTCCTTTCTAACCTCCATAGGAGTCAACAACAATACAACTTATCCTCCTGTTGCACATACACCATTTTACTTATGAATTCAGCCCGGAGCCTTCTAAAGCAGTGATAATGGTTTGTTCCACATCTGAATTTGGAACAATGGTCCACAGTCATCTGTAGTGTAAACTCCATTAAAATCAATGGAGTTGTCTGAGAAATGAATTTGGCTCAATATATTTAACACAGAGATAATTAAAATGGTCAGTTTTGGCCTTAGTGTTTCTGAATAGTTGTAACTTCACTTCAATATTTAATCATGCTGCAAACCAATAAAATGTACTTATTACTGTTTAAATTGATTTCCTAACAAAACATTAATGTGAAGTGGTATAAATGTGTTTTCCAATAAAAATAAATAGGACATGAAAGTGTTTAAAGAGAACAATATTGGAAATAAACACAGGCAGCAAGCAAGGGCCTAGCTCATTCTGAGTATACCTCTACCCAGATATAACACTGTCCTTGGGAGCCAAAAAATCTTATCGCATTATAGGTGAAACCGCGTTATATCGAACTTGCTTTGATCCGCCAGAGTGCACAGCCCCACCCCCCTGGAGCGCTGCTTTACCGCGTTATATCCGAATTCGTGATATATCGGATTACATTATATCGGGGTAGAGGTGTATTAGATAAGTGAAGTATCAGAGGGGTAGCTGTGTTAGTCTGAATCTGTAAAAAGCAACAGAGGGTCCTGTGGCACCTTTGAGACTAACAGAAGTATTGGGAGCATAAGCTCTCGTGGGTAAGAACCTCACTTCTTCAGATGCAAGTCTAGATAAGTGAAATAATGAGTAGAGAAGGTTGGGAATGTTTAAACAAAATGTTTTTTCTGTCAAAATGCCCATTCCTTAAAGCAGAAACTATTCGTGGAAAAGGTTTAGTTTCAGTTAATTTTTCAAATAAAAGCCTTTTTATAAATATTTCATATTTAATTAAAACTAAATTAGTTTTTTTTAAATGGTCAAAATTGAAATGAAATGTTTTAAAATTATAGAAATGAAACACTGATTGAACTGAACTGTTTTTTGTTTTTGATTTTTGTTTGTGTGTTTTGTATTTGATGAAAAAATTTCAAAATTTCAATTTTTTCTCCTGATTTGGGGCAGGCAAAAAGAAAAAAAAATCCAAAATCTCAAGACAAAATTGTGGGATGGGAAAACCATTTCTCCTCTCAGCTCTAGCAGGGAGTTTGTGAATAACTCTGAAAAGAAATCAAAAGTATGGAAAGGAGGTTATGGTCCATGAATGCTGCCACTTGCCTTCTCCGAGAGTTTAGCAATGCAGAAAGAATGTATTTCATTTTACAAGGGTTGTGGGAGTATTGGTTCTTGTCTATCCAAACAGGACAGGTCTACATTTTGGGTTCTCATCTCTCATCTGCCACTTTTCCATGTGCATCTTGAAACTTTTTGACACCACCTTTTTTTTTTGTTTGCTTTATAAAAGCTTGCTTGTATATAAATAACGTGCAGCTCACAATATCCCCAAGAGAGTGGTTGTCAGAGAAAGGCAAAGCCACAGATATTAGTCAAAGATAACCAACTTTTTTTTCTGTAATATGGTCACCTTCTAGAAAGAACTGCATCACCACTAACAATAGGCACTTCACAAGGACTAGCTGCTTATACATTCAGTAATTGCAGTAGCACCATCTGTTGACTCACAACAAGCTTATGGTTTATTCTGCTATTTTTGCTTTGTTTCAGACAAGATTATGCCATTTAGACACAATCTTGAGCATGTGCACAGTCCCAGGAGGGATTATACCTCATAACCTCCAGTGGCATCTGTAGGGAGTCTAAGTGTCTTTTCTGCATCCCTTTCTCTACCTGTGCTGCTAACTCATGTTAATTGTGTGTGCTGATGACACAAATCGATTTAATTAACAACACTACAGAGACTCCTGGCTAGATACCTGATGCAAAGGCTGCTCCTGGGATCTGACCACACCTCTGCCAATTAGGGCCTGTGCAGATAAAGGCTTGCGGTGTCAGTGACTGAGGCTTGGCCAGACAGATCCAGGGATTAGAGCCATACACATGCGGGGTAGAGGAAGTCAAGTCAGAGTCAATAGCCAGGAACCAAGGGTAGGGAGACAAAGAAGGACCCAAGAGCGAGGCAGGGTCGGTCTCAGGAGCAGGTCAGAGATTTGTCTTGTTGCACAGACAATTTCCTGGAACGCCCTCCAGACTTAAATCGTAGTTCTGGGCCAATCAGAGGTCATGGGAGGAGCAGACAGTCATTGTTACCATGGCTGGCAATTCTCTCACTGACTTCTCTCCTAGGATGTATAGTGCATTTTCCAGGGTTTTCCCGAGTCTGGCTACTGGTAGTGGGGAAGAACTCTTTGCCCAGAGCCTGGCAAACCTGAGTTAGACTCTGGTGAGGAGAGGTAGCTCAGGGGTTTGAGCATTGGCCTACTAAACCCAGGGTTGTGAGTTTAATCCTTGAGAAGGCCACTTAGGGATCTGGGGCAAAATCAGAACTTTGTCCTGCTCATGAAAGCAGGGGGCTGGACTTGATGACCTTTCAAGGTCCCTTCCAGTTCTAGGAGAAAATAAATTAATGGAGATATCGTATTTTTTTTATTAACTATTGTGTGCCAGTAAGTGTGCATTACAGGAAGTTATATGAATGGTGTATACAGGATATTGCTTAACAGTGGCATGGCACCAGGCCGAAATGGTGTTCTTCCCTGGGCCTCTACTCAAAGTGCTGACCTAGTCTGTTAGGGGAATCTAGCCTTCCTCTTCTCAAATGCTATGGCATGCACACACCTATGCACATTTACTAGCATGTATAGAGTGTGTATGTTACTAATGAACAGTACGTATCAATTCCATTTATAGATCTGACCAGAATCTTAGATGCATTTGACATTTCAGGGACTCCATCATGAAGCAGATACTATAGCCTATTGAAAAACCATCACAGAGCATTTGGTATTATTAGAATTCTTTGAGACTTGGCAAGGTATGGCACATACGAATGAAGGTACAATGAGGGCCTGATCCAAAGTCAGTGAAAAGACATTTAATGACGGTAGAGAAAGATTATGTTCTATTATTAGTATTATGGTAGTGTAGTCCACTGGTGAGTGTATTAAAAGCTCTGGAGGTTCCTGTTTCAATCCCTAGTATGTCTACCAAGATGGCGGCCCTCATAGTAACACCCAAAGGCTCCAACCAAGATCAGGGCCCCATTCTACTTGGCACTGTATCAATGCACAATCAGAGGCAGTTCTTGCCCCAAATGTCTTACAATCTAAATAGACGAGTCAGACTGGAAATAGGCACAGAGGAGAGAAGTGCCTTGCCCAAGATTGTACAGCAGGTGCTTGGCAGAACTGGGCATAAAGATCAGGCCTCCTGCTCCCCAGTCCCTCATTCTATATGCTCTGCTGTCTCCCACTTCCTGCATAACGCCTGGCTCAACCCAGTGACGAGGCTTTTTTTTTCCAAAAGCATCAATTCATATCCTCTTAATAAAGAATAATCATATCATGTACAGTATACACCCGCCTCTGTTTATCGCTATCACATGATTGGAGGCTAGTTTTCCTTAACAGTGATATATAGCAATTGAAGTGAAATCATGCACCAAAATCCTTCCATATCTGGAATATCCCTTGTTAGCAAATAAATAACTAAATAAAAACCACATGGCAAAAGGTTGGATTTTTGCCATATTTCAGCTATTATCCTGTTGACGCTTAATAAAACTATCACTCATATGCTGATAATCTTTCCCAGACTGGACATCAGGAAAACTACTGTTTCTTTGCCAACTCTACAGTATTAAATGTATATTTTATTTATGGATGCTACCAGTGTGGTGAGATTTGGCTTTTCAGTATGGTCGTAAGAGGTGCTTAAGCTTTCTCATAGGGTTCTTTAATTAATGTACAATTATATGTTAAGTGGATTAAATATTACAGCCCTTAATTGTGAATTAGCTCCACAAATGCTAAATTAAGACACTAGTCAGACATGGTTAAGCAACGATTAAGAGTTTCTATAGTTATGAACCAGAGGTGATAGTAAGCCGGTACGGGCTGGTATGGAGGACCGGTAAGAAAAGGAGACTGGCTGAGGGAGGGAGAAGCCTTCCCCCTGCATAAGAAAGGTTTAAACTCAGCTGTTCCCTGCGCCTCCTGGGTTAGGAGCCGTTTCTGGCATCCTTGTTAATTTCACTCACAGTTGCTGGGGGGAGGAAGCCGGGGGAAGGGTGTGTTTGACTATGGCAGGGGCAGTTCTTTTCTGCCCCTGGGATGAGGGGATCTCTCCAATACTAATATACACAACAAATACAAGAGGCATTTGGCTGCACAGCTTAAATTCAGAGCTAATAAAAGCAGGTGGAAGGGGAAAACTCACTGTCACATTGGTTTCTGTCTCCTCCCTCCTCCTCCAGCGAGGCTGCAGACAGTAAGGCCTGGTCTACACTAGGAGTTTAATCTCGAATTCAGCAGCGTTAAACCGAATTAACCCTGCACCCATCCACACAACGAAGCCCTTTACTTTGATATAAAGGGCTCTTAATATCGATATCTGTACTCCTCCCCGACGAGGGAAGTAGCACTGAAATAGGTATTGCCATTTCGGATTAGGCTTAGTGTGGTCACAATTCGACAGTATTGGCCTCTGGGAGCTATCCCACAGTGCACCATTGTGACCACTCTGGACGGCAATCTGAACTCGGATGCACTGGCCAGGTAGACAGGAAAAGCCCCGCAAATTTTGAATTACATTTCCTGTTTGCCCAGTGTGCAGAGCACAGGTGACCATGCAGTCCGAGAATCGAAAAAGAGCACCAGCATGGACCGTACGGGAGGTACTGGATCTGATCGCTGTATGGGGAGAGGATTCAGTGCTAGCAGAACTTCGTTCGAAAAGACGAAATGCCAAAACTTTTGAAAAAATCTCCAAGGGCATGATGGAGAGAGGCCACAATAGGGACTCACTACAGTGCGGCTTGAAAGTTAAGGAGCTCAGACAAGCCTATCAAAAAACAAAGGAGGCAAACGGTCACTCCGGGTCAGAGCCGCAGACATGCTGCTTTTACGCTGAGCTGCATGCAATTCTAGGGGGGCCACCACCACTACCCCACCTGTGATCGTGGATTCCGAGGCGGGGGTAATCTCAGCCATGCCTGTGGATTCTGTGGACGGGGAAGATGAGGAGGAGGAGGAGGATGACGAGCTTGCGGAGAGCACACAGCACTCTATTCTCCCCAACAGGCAGGATCTTTTTCTCAGCCTGACTGAAACACCCTCCCAACCCCCAGACAATGAGGCCATGGAAGGGACCTCCGGTGAGTGTACCTTTGTAAATATAAAACATGGTTTAAAAGCAAGCGTTTTTTAATGATTAATTCGCCCTGAGGACTTGGGATGCATTCGCGGCCAGTACAGCTACTGGAAAAGTCTATTAACGTGTCTGGGGATGGAGCGGAAATCCTCCAGGGACATCTCCATGAAGCTCTCCTGGAGGTACTCCAAAAGCCTTTCCACAAAGTTTCTTGGCAGTGCAGCCTTATTCCATCCTCCATGGTAGGACACTTGACCATGCCATGCTAGTAGCAAGTAATCTGGTATCATTGCATGACAAAGCCTGGCAGCGTATGGTCCTGGTGTTTGCTGTCATTCAAGCAACATCCGTTCTTTATCTCGCTGTGTTATCCTCAGGAGAGTGATATTGTTCATGGTAACCTGATTGAAATACGGGAATTTAATTAAGGGGACAGAAGTGGCCGTTCCTACTGGGATATTTGCCTGTGGCTGAAAAGAAATATCCTTCCCTGCAGTTAGCCAAGCGGGGGGGAGAGGGAGGAAATCTTCCCTGATACTAGCCATGCGGGGGCGGGGAGGGATAAAGCAATCATCCCAGAGAATTGGATGCGGGGGGGTTAGTTTGGTTTCTGCTGCTGCACATTAACAGGAAAACCACAGCACTCAACGGGCTTTGCTTGGTATGTGGGAAAGGAGGGCGCTGCTCGTAGGAAAGCTGCAGAAGCCGAAAGACAATGGCTTACCATGGCCGCATGCAAGCCAAATTCTGTTGCCCGGGCCTGCGTCTGTGCTCTCTAACACCAAAGCCGCAGGCACTCAATATTAAGATGCAAAAGGCAATCTTGTACCGAAATCACATGTGCTATGTAATGTGAATAGTGTTGTTCACAGTGAAAGAGTATAAGCATAGTTCTGTAAAATGTATCTTTTTAAATACTTCTCTCCCTTTTTTCCCTCCCTCCCGCAGCTGCAAATTTTTCAAGCCTCCCTCCTCCGTCCCGAAGGCTATCTCAGATAAGGCATCGAAAAAAGAGGACGCGAGATGAAATGTTCTCAGAAATCATGGAATCCACCTGCAATGAAAGAGCTCATCCGAATGAGTGGAAGGACATGGTAGCAAAGTACAGGAAAGATGTCAGTGAACGTGAGGCCATGAGGGACGCTCGAGATGAGAGGTGGCAGGCTGCAATGCTGGGACTGCTGCGTGATCAAATGGACATGCTCCGGCGTCTGGTGGAGCTTCAGGAATGGCAGCAGGAACACAGAGTGCTGCTGCAGCCTCCCCCCTCACCATGTTCCATAGCCTCCTCACCCAGACGTGTAAGAACGCGGGGGGGGGGGGGGGGAGGCTCCGTGCACCCTCCCACTCCACCCCAGTGGATGGCCCAACCAAAAGGCTGTCATTACTTTTAACTTTTTTAGTGGCCTTTTCCTTCCCTCCTATCCTCCTCCCAAACCCCACCTGGGCTACCTTGTCAGTTCTCTCCCTCTTTTTATAATCAATTAATAAAGAATGCATGATTTTTAAATGATAGTGACTTTATTTCCTTTGAAAGCAAGCTGGGATCGAAGGGGGGTGGGTAGGTTGCTTACAGAGAACGAGTCTATCAAGGGGGTGGGTTTTCATCAAGGAGAAACAAACACAACGTTCACACGGTAGCCTGGCCAGTCATGAAATTGGTTTTCAAAGCTTCTCTGATGCGTAGTGCTTCCTGGTGTGCTCTTCTAATCGCCCTGGTGTCTGGCTGCATGTAATCAGTGGCCAGGCGATTTGCCTCAGCCTCCCACCCCACCATAAAGTTCTCCCCCTTACTCTCACAGAGATTGTGGAGCACACAGCAAGAAGCAATAACAATGGGAATATTGGTTTGGATGAGGTTTGAGCGAGTCAGTAAAGTGTGCCACTGACCTTTTAAATGTCCAAATGGACATTCTACCACCATTCTGCACTTGCTCAGCCTGTAGTTGAACAGGTCCTGACTACTGTCCAGGCTGCCTGTGTATGGCTTCATGAGCCATGGCATTAAGGGGTAGGCTGGGTCCCCAAGGATAACTATAGGCATTTCAACATCCCCAACTGTTATTTTCTGGTCTGGGATGTAAGTCCCTTGCTGCAGCTGTTTAAACAGAGTAGTGTTCCTGAAGACGCGAGCGTCATGAACCCTTCCCGGCCATCCCACGTTGATGTTGGTGAAATGGCCCTTGTGATCCACCAGTGCTTGCAGCACCATTGAAAAGTACCCCTTGCGGTTTACGAACTGGCTGCCCTGGTGCTCCGGTGCCAAGATAGGGATATGGGTTCCATCTATCGCCCCACCACAGTTAGGGAATCCCATTGCAGCAAAGCCATCCACTGTGACCTGCACGTTTCCCCGAGTCACTACCTTTGGTAGCAGCAGCTCAGTGATTGCTTTGGCTACTTGCATCACAGCAGCCCCCACAGTAGATTTGCCCACTCCAAATTGATTCCCGACTGACCAGTAGCTGTCTGGTGTTGCAAGCTTCCACAGGGCTATCGCCACTCGCTTCTCAACTGTGAGGGCTGCTCTCATCTTGGTATGCTGGCACATCAGGGCAGGGGAAAGCAAGTAACAAAGTTCCATGAAAGTGCCCCTACGCATGCGAAAGTTTCGCAGCCACTGGGAAACGTCCCACACCTGCAACACTATGTGGTCCTACCAGTCTGTACTTGTTTCCCGGGCCCAGAATCGGCGTTCCATGGCATGAACCTGCCCCATTAACAGCAGGATTTCCAAAGCGCCTGGGCCTGTGGTTTGATAGAATTCCATGTCCATGTCCTCATCACTCTCGTCGCCACGCTGTCGTAGCCTACTCCTCGTCGCCTGGTTTTGCAGGTTCTGGTTCAGCATAAACTGCACGATAACATGCGAGGTGTTTACAATGTTCATGACTGCTGTCTTGAGCTGAGCAGGCTCCATGCTTGCCGTGGTATGGCGTCTGCACTGTTCACCCAGGAAAAAGGCGCAAAACGGTTGTCTGCCATTGCTTTCCCATAGGGAGAGGGAGGATGTACCCAGAACCACCCACAACAATGTTTTTGGCCCCATCAGACATTGGGATCTCAACCCAGAATTCCAATGGGCGGAGGAGACTGTGGGAACTATGGGATAGCTACCCACAGTGCAACGCGCCGGAAATCGACACTAGCCCCGGTACATGGACGCACACCGCCGAATTAATGTGCTTAGTGTGGCCGCATACATTCGACTTAATACAATCTGTTGCCAAAAAACGGTTTCTGTAAAATTGGAATAATCCCGTAGTGTAGACATACCCTAAGGCTCTGCGTTCCTCTCCCACCCCCCACTCAGCAGGGGCTCTCCTCTAGGCTCTAGCTTGCAGTGAGCAGGGAGACTGGCTGAGATGCCTGCTTCTGCTGCCTGCATAAGAATAGTTAAACTCAGCTGTTCCCTGGGCAGTTCAGCCCCCGGGGTTAGGAGCCGTTTCTGGCATCCTTATTAATTTCACTCCCAGTTGTTGAGGGGAATGGGGGATGATGTGTATGACCATGGCAGGGGCAGTTCTTTTCTGCCCCCGGGATGAGGGGCTCTCCAATACTCCTATAATGCAATAGTAGAGGCTGGTTGCTAGGGTTGGGGCAGTCGGCAGCAGGCTGCAGCTGCATTGTTTGTGACACACACATTCATACACATACATACTGTATGTATTACTGTCCTGTGGAGAAGGTGCCAGTGCCCTTTTAAGGGGTGGGGATAGGGGACAAGTGTTTCTGGGCTAACACACCTCAGGAACTTCTGCTTAATGTGTGCTGCTTAATGGAGTCCATCCTTCCCCAGGGGGCTGTCTGTTGGTCCAACTCCTACACTGAAGAGCTATCTTTTTTGAGAGAGCCATCCATACTGTACATATACATTTAGAATATACCTGGATCAGAGTAGATTTAGATCTGTGAAGTGAGACAAGAAGATTTTGTTTTCCCAGGAAGACATTCATGTGGATGTTCCAAAGTTAGCTAGTGCATGTGATGTAGTAATCACTAAGTTACAACAGAGAGAGCTACAACAACTAGAGAATAGAATTCCTGCTCCTCCACCCAATATTACATTAGCACCATATAAAGTAGAAGATTGGGTGGACATTTATTGGCATTTGGGCAATCAACGTTGCCTAGACCCCAAGAATTTTGCAGACCCCATACACCCCCTTGGTATATATTGGTATCACCTGGTGTACCGGTAGAATGCCCTACTACACCAGACTTTAGCGGTCTAAGAGATGTCCTGCGTCAGTGTGAAGCCTGATCCAGGACGAACTTTATCTTCTGATCAAACAAATTGGCGAGCTGAAACCCATACTAATTAATATCCATAATAATAATTGTTAAAATTAATAATTACTTAAAATTAATGAAATAAAATTAAATGAAGTGAATAAATCAACACTACTAACATACCCCAAATCAGGCTACACTATTGGAGAGATCCCCTCATCCCGGGAGCAGAAAAGAACTGCCCCTGCCATGGTCACACACACCCCCTTCCCCTGCCCCCCGCAACAACTGGGAGTGAAATTAACAAGGATGCCAGAAATGGCTCCTAACACCGGGGGCTGAACCACGCAGGGAACAGCTGAGTTTAAACTCTTCTTATGCAGGGGGCAGGCTTCTCCCTCCCTCAGCCAGTCTCCCTGCTGCAAGCTAGAGGGGAGTCCCTGCAGCCGCTGCTGAGTGCCAGGCAGGGGGAAAGCACGGCTTAGTGTCAGCAGCATGGCTGGAGGAAGAGGGAAGACACGGAGAAAAATGAGAGTGAGTTTTCACTTTTTCAGGCTTATTCCAATATTAAAGTTTTATTACTGACAGTATTTTTAGTTGTAGTAGCAGCTTTATTTTCTTTATCTATGTCATGCAATGGGAGGGAGCCATGAAGTATGTAGGAGAGGTGGGTTGCTTGCTTGCAATTGGACCATATGGGTAAGAAATGTAAATTACTTTCACCCCTGCCCAAACCCTAGGGCTCCCAGCCGCCTCTGCAGCTGGTAGCTCCGGAGGTGATTTAAAGGGCCCGGGGCTCCTAGCTTCAGCCGGATCCCCAAGTCCTTTAAATCCTGATTTAAGAGCCCAGGGATTTAAAGGCCCCACCCTTTCTGGTAGAGGCCACGCCTCTTCCAATTGAGGCCCCACCCCCTCCGCAGAACTCTGGAGTACCGGTAAGTCCTTTAAGTTACTTTCACCCCTATTATGAACAGCTTCTGCAGTCTCAGTTAAGTGCAAAACCAACGAGGAGTCCGATGGCACCTTAAAGACAAACAGATTTATTTGGGCATAAGCTTTCGTGGGTAAAAATTTCCACTTCTTCAGTTAAGTGTAGTAACTCCCAAAATTGTGCTTTAGGTTACTTCCCTGTTAAAACAAACTCATATAATTTCCAGATCAATCTTAATAAAACTATAGCTAGGAAGTCCATTTCTGAACAAACTAGAATGCACAGGGTAAACTCTCCAAACCACTTTTCCTCCCGTCACATACATTTAATAGTTGGTACCTTTATTTTATTGTTGTTTGGAATGGAAATAAAGTTAAAAAAATGAGCGTGAGATATTTCCCCACCAAAGGAAAAAAAAAAAGAATTATACCAAAATTTGTTTTGAAATTTCAGTGGAAGATGGAACATTTCAAAGAAATGAAAATGTAAAAAAAAAAAACCCCAAACCAACAACAAAAAACAAGAACAAAACAGCTGTGATGGGGCAAGGCCAGCTGGCTACAGTAAAGTAGTGAGGAACAGGTATGTTAGCCCCACGCTAAACAAATCCCTGGTACCATGGTAAACAAATGGCAGTTGCTCCAGGTTAATCAAGATACCTGGGGCCAATTAAGATCCTTCTAGAAGGCAGTGGAGGTAGCTAGATTGATTGGGACACCTGAAGCCAATCAAGGACTGGCTGGAACTAGTTAAAAGCCTCCCAGTTAGACAGTGAGGTGTGGGTGTCACGAGCTATAGGAGGGTGCTGTGCTGTTGCAGGAATGAAGCAGTACGAATCTATATCAGGTGCAAGGAAGGAGGCCCTGAGGTAATTGTGAAGAAGATATTGAGTGGGGGCTACTGTGGGGAAGTGGCCCAGGGAATTGTACATGTCCTATTTCCAAAAAGTCAGCTTCCATAGCTACTAATTTTAGGGTCCCTGGGCTGGAGCCCAGAGTAGAGGGCAGGCCCGGGCTCCCCCCTCCACTCACTGATTAATCACGGATACTGGGAGACAGAGACTGTGCAAGGGAGGGTTGCTTCTCCTCACCTCCCTTGCTGGCTTATGATGAAAATAGCTCAGTAGACTGTGACCCTTGCCTCTAGAGAGAGAAGGGCTATGTGGAGGGTCACAGTGAGCCTCTGAGGCTAGCAAAATCAGTCAGGAAATGCAGGACCCACAGAGTCAATCTGTCACACAGATTTATGGTCACTAAATGATTTATACACATTTTCTTGTAAACTTCAGCTGCTTTTCAGTGGACATCATTGTGGAGGTGTGCAGGGTATATACACAAGTAATGTGTGTTAACTGCACAGCTCCTCCAAACCCCCAAACAATCCAAAAAGGCAGCTGCCAGGTATTGACCCAACACTAATGTGGCATTCCACTTTGGAAGAGAAGTTATTTTTTTGGCCTGTGCCATCATTCAGCTAATAATTTGTATTCATAGATTGTAAGACTGGAAAGGACCTCGAGAGATCATAGAGTCCAGTCTCCTGCCCTCATGGCAGGACCAAATATTGTCTAGACCATCCCTGACAGACATTTATCTAACCTATTCTTAAATATCTCCAGAGATGGAGATTCCAAAACCTCCTTAGGCAATTTATTCCAGTGTTTAACCACCCTGACAGTTAGGAACTTTTTCCTAATGTCCAACCTAAACCTCCCTTGCTGCAGTTTAAGCCCATTGCTTCTTGTTCTATCCTTAGAGGCTAATTTGAACAAGTTTTCTCCCTCCTCCTTATGACACCCTTTTAGATACCTGAAAACTACTATCATGTCCCCTCTCAGTCTTCTCTTTTCCAAACTAAACAAACCCAATTCTTTCAGCCTCCCTTCATAGGTCATGTTCTCAAGACCTTTAATCATTCTTGTTGGTCTTCTCTGGACCCTCTCCAATTTCTCCACATCTTTCTTGAAATGTGGTGCCCAGAACTGGACACAATACTGCAGTTGAGGCCCAACCAGCAAAGAGTAGAGCGGAAGAATGACTTCTCGTGTCTTGCTCACAACACACCTGTTAATGCATCCCAAAATCATGTTTGCTTTTTTTGACTCATATTTTAATGCACTGCTTTCCATTATATGGTGGATAACTAATGGGTTGTCTGTTTTTTGGTATCTTTGGTACTGGTGGTCGAGCTTTACTCAGTAATGCATTAGGTAGACTGATGCATGTGAGTAGAATTGTGTATTGAATCTTCTTTCAATCACAAAAACAAAGAACAAAAAAAGACTTTTAAACTGCAATGGCCTGATTTATTTGACACAGTAACAAATAGCATGCTTTGGAGACCACAGACTAATGGAGTCTTCTGTAGCAAAAACAAATCATTGGTTACACACTGGTTTTTTATGTTTCATTTCATATGATGACTAGAAACAGGAGTACAGTGCGTGCTCCTCTGCTTTTCTGGTTCAGATAAGAGGTTTTGACATTTGAGTGTTTGATTGTAATTTAATCACATTGGAGACAACATATTTACTGGAAACAACAGTGCTTAAGGAAGTAGGTCAAGACTGGGCACAGAGCTGTGAGCTGTGGATTGATTTTGTTAGCAGATTTTATAGGTGACCTAATATTTGACTTTTGCATCCTTAAAAAGTATATAAACTCTCTCTCTGTAGGTTCTTATATATTTTTATATCGTAGCTCTGTGTAGGCTCTTTTTGGAAGATATACTGTAGTCAAACACAAGTTACTGAGCTCAATATAGGGGTAACTGGGTGAAATTCTATGGTGTGTAATATTCAGGAGGTCAGACTATGTAACCTAATGATCCCTTTTGGCCATAAAATCAATTAATCTATATAGACTCCATACAGTAAGGTTGCCTTTAGCTATGAACTCTTGTGGAGAGCATCTGTATTTCTTTATCTGAGCACCTCCCAAGAATAAGAACATAAGAACGGCCATATTGGGTCAGACCAAAGGTCCATCTAGCCCAGTATCTTGTCTTCCGACAGTGGCCAATGCCAGGTACCCTCAAATGATCCATCTCCTGTTGTCCGTTCCCAGCTTCTGGCAAACAGAGGCCAGAGACATCATACAATGATAATTTCCTTTCCCCCAGTACTGCAAAAGATTAATTTTTCCTCTTTGTTTTCATTCCCCCCCCCCACTTTGTTATGATAGATAGACAGACAGACATTGTAGTAGGACTAGAAGCGCCAGTTGAGTTCAGGGCCTAGTGGTTTTTCATACAATGTATACACACAGAAAAAGGCTGTCTCCTCCCCAAAGATCTTATAATCATTATGAAAAAAGTATATTTATTTTCCCCATTTTAGAGACAGAGAACCAAGTCACAGAGTAGATTGTTACTTATCCAAGATCATACAACGAGTCTGTAAAAATGCTGAGACTTGAACTAAGAACTCCTGAGTACCAGTCATAAGAACATAAGAATGAACATACTGGATCAGACCAATGGTGCTTCTAGCCCAGTATCCTTTCTTCCAACAGTGGCCAATGCCAGGCGCTTCAGAGGGAATGAACAGGAAAGGTAATCATCAAGTGATCCATTCCATGTCACCCATTCCCAGCTTCTGGCAAACAGAGGGTAGGACACTTTAGAGCATTGTTTTGCATCCCTGCCCATCCTGGCTTTTAGCCACTGATGGACCTATCCTTCATGAACTTATCTAGTTCTTTTTTGCAACCTGTTGTCACCAGATGTTGGCTCTGTGTATGTTCTCTCTGCGTGCTGCACTGTCTCTGGCCAGATAGCCCATACAGCAGGCTCCGATTGAACTGCCCAGTAACCACAGACTCGTTAGTAGCGAAGGCACTCGGTCAGGTTTATTGCCGAGAAAGCACAGTTCTAGCCTTCCCATTGGCTCTTTTGGTCAGGTGCCCACTCCCTTTCCTGGGAGACTTTTTTACCCTTTACAGGTAAAGCAAGCAGAGAACAGCCACCAAAAGGAACTTTATAGCTAACTGGCTGGCTGGGTGTCCATAAAAGTGAGCTACCCTCTTCCCTTCATTTATCACATGGGCTGACCAAATCTTCGTACAGTAATCAAGATGTGGGTTTACCATGGATTTATATAAGGGCAATATGATATTTTCTGTCCTGTTATCGATTCCTTTCCTAATGATTCCGAACATTCTGTTAGGTTTTTTGACTGGGCCATAACCACAAAGTCAACCTTCCTTTTTATCAGAGATTTTTTTTAAATTAGTCAAAGCCTAAGAAGTGAAAATTGGATCCTTTAATCTTTTCACAATGCGAGAAGCTAGTTAACAACCTCCTGATACATCTCCAGTGGCAGAAGGGCAAACTTTCCTCAGGGGACCATATGCCTCAGGTGAATCCTTCTGGAAGGATGACTGGAAAAAGGCTAATGTAGTGCCCATCTTTAAAAAAGGGAAGAAGGAGGATCCAGGGAACTACTGGCCAGTCAGCCTCACCTCAGTCCCTGGAAAAATCATAGAGCAGGTCCTCAAGGAATCAATTCTGAAGCACTTAGAGGAGAGGAAAGTGATCAGGAACAATCAGCATGGATTCACCAAGGGCAAATCATGCCTGACTAACCTAATTGCCTACTATGAGGAGATAACTGGCTCTGTGGATGAGGGGAAAGCAGTGGATGTGTTATTCCTTGACTTTAGCAAAGCTTTTGATACAGTCTCCCACAGTATTCTTGACAGTAAGTTAAAGAAGTATGGACTGGATGAATGGACTTTAAGGTGGATAAAAAGCTGGCTAGATCATCGGGCTCAAAGGGTAGTGATCAATGGCTCCATGTCTAGTTGGCAGCCAGTATCAAGCGGAGTGTCCCAGGAGTCGGTCCTGGGGCTGGTTTTGTTCAATATCTTCATTAATGATCCGGAGGATGGTGTGGACTGCACTCTCAGCAAGTTTGCAGATGACACTAAACTGGGAGGAGTGGTAGATACGCTTGAGGGTAAGGATAGGATACAGAAGGACCTAGACAAATTAGAGGATTGGGCCAAAAGAAACCTGATGAGGTTCAACAAGGACAAGTGCAGAGTCCTGCACTTAGGATGGAAGAATCCCATGCACTGCTACAGATTAGGGACCGAATGGCTAGGCAGCAGTTCTGCAGAAAAGGACCTAGGGGTTACAGTGGATGAGAAGCTGGATATGAGTCGACAGTGTGCCCTTGTTGCCAAGAAGGCTAATGGCATTTTGGGCTGTATAAATAGGGGCATTGCCAGCAGATCGAGGGACATGATCATTCCCCTCTATTTGACATTGCTGAGGCCTCATCTGGAGTACTGTGTCCAGTTTTGGGCCCCACACTGCGAGAAGGGAATTGGTCCTGCTGGGAATTGGTCCTGGGAATTGGTCCTGCTTTGAGCAGGGGGTTGGACTAGATGACCTCTTGAGGTCCCTTCCAACTCTGATATTCTATGATTCTATGATTCTATAAGGATGTGGAGAAATTGGAAAGAGTCCAGCGGAGGGCAACACAAATGATTAGGGGGCTGGAACATATGACTTATGAGGAGAGGCTGAGGGAACTGGGATTGTTTAGTCTGCATAAGAGAAGAATGAGGGGGGATTTGATAGCGGGGGTTCCAAAGAGGATGGATCTAGACTATTCTCAGTGGTACCTGATGACAGAACAAGGAGTAATGGTCTGAAGTTGCAGTGGGGGAGGTTTAGGTTGGATATTAGGAAAAACTTTCACTAGGAGGGTGGTGAAGCACTGGAATGGGTTACCTAGGGAGGTGGTGGAATCTCCTTCCTTAGAGGTTTTTAAGGTCAGGCTTGACAAAGCCCTGGCTGGTATGATTTGGTTGGGAATTGGTCCTGCTTTGAGCAGGGGGTTGGACTAGATGACCTCCTGAGGTGCCTTCCAACCCTGATATTCTATGATTCTAACTCCTTGTTTGAACAAGTCTGTCACAAAAAGAACTGCTGGGTTCTATCTCTAGCCCTGCCACTGACTTTCCGTGACCTTAGAGACAATTTCAAACATACATTTCATCAGTTTTCTACTGGTCATTTCCTAGTGACTTTCAGATCCCTTTGGCTATTCCCATGACTCAATATGGTCAGGAGTGTGGTATGACTATTGTGAATATTTTTTTGCTGAGTGTTGACAATGAGCTTAGAAGATGGAAAAGACAAATCTCCTTTCCTCAGGGCTTTACATTTTACAAGGATGAACGACAGTTCAAATACAGTTTCCTCTAGTGCCTGCTATGTGCCATATAAACAGGAAAGACAAAAACTGAGTTAACTCTTCATTTATATAGGTAAGTGGGATTTGGCTTGCAATTCCTGCCTTCAAGATATTTTTAAAAAGAGAGATCACAAGATGGTACATGACCGTGGTTATGATTCCATACTGAAGGTTGTGTTTCATTTTGCATTTCAATTGGCATGAGTTTAGAATGACTGTATTACTTACCAGAATCAAAGCATTACTCAAGAGAGGTCAGGTGGTCATTGGTGTGGATGAAACAGTAACACAATATCAGGTAAGGGTGACTCTAAAGAATCATTGTTCAATAGCTTTCCTTACTACTGGAGTTGGGCATAAATGATGCATATTTTTCCATTAAGTTTCACAAACTTTTTTTTCATGGTTTCATTCCAGCCCATATTACTACCTGGAAATATTGTTTTTTGTGAAAATTCCATGACATGGCTATTTTCATATGAGAAAATAAAGTAAAATGAAATAAATAATATAATAACAACAAGATCAGAAATCTATACATATTTCAAAGCAAATTGTTTAAAATCAATGGCAAATTGCAGATTTTGGGATTTTTTCATACTTTTCACTCAAATGAGCAAAAAATGGTTTTAAACTTCTATCATTTTTTTCTTAAAGTGAGAGTATTCTTGGAAATTAAAAATGCAATAACCTCAGCTGGCGGGGGGAACGTGTGTGGAAAGTTTTAGAGACTTCTGCTTCCTACATGGTTATTTAAAGACAATAGATGATTATAAACTTGGAAAGAAAATAGTTGTGGGTTTTTGGATGAGTTTCCAGGCTTTTCATAGATTCATAAATTCCAAGGCCAGAATGAACCACTGTGATCATCTAGTCTGTCCAACTGAGAAGCACAGGCTATAGAATTTCCCTAAAATAATTCCTAGAGCAAATCTTTTAGATAAACATCCAATCTTGATTTTAAAATGGTCAATGATGGAGAATCCACCACAACCCTTGGTAAATTGTTCCAATAGTTAAATACTCTCATCATTGAAAATGTATGTATTATTTATAGTCTGAATTTCTCTAGCTTCCAACTTCACCCATTGAATCTTTTTATATATTTCTCGCTACAATGAAGATCCCATTATCAAATATTTGCTCCCCATGTAGGTACTTGTAGACTGTGACCAAATCACCCCTTTACCTTCTCTTTGTTAAGTTAAATCGATTGAACTTCTTGAGTCTATATTACAAGACATGTTTTCCAATCATGTAATCATTCTCATGGTTCTTCTCTGAACCCTCTTAGGGTTATCAACATCATGGTTATGGACATCAGAATAGGACATAGTATTCCACCAGCAGTCACATAAGTGCCACTCTACTATATAGTCTCTCTATTCCTATTGAGCTTGATCCAAGGATTGTATTAGGCCTTTTCTCCTCGGTGTTGCACTGGAAGCTCATAAAACTGTTATCCTCCATGAATCCCTAGCCTTTTTCAGAATCACTGATTCCCAGTGTAGAGACCACCATCTTGTAAGTATGGCCTAGGTTCTTTGTTCCCAGAAATATACATTTACATTTAACCATATTCAAATGAATATATTTTGCTTCTGTCCCACTTACCAAGTGATCTAAACCAGTGGTTCTCAAAGCCGGTCCGCCGCTTGTTCAGGGAAAGCCCCTGGCAGGCCGGTCCGGTTTGTTTACCTGCCACATCCGCAATTTTGGTCGATCACGGATCCCACTGGCCATCGTTCGCTGCTCCAGGCCCATGGAAGGGCTGCCAGCACATCCCTCGGCCTGCGCCGCTTCCTGCAGCCCCCATTGGCCTGGAGCGGCGAAACGCGGCCACTGGGAGCCACGATCGGCCAAACCTGTGGATGGATCAGGAAAGCAAACCGGCCTGGCCCGCTAGGGGCTTTCCCTGAACAAGCGGCGGACCGGCTTTGAGAACCACTGATCTAAACCATTCTGTATCAGTGACCTGTCCTCTACATTATTTACCACTCCCCCAAACTCTGCAAACTTTATCAGTGATAATTTTATAATTTCTTCCAGGTCATTGATAAAAATGTTAACTAATATATGGCTAACAACTGATTCCTGTGGGATCCCACTAGAAACACACCTGCTTGATTAGGAGTCCCCATTTGCAATCACATTTTACAATTAAAATATGTCCCTTCCCTGCACGTGATTCAGCTTGGTTCACACCTGATTTTAGCTTGAAAGTGTAACTGGAAAGAAGCTTTGACAAGCAATAATACAGCACAACTTATTGCCACTATCTACTGACTATGCAAAGCTTTACCCCAACTAAACAAGAATGTGTAGGTGAACATTTTTAGTATAGAATCCTAGAATATTAGGGTTGGAAGAGACCTCAGGAGGTCATCTAGTCCAATCCCCTGCTCAAAGCAGGACCAACACCAACTAAATCACCACAGCCAGGGCTTTGTCAAACTGGGCCTTAAAAACCTCTAAGGATGGAGATTCCACCACCTCCCTAGGTAACCCATTCCAGTGCTTAACCACCCTCCCAGTGAAATATTTTTCCTAATATCCAACCGAGACCTCCCCCACTGCAACTTGAGACCATTGATTCTTGTTCTGTCATCTCCCACCACTGAGAACATCCTAGCTCCATCCTCTTTGGAGCCCCCTTCAGGTAGTTGAAGGTTGCTATCAAATCCCCCGTCACTCTTCTCTTCTGCAGACTAAATAACCCCATGCATGTTCAGCTTTTCTAAATAGTCCTTAACCTGTTCTTTTACCATCGAGGGATGCTCACCTCCTCCCCATACTGTATTGCCCAGTGCACCAGTCTTATAGCTGACCTTTTCCGTGAAGACCTAGGCAAAAAATGCATTGAGTACTTCAGCTTTTTCCACATCATGTGTCACTAGGTTGTCTCCCCTATTCAGTAAGGGTCCCACACTTTCCCTGACCTTCTTTTTGCTAGGGCCCTGTAAAGAGGGGCCACAACACTGAGTGCCCTCAACTCAGAGTCCCTTAGAGGAGACATTGGTTTCTTATTATAATATGCTGAAGCTGTAAATAAAGGACAGTTCCTGTCCACCCATTCTGCCTACAGTACTCAAGAGGCTGGAGGATCAATCTAGCTATCTGACTGGATTTTTCTCCAATGTAGAGGAAACCCCAAGTGAATGGGAGAGTAGGGTCAAAAGAAGCAGGTAGGAGGGAGAATCATGGCTCTGTCCCCACTTTGGTGCTGGCCAGGAGATGTGGCTGGTGGTGTGGAAGGCAGTATAGGGGTATAGTAACACTGTTTGCTTCCTGGTGCATTGGGAAGGCAGGAGGCCTTCAGCCTCTTATAGCACTTTTCAGCAGTGCTGAGCACCCACAATACTAACCAAAGCTAATTGGAGAGGTTGATGAACTGCATCTCTGAAAATCTGGCCCATAGCGTTTCAAGCTGGGCATCCAGAAATATAGGCACCTAAAATCAGTGGTCACCTTTGAAATTTTGGGCCTAAGGGACTTGTCCAAGACCACAGAGTCTAGCAGTGTAAGAGCTGGGATAGGAATAAGGCATAACTATACAACTTTGCTATGCTGAGAGCTCTGTGCCATGCTTTTATCTCAAGCAAATTAATTTCAAGTGACTCACAGAGGTGGGGAGGAAACTGTGACTGAAGAGTTGAGCTTTTGTGAATTTACCTATGAAGAGAAGAGGACCATGGAAGGAGCCATTGGACCAAGAAAGACAGAACAGAAGAGACACGTCCAGGACCTGGTCTGAAAGTATTTCAGTTTCATATACTGGGGGAGAGACATATGTCACAATTTCAGCAATATGAGAGCTCAAGAAAATGACAATATGGGTTTTATATTAGTAAGTATCTGCACCAGAATAGGTTTTGAAATGGATCCAGCATATACATGCTAAGCCATCTGGGCACCGTGCTTTCTAAGTGAGAAATAAATAACATTTAAATATATTGGCAAGAATGACATAGGAAAGGAAATGTCCTCAATTCCCCCCACCACTCCTGGGAAACATAGCTGATTTGACTATGATGACAATAATAATGACTTACATTTATACAGTTTAATTAGTGGCTTTGATTCAAATAGAAGGATCTTCCAATCCCTCTACAGTCTTTAAAAACTATGGGCTAAATATTTTTATTCAGTGAAACAGTGGAAATACACTGCAGACTGGAAATATTTACACTTTATATAGGAATCACTACTTTCACTATTAATATGGTGAAACTTGGTAATGGGTTAATAGTCATACATAGAAATATTGCACAAAACTTCACTGAAGATCAATATGTACCCATTTGGAATGAAAAGGGAAAAGTTCTAATATTATTGTCCAGCTTTGAGTTCATCAGGACACAGGTTAATGCTCCTACAGAACCAAAGGATTTGATGGGATATGATATGGCCACAAGGGAACAAAACCTGGGGTTTACATGTAAAGTGTAAAACCTCCAACAACACATGGTTAAGACAATCTCTGCAAGGTTTAAGACCATCTCTAATGATCAGAAATCAGGAGGAAACCAAATTTGGGGGGCAGATTATCTCACATCTGCCTAATGTGAGGTTGCTTTCTCTGAAGCATATGGTCCTGACCACTGTCAGATACAGGACACAGAGCTAGATGGACCTCGGGTCAGATCCAGATTAGAAACTCTTATGTTTCATGTCACAATGTTCTCTACAGCATGTCGGGGCATGAGCCAAGTAGTGACTAAATGCCAGCAGCTGACTCACCAACACCATTTCCCTCATTATCTTGGTTTTCCTTGGAGAAATTCTGACCAAAGCCCAACATGCTTGGTTAATGAGTCGTGCAAGAAGACAACCTGAGTTGGTACATGATTGCAGCTGACATGCGAACCGAGGTCCTCACACTTTGCATGCAGCAACTCTATCAGATGAAAACAATGTTCTGCTAAGCTAGGTTCAGCTGGGCCTCACTGCACTGTCCTGCTCTTAAGGGGAAACTCTTAAATTGTGGTCAGACACTGTAATCTGTTAAGTGTTTGCAAGGGAAGAATATGTGCAGCGGGATCCATGGCTTGATCCCTAAGAGCACACCTGAGGTACCTGGGGTTGTGGGGAATATGGAGTTTAAAAGGAAAAGAAGACACATAGTAAAGTCTCTCTAGTGCAACCTACAGCAGCAGCAGCATGAGCGATAGACATTATAAACCCACAGAGCTTGGAAAATCTGTCAAGCAGGACCGGTGCAACCCATTAGGCGACCTAGGCGGTTGCCTAGGGCGCTAGCATTTGGGGGGCGGCATTTCGGGTCCTTCGGCAGCGACCGCAGCGGCCGGATCTTCGGCAGCAAAAGCGGCGGCCGGATCTTCGGCCGCCCCAGTCGTCGTCGGTATTTTGGCGGAGGGAGCTGGGGCAGGCGGGTGCGGGGAGGGCCACCTGCAGCAAGTAAGGGGCAGGGGGGGCGACACGCAGGTGAACCACTCCCCGCCCCAGCTCACTTGTGCTTCGCCTCCTCCCCTGAGCACGCCGCCCCACTCTGCTTCTCTCCCTCCCAGGCTTGCAGCGCCAAACAGCTGATTGGCGAAACATCCTTGCACCCTCCCTGCTGTCAGGGTAAATGCAAACCATCTTAATACTGGTAGGAGAATATCAGTTTAAAGAAAGATAATAACAGCATCCTTATCCCTATGTTGCTGTTCTTCGCAATAACACAATTATAGTTTGTGTTCAACAAATAAATTATTTTATTCTAGCATTATATCCACATAACATCACAGAAACCCGAGGCCAATGGCAACAACATAATTCAGCTCTTTGTTTGCTCAGCATTCCTGGAGCCTTGCATTGCACTGAAGTCTCCAGCCACACCCGAGTAAAAATGGCCAATGTGTGTTGCCATGCATTTCTTGTTCCAAAATTATTTATTCTTTCTGGTGGTATTGAGACAATAGAAGAGCCATGATTCATGCATGCATTCTCTTTTAACAGAAGGACTCCAGAACACATTCCCAGATCACATAACTTCTTCTCAGTGCCATGTTCAGCAGCTTGCATAATGGCCTAAGTACCTAGATGAATCATCAGATATTGAGTTCTGAAGTATCTCCAGCTTGTCCAAGCATCGAACTTTGTTTTTAAGATTCCAAATGTTCTTTGAGGATTGTTCTCTCCTCATTATACCTCATTTGAGCATCATTTCATGGAATGCCATATGGAGTCAATAGTCTTTAGCATGTATATACTATTCCCTACAATGTCTATAAATATGTCACTTATCCCTAATTAAAACCACATCATTCCCCATAGAAATACATGCACAGTAATTAGCCAACCCTGGGCAGGCTATCATTGTGCTAATTACTGCCATTAAAATACAAAAATAAAAAGATATGCCCAGTAAAATAAGTGGGGTTATTTTGTTTATGTACTCGGTGACAATTTCAAATGTTAGAAAGGGAGAAGAATGATGGTTGTGCAATTAAAGCTCTGGACTGGGACTCTGGAGAGCTGGGTTCAATTTGCAGATCTACCACCGATGTCCTGAATGACCTTGGGCAAAACACTTAGTCCCTCTGTGGCTCAGTTCTATATTTGTAAAATGGGGACAATAATACTTCTTTTCTCTGTCTTGTCTATTTCCTATGAACATTTCTGGTTTCGACAAATTGGCATTTTCTGACCAAAAATCATTTAATTGAAAAATTCCCAACCAGCTCTGTTCAAATCATCTACTTTTCCACACATTTTAACTGCAGGTACAGTACTGCAATGGGATTGCACATGAGGAAATTACACCATTTTGCATGAACACTAGGTGTGATGGTACACGCTCTTCTTGCCTTTCCTTTGGTCTGCTGAGACAGAACTGCTGTGATAGGAAATTCAGTAGCCGCTTCGCTGTATTGTAGTGGCAACATCCAAGAATGGAGTCAGGCATCTGGGAAAGGATGGGCTGAATCAGATGTGTAACATCGTAATTGCTTCTCTGTGTAAGAGATACCACAGGATGGGAACAGAGAGCTTTTGGAGGGTAGTTTAGAAATGAGTATGGTCCTCATCCTGAAAGTTGCTCAGTTGCTTTTTGAGAGGCTTTCAGCACCTTCATCTCTCATTGACTTCAAAGACAGCTTCCACTTTCCCACCCATGTCCCTTTGCTATTGTTTTGTAGCCCCATTAATTGCAGCATGTCTAATTGGAGTGGTTCCTCCCTCTCTACATCAGAGGGAGGCCACTCCACCTCGCTATGCCACCTACTGGCTGCAAGCCAATCAACTGGCAATTAGCACCTGGCTGGGGCAGACGGCAAACAAATGCATGCCAAGTGGCCTAAGGTGGGTAGGCTGCAACCCCAGGGGTGGGGTGGTGGCAGGGGAGACCTGGGAGCACCCTACCTGGTCATAGGGTTTCATCCCACATGAGCTCTCAGGCTCCCCGAGATACTCAGCAGCTGGCAGTTCCAGCAGCTTCTGGGGTTATTTGCAGGGCGGCAGCTCCTCCAGATACTCGCCAGGCAGCAGCTCCTCCAGACTTTCTTCCAGAGGCAGGGGTTGATACAGCTCAGTCCCTAGTTCAAGAGCCACCAGCAGCATCCAACTCCTTCCCAGGCTCTCCCTCAACTAAGCTGGAGGCCCCGCCTTTTATACTTCCTGTTCCACCCCTCTGCTTCAGCATAAGGGGAGGACCTGGTCTGGCTCCACCCCCAGGGGGCTGGGAGTGGTTCCTCCCTGTCTGCGTCAGAGGGAGGCCACTTTGCCTTGCTACAGAGAGTAAGTGCTTTATGACAGGGACCTTGTTTTCATATCTGTGCTGGGAGTTGCCTGGTGCACCACCAGGTGCTGTAAAATAGTGAATCATAAAATAATCAGGGACCTTAATATGCTCAGCACCTTGCAGAATCAAGCTCCTTGACTTTATTTTCTTTTTCTAACTGCCAAAGGAGCTCACCAAGATTCAAGATGACTTATCTGCCCAAGCAGAAACCCTGGATGCTGTTGTCATCTGTCACTTCTCATCTGAGCAACTGAGATTTATACCTAACCTCTTACTTATAAGTCCCCTCTTTGGCAATATTTGAAGGCAAGTGCATGCTGGTGGTTTAAAAACTCCTTTGATTTGTGCTTTGGGAAGCTCTCCAAGTCAAGCAAACATTATTGCTCTGGTTCATTAATGAAAAATCATTGACATCATTCTGTATTATATTCAATGCTGCAAGCTAGATTCTGTCTCTCTATGTACTTTGATTGACAACTATCACCATAGGCTCTGGGCACCACTCTGGCTGAAGTTAGGATTTTCAAGCCTTTTCGAGACTTTGAAAATTCCAGTGGGATTTGGGTGCTTCACTCTTTCATGCGCCTTTGGCGATCCCCGGCTAAGATTGAGGCTAGCTCCGTGTGTGTAAATAAAGGGAAAGACAAAACAAGGAAACCTCCCCATCCGTTGTGACCATTTCTAGGGTTCAGTCCCCATCCATACTCTGAGTGGAAGGACCAGGAGAGTCTAGAATTGCTGGTGATTCTGGAAAGACAAAGGTAGAGCAGAAAAGTTGGCAGGGGGAGCTCACTGTCCCAGGTGGTATATTGAAAACTCTGTTAAAATTGTAGGCTGTCACTGTTTTCCTGGTCCTAGTTGAAGGGGGGTTTCCTGGTCCTACTTGGAGACTAGGGGGCTCTGTAGGGAAGTGTGCAATCCTGGCCTGTCAGCAGACAGACAGCCTAGACTTAGGTGGGGTGAGTCCTGCCTCTTTGTTTTAGGGAGCAGCCTGCTCTCTCTCTCTCTCTCTCTCTCTCTCTCAATCTTTGTTTTTAGCTTCTTGTGTTCCAAATGATAAGAAATAAAGTAGTTTTACATTGAAACCCTCCATAAAGAATATTTATGTTTTTATCTAATGTCTTTGTGTATATGTTCTTACCATAGCACTCCTGACCTTTCTATACCAGCCACTAGAATTAAACTGGTATAGGAGAAGTGCATGCCACACCCTGTTAAAATTAGAATAATAGAATATTAGGGTTGGAAGAGACCTCAGGAGGTCATCTAGTCCAATCCCCTGCTCGAAGCAGGACCAACACCAACATCCCAGCCGGGGCTGTGTCAAGCTGGGCCTTAAAAACCTCTAAGGACAGAGATTCCATCACCTCCCTAGGTAACCCCTTCTAGTGCTTCAACACCCTCCTAGTGAAATAGTGTTTCCTAATATCCAACCTAGACCTCTCCCATTTCAACTTGAGGTCATTGCTTCTTGTTCTGTCATCTCTCACCACTGAGAACAGCCTAGCTCCATCCTCTTTGGAACCCCCCTTCAGGTAGTTGAAGGCTGCTATCAAATCCCCCCTCACTCTTCTCTTCTGCAGACTAAATAACCCCAATTCCCTCAGCCTCTCCTCGTAAATCATGTGCCCCAGCCCCCTAATCATTTCCATTGCCATCCTCTGGACTGTCTCCAATTTGTCCATATCCCTTCTGTAGTGGGGGGACCAAAACTGGATGCAATACTCTAGGTATGGCCTCACCAGTGCCCAATAGAGAGGAATAATCACTTCCCTCGATCTGCTGGCAATGCTCCTACTAATATAGCCCAATATGCCGTTGGCCTTCTTGGCAACAAGAGCTCACTGGTGCCTCATGCTTCCCTTCTGGTCACGCCCTCTGAGCTACAAGAGTCACTATACCTGAGGCAGACAAAATAGTCCTGATCCTCACATCTTTCTCCTGCACCTGTCCTTTGCAAAAGGATCAGGAACAATCAGCCCAGTTATTGCCAAAACTGTGTTAAATTAATCTGCCTCATACTTAGTTCCTGGCCTAGGAGAAATCTCGAGCAACAATTGATACGAGCAAGTAAATTTATTTATTCAGCATTAAATATAACACATTTATTTAAGAGCTCTGGGCTATAAAAAAGCCACATGGAATATGATGGGTTTGGCTGCTTTGAGTCAGCTGTGAAATCTTTTCACAGGCCATTATGACTTTCAAAACCTAGTTGAAAATTCCCAGAAAATGGATCCCCGATTATCATGGTAATCTGCATTTAATCTCTGTTGGTGAAGATTAATTATTCCTTTATTATTATTTATTAATTATTATTAATTATTTATCAGAGGGGTAGCCGTGTTAGTCTGGATCTGTAAAAGCAGCAAAGAGTCCTGTGGCCCCTTATAGACTAACAGGCGTATAGGAGCATGAGCTTTCGTGGGTGAATACCCACTTCTTCGGATGCATCCAAAGAAGTGGGTATTCACCCACGAAAGCTCATGCTCCTATACGTCTGTTAGTCTATAAGGGGCCACAGGACTCTTTGCTGCTATTAATTATTTGTAATTCTTACTGTCAGTTCCCATTAGAGTTCAGGTGGAGTGAGATGGCATTGATTATCTGCCTGGAAAACACATTTCTCCCTTGTGAGATAATGCAAACTTCTGCTTAAACTTTCCTTCCTCCTATCTGGTGTGTGTGGCAGTGGTTCGAGCACAAGGCAGTAATGTAGCAGAGAAAAGTATAACAAAATCCAGAGGATGGAAGTCAAAACTGGACAAATTCAGACTGGAAACAAGACAGAATTTTTTAACAATGAGGATAATTAACAGGGGCGGCTCCAGGCACCAGCGCAGCAAGCGCGTGCCTGGGGTGGCAAGCTGCGGGGGGAGGCCTGCCGGTTGGTGGGAGGGCAGCAGTCAGGCAGCCTTCGGCGGCATGCCTGTGGGAGGTCTGCCGGTCCCGCGGCTTCGGTGGTAATTCGGCGGCGGGTATGCCGAAGGCGCGGGACCGGCAGATCACCCGCAGACACGCCACCGAATCTGCGTGACCAGTGGCCCGCCCGCAAGCATGCCGCCGAAGGCTGCCTGGCTACCGTGCTTGGGGCGGCAAAAAACATAGAGCAGCCCCTGGTAATTAAGCATTGAACAATTTACTAAGAGTTGTGGTGGATTCTCCATTACTGACAATTTTAAAATCAAAATTGGATGCTTTTCTAAAAGATCAGTTCTAGGAATTATTTTGGGGAAGTTTTATGGCCTGTGTTGTACAGGAGGTCAGAGTAGATGATCACAGATCTTGGAAACTATGAATCTACGAAGGCAGGGAATCAGGCTTCCTGGGTTTTGTTAATTGCACTGATTAGCTATGTGGCATTAGTCTCAATCCTGTGTGCCTCATTTTTTCTCTATCTGTACAATGATTTTTCTCTATCCAATGGTTTTGGATTTCTCAGCTATCTAGAAGGATGCTGAGAGTTAATGTTGGCAAACATACTTGGAGATGCTCATGGAAAGTCTAAGTTCCTAAAAATACAAACAAACTCTGTAAAAATGAATTCCCAAGTGAATATGGTGTCTACAGAAAATTCTTTCCATTACACCAACCATTCAATTATGTTGCTCACTGACTTTAAATGTATTACTTCCTTGATGTGGTAAATAGAAACTGCATAAAGTATTTATATTTTATTTAAATGTCAGCTCTTTAATTTACTTTCTCATTATACATTAAAGTAATGATCATCCTGTTTATTAGTGTTAAATATTTCATGGGCTTTACAACAATGCGTAACTTATTATAAATGAGTAGAGGTCATTACAGTACCCATTTTTTGTTATTGTTTTAGCAATAATATACCTGGAGAGAAAGCAGGACCAACACTGTTCCGGGAAAAGGAGGTCTGTCTGGTCGCATGTCTTCAGGATGTTCTGTGCATTACATTTCACTTGTGTAATAGAAAACAAGTGCTAAAACACAAGAGCAATCCCACCATAATAATAATGAGCTACATTTATATTGCAATTTTCAACTGGAAACCCTAATGGAATTTACAAATGGATTTACAACCTGCATATAGAATAAAGGAATCACTAGTAAAATGCAGACAACTCTGTGATGAAATGTGATTGTTATTGAATAGTGCAGACCAGTACAGAATGCTTTAGGAGAAAAACATAACCCACAATTGGAAGTGTAAGGAAACATATAGTTAGGCAGCATGTAAATACTCCAGCTAGAACTTAGATTAGGACAGACATCTTCATACACTAAGTATACCATGTTATTCTTGCATTAAAGCTGCTCAAAACTGTTAACGTTTTGGGGAAATAATATCATTTACACAATAAATGGGAGAAATGACATTTTCAAAAACATGTTCCCCATTTTTCAACCCTAGCTGATCGATTTTTTTTCTTCAAATTTTGAATTTAAAATTTTCCAAAAAAGGAGAATTACCTTGACAACAATATACATTTCACAGCTCTATTGACACTATTGTACAATATGTAGCACTTGAAGGCTTCTGTGGAACAATGACCAGACTGGTAAGGGTCATGAGCATTGCTCTAAGAAGGCACATTTTCAAAACAATTCACAGCTTTTTAACAACCAAATCACACTGCCTTTAATAGGAATTGATATCCCCACACATTGTTATGGAAATATTGAGCTATCTACCATCTCCCAGGCATGCCTTTCCTTATCTGAGTACACTAGAAATTTTTGCCAGTACAGTCCCTTAGTCATTTGCACAAGGAAGCTGAGTCAGTGGGAGAAAGATGTACAAAAAAAGAATTCTCAGAGATGCAAAGAAAACAAATTCTGTGGGTTAGCTTGTGGCTAGACTTGTGTAGACTAGAAAGGGATTGGGCTTGGCATAAGAAGCAAACCCACCGTTCTATGCCCCTGTGCAGGGACTATTTGCAGTCACAGGCCTTACATTCCATAGGTGAAAGAACAATATTGATCCTTTGTAAAGGGGCGGGGAGGAACGGGACAAGGATAGGACAATAGTCATAAACCTCCACCGCACAGGTCAGTAGTAGTGGGCCATAGGCAGCACCCATTGGACCCTTTCAGAGGGGACACTCTGGCCTGCATGCATCAGATAGGCACAATGGCCTGGATCCACCAAGGTACTTAGGAGCCTAATCCCCAGACTTAGGGCTTGTCTATATGGTACGAAAGTGCACATTAGTTGGGTATCAATTCTACTGGGCACCAATGTGTCATGCACTGACTGGCCCATATAGACCCTGCTGGCACATAGTAAAAGTTCCTTAGTATGCATTAATGTAGAACTGTTTGAAATAGGACTATGTCAAAACACAGTAGGGACATTTTTAGGGTGCCAATAGTTATTGTGTGACACGTTGGTGCACATTAGAATTCACACCCCACTAATGTGCACTACTTCATCATGTAGACAAGCCTTTATGTGCCTAAGCCCCTTAGGCACCACTGTGATCCACAAAACCTGCTCAGTTGCTGCCAAATCCTGCAGATGCCTACACTCAGTCAGTGCCTAAATTTTTGCAGTAAACATTCCCTAGGCACCTGTGTTCTGCCTCTGAGTATGTGTACTTCCATCTTACTAGAAAGCATCTGGACGCCTATCTCCTGCATAAGCTCCAGGGAGATCCATGAACTGGGGAAAGACAGTCACTCTTTTGCCTAAATCATGTGCTGGGCCCAATCCTGTAAGGATGTCAGCGGAACCAGTCCATAGGTGTTCTTACAGCAGTCGTTGCTTCTCCTTCTCCATTAGGAGGAAATGACCTATGGACCAATGCAGTGGTGGAGCCCACCCTGCTCCTCCACTGGTCTACCCCAGCTCCCCCCCTGCAGGACACGTATAGTACAGGACAGTGGGAGGAGCTTCCGAAGAGTAAAATGGCTTCAGAGAATGTGGCCTTCTTGATTGGGGCCAAATATAGAGCACTTTTATGTAGCAGAACTATACCAAGTCCACTGTGCTTAGGCCCTCCTACTTAAGATGGAAAGTGCAGGATGGCTTCCAGTTCTTTATCATCCCATAAATCTGGACAAGGCCTTAATCCTAGTATTGTATCTAGAGCTGATCTGACTCTTAGAGCTTCTGGGAGTATGGTACAATAGGTAGTCAGGTAGGTATAGATGAGATGAGCCATATTTACAAACATCTTACTTGTGGTCACAACACACATGTTGTGCATGTAACTGAGTAGTTGTATGTGTAAGTACCAATTTGTATTCTCAAATGCCTCTTTATATACATGATGTGGGTTTTAGCTGTGCAATGTCCTATGCATTTTGCAGCTGAAATGTAGCCTTCCATTTTGAAAGTGTGACCATTTGAGGATTTGTTTTTAGAACCATTTTATTTAAAAACATCTTTAGACAGAGGCAGTTTTAAGATCAGGGGTGTGGTCCTTAGCAAGGCACAAAATGGGGAAATATACTAGCTATGTCTTGCATAGACCTCTTTCCTTCTCCTACCCCAAGAAGATTTTTAAAGCAGTTATGTTTCCGCTTAATTTGCAGGATTATTCTACTATAAAGTTTTGTCCATTTTATTTTGGCGAAACAAAGTTGTTGTTGTTTTGCCTAGAGAGAAAGTTTGGTCTTATGGAGTCATTGGACTGGAAGAGTAGGATTCAGTTCCCAGGTCTGCCAGAGACTTTCTGAGAGTCCTTGGTTACTTAATCTCTCTGTGTCTCAGTTCCCCATCTGTAAAGTAGGAATGATAAAACGTTCTTTATTTGTCTCATCTATTTAGATTGCAGGGACTGTCTTTCACTGTGGATGAATTGTATAGTCAGTTGTTTGCCCACACTTTGTTTTGTGATGAAATATACTCAAGAGACCAAATAACCAGTCTTGATCAGGTTTATTAATGATTCAGGAAAAAGGTTCTATATGATACTAGTCTCGGAGAAGCCGTCTCATGCAGTGTTATTATATTCACCTTACGCAGAAGGTGTGCTCCCAAAGTTACACCCCTAGAGCCATCTTTTTGTATCCTATTTGTTTACTGGTAAAAGGTATCATGTGCATCATCTAAAACTAGATTTACCCAATCAGTGTTTTACCTTGTTTTTCTGATACCATGGCATACCCCTTATCTTTGTTTTGAACACATACATTCCACATACTGGTCCATGAAGGTACTTCCCTAGCTTTTACGAAGACATAGAACAAATGTATCTTCATTTTGACAAGTTTACTATCTGTTTATGCCAAATGTTTACTTCAGCAAATGCCAGGTGTTATGGAATCCTTAGCATAAATTAACAGGATTACAGTATAGGCCAGATTAAACTATATCACTATTACAATATTTGTGCTTACCGTTATTGGTGCTTAATGCATACTAATATATATAGATGTTCACATAATACATATTATTATAGCCAACATGCATTAGTCAACACTTATTATGTGTATATACAGCGCCTAGCACAATGGAGCTTAGATCGCTTTTGTAACTCTATAGTACTGCAGTTACTACTAGTAGACAACTTTTATGCAGCACACTAAACAAAGTGCAAAAGGATTTAAGTAGAGTAAAATATTTGTAACAATTCCAAAATTTAGCATACATTTTTCATACATTCAAATGACTATTTGCTGGTTTCATCCCAATTACAGGCCTCTTTATCCTTGATAAATTAAACCCAATGATTTCACCATAATTAATTCCCTTGCTATCACTGTTTTGTATGCAAATTAAAAATGACCTCAGATTAAAAGTTTTCAGTGTACACTTTATATAGTCTTTGGTTGCTATTGAATTTGATGTAAACTTTGCTTACTGAAAACATTGGTCATTCAACACAAACAGACATTTCACATCAGAGCTTGGATATCATGACACCTCTAGATGTTGGCAATGGCTTTACATCGGCGTATTTAATGCACTAGAATATCAATGCTTAACAAAACAATTAAGGTTAACAAATAGAATCAGAAACACATGTCCTAGACACAGTAGTCACAGTTGTCTGCTGTAACTTCTAACTTCTGGGCAAGTAAAAGTCTTGAAGAAAATGTTGATTACATAAAGCCAAAACACTGTTAAACAAAATAGATTTTATTGGGTTCAGCTATAAGTGGAATGATGACAAGTTTGTAAATGGTACTGCATTACAGTAAAACATTCTCAAGGCACACAAATTCACACCAGTTTCCCTTCCCCCCCCCCCAATGGCCATTGAAAGGTTAAGTTTAGTAGGGGCATAATATAAACAGTTCTATTGAAAAGGGGAAAACAGCAGCCAGCTATTCATTGTTTTCAATCAGCCAGAGATCTGGCTCTTTCTATAAGCAAATTTGGGGCTAGAGATTATGAATGGGCATTTTTAACTAGCTGCTGTAAGTAAAATGGGATACATTGCTTCTTAACGGGTCTTCATTTCTGCTTTAATACTGTCAAAGAGAATACAAACGTCTTTAACTCTCCGTAACTAAATGGCAAGAAATAAAACTGACACTGAGACTTCTAAGTTAATATTAGTTTGAAACCAACATTAATATTCTAAAAATACACATTGGCCTGGTATAGTTTGCTTTTGACATGGTTATTTCCTCCCCACAGGAATAATGACAAACTATGTTGCCTTTAACAGACAACATTCACTTAGGGAAACAGCCTCTTTAAATCAGTTAATTCTTCACTTACATTATGAAAGATTCAAAGCTGCAGAGCATGATTTTTGTAAACACCAGGAGCGTTGACCCTGTCAGGTATAGCCAGTTCTCTCTGGCTGTCTCACTGGCCCCTGTCCAGAGTTCTGAAAGGCTGAATGAGTTGAAAGTTTGTGCACCAACCTGGAAGACATTCTCTTTCAGATTTTGGATGGGAGTTAGGAAATGGGCTTGCTTCATGTCCTATCTGCAGGCATAACCAGTTTGTCCAGTGCCCCACGATGAGATTTCATATGTTTGATACTGGACAGATGACTCTTCATCAACTTCTGAAACTTTTTCTTCTCGCATTTCACGGGGCACCCTTCAGACCCGGATGTACAATGCAGAGGAGGCAGCTGGTTGCTGCAGACTGCTTCCCAAGATACAGCTCTGCTGCTCTTAAAAGGAGTGGCTGGAAACTTTACACACTGCATGGACTGTTGAAGGTTACTCAGGGCACTAGATGGACTCCTGGGAAGACAGGTGGCCTTCTTCCTTTGGGACAAGAGAGTTCTAAGCTCTGTAGAATCATGCTCAAAAAAGAGAGATTCTTTCCTTCTGATGTTGGGACTCTCGCCTAATGTGAGAAACCCATATGGGGTGGTGATTTTGGAGAGATGGGGCAAAGACAGAGCAGCCCTGGTTGCAGGATCAGAGTGGTCTGCGGCTTTCTCCAAGTCCCTGGAGGAAGCCACCTCATCTGTAGAACACAGAGTCTCTCTTCTGAACAGTTTCCCTCTTCTGCAGATGGTTTCTTTTCTGATGCAAGCTTCAGATTTGCTTCTGGTTGGTCTTGGTTTTTTGGCTAGTTCATCAAATATTCTTCTTTCTAGAGAATGCTCTTCTTTGTCTTCCTCTGGCTCCAGCTGAAGGGGAATGTGCTCCACATCCAGAGAGGGGATGAAAAATTTTGGGATGCGATCTGGAGTCATAACAATGTTGAAAATGTCCCTGTTTTTCAGTGATCCGTTATCTTCAGGAGCTGGCTTGTTGATTTTGAAACTCGTCCAAGTTAGCATGCTTTCTATAGCACTTTTTAGGGAAGGCTTGGACATTGAAGACAACATTATTTTTTCCTGCAAAGCCTCTTTTAAACCCTATGCTGTTTGCTGATTGAATTCTCACTGCACTGATTGCTGGTGAGGGACTCATTCCTGCTTATAAAACAAAGCAAGTTACGTCATCCAGTAGCCAGACGTCATTGGCATGGCAACCAAAGATAAGAAAGCTTTTACACACCTACTTATACACTTACAGAGTGATTCATGCTGCACCATTACCTTAAAGCAGCTTAAAGTGTTTCATATTTAAAAATGCCAAGTTTGGCTTCAGTGCCCTTTAAACTTTCAGAGGAATCATGGTAATAAAAATTATTTAATTTTCATTACCATATTTACCTTGCCGTGCTCTATAGAATGTCTTTCTGTGAAGGATAACTCTGACCTTTCTGTTTCAGCAAGAGAAAAGGATACCACAAAGTATGAAAACATTTGCTAACGTGTCAGTGTGGATAGCAAACAAGCTTCATTTGCCTTTTTACTTCAGTGCCTCTTTAGCTTTCAGCAGATCGCATTATTTTGTCTATTTGAAACACAAAATTATCTTTGATCAGCATCATTTGAAGACTGGAAGAAAGCGCAAAATGTTAAGTGATCAGAGAACATGTAGATATAGATTTTTTTATCCCAAGAGAATCACAAAACCCTTGACATGCTATATAGACATACAGCATCACTGAAATGTAGTGGGAATAAAGGTAGACAGTATGTGGCGGAGGAAAAAAGTTGGTCCAAGGTCAATGGGGAGACCATTTGGGACCAGATTCTGCACTGTTGTTGAGCTGTGCCTTCTAAATTGCTGTAGCCAGCTGCCAGGGTGATTACCTTGGTGTAGGGGGATCTTCCAGTGTCTTGGAGCTGGTGTAGCAGTTCCTATGCACCCCTCTCCTAGCTGCTTTCATAGGAGGTATGACCAGAACTTTCCTGTGCTGAAGTGATTCCCCAGCCCTTTTAAGGGAATTCCGAATTGGCATTAGTTGGAATAGCCGCCTGGCGTCTACTCTTACATGGGAGGTTTTGTGTCCATGCAGAGCAGACAGAACCTTGATTTTGAAGATCTCATCCTAAAGAAACACCCATTCCTGCCGGGTCCAAAGGACTGCTCAATTGAGCAAAGACTAGCCAACATAGGTAAAACTGCAGAACCTGGCTCATAGGTCAGCAGTGTGGAACACATCTATGGTCTAGTTAACTTAAGTTTATTCAAATGTTGCCTTTTAAAGTTAGGAGCATTTACACTTTTAAATACAGCATAAAACACATTTATAATAATCAGCACAGATTATGATGTAGATTTAAAATAGTACCCGGTGGCCCCACCTGACAAGACTCATAGACTCATAGACTTTAAGGTCAGAAGGGACCATCATGATCTTCTAGTCTGACTTCCTTCACAATGCAGGCCACAGAATCTCACCCACCCACTCCTGTAACAAACCCCTGACTTATGTCTGAGCTATTGAAGTCCTCAACTTGTGGTTTAAAGACTTCAAGGTGCAGAGAATCCTCCAGCAAGTGACCCATGCCCCATGCTGCAGAGGAAGGCGAAAACCCCCCCAAGGCCTCTGCCAATCTGCCCTGGAGGAAAATTCCTTCCCGACCCCAAATATGGTGATCAGCTAAACCCTGAGTGTGTGGGCTAGACTCACCAGCCAGACACCCAGGAAAGAATTCTCTGTAGTAACTCAGATCCCACCCTCTCTAGTGTCCCATCACAGGCCATTGGGCATATTTACTGCTAATATTCAATAATTGCCAAAATTAGGCTATCCCATCATACCATCCTCTCCATAAACTTATCAATCTTAGTCTTGGAGCCAGATATGTCTTTTGCTTCCATGGAGCTAGGTGCTGTACAAACAAACAGCAAGAGATGATCCTTGTCCTAAAACCTAAGCAGACATAGTATTAGAGGGAAATGGAGGGACAGAGAGGTGAAGTAACTTCCCAAAAGTTATACAGCAGATCAATAGCAGAACTGGGATTAAAATCCAGGGCTCATAACTTTCAGTCTTCTAGACACTAGAATACTTGGCTTTGTCAAATGTTACCTAGAGATTCCTTGCCCCAATAAGTAAGTTCAGACCTCACAGATACCATTAATTGTACCTACTTTATTCTTAATACTGAAGCATAAATTGTCATCTGAGCTTTGAAACAAACAGCAGTGATTATTTTCTGGTATCTTTTGGGGTCTTTGCTGGTCAAAAATATTTCAAATATCCACTTCAGTGTAAAGTTTTGAAATAGTGAACACCATGGAGCGGCACTTACTATACCAATGATTTCTATTAAGGTGTACTTGAAGTAATAGTGTATGGCATAATTATCAGGAATAAATTTGGTTTCTACCTTCCCCATCTTACACTGCATCACAGTTTGACTTGTAGGTTGAATACTCTATTATTTATCTTGTATCTATGAAAGATGTTCTTGCTTCAGGCAATATACAGCCTGATCCAAAACCCATTAAAACCAGTGGAAATACTCTTACTAACACCACTGAGCTTAGGATCATCCCCCTAATACATGGAGATGACACTTTGAAATGTGAAGAGTAGCAGAGTGTCAGGGTTGTGAGGAAGAGCCAATCAATACACCTTTACAAACCTCTTCACATCAGAAATATCACTGAGACCATTCTCTCTGGTTCCACCATTTTCTTCTCATACTTTCCATTTTAATCTTGCAAAGCAATGTCTTCTCTTTTCTTTCTTCTCCTTTAGTGGAGCTTCCTGAGAACCCCTTTATCCAGAGACAAAATCAAAAGGCAAAAACACAAGCTAGGATTATTTGAGACGTTTCTCTTTGTTCCTGTTAGTCACATTTTGTAGGCTGTTGTAAACCAAGTTCTCATCTTCGGAATTTAGACACAGTTAGATAATGGTCTTTTATAGAATCATAGGATATTAGGGTTAGAAGAGACCTCAGGGGGTCATCTAGTACAATCCCCTGCTCAAAGCAAGATAAACACCAACTAAATCATCCCAGCCAAGGCTTTCATCCTACTTGGAGGGAGAGCATGTGCCTAGCATGGATGAATATACAAATACTTAGCACTTACACTGAGCTTTTCATCTTCAAAGCACTTCACAAACATTCACTAATTAATTTTCACAACACCCCTGTGAGGTAAGTGATTACTATCCTAGTGGAGCTTGCTATGAACATAAGAGAGAAAAAGGGAAACTGCTAATGAACATGCGGTAAAACTGATTTTCCAGAGCGCAAAAAACAGCTCATCCAATGCACAAGAATAACTTCTTGCTGCAAGAAATATCTGACTCTGGCAGTCCTTCAAAGTCCCGCTAGATCATAGTTCTATGCACATTGTCCCCCCACCTTACCTAAGAGTTAATGTCCCACAATATAGTGGAACATTTTCACCAGATATGGGACACAAAATTGCTTTTGGATATATATATATACCCCTCTGAGTCATCTTGTGCATGCACTACAAAGCACCTAACACCTTTGCATGTGCAATTTGCATGCACCAAACCCTTCTAAGTAGTGGGGCTGATAGCTGAATGTTAGAATACTAAGCGTTTGCATCGGCAAAGTGCAGGTGAATGCTTAACATGCATACACACAAGTAGAAGCCCCATGCCAAATTTGCCCTACAGTTTCTAATATCTTCCAACAGGAATAAAAAACACAATGGAAACAGAGCTTCCAACAACATCGTCTGGTAATAGCTTTAACTGATAACATAAGTAGTGGAGTGTCAGAGTTTGGAACAATTTAGGATGCAATTTTTACCCCTAGTTTTTTATCCAAGAATAAAGCTCTGAATTCAGCTACAGGAGGTGCAGGGTTTTTTTCAGAATGTGTGTGCTTGAAGGCCTCTTTCCCACTGGAAAGGTTCTCAGACACTGTTGCCACCAGCATGTTCATAACTATGAACATGAGTGTGTGATGACATGGGTCCAGCCTCAGTGCTATGGTCAATCTCATCCAACTCTATGATCAGTGGTGTTGATGTGGTGGATTCCTTCACATGCCTTTTATTGTTCCTATGTAGCCAGCTAGTCAAAGCAATAAAACTCTGTGACCTCTGGTAATGACAGATACTGTCTACTGTACTGTTTGTCTGTAAGCTCTCTGTGTCTAGGATCTTATCTGCATCTTCTCACAGCATGTGTCACATTAGGGTCCTGGTCTTGACTGGGATCTTTAGGTATTTCCATAATATAAATATTGTAAAATACTAATGAATACTTCTGGTGCAGTGCAAAATTAATAACACCACAATTTCAGGCTCTCATTCCTGGCCTGTGAGCTTTCAAACTGGCTGATCTGGTCTGGCACAGAAGAGAGTAGCAGCCTGTCAAAATGTTTTGTGCCTTTCATTGTATGTGTCTAGTTACCTGCAGCAACCTGGCTTGTGGCAATTCGTTCATGGTAGGCACCCAGGCCTGGATCCACAAAAGGGACATAGGTGTTACAGTGCTCAGTGTCACACAACCTAACTTTTAGATGCCTAGAAAATCACAGAAACAACACTATGGTCCTCAAAGCCTGAGCTAATGGCCTAGGCTACTATACAATGAATAGGGAGCGATAGGTGCTTTAGAATGCAATCCACAAACACAACATTCCAGAGCTTGACTTGTGTGAAACTACTCCAGAACACTGTTCTGGAACTTTTGGGGGGAGCCAGTACACCATTGATAGTATTGGAAGTACCAGAAGTACATTTAGGCACTTATAGGATTCAAGTACTGGAGCACGCTAGACAGGGAGACACCTAAGCTAGCCAATGGGAAATGCCAATGAAAGGAGTACATCCTAAGCCTTGCTCCTCATACGAAGATAGGTGCCCAAGTCTGGGCTGCAGAGAGATGCCTCTCTCTGCTATTGTTTCATAAACCGGGAGAAGATAGGTGCTCCTGAAGCTAATACATTAAGAGGCCTGCTTTGGTAGGTGTGCTCAGAGGCCACCTATCACCAAAAAAATGGGTGGAGGAGTAGCACCTTTATAGTCTCTATTCCAGTGGTTAGAGCACTCAGTCTGGATGTGGGTGACCGACGGTCCAAGTTCCCCCACCCCCCATCTAACAAGAAGAGGTTTGAAGAGGGTTCTGCCACCTCTCAGTTGTGTGCTCTAACCACTGAGCTACAGGATATTTGATGGATGGCTCCCTCTGTTGGGAGGATGCCAAATTGGTGTGGCTGCACTGAATGAATGGTTTGAGAACATGGCTTGGCATGACTGAACTGTGAAAGAGGATTCTGGGAGCAGAATCCTTCTCTTAGCATCAGACAGATGCCAGAGGTGAAACTGACCGGCTCCATGCTGCGTGTATGATCAATCCTGATCTTTGAGTCAGCAAATATGTCCACTTGAAAGCAAACAACGCATGTAGAACATCCTGAGTGGAGCCTGGGCTGACCGGGGCATCTCAGCCCCATTGAAGGACATCACACAGGGGGCTGAAGTGAATGATAGATAAGGGAGTGAATGTGGGGTAATTTTTAGTTGATACCACTCTTCAGTCTCCTCCTAAAATACTAATTAGGTAAAAAATTAGTAACCACATGCCCACTGGGCATGCTTTTAAGACATATGACTCCTTTGAGGAAAAAGAGTATAAAAATGAAGCAAATTAAATTACTGTTGGGATTCCTTAATTAATGCTTAAAGAAGCAATGTTGCTAGACAGAGTAACCAAAACTCTACCCCATGGGCTCAAGTAGGACTGTGAACCAGAGGGGTCTCAAGGCAACTGAGACCTTACTTCAGGGGAATCCGAGACAGACCAAAGGGCTGAGAAGAACAGACAAGGAGAGAAGAAGCCATCTATAAAATTGGTAACCACCTTCTCTGTTTGCCAAGCAGGAAGTGTGTGAGGCTAGCACAGGGCCTGTTTGTGTATGTTTGTGAAAAAGAGACTCATTAAGGGGAATGTATAGCTCTTAATGTCTAACATAGAAGTTATGTGTTTGATATAACCCTTTACTGCTTGTGTAATTCCTTCTCAATAAACTGCTGTGCACTGAAAAAAATTACTGTGGACCTTTTTCACTGGTACGACAGTAATCTGCTCCGCCGGGAGCCAGTAAAGATCCATTTCAGGGGTAGTAGCGCCCCCTGTTGTCAATACCCTCCATATTTCCTATCAAAGTGAAAGTTAAATAATTGAATATTAACTGGACAAGAGTGAGATTGACTCTATAGTTCAGTCATTAGGGCGCTCAGCTTGAGAGATCATAGAAGGGACCACAAGCGTCATCTAGTCAACCCCACCCCGCCAGGATGCAGGATTCGTTGTGTGTAAACCATCCAAGCCAGATGGCTATCCAGCTTCCTTTTGAAAACCTCCAGGGAAGAAGCTTCCACAACTTCCCTAGGCGTCTGTTCCATTGTCTTACTGTTCTTACAGTTAGGAAGCTTTTCCTGAGATTTAATCTAACTCTGCTGTGCTGTAGTCTGAACCCATTGTCTCTTGTCCTGCCCTCTGTGGCAAGAGAGAACAACTTTTCTCCATCTTTATTACGGCAACCTTTAAAGTGTTTTAAGACTATCATGTCTCCCGCCACCCTTAATCTTCTCTTTTCCAAACTAAACATATCATCTCTGTTGCTTGCCTCTGGATACGTTGCAGTTTCTCCACATCCTTTCTATACATTGGTGACAGTATTCCAATTGAGAACTAACCAGCTCCAAGTAGAGCACTACTATCATCTCCCGTGACTTGCATGCTATGCCTCTGTTAATGCAACCTAAGATTGATGATAGATACCTTTTCAATTCCCATCTCATCAAGCAGAGAGGGGACTTGAACTTGTAGTTTCCCACATATTAACTGTGTGGCCTAACCACTGGGCTAAGAATGATGAGGGAGGGCTCCTCCCCCAGCTGTTTTGTATGGAGTTAAGGAGCCACTGAGCACACCTACTAGATCAGTCCCCCCACCCCACCCCCAACTTACGTGGAAGATCTCTTATCTTCCCCTTGTTTGTGGATCGCTCCAAATGCCTAGAGGGAAGCAGCAGTGTGCATGCTCAGAGACAGAAACATAGGTATCTAGAAAGCTTTTACTGCAAAAACTTAAATGACATGTGCATTTAGGCATCTACAGAGTTAGGCAGCAGTGAAGCATGAGTTTTGTTCATCGCAGTGCTGTTTACAAATGGGAGTTAGGCACCTAAATCTGGAGTTTAGGTGTGAAAGTACCTTTGTGGTTCTCAAACCAGTGTCCTCAGGACTTGGTTCATCCTGAGCCTTTTGGGGAGCATTGCAGATAAGCCATTTGGAAGCATAATAAAGCGGAGAAATCTGAAAACTTTGGATAAAATGAACTGAAACATAGATTTATGAGCCTAATTTTAGGCTCCTATATTTAAAATCTTTGTCAACATGTTAGACTAAATTATTAAAACTAATAGTAGTATGACAGCATATATAACAAATTGTTATGTGTATAGTGAGACTTTAGTTACTATAGGGATGGATACTTTATAAATATGACAGATAAATAACCAACAACACACTGAGCTCAGGTTTTGAAAAAAAACATGTTGTCCTGCCATTGGATTCACTGAGCCAACCCAACCAGAACAAAAGGCCAGATTTGGGTAAGGTGCTGATTTGGCAGCCTTTGTTTTGAACGCCTTTGATTTTGTGGCCCTGATTTTCAGTCTCTTCCAATTATCTATATGAAAATCAGGAGGCAACTAGACAATAGCTCCTCTAAATTATTCATTCCAACCTTACAAAGTGACTCCCAAGATTTCATCACTTCTGTTTTGTGATGTTAATAATTCAGTGCTGCTAGAGAGGCAGAGCTTGCTAGTATAGTGCTCTCTCTCTCTCTCATCTTCATTTTCCTTAATGACATTACGCTTCTCAGTCCTATCTTAATTGCTCACCTGGGCTGAACCTCAGCTGGCAATTCTCAGGTCCTCACCAGTGGAATTGTATTGAAATTGACTAGAATTCACCGCAAGGAACGTATGTGTATACACTTAAACCCTCTTGTACTGCTCAGCTACCACCAGGCTGCACTCTGTCCCCAAATACCTTGGAAAATAAATAAATACTACCCTCTGGTGTTTTTCCCCTGTAAATATTACTGTGCTATCCATCCTCATGTAAAACAAACACAAACAATACTCATAATTTGACAGCATTTGTAACAATGAAAAGGAGACACAGTATATTCTAAGAAACTATGATTTTCATTCAGCCTTGGGACAACTAAATGAACAAGGACATATTAATTTTTTAAAAGCAAGCCTGTGCTGCTGCCTGCAAAATCCAAAACATCTTGAACCCACACAGAAAAGAACTTACTGAATGAGATCATATTTCTAAACACTGCTTTCACATGATCCGTGTGTATCATAAACATACTGTAGAATTTTCACTGATTATGTATACATATAAATTAAAATAATATGCTATATGTACATAGGTGTTTATAGATGGCATACACAGCATTCATGGTACTATGGTGCACTATGAAGTTTTTCTGGCACTCATTTGAGATGGTATGCATACATCACTGGTAACACTGCCAGTCATGAGTAACATGGTCACCCGAAATCATGCTAATAAAACCTTTGTATCAAACCACAGCATCATGTACTGTATAGATACAGCTATGATACATGCTGCTGTGGTGAGGCTTAATGGAGGAGTCATGTAGATCAGTATTTCTCAACTTTTTGTTATGACCTGGGACTGGCTTGCTTCCGGACCCCTGGTTGAGAATCACTGGTTTATACTAGGTATTTAACAGTGTAATTATTAGAGAAAATCTGTAGAAAGTTTATTTGTTTGTTTGTTTTTAAATATTTGAATTATTTGCTGTATTCCCACCACCTCTAAAGTCTGGTGCCTTAGTTATTATGAGATCATCCATACAGGGTGCAGAGAGAGAGAGAGAGAGAGAAATATGAATTATACATTTAAAATACCTTTCAAAATGAACTAAAACAGATTTTTTTTCTAGCTAAGGTAGAGGCCATTAAGTCAGATATCTTTGAACCTCCCACATCTAGGAACAAGGTCTGTGTGTCCTGTTAGGAAGCTACGACTCATCCTATTCCACATGCATATAGCTACCCTTTGTAGTCCCAAAAGGCCTACATGAAATATAACACCTCTAGACAACTCACTATTATAGGACTTAACATTGCTGTTATTTTCGGGGGGGATTTTCATATTTGGTTCGGGGATGAGATGAAAGAGAAAACATTACTCTAGCAGATATAGATATCAGTTAGAATAAGTCATAGGAGAGCTGGATTAGTGGGCAGAGTTCAGGTGAGGCAGTCAAAGGCACGTTATAATACCCTTTGTCCCATGGTTATCACCTCCACATACATGGTGCATGTGTGTGCACATGTGCTTATATCGTATCTTTGAAATACATTTTGATGAGTAACATTAGATCATCAATGAGCTCCTTGATTAATTGGCCAATTCTGTTGACTCTAAAACATTGGTTTTAGAGTGATGACTGCAAGTTGTAGACTTATCTATAGTTGTGGGTTAGTTTAACCAATTACCCATCCCGAGGTGAGGGTTTACACCTACTTTAATCTTGGTGAGTTAAACCCCAAGGCTGACTACAGTAAAGAGTTACCAGTAGAAGGGAGACCCCAGGGTGCACATGGACAACACAGTCCTCTTTTTGTAATACTTACTTTTATTAGCCAACCAAACAACAATACAAATACTGCAAGCCAGTAGAAGAGAGACAGAGACCAATACAGAACACATCGTATTTGCATCACCGCACTGGGACTGCTGAAAAACCCGAAGTGTTGGTCATCATCCTCACCATCAGTGGTCATCATCCTGGCATCTCGCCCAAGGCACGCAGGGTGGGACACAGCTTTTAATGTGATACGCTGATGCCCATTGGGGTTTGTCCATATTTATGAAGGTTTTAACCCCTTTTTCTTATGTGAACTTCCATACCCCACTACTTCTGCGTGCCCTGTTTTTCATAGACTAACTCGTTATTTCCCCTGATGCTCATTAAAATTTACATCACCTTATCACCATAGTAACTGGAGGTTACTTTAAAGAACTCTCTGATATTTCACCCTGGTAACCAACAGTCATCTTGTGGTGTCTACTGATCCCACCCAGACATTATTATCTAAACTCAGCAGTTATTTTCAAAACATCAGCATATCACAAACATAGACCCAAGCTCAGGAGATTTATTATTATTAGATATTATTATGCTCATTTGTCTTTACAGCATAGCTAATCTATCCTAAATCCTAAGGCCTAATTTACCTTAAGTAAATATTTTACAAGTCTGAGGCGAGGGTTACAACACAAATTAATGCTTATATTTTACTTCTGTACCCTAAATATCTTTTATCCTGATAGCTTTTATGCTTGGCTACACAGTTTCACTATAGTTACAGTCGTTTGGGACCAGTTTTACCTTCCATCACAATCCCTGCTTTTTCCTGTCACATTTAGCTGAACCCAACCCAATGACCCACCAATATAGGGGAGCTGAATTTATATACCAGGTTGAGCGTTATGGACTCAGTCCAACAGGAATTATCATCAAACTTCATGCATTCAAAATTCACGAGGCAGGAATCATGAGATTATTATGAAAATCATGATTATATAATTTGAGGTTCTTTTTCTTTTCATTCTGGTTTCTGGGCCTTGATGTCATGCTTGGGTCATTTTTAAGCTTTTCTTTACAACCAAGAGGATTCTTATGCAATTTCTTGATTCCAGCTGCTTCAGAACAAGGAACAATAAAATCACGAGCGCTATCAACACTAGGATTATGACAGCATTGTACAGAGAGCAGCTATCTATCTATTGTGCTTTTATGGTCACCATAGAATCTGAGCACCTCACAATCTTTCAAAGCATTTATCCTTGAAACAGCTCTGCAAGGTAGTGCTATTATCCCCATTTCACAGTTGGAGAATTGAGGCACAGAGAGATTCAGTCTATGCCTACACTGCAAAAAAAACCCAAATAAATTTAAAAAAAAACCCCACCTCACAGCAGCGAGTCTCAGAGCATGGGACAACTGGCTCAGGCTTGCGCTTTGGGACTAAAATGATGTTCCTGCCTGGGCTGGAGTCAGACCCTGAGATGCCTCCCCGATGTTATTTTTAGCCCTGTAGCCTGAGCCCTGCAAGCGTGAGTCAGTTGACCCACCAGGTACTGATAGGCGTAGCTCCCCTGACTTCAATGGTGCTGCACTACTTTGAAGCAGTCAATGATTTGTCCCCGGTGTGTGTAAGTAATGTAAATCCTGGAGCAGTACTTCATAAACAGAGTGGAGCGATGCAGCCACCCATCTCTTGTTAAGTCACCTGTTCCACCTGGTTATTACAATATATGGTACCCTAAATCATCCACTTTTCAAAGCCCCCCCAATATGCTAAAAGCAGAGGGGTTCTGCTTTCACTGTGCCTTTGCAGGTTTATGATAAATCAGCTGCGGCATGTTTGCAAAGAGCTGTGGAGAGGTGGAGGCATTTGATGCCCTAATCAAGTTAATGGGAACTGTGGGACTAAGTCCCTGAGCAACACAGAAAACACAGACATTAATGTTGCTTTCATGCATTTAGTTATGCTAATATGGATGTTTTTCTTTCTTCCCTTTCGTTATGGGATATAGATGAAAGCCAGAAGATTCTGTTAATTTGATCTCATTTATAGCATGGGGCTCAAATTCAGGTTGGGTTCAAGTGGATGGAGCTCCATTAATGTCACTGCATGTGAAAGTCCTGATGTGAGCAAGTGCAAAGTTCCATTAACTTCCCTGGATTACTCATGTTTGAGGCACACAGGATTTACATTTCTCATAGTCTTTATTTCACAAGCATCACAGCACAGCAGACTCCAGCAATAGCAACCATTCCTGGAAAGATCTCTCTTGGATGGCACAAAATTCCCCCCAAATCTCGGATTGTAGCTTTGGAATAAGAAGCAAATTATCAGGAAAGAAAGAAGCGGGGAAAAGAAAAAGAAGAAGAAAGCAGCCTGCAGATTAGCAGATAGAGGACTGTCTAGAAAATTATCAGTAGCATTTCTCACCCGCAGCCCCCAGTGCAAACCCTGCCTATCAGGCTCTTAAATCACCTGCTTGCAAATCCTTGTTGTAACCTAGAGGAAAGCATAGAGTTCTCCCACATCTCACTCAAGTGTCCCCGGGTGTCTTGAAAAGAGAGGCTTCAAGACAGCATAGCCCTAATCCTCTGCTATCTCAGCTCAAGGTCCCAGAGTGAGCCTCTGCAAGACCTGTTTACTGCATTGTACGTCTGCTAAAGGGAAAGAATACCAGGGTGAGGAGGCTTCTGTAGAGAAAACGGATGCAGGTTGCCCATAAACCTTCAGCTCTAAAGGCTTGATTTCTGTCTTTAGATGCAGCCTGGAGCAAGAGATTGTGCACCCATCAAGACTAGCCCCAGGGGCATAGTAACTCAGAGACCCATTGAATCACAGGTCTCCACTCTGTTTTCTCCTTGCATGCACTGTCAGTCATTTATGGACCTTCCCCTGATGCTCGGGCTCAACTTCTCTGGCCAGTAAGCCAGGAGGTGGAACCAAATCTCTGTCCATTCCTTACCCTTTCTTATCTGCTCCCAAACCCGCCTGCTCTGGGGAGTGAAGGAATGAACATGTAGCCCCACTGACTGCTGTGGAGAGGAGACCCACGGTCAGAGTAGCTAAGTAAGGGCTTAAGGGAAGGAAAAGCCTGAACAATAGTTAGGCAATTACTGTATTGAGACCACAGCCTGCCTGCTGGCCAATAGTGTCTCACTGTTACCTCATACTCTCCTGTCAGTCTGTTTGTATCCATCCCATCTTATACTTTGACTATAAGGGTCAGACTGTCTATTTGGTCTGTGTTTGTACAGCACCCAGCACAACAGGGTCCTGGTGGAGGACTAGTGCTCCTGGGAACTACAGGAATAATAAAAAATAATAATTAATGAAGGTCGTGTGCCCCCCTTCTGCCAACCTGTAGTCTGAATCCACAACCTAGGTCAACGGTGCCCTCCATAAATTCACTTCCTCGCAAGACTAGTTAAGATGGTAAAAATAATTCCCTTTGACCTAGCCTGAGACAAGGGAAGAGGAATAAAGAGAGCGTTTCCTGCATCCTTTTTCTACTTATGCAAGCAGCCACATACTGCAGGAACAAGTGTGCTCCACAAATCTACTCAGCAAGCTAGAGATAGGTAGTCGGGGTAGGATCCATGAAGGTACTTAGGCTCCTCAACCCCAGACTTAGGGAGTCATAGATCCTAACAAGTGCCCCTTCCTGGCCACCCACTGGGAATGCTATGAGGGGAATCCAAGCCTCCCTGCTCTAGATCCCCAGGGTGTTTCAGTTCTGGATCCTGAAAGAGTCCAGCCACCGACCCAATCTCAGTGTCCTTGGTCACACTCTCAGACCTTCTAACTGACATCCCCAGGGCTGAGCCTGCAGATGCCCTGGCACTTAAATGAATCCTTCTCCCAGAACTCCACCCCAAAGGTGTGACACTTCTGGTTTACAGCTTCTCTCTTTCAAGGGCATGCAGTAGTTTTGAAGCAGTCAACACACACACGTTACCCCGGCTAACATCTATATCCTCTTTTATCCTTGATCACAAAAAGCACCAGACAGTACAGATGACATGAAACAATAAACCACCCCAAATCCAATGTCCCTCATTCGCTCACACTTCCCTTGTGAGTCCTTGAGTGATAAGTTATGTTCTGTGCCCACTTGTCTAGCAGCCTCCCTCAGCTTAATTTGGTGCTCAATGGCTCTCTCCCAGTTCCCCTTTGTGAGTCCATTTATAAGCTCCTGCTGGGAACACCTGCTTCTTTTGTTTGGCTCCTGGAAACTTACAATTACTCCAGACCTGTGCTGTTCCCAACCCTTGCCTCCAGGGCACATCTCCAAATTCCTATGTTCCTAATACTGTCCCTTATGAGGGAGCATCTTTAAATTATAATCTTCTACAAACATATCTTTACATGGATCGCTCACCGTTGTCTCTGGCCTGGCCTTCACAACCCTGCCAAGTCATGGGGGAATCCACACACACGTAGGCTTTCCATGAGGCAGGCACTTCATGATAAAATTTCATTACATTATCCACTATGAAGAAGTGGTACAGACAAATTGTCAAGTCATCACATCGAAGTCTCATGTTTACCCACCTAAATCCCAGGTTTGGCTCCACTACCATCCACAAAGCTCCCGCCGAGCCTTCTAGGAGCTTAAGCTCCACCAGCGCCTACGTTTCTGCAGTAAAAGCTCTTTAGGAACCTATATTCCTGCCTCTGGGTGTGTTTCATTGCTGCTTCTCTCAAGGTGCCTGGATTGCTATCCCCTTGCCTAAGCCTCAGAGTCATTCATGAACCCAGGGAAGATAGCTGTTCAGCCACTTAGTGACTGTTTAAGTATTTACCCCAGTGGAAGAGTCAAAAGAAAGAGAAAGAGAATGAGAAAGGGAATGACTCTGTAGTCCAATCGTTAAGGCACCCACATACGGGACCCTGGGTCTAGTCCCCCTCCTCCAATCACTCTGTCATTATTTAGTGAGAGTTCAATAGCATCAGCAGTGCCCTAGGAATTATTGTGGGGAAGACCTTTGGCCTGTGTTATACACGAGGTCAGGCTAGATGATCACAATGGTCCCTTCTGGCCTTGGAATCTATGAACAGGGGAGGTGGAAGGTGCCCCACCTCAGACTGTCCTATAGCTCAGTGGTCAGTGAGCTCATCTGAGGGTGGGAGAACCCTGTTAAAATTCCTTCTTCCCCGGTGGTGAGGGCAGAATTGAACATGGGTCTCCTGTGTCTGAGGCAAGTGTGCTAACCACTGGGATAAAATGGAGGGGGGACAATCTCCTCTGCCTGTCACTTTGTGTGGAGGGAGGCAGGTGCCTAACTCATTCCCTCCTAAAAGCAGCATAGGTGCCTAAGCTTCCTGACTCAAGGTGATGGGTTCCTGTTCCTGGGTCACTCAGCTGACATGGGCTCCTCCCTACAGCCTGGACTTAAGACACCTAACTACAAGAGAGGGGCGGGGCTTAGCACACACCCCTCTTGTCAGCATCTCCCATTAGCTAACTTAGGCAGCTCCCTTCCTAGCATGCTGGCTTTTGCAGATCGCATGCTTAGGTGACTCTCTCTCCCCATTCATTGTAGGGATCCTAGATGCTTTGTGGATCAAAGTGTTTCTGTGCCTTTCTAGGCACCAAAATAACATTTGCTGTGATGCTCAACATTGCAATATCTGTGTCCTTTCACGGATCTCACCCTCAGTATCATCACAGCTTCTGTGTTTACATATGGATTCTGAGCGCATACAAAGTAGAAAAGGTTGGGCCCTGGAAGTGGATTTTTCTGCAAATGGTGGGTGGTGTCAAGAGAGTGACTCCAGAATGAGGAGTGATGAAATGAGTCATTCCATGTTTGCAGGAAGTTTTATTCTGAAAGGCTTGAGACCTGCTTTTTTAACACCATGTAATTACTAACCTGTGGAACTCATTGCCACAGAATAAAACTGGAATTAGCTATATATGAATAACAGCAGCATCTGCAGTTACAACCAGCCAGTGTAAAAAAATAAAAATGTAACATTATTGATCTCCTTTGATCCTCTGGATAGTAACTTATTGCTAGATGGGTTCATGAAGGAATTTCTCCCCCAGTGTATAATATGCACAACTGGATAGTACAACTGATTCATAGATGTTAATGCCAGAAGGGAACATTATAATCAACTAATCTGAACCTTTTGCATAACATAGGCCACAGAATTTCGTCCAATGATTCTTGCATCACATCGAGTGGCTGAACTAAAGCAGATCTTTTAAAAGGAGACACCCAATCAGTGTTTAAAGACTCCACATCCCTTGGTATGGAAAAGCATTAGTATCCCACACAGCAGCCAATGGGAGAACACAGGAATCCGTTCTGAGACCTCTTGCATGCAAACAAAGCCCACTACTTGTTAAGTTATTTTGCATGACAAACAAATGTTCTTATGTGCAACTGTAACAATCCACCCCTATCATGTATCTGCAGCAACATGGTTTGAACCTTAAACTTTCAGACAGACCTCTACCACTTAGCTAAAGGAGTTTTGCTTCCGTCTCTATGTGATACAGTAGGCTATCATCACGCAGGCCAGATTTATTATTAGATGTTACTATTACTTCATAGCATCTAGGTGTATGGTAGGCACTTCACAGAAGATACAGCAACCCTTGAGATAATCTTCTGCCCTGAGGTGCACATGTACCTCTCTCATTGACTTCAGACTTTATCTACAGAGCACCATCAGTGTGCATAGAGCACCACAGATACAAGTGAATATTCTGCCCAAGGAGTTTGCAGTCTGAGATAGATTAATAACACATTGAACAATGAAAATAGAATCTAGTGGGGGGTAAGGAAGGAGGAGACAGAGAAGGGAATGCAGGTGTTGTAGAGTAGGTAGATCACAAAGCTTGATTAATTTTCATATATTTGCTGTTTGTTACAGGGGTTGTTGCTGTTTAATCTCCGACACAGAAATCAGTGGTAGAAAGTGAGCTGAATTTCTAGAAAGGTTCCCATATAGGCATTGCTGTTTCTTTTAGAAAACTACTGCTGTGTGTACATAGCAGAAAGGCAATACCAGTTTACATCTCTAGGTGGCAGCAGCATTCTAAAGACATGGATTGTTCAGAAGGAAAGCAATAGCCTGTCTTACCCCAGTTTTACCCTGGTGTAACTTCATTGTGCCTATTATGCTCTAAATCCTGAGCAACTCACTTGATCTTAATGGAGTATCTCTGGTACTATAAAGTCCTATGTGTCCAGTGATTAAGCCTAATGATTTGTCAACAAAGTATAGCTCTGTGACTGCCTGGAAAAACACATCTTATAAGCATATTCTGCTCTCACTTTTCCATGCTTAGTATGTAACCATAAGTCATTGTTAAATAAAGATAATGAAGAAATTATGGAGAAAAAAATATTATGTACATTTGATTTCCTTCCTAAACCCAAATAATCTTGTTTTTAACTTGGTACACTATCTGATAAAACAATTGGGTCTCCCATATTGTCAGTCTACTTCTTATCTGGAGTCGAACAGCTCCAGAGGGTTAAAAGATCTTTTTTTAAAAATTGATTGGAGTCTAACAGGAAAATAACAGTGAGTTTCTAAGGTTTTTCAAGCAAGCCTTAAAGGGTTTTGTTCATCAGCAGTTGACCCTCTTGGGGCTCCAAGCTAATGGCAGATCCAATAAAGAAATGCTTGTAAAATAAACTCTAATAAAATAAGCATATACTGGTAACACCAAAAGCTCCCAGTGTAAAAGTTAGAAAGCCCCCTTTGCTTTATATATATATTTGTAATTTAAAGTTTATTTGGAACTTTTATGGGAAGCTCATATTAACAATGGTCCTAAAGTCTACATTTTCAGTTGCTATTTTCTGAAGAAAGTACTTCAATGTATCTTTTTTATGTAGCCAGAGTATATTGTGTCTCGTTATAGCAGGATAGAGCTTTGCTTTCATACATTTTTAAAGGAGCTTATAGTAAAGTTAAAGAAAGTACAATATGGTTGTATTGGTTCAGTAAATCAAAACAAGGTTTGTGAAATTAACGAGACTCCACTAAATCTTTAAATCTCCTGCAATCTCTTAGCTACAGCAACAAGACAAATAAATAAGGGTGTAGAGCTCTGTGAGCTATTTGCAGTGAACAATTTATTTCATTAATTTACCCCCTATTAACGAAATGACTGCTAACATACTTGGATGTTTTACAGTAATTATTATTATACCCTGACAGGTGCTGATTTGACCATGGTGATCCATGTATTGTAACCTCCAGGCTGGATTAATTCAATGCACTGTACCTGGGAATGAAACCACAGTCACTTTAAAACCTGAAGCTGATGCAAAATGTGGCAGGATGCTTGAGGGAACTAATGGGATGTTAGGAAATCTTGATGTTCCAGTTATGACATTGGCTTCCCATTAAATAGAATAAATTCAAGATTTCAGTCTTCCAGCCTCTGAGTGGTCTCGGCTCAGTCTTTCTCAGAGAAAAGCTCGCCCTCTCTGACCCAGGCTTGCCACAATAGCTGTTTCCCATAGAAATGATGGCATTATCAACAAGAGCAAGATCAATGAGAGTGGGAGACAAGGTCTATTTGGTGGCTGGGCCATGGTTGTTGATCTCCTTTCCTAAAGGATGCAAGATGCATCTCTTCCCCATCACTCCCTCCTTCCCAAGAAACGATAGGTGGTGAAGAATAAAGAGCCTCTTGTTTGGACCATCTATTTTGCTTTGTATACATTTGCAAGGTACCATGATAAGGAGTATAGATGATAAGTAAAAATGGATGGATAGACGGATCTTAGGCAATGCAATAGCATCTCACAATTGATCATGCTGAAAGTTGCTAATGGGATTCTAACAGAAAAGAGCTCATTTGCCATTGCAACCAACACCATCTGCAATATTATATCTTTTTCAGAAGCATGACTGCCAAGATCTCATTTCTCAATAACCTTACCTGAAAAGGGATGGTTAGAGACAAGGTGATAGCTTACAAGATCATTCATTTTGAAGAAGATTGTCTGAGAATCAGTTGAACTAGCCCTGTGTTCCAAAGATGCTAGTAGACTACCCTTTGTAAACCAATTATAATACTTTACCAAAACTTTACCATCAGTTGATAGATGTATTAAAGGGACACAGTCAATCTGAAGTTGTTAATGTCTAAAAATGAATCATCATTGATTTCAGACACCGTGCCTGCCTCCTATATCACACTGCTGATGTTTGTGGTTATACAATCAAATTCTACTATTTAAAAAAAAAATCTCTCCTATAGTGCTGTGTGAAAGACCTCACAAACAAAAGGAGAAACTGACAGATGGGATAAGAGAAACTGAAACTAACTCTATAGAGTGCTATCAAATGCACAAGGGAAACAAACTGAACAAAAAATGGAGAAAAATATTATGCCCTATGGGTCAAACCAATAGCTGGTGTAAATCACTGTAGCTCTTTTTAAGTAAACAAAGCAATGATCTGTCCCTGTATATCTTTCAGAGAGCATAATTTTAAGTGTTACTTGTAACAATATTTGGTATAAAATTTTCTGGAGAGAAGTATGATTTTTCAGTTGACAGCATCCTTTTAAGTGAAAATATTTCCATCTTTCAAGTATTCCTAACCATTATTCATACACAGAAATCAAGATAGCAAAGACAACATGCACACAAGCAATCCACAGGTCAGAGGAAAGGTTGTGTTTAGCGGAACACGCAATTATTTGTACAATATAATAATAATACACATATGTTTCTTCTGTGGGCAATGTAAGATTTAGATGTCTTTAGCTATTTATTAGCTTGTGTAATTTCATCACAACCAGATACTTACAGACACTAATGACAATAAGCAGGGATAGACGCTGTGGACCACTGAAACTCTGTTAGTAGCAGGTTCTTTTCCTCACCAAGGTCAGCCACAAGAGGGAGACATAATCATACAAAAAGTCCTTGTATTATAGTTATTTTTAAGTATCTGTGGATTGTAAATGTTGTGCTAGGTTAAGTACAGGACACAGGTCCACTTTGTAACATAAACTGGGTTATGAAGTGAAGTATTTTGGCTTTGCCCTGGAGAGCGCGTAAGCCAACCCCCTAGGGAAGATTTTATATATTAACCCACACTGCTGTGTCCCTCGGCACAATGAAGTGCATTTTTTAAGGACATGAAGATTGCACACTCCCAGGGTGCAGGAATTTATCTTAATGCCCTACTGGCAAAGTTGTGGATTATGTTACAGGAAGCCCAAGTTCAAATCAATTTCCACTCTCCAGCTCTTCCTCTGCCAGATGAAAAAGGCGCACCATAATGCATAAATAGGTCAAGCAAAAAAAAACTTGAATTGACTCTTAGTTTCTTGGAAAGCAAAAGGCATTTATTTTTCCTCCGTTTTTCTCACTGGATGGGTGTTAGAACAAAAGGAAGGGAAAATTGCTGCAGAACATATAAATTAGAGGGTCTGTAGGACTTTTTGAGGTGAAAGTCTCTATACTGCCATTACCAATAACTAGAGCTATTCATCCCCTTGATGTTTCCCCATCTTAATTCCAAAAGAATGACAGTTTAGGAAGAGCTCCATTACTCTTTGCTATGTCCTTTCACTTGCTGCCATATCATTCCACTTTCCTGCTGAGGAGGACTTCTGCTGGCGCTCCCCTGAGTGAATGTGGGCAAACTGCACCCCAAGTCAACCAGGGGCTTGAGGGAGAGATTTTACAAGAGGCTAAGCTCAGTCAGGGACATTCAGAAGGCATCAGGCAAACTAGAAAAGAGAGTCCTAACCATGGGCATGCAGTCTGAGGACAGGGATTTGTAAAGAGGCTCACCCTTTTCTCCCATTCATGGTCATGGGTTTTGTTTTTTGTTTTGTGGCTGCGCTGTCTTCATTCACATTCCCCCAAGATTTAAGCCATGATGACCTGTTGAAGTCATTGGGGGCCTTTCCATCCACTTCAACGAACACAGAATAAGGCCTAGCTGAACATTATTTTATTATCCGCTTGTACAATGGCAGCACCTAAAGGCCAGGGGCCCATTCTGTGCTAGGTGCCGTATGAACAGGAGACCATCCCTACCCTAAAGAGCTTAGAGTGTCAGAACCCAGGGCCATATTTCTATGTCCTAGGAATATAAACAAATTGAGGAAATTTTACCAGCTACCCAATTACCCACCATTGGGGCCAGGTAGGTTCCCAGCAGAGTTGATCCTAGGTCATTTTGTAGGACATACAAGAATTGCATCAGGATCAAGAGTGCCAGATCCTCCATGTTTGTGATCTTTTCCCTGACCAATCCCTTCCTCTCATTCCTGTCCCTCCCCCATTCTTGCCTGAAGCTCAGGAGATGGGGAAGGGCTCAATGAAGATGGGCCAGGGGGCAGATCTTCACTCCATCTCACTGAATCTGGGAGGAGGGGGAAGATGATGGGAACCGTTGGGTTGGAGGAATGTTGAGGAAGGGAGACATGGATGAGGAGCTGCTGGGATGTTTTTGTTCCTCCCTCCCCATCAGCAGCAGGGTTGCCTGGGGCTCTATCTCCACTCCAAGCCCCTGCCTTCCTGTCTGCCTCTTGCCACCTCTTCTGGGTGCTGCAGCCACATGACTCCTCCTGTGGGGCGCCACATGTGACATCCCATACTGGACATTCCCAGGTCTGACTGGCTACATGTGGGCATTTGGAACACAGGGCTGAGTGATCTCTGAAGGAGCTATGCCCTGCAATGGGGACCACTTGGTCTGGCAAAAAAGCATCTGCCTCAAGTGTAACCTTGCTAGTTAACTCTGAAACTGTAACTATCTGCAGTTAACACAGACTGCTCAGATACTGACCTTGGTTCAGTGCAACCCAGCTGGCAGGACCACAGTGACAATAAGCCCTCTTGGAGCAAAGGCACAGTAGCAAAAGTTTCCTACAAGAGCTTTTGTGACACACCTGACACAGCCACAAAAATGCATAGACAAGTGTGTTCTGCCTCCATCAGCTAGGCTTGTAGGTACATATCACATTCTGGAATTTACAGATGACTTCTTCCAGCTATGAGGGATGAATATGTCATTCAGTGCAGGGTATGCCCCCACGCATGGAGGATGAATTAACCCCTGTTTGTGCGGTCATTGGCTGCTCTTTACTAATGCAATCTTCCCTTTGAAGTTAGAAGGTTTTTTTAAAAAAATTAAAAATATATTAATTTCTACTTGAATCGTTTTAGAAGGCATTCTATTAAATAATTTACTTTTGCTATTTTTAAACATACAGTTGAGTAACACTCTAGCATGCTTTTAAATTCTTGACTCTGGATTTCTTTTAATCATCTTTAAATATACACTATGTTCCTCTCTGCATTTCCCCACTCCCATTAGACAATCTTCTGCCCATGTCTTTGTTTTCTCTGTTGTAACACTTGTTTCCTATTTTAACAAGGATTTTTCTCTTCCATAACTGCTAACACAATCGCAGGAACCTCTGACTCTAGACATATACCCCCATCTCTTATCATCTCAGCTAGTCTTTGTTCTACTAGAATCTTTCTGTATTTAAATGAATTCAGCCCACAATAGGTAGTGGAAATTGGTATTCCTGTAAAAACATGAATCACTTGAAATTCTGCATGCTTTTATATCTATTGACTGCAGATATATGCTGAGTTCAAGACCCTGAGTCACTTCAAATTATACTGATCATTATCATTCAATACCTAATTTTAAATATCTCTGCATTGTCCATATTAATACAGGAAGAGTTTAGGTGAATTCTGATGAACTAGGAGGCTAGTACTGACTAAATGTAGTGAAGTATAGTTTTAAAAAGAACACTAAGGCAGTGAAGTAACATTTCCTAGTGACATTATTTAGGTCAGATCAAAATAGATAGGAAAGTTGTTGTTTTTCTTTTACACACATAGGTTACTGGTTTGGTTTCTTATGTCATGTTTAAGCCTCCTGCTTTACCAAATATGAATCTGGAATAGCACCTGATTCTACTCTTTATTCGCCACTTATCTTTATTAAGAAATTACTTACTATGATAGTTGGGCTAGAAGTTCTTATAGTGCTAAAATACATGGAATGGCGAAAGTGACCCAGTGGGATTAATTTAATGAGATCAGAAACAAAGCACAGCCACTTTTAAAATCAGCAAATGGGCTTGCTTTGTACCATTTAAATTAGTTATGAATTGTATTAATATTTGGAAATACTATAGCTAGTTTAGCTTAATTGTCATTATCTGATATTGAAGAAACCTCTGACATATGGGAAAAAAAATCTATTGCCCCTGTCCTTGGTTAAATGTTAAAATAATAACAAATTGTTAAAAAAATAGTACTTTTAAAAAAGAATCTGCAATAACAGAAACCAAATCCTCACATACTGTGCCAAATTCTGCCCAAGCCCACATTCCATTGGAAGTAAATGGGGTTGCATGGGGCAGGAGTAAGTCAGGACATAATACTGTGCCCTGTGTTTAATTGCTCTAAATGCTCCCCTATCTCCCTGATTTACTTGTAGTCCCATTCATGTTATATTTGTGAAAAGTAGGCTTAGTCTGTTGTGTGTATGTGAACAAGCAGACTTCAAAGAGTGCTGTGGCACCTTATAGGCTAACAGATGTATTGGAGCATAAGCTTTCGTGGGTGAATACCCACTTCGTCTGCTTATGCTCCAATACGTTTGTTAGTCTATAAGATGCCACAGGACTCTTTGTCGCTTTTTACAGAACCAGACTAACACAGCTACCCCTCTGAAGCAGACCTCACTCTCCCTACACTATTTAAAAGTGAAGGTTCATGCCATATACTGTTTTCCAGAAGTGATGTATGACCATGCTGTGATGATAATTCAAGCATTCTTTATGTGAGAAGGTACCATCCATCTTCTCAAGTGAAATAAGGGAATATATAATAGGAGCTCAGAACACTTATAACCTAGAGGAGAATGAAAGGGAACAACCAGTTGCAAAATGGCTGCTTTACAACTGCAGCAGCTTGTTGCTGCCAAATTTAAAGGGTCAGCTTGACAGAAAGGCATGCTGGGAAAAATGCTATAAGAGGGGACCTTGCTCTGAAAGAGAATTATTAAGAGTTAATACATCTTCATGGGGGTATCCAGAGAATGGGTTATTGCTGAGTGTTCCATTTTAATAATATATGGAGATATACCCATTGCATAGAGCTGGAAGGGACCCTGAAAGGTCATTGGGTCCAGCTCCCTGCCTTCACTAGCAGGACCAAGTACTGATTTTGCCCCAAATCACTAAGTGGCCCCCTCAAGGATTGAACTCACAACCCTGGGTTTAGCAGGCCAATACTCAAACCACTGAGCTATCCTAGCCCCCTTAGTTTTTTTGTTTGTTTGTTTGTTTGTTTTTAAATATTTAGTTAAATTTGGACATGAATTTTGGTTCAACTATTTTCACATCCCTATCAGGTTCACTTTCTATGAAAGTTTGACCAGACAAGCTTTATTGATATGTTTATTTGTGAAAAGTGATTTTTGAGCCCATATACTCGAACAGCCACCATAAGGGATTTTTTTAAGTTTTGTATATGTCTGTAAAATGCAAAGTTCAAGATATTTTGGTTAGCTACAAATATCAGCTAGCCAGGGAACAGAAATAATGCCAGGTGGCTTCTATAAGGGAGCCACCCTGAACAAATGGGAAAGTTAAAACAGTAAATATTCCCCCAAATGATTGATTTGTTAATGAGCTGTTCATATTGGGGTGAAAAACTTGCGAATAACATTAAATAATGAATAAATTAAGGAACTTTGCAATCTGCTGGTGAACATTTTTCAAGCAAAAGAGCCCAAATTCAATGAATTGTTTATTGTGACTTATTAGCGCTATTACAAGTGAGCAAAGAAACTAATTTATTAATAATGAAGAACAGCTTGGTATATTCAACAAAACACTTGCTTTGGCAAAAAAAAAAAAAAAAGATGTAATATTTGTTGTATTTCCATTGCTAGAGATGACCTACCAGTCTTAGAGTAAAATTCCCTCTAATATACCAGTTTCATCCTAATTACCACATTTTGGCACAATCATGCTCCTCACAAGGGTGTTGAAAGGTTTAAATAATTAGTGTTTGTAAATCACATTGATATAATCAAAGATAGCAGCTGTAGAAATTCAGAGCATTATCATCACAATCCTGTTTAACATACCCCAAAAAGGCATGTAAACTAAGGTGTAGTTCAATAGTGAGGTCCCTGACACATGGCAAATCACTGTAGCTTTTGCTTTTGCAGTTTATGATGTGACCAAAACTGGTCAATTAAATGGTTGGTGGCACATTATGTTGCATATTCAATTATATAACTCTGCCTCATGCTGAGTAGAAATGGGGTCACAATTCACCCTCCTATTCTGCTTCCCGAGAAACTGATCCAGTTCCACAGCATCTGAAAAGAGTCTCTAATCTTCTCTTGCTGTAAACAAAGCAAACTGCAAAATAACCTTCTTAACTGCCCCACATTAATTATGTCTGTGTCCAGTTGTGAAATTGTATATAATGTAACTATAGACAACACTACATGATTGCGACTAGTAACAGGTAAAGTTTCAATGACTGAAGTTTGGTTTGAGTTTTTTTGGATAAGAACTGAACAAGTCAAGGTGCTTGTCCAACCCTTTGCTAAATTATTAGAATCTTTGGGGCCGGAAAATCTTGAGGCAACAGGCCCTCTTGTAAGTTTCCTTAGACAGCACATTCTGCCACCAGTTGGTCAGAAACACCACAACAGCAGTAGTGCAGCATTTCTGTGTCTATGCCCGGACAGAGTTGAAGTCACTAATGCCAGTTGTGAATTTCAGCCCTTGAAATACAGAAGTAACTAGAAATGAAACATAACATGGGAAATAATGAATTGAACTTTTTTTTAAAACCCCAGAGCATTTATATTTGTATTCCCTGAGAAGGTTCAGGGTAAAGGGAAGCAATGTTCTGGTTTTACCCATTCTTTACTGTGATATGAACAACCAGAAAGCTCTTATAAAGACAGGAGAAATGATCTTATAAATGAGAAACAACACTTGGAGTAAGAACTTGGAGTAAGGATGCCTAAGGCCTATTGTCAGCTGTGCCACTGATTTGCTGAGCTACCTTGGGCAAGACGCTAAAACCTCTAGTCCTCATTTTCTCCATGAGTAAAAGAGATAGGATAATAATACTTCTTTGTCACGCACATGTCATGAGAATAAATTCACTCATGATGCTCAGATACTATGGTGATAAGCAGCATAAACATTCTTATAAATAAAAAGGGAGAAAGAATTATTTTTTCAGCAACAAAACTTACAAAGAAAATGCAGGTAGAAGGTAACTCGGCTCAATATTTAGCTTCACATTCGGAAAAGTGCACATGCAGAAGTGAACTTGCACTTTTGTACATGCCAAGGACGCCAGAACAAAATGCCAAATGCATGGGTTGAGGGATCAACATGCACACAAACCCCTGTACACTCAAGTGCATGCAGTGAATATTTTTGAGCACACGTAGCAGGTGCTCACTTTTCAAAAGTTGGCCCTCATATACTTACTTTGATTCTACAGATCTGACCAAGAAGCTTGTATCAGCAAAAGAAAGCTGCAATTATAAAGACACGTTGGACCAAAAATATAGGAATGACGTGGCAGGAATGTGTGCCAGGAAGTAGGCGTCTTTGAACACTTTGATCAGAAAAACAGATTATATAAATCTGCCAGTTATTTTAATACAGTGTTTTGTTTTTGTTTTATTTTTGAGCACCTAGGAAATAACATGGTGTGTCTATTTTTATATGCATGGTATGCACTAGAGAGGTATTCCCTCAACACATTTGAGCAATTATTTAAAAAGATCTGAGACGGCTCAAGAGAATGTTGCTCTTTCTTATGATAACACATGAAAAAGATAGATGGTATCTGAGCCAAAAGTTCAGAATACAAACAGGTTCAGTATGAGATGCCTCTGTGATTTGGCTGGTATTTAAAATAAGTCAGGTATTAAAGCAATTTCAGTATCAATTGAAGAACTCTAAAGGCATTTACTGCTACTCCTCTTCCAATGCATAGACAACTACTTAAGAACTTTGCCATGTTTGCTGAGATAGAGCAAGGCATGACCCAGTTAACACATGGCAATAAAAATAATAACTGAGCATGTGTGTTGCTTTGCAATTGCACTTCTTAGCTTTGAATGCAGGACCATTCAAAAGTAGAACTTAATTGGCACCAATTTTTGAGCCACGAAGATAGGGCAATGTTCACAGAATCATAGACTTTAAGGTCAGAAGGGACCATTATGATCATCTAGTCTGACCTCCTGCACAATGCAGGCCACAGAATCTCACCCACCCACTCCTGTATCAACTCCCTAAACTATGTCTGAGCTATTGAAGTCCTCAAATCGTGGATTAAAAGCTTCAAGGTGCAGACAATCCTCCAGCAGGTGGCCCTTGCCCCCCACTGCAGAGGAAGGCGAAAACCCCCGAGGGCCTCTGCCAATCTGCCCTGGAGGAAAATTCCTTCCCAACCCAAAATATGGCGATCAGTTAAACCCTGAGCATGTGGGCAAGACTCACCAGCCAGACACCCAGGAAAGAATTCTCTGTAGTAACTCAGATCCCACCCCATCTAACATCCTATCACAGGCCATTGGGCATATTTACCACTAATAGTCAAAGATCAATTAATTGCCAAAATTAGGCTATCCCATCATACCATCCCCTCCATAAACTTATCAAGCTCAGTCTTGAAGCCAGATATGTCTTTTGCCCCCACTGTTCCCCTTGGAAGGCTGATCCAGAACTTCACTCCTCTGATGGTTAGAAACCCTCGCCTAATTTCAAGTCTAAACTTCCTGATGGCCAGTTTATATCCATTTGTTCTTGTGTCCACATTGGTATTGAGCTTAAATAATTCCTCTCCCTCCTTGGTATTTATCCCTCTGATATATTTATAGAGAGCAATCATATCTCCCCTCAGCCTTCTTTTGGTTAGGCTAAACAAGCCAAGCTCTTTGAGTCGCCTTTCATAAGACACGTTTTCCATTCCTCGGATCATCCTAGTAGCTCTTCTCTGTACCTGTTCAGTTTGAATTCATCCTTCTTAAACATGGGAGACCAGAACTGCACACAGTATTCCAGATGAGGTCTCATCAGTGCCTTGTATAACGGTACTAACACCTCCTTATCTCTACTGGAAATACCTTGCCTGATTCATCCCAAGACCGCATTAGCTTTTTTCACGTCCATATCACATTGGCGGCTCATAGTCATCCTGTGATCAACCAATACCCTGAGGTCCTTCTCCTCCTCTGTTACTTCTAACTGATGCGTCCCCAGCTTATAACAAAAATTCTTGTTATTAATCCCTAAATGCATGACCTTGCACTTTTCACTATTACATTTCATCCTATTACTATTACTCTAGTTTATAAGGTCATCCAGATCTTCCTGCATGATATCCCGGTCCTTCTCTGTATTGGCAATACCTCCCAGCTTTGTGTCATCCGCAAACTTTATTAGCACATTCCCACTTTTTGTACCAAGGTCAGTAATAAAAAGATTAAATAAGATTGGTCCCAAAACTGATTCCTGAGAAACTCCACTAATAACCTCCCTCCAACCTGACAGTTCACCTTTCAGTGTGACCCATTGTAGTCTCCCCTTTAACCAGTTCCTTATCCACCTTTCAATTTTCATATTGATCCCCATCTTTTCCAATTTAGCTAATAATTCCCCATGTGGAACCATATCAAATGCCTTACTGAAATCGAGGTAAATTAGATCCACTGCATTTCCTTTGTCTAAAAGATCTGTTACCTTCTCAAAGAAGGAAATCAGGTTGGTTTGGCATTATTTACCTTTTGTAAAACCATGTGTATTTTGTCCCAATTACCATTGACCTCAATGTCCTTAACTACCTTCTCCTTCAAAAATTTTTCCAAGGCCTTGTATACTACAGATGTCAAACTAACGGGCATGTTGTTACCTGGATCACATATTTTTTTTCCCTTTCTTTAAAATAGAAACTATGTTAGCAATTCTCCAGTCATATGGTACAACCCCTGAGTTTCATGTGCCAGTTCCTTTAATATTCTGGGATGAAGATTATCTGGGCCCCTGATTTAGTCCCATTAAGATGTTCGAGTTTGGCTTCTACCTCGATGTGGTAATATCTACCTCCATATCCTCATTCCCATTTGTCATCCTGCCATTATCCCTATGCTCCTCATTAGCCTCATTAAAGACTGAGGCAAAGTATTTGTTTAGATATTGGGCCATGCCTAGACCATTACATATCCTTAACCTCCACTCCATCCTCAGTTTTTAGTGGTCCCACTTCTTCTTTCTTTGTTTTCTTCTTATATATATATATATGTCTATACAACCTTTTACTATTGGTTTTAATTCCCTTTGCAAGGTCCATCTCTACATGGCGTTTGGCCTTTCTCACTTTATGCCTACATGTTCTGACCTCAATAAGGTAGCTTTTCTTGCTGGTCCCTCCCATCTTCCACTCCTTGTAGGCTTTCTGCTTTTTCTTAATCACCTCTCTGAGATGCTTGCTCATCCAGCTTGGTCTACAACTCCTGCCTATGAATTTTTTCCCCTTTCTTGGGATGCAAGCTTCTAATAGTTTCTGCAACTTTGACTTGAAGTAATTCCAGGCCTCCTCCGCCTTTAGATCCCCAAGTTCTTCAGTCCAATCCACTTTCCTAACTAATTTCCTTAATTTTTTTTAAAGTTAGCCCTTTTGAAATCAAAAACCCCAGTCACAGATCTATTTTTGTTTATCCTTCTATTTAGTTTGAACTGAATTAGCTCATGATTGCTCGAACCAAGGTTGTCCCCTACAACCATTTCTTCTATGAGGTCCTCACTACTCACCAAAACCAAATCTAAAATGGCATCCCCTCTTTTTGGTTCAGCAACTACTTGGTGAAAGAATCCATCAGCTATCGCATCCAGGAAAAATTGAGCCCTATTATTATTACTAGCACTTGTCTTCCAGATCTATATCTGGGAAGTTAAAGTCTCCAATGACCACACAATTCCCATTAGTATTTACTTCATTAAAAACATTAAAGGGGTCTCTATCCATATCCAAAATAGATCACAGTGGTCTATAGCACACCCCAAGCGTTATCCCAGGGGAGGCTCTAGTAGCTTTCTTCCCCAATGTGATTTTTGCCCAGACAGACTCTGTCTTATCCATTCCATCACTTCTTATTTCTTTACAGTCTACCTCCTCATTAATATACATCATCATTGATAAACCTCTGCCTTTATTTCTGTCTTTCCTAAACAGCACATATGCTTCAATACCTGTACTCCAGTCATGACTATTATTCCACCATGTATCTGTTATCCCTATCATATCTGGTTCCTGCATCAGTAACTCTAATTTCTCAATTTTGTTACCTAGGCTCCTCGCATTGGTGTACAAACATCTTAATTTTTGCTGTTTGGCTTTGCTCACACTCTTTACCCGACTAGGCACAGACATTCTACTGCCAGTATCACATATTAGACTGGTATCTACACTACCCTTCTTCCTTATGTCCATTCTCCTACCACGGCTGTATCCTTTCTTACTTCGTTTTCTTCCCTCTCAATGTTAAAATCCGGCATGGAGATTACCTGGACATCTCCCAACCATCTCCCCCAAATTCCTAGTTTAAAGATCTCTTAATCAGTTGTGCCAGTCTCCATTCTAGAAGTCTATTTCCCTCCGTACTCAGGTGAAGTCCATCCCGAGAGAACAGTCCTCTGTCCATGAATGCCTCCCAATGGCCATACATCCCAAAGCCCTCCTTATAGCACCACTGCCTGAGCCACCTGTTCATCATCATAATCTTATCACACCTTTGTTGCCCTTCTCTAGGAACAGGCAGAATCCCACTGAAGATCACCTGAGACTCGATTTCCTTAAGCGTCTTCCCCAACCTGGCATAGTCTCCCTTGATACATTCCAGTGAGAATCTAGACGTATCATTTGTTTCCACATGAAGGACAATCAGTGGATTCTTTCCTGCTCCTGTTAGGATCCTCTTCAGCCTCAGGTCCACATCCCATATCTTAGCACCCGGCAGACAGCACACCCTTCTGTTCTCTGGATCAGCTTTGGTTACAGGCCTGTGTATTCTTCACAGTAAGGAGTCCCCAATCACGTAGACCTGCCTTTTCCTGGTGATGGTGCGATTCTCCGGTCTATCCCCTGTTCCCTCTGGCTGCAAGTCCTCTCGATTCCTATTTTCCCTTCCAATCCTACGCAACCCATCCTGTATTCTCCTGGGGCTCAGATTTGGTGTTGTTATCTCCATTGACTCTTCCCCTCTTCCTATAGGACTAGCTGCTCTTCTCTTCTTCCTTGTCCTCTCACCTTCAGCGACCACCTGCTGTGCCTCTTTTTTTCATTTTCCAACTTCACAAACCTGTTCCTGAGCTCTATTTATCCTTCACTAGCCCACCTTTTCCTCTGCCTGGTTCTCTTAGTCACATGCTTCCACTGTCCACTTTCCTCTCCCAGCAGTCTCCCCTCAGAGTTCTTTGGTCCTGCTTCCATCTGCAAGTCTGAGCTTTTCCCTTCAGCCTCATCTCTTTGCTCCATCATCTGCTTGAACCCCCTTCTCTACTCAACCAGAGTTTCCACCTGCATCTCCAATCCTCAGATCTTTTCTTCCATCAGCTCTATCAGGTGGCACTTCATGCAGACGAAACTCTTTTCTGGTATCCCCTCCAGGATCATGTACATGCCACGCTTCCACATCCAGGCATCTTCATAGCGCCTTCCACTGCTTGGATTACTACCACTGCTGCATCTGTATCTGTCATAGCCTTCCCACCTAAATCCTGTTAGTCCAAGTAACACAAACCAAAACACCACCACCCATAGAAAAATAAACTCCCAACGAGCACCAAAACACTGCCAGAACACCACACACTCCCTTCACTAGCCTGTCTGTTCCTCTTCCTGCCTCTCTTAGGCCTTGGCTACACTTGCAAGTTACAGCGCTGTAAAGCCTCCCCCAGTGCTGTAACTCACTCCCCATCCACACTGGCAGGGCACTTACAGCGCTGTATCTCCCTGGGTACACCGCTGCAGGTACTCCACATCTCTGAGAGGAATAACAGCTGCAGCGGAGTGGCTACGACTCACGGGTGTGAGTGTAAACGCTTGCAGCGCTGTACTAATCACCTTGTCAAGTGGTCAATCCTCTCCATTGTTGTGACTGGCTGCAGGAATGCGGAAGTGCCGGTTTCAAACCTCAACCTCGTACCACAGAGAAAAGCAAACCATTTGCAGTTTGCTTTGAGTGAGTAAATGAATGAGCAGGGGGCCAGGAGTTCGGAACTTGCAAAGAGCTGACATGCTCCAAAAAGCACTCTCTCTCTCCCACACTCCCTGTCACAATCCACCCCACCCCACCCCCATTTTGAAAAGCACGTTGCACCTACATGAATGCTGGGATAGCTGCCCATAATCCACCGCTCCCAACACAGCTGCAAATGTTGCAAGTGTGGCCACACCACTGCGCCTGCAGCTGTCAGTGTGGACAGACTGCAGCGCTTTCCCCTACTCAGCTGTACAAAGACAGGTTTACCTCACAGCGCTGTACAGCTGCAAGTGTAGCCAAGGCCTTAGTCTTCCCCCAAACTCCCCTTGCAAACTCCCCTGTTTACAGCTCTGTTTGCTGGCTCCTGTGCCGATGCAGCTGTCTGTACCGCTGGCTGGCTACCTTTATAGGACCCCTAGTCAGAGAAGCCCCACCCCCTAATCAGGGCTCAGCTTCTCTCCCAGCATACTGTTCCTGTTTCTTATATGTCCATTGAAGCCTCTTATATCAATGCCATCACAAAATCTAATTTAGGGAGAGTCAGATGATAGACCTTATCTGTAAAATAATGTCATCTGTAAAATAATGCATCTGTTGGAGGCCAAATTGATAGTGTCTGGCAGTGGTTAAATCACTGAAATATAATAATGGATAAATGTTTGTGTACAAAAAGATCTTTCTTTTTTCTCCTCCACAAAATCATGGTCTTGTGAAGTTAATAAATCCAATATTAATAGACAATGACAGCATTACTAGTGTGATCACTAATGCAGAAACACAAGATAATACACAATGGAAGGAATAATTTGAATGGAAGGAACTACTCATACACTTTACTGGGTTCCAAATGAACTATAACCACTCAGGAGGGAAAAAAAAGACCTAGTCATCAGTGTGGATGGTTCAATAAAATTATCTGTTTAATGTAAAGTGGCAGACAAAAAAGAGCACACAAAATGTTAAAATACATGAGGAATGAAATGGAAAATACACTGAAAATATTATAATTGTTGGTATACCATCATTTGAAATATTGTGTTCAATTCTGGTCACCCAGTCTCACAAATTGGGGGAATTTACAGATGGGTGATAAAAATGGACAAAAGAATGATAGGATGAAATGGTTAGGACTCTTTAATTTGGAAAGGAGACCAATAAGTGATGATATGATCAAAGCATATAAAATGACTGATACAGGGAAGGTAGATGTGTGCTGCCCTTCATCATGATATGAGAACTAGGGACATTCAAAGAAACTGAAGGAAATTTAAAACTGAGATTGCAAAATATTTTCTTACACAGCCTATCAGTCATCTGTGGAACTCATTGCCACTTGGTACCATTGAAAGCAAGAATTAGGTAGAATTCAAAACAGGAGTAGCCAGTTATATGGAAAATGGGAACATCTGGAATTACACTAGATAGGATTCAATAAAAAGATGGTTTGTAAACTCACAGTTTTCAGAGAATGCATCAACAACTAGCTGAGGTAGTTAGGAAAAAACTTTTTTTGGATCTGAGCCTATGTTCTTAAGTAATAAGTAAAACCTCAGAGAGATTGGTCTGTGGTTAAAACCCAGGGGCATCTAGAATCTATTCCCAACTTGACAACCCATTTGTTGTAATTATTTGGACAAGTCAGTTAACCTTTTTATACTTCATTTTCCCCAGCTGTAAAATGGGGCTATTTAAACCTACTCCCTAGTAATGTTGTCAGGACACATTAATTACCACGCAGAAAATAAAAATGATCCTTGCATGGAAGGTGTTATTGAAATGCAAAGAATTATATAAATTGTGTGCTTTGGGTTTGGAAGTTTTTTTTTTTTCTTTTTTAATTTTATCTTAACCTGTTTTGCTTAGGGTAAAGTCTTTAATACGCTTCAGTCAACAAGTAAAGGTGGAGCAGGAGGATATGGTAATTGAAACAGAGCTGATGAATATTAAGGACTTGTCTGCAGTAGACAGGAGTAGTAGGAGTGGTAGATACACTGGAGGGTAGGGATAGAATACAGAGGGACCTAGACAAATTAGAGGATTGGGCCAAAAGAAATCTGATGAGGTTCAACAAGGACAAGTGCAGAGTCCTGCACTTAGGACGGAAGAATCCCATGCACTGCTACAGACTAGGGACTGAGTGGCTAGGAAGCAGTTCTGCAGAAAAGGACCTAGGGGCTACAGTGGACAAGAAGCTGGATATGAGTCAACAGTGTGCCCTTGTTTCCAAGAAGGTTAACCGCATTTTGGGCTGTATAAGTAGAGGCATTGCTAGCAGATCGTGGGACGTGATCATTCCCCTCTATTCTGCATTGGAGAGGCCTCATCTGGCATACTGTGTCCAGTTTTGGGCCCCATACTACAAGAAGGATGTAGAAAAATTAGAAAGAGTCCAGCGGAGGGCAACAAAAATGATTAGGGGGCTGAAGTACATGAGTTATGAGGAGAGGCTGAGGGAACTGGGATTGTTTAGTCTGCAGAAGAGAAGAATGAGGGGGGATTTGATAGCTGCTTTCAACTACCTGAAAGGGGGTTCCAAAGAGGATGGATCTAAACTGTTCTCAGTGGTAGCAGATGACAGAACAAGGAGTAATGGTCTCAAGTTGCAGTGGGGGAGGTTTAGATTGGATATTAGGAAAATCTAGATGACCTCCTGAGGCCCCTTCCATCCCTGATATTCTATGATTCTATGATTCTATGAAAATGGTACCGGTTAAATCAGTTTTAAAAGCAACATAGTTAAACCAGTGAAAACCCCTGTGCTCAGATACTTAAACTCTTAATTCAGTTTAAAAGTGGTTTATTTTGTTTTAAAATAAATTGCTTCCAAGTGAGTTAAGCTAAACCAAAAAAAGCCACTCAGACCAAAATGAGATTGGCCATACAGAGTTAGCCTGGGTATAGATATGCTGGTTTAAATTAAAATCTTTGGTTATACTGCCACTTTCCCATGCAGATGATGCCTAACTGTATTAATTAGGGTTTCCAAATCCATCAAAGAGAAAGGCATGAGACACAGCTCAGTGCTATTTCTATGTGACAGTTGAGGCCTTTTAGCCACCTGATTTATATCTATTTCATAAGATATGTCCTCTGCCAAAATCATCTGAGCAAAGCGTTCATGGCTTTTATAGGATCATGGAATATTAATAACCTTCTGTGAACTCTGCATCTATCCCAGCAGAATACAGAAAAGCAACTTTTATTGAAGGCCACTGAGATTTAGGAGAAAGCAAACGAGTCTTCAAACCATGCCCAGGTTTAGTCAAAAGGCCTATCATAAACCAGCCAGGTTTACTAGTTAACACATAACATCACTTCTGTGATAGAGATTTAGTGCTTGAAGCCCTCCAGCTGATTGTAAAGTACAGTGAAATTCAGAAAATCCTTCTATTTTATTATATTTTGTAACTACTGTGAGATTTTTATTACGGAGGAGTGAACTTAGCGTTTATGAAAGGTGTCAGCTTGAGAGCACTGGAAACAAAACTCCTGCAATATAATCCACAAAAGAGTTAGAGAAATGCAGTGACCATGGCACTTTCCCAGCGAGGTCTGTCTTTGTCCTCAACCTCAGGTCTGGAGGGATCACTTCTAAGAGTGAGAGGGTAGTTCAGATACCTGGGACAGATTCTCACCACAGTTACACTGATGTTAATCTGAAGTAACTCCACTCCTATTGGCTGATGCTCTGGACTTCACAAGTATGTGAGAAGAATTTGGCCACAGAGGTGTTCAGTCTTTGGTCACACTGTAGAGGTGACCAAACCCAGAAAATCTGGGGTTTGGCACTCACCCAGTGAAGTTGTGTCCAAACTCTTTGAGTCATCATGACAAGTTCATAATGTCAGAACACTGAAGACGTTTCTGTTAACTCCCAGTTCCAAGAATACTAATTAGAGTTTACTGGTCCACTTCAGCTGGCTACTTGGCTTTAGCTCTTTGGTCCACACACATTCTTGATACACTAGGCCAAAATTCAGAGATGATATGGAAGGGTTTTACATGTTCACATGTTGTTAAGTAGAACTGGACAAATAATGGAAAACGTATTTGCAAATAAGTCATTAGAAAAATAATGACATAATTTGTCAGATGAATTAATTGTGACTGATAATTGTATTGGTAAGAGGGAGAGTCTGAGCCTTTACGCTAACCTGCTGAAAGATGATATATCAACTGTTTTTCACACTGGTTTAGACCTACATCTGAATTTGTTCCATTAAGTATGATTTAGAACTTGTTCATCTGAGAATAGTCCTGTTGTGAGGAACAAAATAGCTTCATCAATTTATCCTAAGCAGCAAGGGTGCAAGAGTCCAAATTTATTCAAGCCCTAGGAGTCCATCCTTCCCTTGATACATGGAAAGAACGTTCATTACATATGTAAATCTATTTATAGATATATGCATGTATCCATGAGGGGTGTTGACTCAGAAGCCTACTAAAGGCAATTTCAGTGGCAGCATACCGCTGGGATTGCTTGTGTGTAGGGTTCTGATGTAGAAGAAGCATGAGTAGATTGTAAGCTCTTTCAATGAGTTTAAAGCCAGAACTGAGTGTTAGCTCAACTCTGACCTCATATATATCACAGGTCCTTAAATTTCATCCAATTACCCCACTTTTGAGCACAATAATTTGTCCATGAGTGAAGCGTGTCTTTCAGAAAGACTTCGGGTTTTGATCTAGAGACTGCAACAGAGGGAGAAACAATCCCTTTCCTTAACAGTTTGTTCCAGTAGTTAATCCCCCTCATCGTTAAATATTTGTGCCATATTTCTAAATTCCCACTGTATCTTGTTTCCTATTTCTGTGATAGATTAAAGAGCCCTTTAGTACTTGGTATTGTCTTCTCCTGAAGGTACTTATATCTCAACATTCTTTTTGATAAGTTAAGTCTCTCATTGTAAGGCTTTTTCTCCAGCCCTTAGATAATTTTGTGGCTCTTTTTTGCACCTTTTTCAATTTTTCACCTTCCATTTGAAAATATGTACACCAGAACTTTGTGCGGTATTCTAATATTATTCTCATCAATACAGTCTACAGAGATAACTGGAGGCAGCAAACAGGGCGGCTAACAGGGGAGTTTGAGAGGGAGTTTGCAGGGGGAGGTCAAGGGGGAGGGAGGAAGGCGCGGTGTGTTGTGTGCTCTGCGTCCCCAGGTGCTGTGGGCAGAGACTGCAGCAGCCATGAGCCAGACAGCAGCAGACAGAATGCAGATGGCGGCATGCAGGAGCTGTGGTATGTATATGGTCCTAGCAGGGGAGCTGGAACAAAGGTATGTATGTATGAAGTGTCGCCTCACAGTGTTACTGGAGGAAAAGATTAAGGGGCTGGAGATGCAGGTAGATACCCTGGTGGAGTTTAGGCGGTGGGTTGAGCAGCTGATGGAGGACAGGCAAGGCGGGGCTGAAGGGGAATGCTCTAGGGTGCAGGAGGAGGTAGAAGTAGACGACAGTGAGAGGGGAATGGAAGGGGGAAAACAAGGGAATTGGAAGTATGTGACTGTGAGAAGCAGGCCAAGGAAAAGGAGGGCCAGTGAGGGGGGAATAGAACTCAGGAACAGGTTTGGGTGTTTGGATAACGAGGTGGAGGGGCAGCAGGTGCTGACGGAAGGTGGGAGGGTGAGGAAGAAGAGAAGAGCGGCTAGTCCATTAGAGAGAGGGGAGATGTTGATGGAGACAGCACAAGACCTGGGCCCCCAGAGGATAGAGGAAGGCACAAGGGGGAGCGTAAGAGAAGATAGGAACAGACATAGGTCAGGACTAGAGGGATCAGAGACTAGATTACTAGATCGCACTGTTGCCAAGCGACGGCAGGTATATGTTATTGGAGACTCTTTACTGAGGAGATTGGACAGGCCTGTGACCAGGGCGGACCCGGAGAACAGAAGGGTGTGCTGTCTACCAGGCACAAAGATTCGCGATGTGGACCTGCAGTTGAAAAGGATCCTAAAAGGAGCAGGTAAGAACCCCTTGATAATCCTTCATGTAGGAACGAATGACATGGCTAGGTTCTCGTTAGAGAGAATCAAGGGAGATTATGCCAGGCTGGGGAAGACGCTCAAGGAGATAGAGGCTCAGATTATCTTTAGTGGGATTCTGCCTGTTCCTAGGGAAGGGCAGCAAAGGGCCGATAGGATTGTGAGGATAAATAGTTGGCTAAGGGAGTGGTGCTATAAGGAGGGCTTTGGGATGTATGGCCACTGGGAGGCTTTCGGGGACAGACAACTGTTCTCGCGGGATGGACTTCACCTGAGTAGGGAAGGAAATAGACTTCTGGGAGGGAGGCTGGCTCATCTTATCAAAAGAGCTTTAAACTAGGAAGTTTGGGGAGACGGTTGGGAGATGTACAGTTAATCTCCACACCAGATTCCAACATTGAAATGGTGAGTGAGATAAGAGGAGATATAGCCGGGGAGATGAGATTGGACATAAGAAGGATAGGGGGGAAGGACACAAAGAGGCCTGTAACATATAGTGTTACTAATGGGAGACAGGCTAAACGACATACATTAGGGTGCTTATACACCAATGCGAGAAGCCTAGGTAATAAAATGGAGGAATTGGAGCTCTTGGTCCGAGAATTGCAACCGGATATCGTAGGAATAACTGAAACGTGGTGGAACGGCAGTCACGACTGGAATACAGATATGGAGGGGTATGGGCTGTTTAGGAAAGACCGGAACAAAGGTAAGGGTGGCGGGGTGGCATTGTATGTCAATAGTGAGATAAGCTGTAAAGAAATAATAGTTGATGGAATAGATAACACGGAATCCGTCTGGGCAATACTCACACCTGGTAAAAGGACTACTAGAGCCTCCCCGGGGATAGTGCTCGGGGTGTGCTATAGACCGCCGGGATCGACCCAGGATATGGATAAAGAACTATTTAATGTGTTTAGAGAAGTAAATACTAATAGGAACTGTGTAATTATGGGGGACTTTAACTTCCCGGATATAGATTGGGGAACAAACGCTAGTAGCAATAATAGGGCTCAGATGTTCCTAGATGTGCTTGCTGATCATTTCCTTCATCAAGTGGTAGCTGAACCGACGAGGGGGGAGGCCATTTTAGATTTGATTTTGGTGACTAGTGAGGACCTCGTTGAGGAAGTGGTAGTAGGGGACAACTTGGGCTCCAGCGATCATGAGCTAATCCGCTTTAAACTAAACGGAAGGAGTAACAGAATTAAATCAAAGACTAGGGTTTATAATTTTAAAAAGGCCAATTTTAACAAACTAAGGGGACTGGTAAGGGAAGTGGATTGGGCAAATGTATTAATGAATCTTAAGGCAGATAAAGCCTGGGATTACTTTAAGTTAAAGATGCATGAGTTGTCAGAGGCCTGTATCCCAAAAAAGGGAAAAAGATTACTAAGCAAGAGATTTAGACCGAGCTGGATGAGCGACCGACTCAAAGGGGCGATTAGGAAGAAACAGAAAGCGTACAAAGAGTGGAAGAGGGGAGGGATCAGTAAGGAAACTTACCTTAGTGAAGTCAGAGAATGTAGAGATAGAGTGAGAAAGGCCAAAAGCCGTGTAGAGTTGGACCTAGCGAGGGGAATTAAAAGCAATAGTAAGAAGTTTTACAGCCACATAAATAGGAAGAAATCAAAGAAGGAAGAAGTAGGACCGCTGAAGACTATAGCCGGAGAGGAGATTAAAGATAATCTAGGCATGGCGCAATATCTCAACGGATATTTTGCATCGGTGTTTAATGAGGCCAAGGAAGGTATTAGAGATACTAGCACCGTGACAGAGGGGCAAACAGAATGGGGGATTACCGTATCCGAGGTAGAAACAAAGCTCGAACGCCTTAATGGGGCTAAGTCGGGAGGACCGGACGATCTTCATCTGAGAATATTGAAGGGATTAGCGCGAGAAATAGCAGGCCCATTAGCGATAATATTTAATGAATCTGTAAACTCGGGGGTGGTTCCGTTAGACTGGAGAATAGCTAATGTGGTTCCTATTTTCAAGAAAGGGAAAAAAAGTGATCCGGGTAACTACAGGCCTGTTAGTTTAACATCTGTAGTGTGCAAGGTGCTGGAGAAAATTCTGAAAGAGAAACTAGTTGAGGACCTTGAGGTTAATGGCAAGTGTGATAAATTACAACATGGTTTTACAAAGGGCAGATCGTGCCGAACGAATCTGATCTCCTTCTTCGAGAAAGTAACGGACTTATTAGATAAGGGAAATGCGGTGGACCTAATATACCTGGATTTCAGTAAAGCGTTTGATACTGTACCCCATGAGGAATTATTGGTTAAGCTGGAAAAGATGGGGATCGATATGAAAATCCAGAGGTGGATAAGGAATTGGTTAATGGGCAGAATGCAGCGGGTCGTATTGAAGGGTGAACTGTCAGGTTGGAGGGAGGTTACCAGTGGAGTTCCTCAGAGTTTGGTTTTGGGACCCATTTTATTTAATCTATTTATAACTGACCTCAGAACCGATTGCAGGAGTGGACTGATAAAGTTTGCGGATGATATGAAGGTGGGAGGCGTTGCCAATTCGGAGGAGGATAGGGATATTCTGCAGGGAGACTTGAATGAGCTTGTGAATTGGAGTATCAGAAATAGGATGAAATTTAATAGTGAAAAGTGTAAGGTGATGCATTTAGGGATGACTAACAACAATTTTAGTTACAAGCTGGGGACGCATTGGTTACAAGTAACGGAAGAGGAGAAGGACCTAGGAGTTCTTGTAGACCGAAGGATGACTATGAGTAGACAATGTGACGTGGCGGTGAAAAAAGCCAATGCGGTCTTGGGATGCATTAGGCGAGGTATATCTAGTAGGGATAAGGAGGTGCTGCTTCCGTTGTACAAGGCGCTGGTGAGACCTCATTTGGAGTACTGTGTGCAGTTCTGGTCTCCCATGTTTAAAAAAGATGAACTCAAACTGGAACGGGTGCAGAGAAGGGCCACTAGATGATCAGAGGAATGGAAAAACCTGTCGTATGAAAGGAGACTAGAGGAGCTCGGGCTGTTTAGTCTGACAAAACAAAGGCTGAGGGGGGATATGATTGCTCTCTTTAAATATATCAGAGGGATAAATACCAGGGAGGGAGAGGAATTATTCCATCTTAGTACTAATGTGGACACGAGAACGAATGGATATAAACTGGTTGTGGGGAAGTTTAGGCTTGAAATTAGACGAAGGTTTCTGACCGTCAGAGGGGTAAAATATTGGAATGGCCTTCCGAGGGAAACGGTGGGGGCGAGGGACCTGTCTGGTTTTAAGATTAAATTAGATAAGTTTATGGAGGGAATGGTTTAATGGTAAAACATATTAGCTGAGGAACACTGAGCAATAGCAGGTAAATAGTATAATGGCTAACAAGGGTCAGGCTGGAGACTCTTACCTACATGCTCGGGGTCTTACTGATCGCCATATTTGGGGTCGGGAAGGAATTTTCCTCCAGGGTAGATTGGCTGAGGCCCTGGAGGTTTTTCGCCTTCCTCCGCAGCATGGGGCAGGGATCGCTAGCAGGAGGGTTCTCTGCAAATTGAAGTCACCAAGACACAGGATTTGGGACTTCATCAGCAGAGTCAAGGGAAGGGTAGGGACGATTTTGTGGCCTGCAGCATGCAGGGGGTCAGACCAGATGATCATAATGGTCCCTTCTGACCTTAAAGTCTATGAGTCTATGAGTCTATGATAAAATCACCTCTCTGTGAATACTCACTACTCCCACTCCCGTGCTTGTACATTCAAGGATCGTCACACTGGGAACGCACAATGAGTTGCTTGTCCACCATGGCCCCTACTAGAACTTTTGGGGAAGAGACCATCCCTATGTTGTACATTTGTACAGCACCTAGCACAATAGGTTCCTGCTCTGTTCTATGACTGGTGCTTCTAAGTGCTGCTGCAATACAAATATTAAATAATACAAATCATAATAACTCAAAAAAAATCCATAGCCCCTGTCCAACCCCTATATAAAGAGGGGCTCAGCTTTTAATAGTAAGTTGTGTCTGCTGCCTGTGTGGGTGTGCAATGCAGTCAGAAGAAAATGGGTTTGTTGCATCCTCTTACTCCATGTGTGGGGTATAAACAAGACCACTCCTTGTGCCTGCAAAGTAGAAGGACTCTCCAGAGTTAGCATTAAGTCAATGCTATGTTATTCAGCGTGTCATGGCTCACATCAGCTTCTGCACTAGCCAGTGGAGCTGAGGGACAAGCACTGCAGTCTCCTCGAGGGACTTCATCCAAACTCCATTGAAGTCTGCAGAAGGACTCCCATTGACTTGACAGGGCTTCAGATGATACCCAGAAAAATGGCACTATGGCTGTTCTCTCTGGGAGCCTCCCAGAACTCTGTGGGGCTGTGTGGAGCTGTGTGGCCCCGAGCATAACACTGGCCTTGGCTACACTCGCGGATTCACAGCGCTGCCGCGCCAGCGCTGTGAAGTGCGAGTGTAGTCGCGCCGCCAGCGCTGCAAGAGCTCTCTCGCAGCGCTGCAAGTACTCCACCTCTCCGAGGGGAATAGCTTGCAGCGCTGCGAGCGAGCGTGCAGCGCTGCAGGCGCTGATTACACTGGCGCTTTACAGCGCTGCACTCGCTGCGCTCGGGGGGGGGGTGTTTTTTCACACCCCTGAGCGCAGCAAGTGCAGCGCTGTGAATTGCCAGTGTAGCCAAGGCCACTATGTCTGTTAGCTTACATACATGGTCCTTGAGTATGCCTGACAACAGGAGGGACATCCCCTGAAGCAAAGTGCAATGAAATGTGTATAGTCTGCAAACCAATTATGAGAGGCTGCAGATCACAAGAATTGTTTAGCATAAATACAAGTTTTATTTCCAGAAGGTAATGTTTTGCCTCCCAGCTTAGATGTTTACAGCAGCATGTATGACACCAGTGAAATCTTCTCTATTAAAGCCTCTGTGGAGCTATCTTGGTAGGTAGAATAGCAGGAGAGAGAACTCTGGTTACTTAAAAATCATATCAATATTCAATAGCTGAGTTTTTATAAATAAAATACTATGCAAAGGCTCTATAGTGATTAGCCCATATATAATTACTGTTACTTCAGGGCTGTGTTCTCTAGTATTGTAAACTTCTAGCAGCTAAAATAGTAAAAATGCCTAGCCCCTTTTCATCCTAGGATCTCAAAGCATTCTCTCTAGTAAACAACAATAACCTCTGGTGGGTGGGTAAGAATCATTATATCAGTCTTATAAATAGGTAAATGGAAGAAAAGAGTGTTTAAGTGACATATCCAAGGTCAGATAGCAAGTCGAGGCCCGAATAAGGGCTAATACATTTATCTCCTAGTCCCCTACTCTAACGAAATGATTAAACTGAAGGTTGTGTAATAGCATATAGGAATAATGGCGCTCTGTGTGCATTTATTAGCACTCGTTCCAATCTGTAAAAGGTTGTTATAAAGAGGATGGTGATCAGTTGTTCTCCATGTCCACCAAGGGTTTAACAAGAAGTAATCATCTTAGGCTTGGTCTACACTACCCCCCTAATTCGAACTAAGGTACGCAACTTCAGCTACGTGAATAACGTAGCTGAAGTCGAAGTACCTTAGTTCGAACTTACTTTGGTCCACACTCGGCAGGCAGGCTCCCCCGTCGACTCCGCGGTACTCCTCTCGCCGAGCTGGAGTACCGCAGTCGACGGCGAGCACTTCCTGGTTCGACTTCCAGCCGTCGAACTAGCGGGTAAGTGTAGCCAAGGCCTTAGATTGCAGCAAGGGAGATTTAGTTTAGGTATTATGGAAAACTTTCTAATTATAAGGATAGCTAAGCACTGTAACAGGTTACCTCAGGAGATTGTGGAATCTGTGTTCTGGGAGGTTTTTTTAAAACAGGTTAGACCAGGTGCCGTTCCAGTCTAGGAATGTTTAATCATGTTTCAGCAGAAGGTGATGGATGGATGACTTTTTAGGGTCCCATCCAGCCCTACATTTCCATGATTCTATGACTGCATTATTAGATAATAAAATAGATTATTACATAGTAACTGTGTAAGAGTCATTGTTTTGTATGGAACTATATATACATTACATACAAAAATAGCTGTATTAAATGAGTTCTATTAATGTTGCAAAAGCCAACACAAATATTCAATATCATGTATATGGGAGTAGTTGGGAGAGCAGCAGCAACCCCTATATTTAGGTTGCTTAACACTTCCCATTATGATATTTTTTCCAAACATTTTTGAAGCATACTAGTGTGTCTGTGCTTTGCAGCAGGAACTTGAAATTTGGCATGGGGTAGTCCTTCGAATCAGAGAGGTGCCTTTTTCTGCCCTCATACAATTATAGACACACATAGCAATGCATAACAATGCAACCTGGCACTGGTTATGTGATATCACTACAATTGGCTGAGTGTGACGGATTGGTGTCAAATGGTGGTGTCAGAAAAGAGTTCAAAGAGGCAAAATGAGATAATGTTGTCCAATAGCAGTGCCACACAGTGGGTCACTGGTAACCAAACAGGTTATAGAAGAAAACAGCACAGCTTTAATCAATGCTTGGTTTTTTCAGTCCAACCTTCTCCATACCAGTTAATTACTGCATCTGTTAATGTCTGTAACAATACCCATTTAGTATACACAGTATATCTTTTGGATAATCAAATGTAAGCAGTTTTATAGCTCTGTTGCTGCCCATTGTGGTCTCAGAATGGTGCGGTTCTATGAAGACGCTTGCTGGAGACGTGGAACGTAATATTTAGCTTACCACCTCCTGTGCTGCCAGCTGCCAAGAACAATCCCTGTATCCCGCTAACAACCATTGTCATATTACCAGAGCCGCAGGGGTAAGATCTTGCAGACGTGCCTTTCACATTTGCTCATGATGAACCACAGCGCCTTGCTGTTTCAATGGCTTGAGCACCATCTTCATGTGCCACATGGGGTCTCACTCAGATCTAGGTCACTAAGATGTTACTAATTCTAAAGGCTTGACACTCATCATGGGCCAGATACTGAACTGGTGCAATTTGGCAGTTACTTCAGTGAAATACACCAGTTGAGGAACGGACCCAATATCTTATACCTTCATTTTGGATGAAATTCACCCCAGTACAGAAGGCTAGTCCAAAGGTACTGTTGAACTGTGGGAAAAGGGACATGGCAAATACATCACAGCTCACCCTTGAGCTAGCATATTTAATTGAACGAGGACACTCAGGCAAATGAGCATGCTCAGTAGAGTGCAATCAATATTCTATGGGTCTTGGAGGAGAGTAACTGCCTGTTAGAAGTCTCCAGACTTGTGTCGGAGGTGAATGTCTCCACTGTCATTGTCTCTGAGAAGTGTAGCTTCAATGGTTTGCTTGCTGCTCTGTGACCTGTTGTTCTGCTCCTGTGGCTGCCCAAGACAGCTCCATATTGCGCGACTACGGTAATTGAAAAAACTTAGGAGCAACTTCTTCCTAGAGTTGAGGACTAACACATTTGGCTCCTAGTCCCCATCTTTAACCAGTAGATTAAACTGAAGGTTCCATAATCGCACGTGGGAAGAATTGCACTCTGTGTGTATTTTATAGCACTGATTAAAATCTGTAGACAATTGTTATACACAGGATGGTGATCAGTTGTTCTTCACATCCTCCAAGGGTAAGACAAGAGTTCAACAAGTACTATATCACTTTTGTTATTAAAGAGTGCAGTCTGGCCCATTACGTTTATTAATCACAGCAGATTTGGAAGGATTTGTTCCAGAGCTAAGGCAACAGCTAGTCAAGGTATGAACTCAAGGGCATTCTGCGCATCAGTCTGCACTTCTGCTCTATATACATCACCTAAATGTTCCATATTCTTGTCTAGCTCTCTGTGTGGGGTGATTTTCACCCTCTGCACAGTCTCTGTAAATTATCATTAATACTAAACAGATTTATTTTTAAAGAATTCTGCCTACCATTAATTTGCTCTTAAATTCAATGTTTTCCCCATTTACAGACCATATTCAGTAAATCCTATAGTTGTTAAATATGGATAAGATTGGACGAATAACAATATATGAAGCACAGTAGTAAAGATCATTTCTTGTTATCCAATTCAGAAAAGTGCTAGCATTATCAACAATATGAAATTGCCAATAACTGCCTTTTAAGATGTATGCTGTATGTTAAAATGCCTAATACATTATATTTCTACAGTGTGAAGCTGTTTGAATACTTGAAACTTAGTGGAATTGAAAGCCCACTAACAAAGTTGTATGAACTGCATGCTGTTGCATTATTACAACATTGTAGAACAGTTATATTCTGTATGGGAAACTTCATGCAATTGTTTAATCTGGGCCGTCAGTGTGAACATTAAATTGTTGCAACCCTGATGGGATTCTGCCATTCCAGTGTAGTGTGGCCTAGTAGATAGGCCACTGGCTTGGGACTCCGGAGAGCTGGTTTCAGTTCCCCACTCTGCTGCTCATTTGCTGTGTCACTTTGGATTAGTCACTTCCTTTCTCTGTGCCTCAGTTTCCCCATCAGTAAAATGCTGATATTGATACCTTGGCTGTAAAGTGCTTGGTGACCTATGGCTGTAAAGCACTATGTAAGAGCTATGTGTTACTATTTACGTAAAAAAAGCATGCATATGGGAGACCGTACCCTAAAGATTAGGACTACCCCCTCCTCCAATCCACTGCATAGTTCTTAGTCAGAAGCTCTACTTCTGTCACAAAACCATTCTATGGGATCATTGGGCCCATACATGGTTATTACCAGATTCCAAGGCCAAAAGGGACCATTGAGATGTTCCAGTCCGATTTTCTGTATAACACTGTCCTTAAGGGGTATGTCTATAATGCAGTAAGAGACCTACGACTTGGGCTCATGGGGTTTGGGCTGTGAAGCTATAAAATTGCAGTGTAGTCATTCAGGCTTGGGCTGGAGCCTGTGCAGTGAGGCCATGAGGGGGAAGAGGCCTCAATGTCTAACCTGCTATTTTTAGCCTCTCAGCCCTAGTCTTGCGTCCCTAAGTCAGCTGACTTGGGCTCTGAGACTTGGTGGCACAGGTTACGTTTTGAAGAAAAAGGTCTATTGTAATACACTCACACCTTTTTTTCCCATTAGCTCAGACCACAAATCTATCTGAGCATTATAAATGTCTAACTCTTCCTCCAACCCAGATTAGAACATAGCAACATTTTCCCTTCTCACCCAGAATACCCCTGAAAGGGAGCTCTGAAAGCAGCTTAAATTCTTCCACTGCTTAGGAGGGCTCATGTTTTCCATTTCTTTCTGGACAGTTAAACTCCATCATATTCCATGGTTTTGTTCACTTAACTATTCTTCTTAGGTTGCTTTTCCACTTACCTTCTGATAATGTCATGTTTCGACACTATGCAATGATTTTATTTGCTCTCCATGGGTGTAACATATAGGCAGCAGTTCTGCATCTATTAAATGATCCTGTCAAAGAGAGGCTCAGACAGAACAGACTGGTATCGACTGCTTCTAAATTTTTTTTCTTTAAACTGCACAAATAGCAGTAAGTATTTCTCCAAGATCTAACTGCCTGTTCATACAGTTCAACAGACTCCACAGAATTAACAGCAATAGTGCTATCTGGTGTCCGTGACTAATACTACAGTCAATCAGATTTTATTTTATTTTCTGTTTGAGGAGTGTGGGGAGAAAAAAAAATAGTTGTCCTTCACTGATGTAGAGGCAATGAATGGTGTCCAGGTTCAGCATAAATGAAGTGGCCCAAAGTTGGCTTTAATTAAATCTCCCTCTAAAACTTGTATTTGTTTGACTAATCCAATGGGACAGCAAGCATAATGGGCTCCTTTTAACAAGTGTTATCCATTTGAAAAATGCATGCATTTCTATCCCTCTTTCCCCATGCATACTGGACTAGTGCACACCCCTGTAAATGTATGCTGTACCCTGGACACCAGAATGCTGAGTTTTGTATAACTTTAATGGCAGCGCAATGAATCGTGTCATTTACATCACCTTCAATCATGAAATGAGGGATTATCAAAACCCCAGTTATCCGATACTCCCTATAATATCTGGAAACTGATGCGAATAGCGAAAACCTTGCTTATCCAAATTGATTCAGTTTCACCTGTATTTTCTGGATAATCAAAGTTGTGGTTCTCGTTTGTAGGGTGAAATTCACCCCTGTGCTGAGGGCAAGCACAAAGACCTATGAACCACTTAATTCCCAATTCACTCCCTCAAGAAAGGGGGTAATTATTGTTTGGATAAATTTTATCCGTTGTGCATAATTGAGGGGATAATCAAGCCTTTAGTCCAGTAGGATACAGTTTTCAATCATACACAAGTATCTTTGGAGCCTAAGTCCCATTGATCTTCAATGAGATATAGGGTTCTAGGTCACGTAGGGGCTTTTGAAAATGTTACTCCTAATGTTTATCTACAATATATAGTCATGAAGATTTACTTTGTATCCCTGTATAATACAAAATCTGATTGCATTTGCTACTTTGAATTTTAGCGTGCTGGATTTTTCCTCCTCTAATTTATTCTTGAAAATTAAAAACAAAAATATATTTAAAACAAAAACAAAGGATCTAGTTCTGGTGCTTGAATAAAAAGCCGTCATTTCAATTAGCAAAGGCTTCTATTGTTGTTGTTTTTTATTCTGGTGATGGATAAATGCTGTAACTAAAAGGTTGGGACCAGTTCCTCAGCTGGTGTAATTCAGCCTTGCTACACTGACTTTAATGGCATGATCCAATATACACCAACTAAGGATCAGGCCCTTGGGCTCCAAATGTAAACGAATAATAGGATCTTGCAGCAGGAGATAGTTTCCCTGTGCTGCTGTAGATATGGAGTCATATACATACATAAAATCACACACACACAAATGCCAACAGGTGTTTAATTATTTATCACTCCCGGAACATGGAGTGTGATAACATTCCTGGAGTCATTGCACTTCTTTTTGTTAGAGCGGGTTTGCTTAATAAATGTTCAGTATTTGTTTGCTAAGCATGAATGGAAAATGGAGCAAAATAAGATCCTTGTCAAGGACCATTTAAATGGTAATGCCGGGGTTACAAAAGGTGATAGTCTGTTTTCCTTGTAAACACTTTATTTCCATTTTCCTTGAACAGTCTGCTTGCCATGCTGACTGATTTAGCACCTGCTATTTTGGGTTTGCAAGGATTTTTCTAAGTGACTTTACAGAACAGAAGGCTTAGAGGCAAAAGGGGCATGTGTGTGTGTGTGGTAGTGTGTATCAGGGGAACTTTCCATCGTTCCGTTATGCAAGGCCTGCAGAAAAGAATTGTGGGATCTCTGGCTCTTCCACAAAGAAAGTTTGTCTTGTGCATAAGGCACTAGATTGCGTCACAGGAGATCTAGTTTTAACTCCCAGATCTACCAAAGACTTCTTGCTTGAGCTCAGGCAAGGCCTGATTTTCAGAGGCTCCGGGAATCTGTAGCTTCAATTGGAGCTAAGGATGATCAGCTGTTCTGAAAATTAAGCTCTTAATCTCTCTGTGACTCAGTTCCCCTCATGTGTAAAATGACGATAATGATCATTTTGTTATCTGTCTTTCCTGATTAGACCAGATCTTTGGAGCAAGGACAGGTTCTCACTTTGTGTTTGTACAGTTCCTAGTATAATGGGGCCCTGTTTTTGAGTGACACCCATAGGTGCTACTGTAATACAAACAACATCAATAATATTAATAATTGCAATGGTATCATGGATATGAAAACCTGTAAACTATTCTATTCTGTGTAGTCTCTTATACTATCTTCATCATTGTAGCATCTAAGCATGTGTCAGTAGTGTGTTAAGTGGCTTGAGTAACATCTGTCATAAGTGGTTTATTCTCTCTGCCATTCTCTCCCCAGAGGAGAATTGCATGTGCAGTTGAGTGCTTTTTAAAAAAAAAAAAAAACTTTGTAAACGTATGCTCTGCTCTGTGTTTATATTAGAGAAGGCAGGTTGAAGAAATGCACTATGGTTTTGGATTGGAAGTTGGTGAGGTTTGGAATGGTCAGTTCATGTGGGAGTTTGTTCCACTGTCTTGAACAATGGAACCATCTATGTCCTGCACAGGCAAGCTTTACCCTTGTGGTAGAAAGCTCCATTGTTCCTGAGAAGTGGACTTATCAACCTCTGGTTTCATCCCAGAGCTTTATATGATCTTGTTGATATCCTGGGCATAGGCCACTGAGATTCCTGAAGATAAGGACCAAGACGTTGACTTGACTTGATGTTCTAGGAGAAGCCAGAGTAGAGAACAGAGGATGATTTGATGAGCTCTCAGTAGCCCATGTAGCTGCAGCATTCTGGTCAATAAATGGCAACAAATGAGTACAATTAGGGCACAGTCTTGCAAGCACTTATGTGAGTGAAATCATGCATATGAATAGTGCCCCTTTGTGCACAATCATGTCCTAAGTATCTCACTTTGCTATACCTAGCACAACTTGGTAGCTTCTGAACCCAGCAGATAAATTACTTGTTGTGGCCAAGATAAGCATATTTCATGGTACAGTTAATAGGAAAGGACACTTAGAAACATTTTATGTGAGATTTTCTGATGTTGGTCTCCTAATACAGTCAACTCTGCCTATATTAAATATCACTATTATCTCCCTTTCTGCCATATTCCTTGGATCGTTTTTCAGAGATTCTTTTAAACCCCATTACATTTGCCTTGAGTCTTCATATTACTTCAAGAATGAAATTCATCCCTACATAGAGTTGAAGGCTTGTTTTCTGTCCATACTAAAATCTCAGCCTGTCTCTGTCATCTCCTCATGGACAACCATCAGCTCAAACTCAGCCTGGATAACACCCTCCCCACTGTCTCCTTTCTCGATCACTGTGGACAAAACCTCCGTCCTTCTTGTCATTCAGGTCTTTGACTTGGACCTCTCTCTAGGTCCTCATACGTGTGTCTAAGTTTCACAGATTCTTTTGGCATAACATCTCTAAGATACAGCCTTTCCCAGCCACACAGCTACAACTCTCATCCAGACTCTACTGCATCTCAATTTCTGTAACATCCTTTTCTCTGGCCCTGAGATGCAATCTTGCTTCACCCATATCCATTCAGAATGCTGCTGCAAAGATTGTTTTCCTAGTTTGTGGCTTTGACCATGACACCCTCCCTTTGCATTCCTCCATTGGCTCCCTCTTCTGTATTGTATTAAACATAAGCTGCTTGTCTTCACTTTCAAGGTCCTTCATGCCCTATGCTTGGCCTGCATATCATCTCTCATTCAGTACTGAAAGGTTGAGTCCCACCTCCGATGCCATGATGCCAGCCTCCATTGCCCACTTGTTACATTTTCAAACCAGCACCTTCTTGTTTTCTTCCATGCTACCCATCATGCTTAGGAGGTACTCCCTGTAAACATCTGCAAAGCCCCATCACTATTCTCCTTCAAATCCCTTCTTAAAGCTTTCCATTGCCTACAATAAAAATCAACATTGCTTAGGACATAGGTATGCAGGGACCACCGCCTATTATGCCGATCACTATTGTTTCACTGTTTCTTGTACTTCCCCATCAGTCTGTCTGTCTTCATCTATTGACTCTTGTTTTTAGGTAATAAGCCCTCTGGGGCAGAGACTGTCATTTTGTTCTAAGTTTGTACACTGCTATTGTAATATAAATAATAATAACAATAAAATAATTTGAGGACCTATTTTGAGAATGCAGATGGTGCATTGGCTTTGTGCTAGCTCTCTTGCATGAGGGTGAATTTTATTCAAAATGCTTAGCTCCAAAAGATACGCAAAGGATAACATAACATAAAACAATGCATGTATGGTGTTCACACCACGTGAATTCCTCCCATGAGATACACCCACCTGAATAAAACAGCCAACTACTCCTTGGTAAGGATAAGGCTGCCTCTTTATTAAATGCAAGCTTCATAAAAACAAAACAATGCTATTAATAACAGCAATGACTGGTATTTACATATTGTTCTCCTCTTTAGTCTTTTTGAAGTCACCAGGCTTTCAGGCAACTTCCAAAGACCCAAACTAGAGAGAGGTGTGAACAAAAACATTGGACTTGAGTATATATAAACTTCAGGGAAGCCCAATGCTAGATCTGAACATTGTGGTATGGATCCCAATCTGTACAAAACAGTTTGGTAAACTTGTGACTCATATTAGGACTCATCATGTCCACTTCTAGTGGCTGCTCCACATAAGAAGTTTATGTTTGCAGTTTAGGGAGGCTTATTTTCACAGTCCCAAGTTCAAAGCCTGCTGAACCCTCAAGCTCCTAAATGGAAGGGCTGATCCAATGGGTAGGGCCCTAGCCTGGGAATGAGCATGTTTGTTTGTTTTTTTCTGGAAAATTTACATTTTTCATTGGACTTGAGATTTTCTCCCCAAAACATCTTTTTTTCCAACGAGATTATATTTTTTAACAGGAAAACATTCCACACTAAAAATGTTGACCTGCTTTAAACAGAGAGTTCAGTGGCAGAATAGAAACCAAGTGCTGGCCTCAGTGGAGGTCTTGTGGTCAAGCGGCGGGAGTGAGAGTCAGGAAATCTGGCTTCAGTTCCCAGCTTTCCCTCCCACTTCCTCTGTGACCTTGGGCAAATCATTTAGGCTTTGTCTATGCTACAAGCTAGGGATGTGTTTCCCAACTTGCATATGCATACTTGTGCTATCTCTTATCGGAGCTACTGTGTTCAAAATAGTAGCTTAGTTGTGATAGCATGGGCAGCTAGCCGCACCGAGTCTGCAGCCATAGGCCGCTTTGCACTCAGGGCCGCTAATATTTGCCACCGCTGCCCATGCTGGCGCTACCCTACTAGTTCTAACATGGGAGCTCAAATGAAAGCTAGCACCAGTATGTCCATGTGAGCCGGCAATCCCACCCGCAGCTCACAGTACAGACATATCCCATATCTCAGTTCGCCATCTTGTATGCCATCTTTCTTGGTCCCACCTTTTCTCTGTCCTGTTTTTTTTTTTTTTTAGACTGTAAGCCCCTTGGGTAGGGATTCTCTCTGATCATGTGTTTCTAAAGCAGCCAGCTCAATTGTCTCCCCAATCTCAGATGGGGGGATCTTTCGGAGCTTCTGTAATACTACTCCTAAAAATAAGGAGCTATTCTGGGGTAATCAACAGTCTCTCCATCCTTCCATTAATAGTACCCCCTCGCCAGATGGCAGCATAGGACGACAACTCTCTACTTTGAGTTCTCATCTCTTGGAACCCAAAGGCAACTGGACTTTCTGTCCCTCCCCAGCCTCATGCTGTCCTGCCTCTTCCTGCGGCCTCTTTCCATGCTCACTGGCCTCCTGCTCTTGAGTGAGCACTGACTCCCAGATCTACTCTCCCTGGAGTCTTTCTTAGTTTGCCTTGTCTCCCTCTAAGCTGCAGGCAGCCCTTTCCCTTTCCTGCCCCCACCCCCACCGCCCTCCAAGGCTGCTGTTCAAATGACCCTTTGTCACTCCTCTACTTGAGGAGATGAGCTAAATCTGACACAGGTGCATCTGACTGCCCACCTTCTGAAAAGGCCAGCTCACTCGATGGTACAGCTTAAAGGGGTTTTAAAGTTGGCTTAAATTATTTCACCAGAGCATTGTAAACTGGCTGTAGTGTAAATGAGAATCAGGCCCCAAAAGTTTGTTTAATAGCAGAATGTTTCAGTATTGCAATAAACCACAATATATTTATGACATGCACTGTTTTACCACAGATTACTCACTGTACATGCCCGTTCCAAATCAAAGCATTTAGTAAAAAGCAACAGAGGGTCCTGTGGCACCTTTAAGACTAACAGAAGTATTGGGAGCATAAGCTTTCGTGGGTAAGAACCTCACTTCTTCAGATCTGAAAAAGTGAGGTTCTTACCCACGAAAGCTTATGCTCCCAATACTTCTGTTAGTCTTAAAGGTGCCACAGGACCCTCTGTTGCTTTTTACAGATTCAGACTAACACGGCTACCCCTCTTATACTTGAAAGCATTTAGTGGTATTCAAAAATAATATGTCTAATATAGAAAATAATTCATCGGAATCTTCCATCTAGAAGTAGCACAGGTACAGAACCAGATTATAATTGATTTTTTTTTAATTGCTAATGCTTTACTTGAAGTATCTTTCATAGGGGTTCCAGTAGATTACTCGTGTTTGGCATACAGAAAGTACAAGTACAATATGAGATCATTCATGAACTGAAATTCTATCTGTGCTCATTAGCATCTGATGACAGAAGGTAAGAGATTTGGTGGTTTTTTTTTTTCTTATTAGAAACTGCTTGATACAGTTTACTCAAAAATGGCATTTTAGTTTAAGCTGAATGTGGTCAATGAGCAGTCTGTAGGCTACGGAGTCATTCTACATCTTTAATGCCAAAGGTCTGCTAAAACTACACTTCCCAGAATGCAATTTTATACATCATCTAAAACCTTTTTCTCCCTATACACTCTCCATATACCCCATCTTTTTCTAGAGATTTCCCCCTCCTGCACATCATGGAGCAGTGGGAAGCCCCAGAGGCCTAATGATTTTAAAGACATCTTAGAATTTAAAAATATAATTTTTGTCTATTAATCTCTTTGGGCCAGTCAGTAGCTGGGATACAGCACGCATAGCTTCACTGAAGTCAGTGAAGGTGTGTCCCTTTTTACTGACTGAGAACTTGGCTCTTTATTTTCATTCCCTCACCCTCTCCCATTACTTACAATAAGAGCCAAGTTCTGCCCTAGTTTATACTCCATACAGCCCAGTTGGAGTCAGAGCAGACCTTGACCCTGTGTTTGTTCACCATGCAATAATACCGCAAACAGGTTCCACCAGCAAATGAATAGAACCCTGTACAATACTGACGCTGCTAATGCCTTCTTTTCAATTGACCCTCCTGCCTGTGATATTTTTCTTCCAAATGTTCTATGTAATTTTTGGCTCCCCCCCCCCCCTTCATGTGAATCAGAAGAAGGAAAAGAGCCGCTCCTTCAAATACAAAAGTCATTTCTCTTTTATATATGTGTATTTTTATTTTTATTTTTTTCAGAAAAAGACTATGGTTTCAGCATGAATAATCTCTCTTGTGGATTAGACAGAGATATTGTTCTTAGCTCTGAGTAAGGGGCAGAACAAAGCTTTGAATCACAATCTCTTCTCTGTTCTCCCCTTGCTCCCTGGTGGAACTAGTTTTGTGCCACCATCGACAATGCACGTATTATTTCCCCCTCGTGCCCAGCCAGCTTTCCCTGCCAGTGCATTGGGGCAATGGAGTCAAGACTTTACCCACTCCCTAACCACCCACCTGCTTATCTTGGGGAACTGCAGTCTCATAGAGGTTAATCTCCCCACCTTCCTGCCCAGACTCCCAAAGTGGGTAAGGTCTGGGATGGGGGTTCCAGTCTATGATAGAAGTTCCAAATCAGGCTGTGGTCCTTGCTTCCCTTGTGGCCATAAAGGGGTAAGTTACAAACTAGCCCTCTGCATTTATCTCCTTTCTAGGTTCACGAATCCTTTGCAAATTGATCTTGATTTTCCTCTAATGTATTCACTTTTGTACCTGTTTGACAACTAGTTCATTCTCAGACTATGAACTATTCATGATTCTGCTTTTGCCTGTTTGTTATCCATGTTGAATGCTTGCTCCCCTAAGTTACATGCTTTGTTTCTGCTCCCTGAAACATTTTAAGCAGGAAAATAACAAGTCTCAATAAAAACTAGAGGTAAATTTTCCATACTTTTTTTTAATCATTCGTAGCTGATTGAAAATTTTTAACAGATTTTTTTTTTCAGGGTGGAGGGGGAAGGGAAGTTTCTGAAAAATATGTAGTGATTCCCCCCCCCCCCCCCTCGCCAGCTCTAATGTTTAAATCACTCCTAGAATGAATTTTCAGATGAATAATCATTCATGCTCAAATATGTGAAACTTCCTGGATTCATGACATTTTCACAACCCCCTGGCATTTGTCTGATTACTGCTGGCAAACGATAATATGACCCCATGAATCACAGCAAATGGAACTTAAGATCTGTTCCTACAATCATTGAAGTCAGTAGCAACACTTCCATTGACTTCAGGGGGTGCAGGATCAAACTCTTGCTGCCTAATTGGGAAAATATTGGCAAATGCTAGTTTACTGTTTGGCCAGCTCTGCTTAAGTGCTCGTGTCTGATATTTCCCAGAGGATCCTTCTGGTTATTCCCTGACCTTCAGGCTTGAATGCCAATGCATTATTTAAAATTTTAGCATTCACAAGACAAAGAATACATGAAAACAGACAAGTACTTATGTAGGAATAATATTTGGGGTCTGAGTACATCAGACCACCGTCTTACCAACTTTATCCCTTTGTAGCATCTGCTCAACCCAGAGGAGCAAAACCCATAAGTGACAGCAGAGAACAAAAGAAGGCAGAATGGCTTCAGAGGGTGGTTTAGAAACAGAAAACCAAATTTTTACAGTGCAGTGACTCAGTCAGTGAAGCATGGCTTTGGGACCAAAAGGAGACTCTGAGTAAAGGCTGGGGTATGGAATTATTCCTGCCACCAGATGCTGTTTGTCTGCTTCTGTGCTCTAATTGCTATCAATAATTAAACACAGGTCTCTGATTCATATGCACAGAGGCAGAGATTCTTAAATTAAACATTTTAGAATCATTATAGTTCATTTTATATGTTCAGCTAAACACTGTGCTTGTGCAGAATATGATTAAATATATGGATACCAAATTACATATGGATTCCATAAATATCAATGCATACACAGAAGGAATAAAAAGCTACATGGCAATGAAAGGGAACATTTTAATTTCAGATGACGAACTGATACTTTTTTTTATAAAAGTTGGCTGGCACATTGTTCCAGGAGCTGGCATCTCCCAGCTGACTTGCAGAAGACAGGAAACACTTTGTCACTTTGGATAACATCAGATGTTAACAATATGGGGTTCATGAATTTGTGTGGCAGCCTCTTGGAAATTCAAGTTTGAATGCAAATGAGGCTTGTACTAGTAGATCAGACTGTGGGGTAGAGGAGATTTCCAAAGCCTTTCTCCCCATGCCTCCAAGGTTGTGAGGTGCTGGTGGTCTTCACCATCCTTATCAGAATTGGGAACCAGTTTGGCTGGGGAACTAACTCCTCTAGGCTCCTTTGAAAATCCCAACATGTGTCTTTGGTGCCCTTTCCAAATCCAGAAAAGACTTGGCCTGGTTTTATTATTAGTCATTTACTGTAAAACAAGAAGGCCTGGAAGATTTTAATCAGAGGCATGATAATGAGCCACATTTGGTGATTCACTTTTTTCCAAATATAGCCAGAGAGGTTAGCTCAATGGTAACTTTAACATCAGGTTTACAAATGTGCAGACTCCTTGGGTATGTCTATATTGCAAGACAACACCCATGACTGGCCCATGTCAGCTGAGTCAGACTGGTGGGGTTGGGCTACGGAGCTATAAAATTGCAGTGTACACATTCAGGCTTAGGCTAGAGCCCAGGCTCTGGGATTCTTCCACCTCGTGGGGTCCTAGAGCGTGGGCTCCAGTCTGAGCCCGAACGTCTACACTGCAGTTGTATAGCCCCTCATCCTAAGCCCCACCAGCACAAGTCAGCTGACAGGGGCTGGTCATAGGCATTTATTTGCAGTGTAGAAATATCCTGTGAGGCCGGGGGATCTTACTCACATGGTTCCTAATCTGCCTGCCCTACCTCTATGGCACTGACTGCCCCCTCCAGCATCCTATGGATGCCCCTCTGTGAGTCCCCCATTTGGAAGGGGCTGTGCACAGTTTTGAGGACATAGATGAAGGGCAGATAAGGGGATGCTCTATGAGGCAAAGTCCCACTGGGATTCTGCCTGTAAAAGCAGCTGCCAATGAATTCAGATCAAAATGGTGTTAGCTTCTTCTGGTTCTCCTTAGCTGTTGCTGAGCAACTTCAGGGAGACACAAACAAGGGAAACAGAGCTCTTGTTGGAGCAATCTTGCTAAGTGAAACCAGATGGAGGGGCTATTGTCTCTGCAGGATGGCTCTTGCTTCTATGGACCTGTGGATTTCCAGGATCGTCAATCTAGGTGGTGAGGTGGATCCAAAATCCATGGCTCTCATCACCTACAGGGGACTTTGCAAGGAAAATGACAAAAAGGCAACCTCACAGAATTGTCTTCCCTGCCCCACACCCCAGGTGATCCACCTTCATCCCACTGGTTTTGCCATGGCAGGGGACAATCTGGCTTTCTGAAAAATGAGTTTAAATCCCAGCAAGACTGGCTTGAATCAACACTTTTTCCTTCTGAAGTACGTAGACTGAGTCCCATGCAGGTTAGTGTGCATGAGCTATTTGGACCTGGCCTTGTACATAATGTTCCTAGGTGCTTTGATGTGTACACATTAAAGATGTTGTGGCATGTTTAGTCTTGAGAAAAGAAGACTGAGGCAGGACCTGATAAGTATTTTAATATAAGCTTCACTATATGAGGGCCTGCTCGCTGTAGCCCTCTTGCTGTAGCTACTGGCACACACCCTCTGTCACTCTCCCTCTCTCTACACCCCTGGAATGAGCAGCACTTCCTCTTCCTGGAACAATCAGTACTTCCTCTGGCTCAAGAAGATAGTGAAGAAATTACTCATTCTCCATTTGGTGTCCGTAGCTTCCATTCTGAGAAAGCAAAAGTCACTCCACCACTCGAAGGTTCAGGTCACAAGATATTTCTGAGCATGTGCAGTACAAAAGTAGGGGAAAGGTCATCAGATCATAACTCTGAGGTACACAACAGAGAGCCAAGTAGACAAAGGTCACAAAAGTGGTAAATAACAATGATTGACAGATAACGGTCACAAAAGTGGTAGACAACAAATTGGAGGATAAAATAGAATGGACAGATAGCCAATGAAATACTGAGGCTAAAACTAGATAGTATAAAGAACTGACAGCTAGTACAGTATAAAAGGCAGATGGTTAGGGAAGACAGAAATTGAGCGGAGTCGAGAGTCAGAAGCCAGGAACAGAAAGAGAGAGATCTAGAAGAAAAAGCTGATTTGACTTGATCACAGGAGCTGATGGTGGCAGCAACAAACAGCAGCAGCAGCAAATGTAGCAGAAGCCAACAGACAGAGTAAGCCTGCCAATTATAATTATAGTATAGCATAATATAGTGTTGAATTAGTGTTAGTATGTGTTTGTGTGTGTTAATAAAGATATATAACTGTGTGTTACTTGCAAAAAGGTTTTATATATGTAAAATTTAAAGTACTGTTGCCAACTAGTATCAGCGCTGTGTGACAAACTGGCAGTCTGTGACAGAGCACAAACACTTAGAATGATTTGAACAGTCTGTTATTGAGGTTTAAAATGATCTTTAACTTGTAAGTGATTTGTGTTTTTATAACATAAATAAGGAATTTGTGTCTTATTTGTGTTTCTAGACTATCACTACATTAGGGATTTTTGATTATACTAATAAAAAGGTATCTTGTTTTGAAAAGAATACTGCTTGTGGCAATCTTTTATAGGAGGGCTGTATCCATGTCCTTCAAGTATATGCTGGAGACCCTTACCTTAGGAAAGACAAACTAAGAGGGCAATAGGTAAGTTATACTTGGGGTGCCCCAAACCCTGTTTTTGGGGTAACAAGGACAAGGGCCCATGCTCTCTAAACCCCAATGGGGTTACACATGTTGTTAATGAAAATATTGACTAGTATCAGACTCAGGACAGACCCCTGAATGACCACAATAAAATTCCCAGTTTCACAGTGGAGCATTGATAACTACTCTTTGAGTAGGGTATTTTAATCACTTGTGCACCAACCTTATAGTACTTTTATCCAGACAACATTTCCCTAGTTTGTTTGTGATAATGTTATGTGGGACTGTGTCAAAAGCCTTACTTAAATCAAGATATATCATGTCTATGGCTTTCCCCCATCCACTAGCCAGCAACCGTATCAAAGAATGAAATTAGGTTGGTTTGCCATGATTTGTTCTTGACAAATTCATGTTGGCTATTGGGTATAATCCTATTGTCCTCTGGGTGCTTACAAATTGATTGCTTGACAATTTGTTCCAGTATCTTTCCAGATATTGAAGTTAGGATGACTGGTCTATAATTCCCCAGGTCCTCTTTTTTGACCTTTTCAAAGCTATATACTATGTTTCCCTTTACCCAGTCCTCAGGGGTCTCCAAAAAAGAATCACTAGCAGTTCCAGGATTGTTTCAGCTAATTCCTTAAGAACTCTAGGGTAAATTTCAGCAGGGCCTGCTTATTTGAATACATCTAAGTTATCTAATTATTCTTTAATCTGTTCTTCCCTACTTTGGCTTACATTCCTTCCCCCTTGTTAATATTAATTGTGTTGAGGATTTGGTCACCATTGACCACCTTTTTAGTGAAGATTGAAGCAAAATAGGCATTAAATATCTCAGTCTCCTTGATATCATCGGTTATTAGCTCTCCTTTCCCACTAAGTAGAGGACCTACACATTCTTTCATCTTTCTCTTGCTCCTAATGTATTTTGGAAGCTCTTCGTATTCTTTTTTATGTCCCTTGGTAGGTATAACTCATTTTGCGACTTAGCTTTTCTGATTTTGTTCTTATATGTTTGTGCTATTCTTTTGTACTCCTCCTTAGCAATTTGTCCATGTTTCCAGGTTTTGTAGGATTTCCTTTTGATTTTCAGGTCATTAAAGAGCTCCTGTTGGAGCCTTATTGGCCTCTTACTATTCTTCCGAGCTTTCCTTCACATTGGGCTAGTTTGCCTTTAATTTTCTTTAATTGAGAAACTGTCAGCTCTCCTGAACTCCTTTTTCCCTTTGTATCTTTCCTACCAATTATCTGAGTCTGTTTATCAAGGCTGATTCCCCACTGTGGCACTTTGAGTGCAGAAGGTGGGGGCCCGCAAGGATTCTAAAAATGAATACTGGCTGCTCCAGGCTTGTATTAAACTCCCAAGGTTACAGCTTCTCTCTGACCTTGGATAGGTAGATACTGCCACCACCCAAATGCAAAACCCCTTGGAACCCAGGAAGGCGCACTTGGCAATTCCTTCCTGTGGGGTACCTCTGTGGAAGAGCTGAGAAAGGAAAACAAAGAAATCAGCTGTTGACACCAGCTAACTAAAAACATGTGCACAACCCTCTTAAGACGCAAACATCCAAACTCTGATCTTAAAAAAGGTAAATTTTATTAAAAACAAAAAGAAAGAAAATACATCTGAAAACTCAGTCTGTTGCTAGATTTTTCAAAGAGCAATTCCAAAAATTAAGCACACAAAATAATTTTCTGGGGGTTCAGCTTAAAGGTTACAAGTAACCTTTAAGGTTAGCACAGAGGAATCCACAAGCCATAAGAAATAAACAAAATAAACCTAATCACATCTTCCTACTCTAGGAATGATTCTGATAATTTTCATACCTGGCCTTCAGCTTCTCACAGCATAACTGCTGCCCTGTTCCCCTCTTCCCCGGAAAACAACAACAGACAAAGGGGAAGTTTTTTCCCCCCAATTTTAAAAAGTTCTAGCCTTTCCATTCGCTTCCCTGGTCAGGTGTCCATTCCTTTCTCCCCACCTGTGGATTTTTTAACCGTTTACAGGTAAAGCAAGTAGAGAACAGCTACTAACAGGGATTTTATAGCTAACTGTCTGGCTGGGTGTCCATAAAAGGGAGCTACCCACCCCCCCTTTCATTTATCACACATAACCCAAATCACAGATGATGCTGGCCAGCCTGGTTTAGGTCAGGTCCACACCGGCTGGGATTTCTTCCTGGAGGTTTAGGAAACAGAGTTAATAAGATACATGCGCTTCTAATTTTACTAATAATTACATGAAGAACTAAACAGTACTTTTTACATTTCAAGGACTACAGTGACTTGTAATGCAAGGACATATTTACCCAGCTGATTCTGGGAAACCTTCCCGGGAGAGTGCATCAGCCACTTTATTAGAGGCTCCCGAAATGTATTGTATTTCAAAATCAAAGTCTTGAAGAGCTAAACTCCACTGAAGAAGTTTTTTGTTAGTCTCTTTGACTATGTGAAGCCACTTCAGTGCAGCATGATCAGTCTGCAGGTGGAAATGCCGTCCTCAAAAGTATGGGTGTAGTTTCTCCAGAGCATATACAATGGTGTGACATTCTTTTTCTAAGACTGACCAGTGGCTTTCCCTCTCAGAAAGTTTTTTGCTGAGAAACACGACAGGATGGAATTGTTGATATGGTCCTTCCTGCATTAAAACTGCTCCTACTCCATGCTCGGACACATCTGTGGTTATGACAAAAGGTTGGTGAAAGTCCGAGGTCCTTAGTACAGGGTCAGACATAAGGGCCACCTTAAGCTGGTTAAAGGCTTTTTGACACTTCTCAGTCCACTGAACTGCATTTGGCTGTTTTTTCCTGGTTAGGTCTGTCAGTGGGGTGGCAATTTGGCTGTAGTGTGGTACAAATCGTCGGTAATACCTGACCAAGTGCAAGAAGGATTGGACTTGCTTTTTTGATTTAGGGACAAGCCAATCTTGGATAGCATTTACTGTAGCATGTAGGGGGTTGATAGTTCCTTGACCCATGTGGTGGCCAAGGTATGTTACCCTGTTAGGCCTATTTGACACTTTTTGGCCTTCACAGTTAATCCTGCCTTCCTTACGTGCTGGAAGACAGCTTGGGGGTGTTCAAGGTGTTCTGCCCATGAATCTGAGAATATAGCCACGTTGTCAAGATAGGTGACTGCAAATTCCCCAAATCCAGCCAGAAGGTTATCTACCAATCTCTGAAAGGTGGCAGAGTCCAAAAGGGAACACATGAAATTCATACAACCCTACATGGGTGATGAAGGCTGACCTTTGCTTGTCTGGATCATCTAGCAGCACTTGCCAGTACCCCTTAGTTAAGTCTAAGGTAAAGATGAACTGGGCACGTCCCAGTATACAAATAGCTCATCTGTGCATGGCATTGGATAATTCTCTGGGCAAGTTACAGCATTTAGCTTACGGTAGTCCATGCAAAAGCAAGGAGTGATTTAAAATTAAGGGCTACATCCTATAAATAGCAATGCTTCTGCTTAACTTTGTCCTAAAGAACTCAGTGGGACTCACATGTATAAAGTTAAGCATATGCATAAGTGTTGGAAAGCTATTCAGGACCCTGGTAAGTACTTCAGGATTTAGCTTTATATTATTTTCCTCTTCCCTTTCTCTTCAAAATGGAAAGAAATGTCTCCCTTTCATTTCTGATTCTGATTTATTTACCAGTGATCCAAGTTACTGACAGTTAACTTAGGCCACTGTGGTAGCTGAGCTGTCAACTAAGACTGGGATTTCCACAGCAGCCAAATGGAATTAGGTTTCCAATTCCCACTGACTAGCTCATCTAGCCCCTTTGGAGAACCCACATTGTACCTTTTTCTTCCCCTCAATTAGTATTTTTATTTATTTAAAAATAAATAGAAGGAAAATATATTTGTCACTAATAAGACTTTGATTCTGTTTCCTAGATACATCTTTGGTATAAAATCTTGGGGAGGAAGAGAGAATACAGCCTACTTTTCCTCAACAGGCAGAGGTCACCAAGGTGAAAAAGTATTCCCTTTCCCAGGGTTCCTGTAGACTTGCTGAGAGCATAACAGCTGCCCTGACTGTCCTGTACAGCAAAGCCAATAAAATGTATACACAGACAATAATTCTCCTAGCTCACAAACACTACCATCTATGAACTTTAACACATCAGAAGCAGTGGAGTCTAGCTATTATCAAAATAAAGCTGTCACATGAAGAAATAAATTGCCAGTAAAAAACTAACCTTAAAAAAAAATCACAGGAAGTATTAGTAATAGCCAGTTCCACAGCTGTGCTCCCTGATATTGTGTTACATAAATGTGTCTCTAACCACCAGAGGGTTGGTCTTTAGAAGCCGTAGAAAGATAATCTATGCTGGTGCACACTGACTACAACCACTTTAGAATCAATTGTTGGAAATGCCTTATTCACCACAGCCAGCTTTCCTTTTTCCCTTCTCTTCCCTGCCTCCACAGCATGAAATGGCATTAAGGTCTTAAAGCTCAAGAGGGAGGTACAGAACACATCATAATATATTTAGAAAATGATTGTGCAAAATACCAAAAATAGAACGAAGAGGAAGAGAGACACTTCCATTGGCAGGATTCTGCAGCCACTCAAGAATTCACTGACGTCAGCAGGAACTCAGGACACAAAAAGATAGACCCGTCTTTTGTAGCCTGAGTGATAGATGCTTGTGAGTTTGGAGCACAAGTTTGTGAGCCCGATACTGAGTATTCACTAAGGGTACATCTACACTACAGGGGGGAGTCGATTTAAGATACGCAAATTCAGCTATGTGAATAGCGTAGCTGAATTCGGCGTATCGCAGCCGACTTACCCCGCTGTGAGGACGGTGGCAAAATTGACTTCTGCGGCTTTCTGTCTACGGCGCTTACTCCCACCTCCGCTGGTGGAGTAAGAGCGCCGATTCGGGGATCGATTGTCGCGTCCCGACGGGACGCGATAAATCGATCCCCGAGAGGTCGATTTCTACCCGCCGATTCAGGCCGGTAGTGTAGACCTAGCCTAAGTCTCCCAACACAAAGGGGATTTATAGCTGTCCTGAGGGAGCGCATGAGGGTTCCTCTAGGAAAATTCATATTTGAGGTAGGGTGGGCTTCTGGTCCCCTGGTATGGTGGGCATTATGGTGCAGGCTAGGAGAAGGGAAGGGGTGTGTCAAGTGTGAGAAGTGGAGGAACTAGAGAATGAATGCAGTCTGGTAATCCTAGCTGGTAGCATATGACTGCTTGGAAAGCCATTATCCACTGGTGATAGTTACAGCAGTGCTAAGACTGCTCTAACTCTAACCGACAGTGGCCAATGCCAGGTGCCCCAGAGAGAATGAACAGAACATGCAATCATCAAGTCGCCCATTCCCGGCTTCTGGCAAACTGAGGCTAGACTGCTAAGACTGCTCTAACTTGCACCAAAGGCTGGTTCAATTTCCAGCAGCCTCCAAGATTGTGGGAGTGTGGCGGGGGGAAAGATGATGAAAGCCACCTGTTCTGCCACCTTCCTCCCCAGCTGTGCCCAGCATGCTCTTGTGCACCTGGCACTGATAGTTAAGTTCATGTGATTCTGACAAATAGTATATTGTATATGAAAATGACACATTTGCATGTCTCCCATCTACATAAAAACTGTTATAGTTATATGTTTTAATGTTACTTATGTGTATGGAGCATAGTACATGAAAGGGCAACTTGCATATAAGTCAAAATGGGGACTGGTCAAATAATTCCTGTCAAAATTATTAGTGGAAAGTTGTTGTTGTGTTGTTGTTGTTTTTTATGAAGATTTTTTCTCACAAAATGTGTCTGCTATCTGTAAAATTTAAACTTTGCAATGAAAAACTAACACCTTAAAACTGAAACTTTTTTTGTTTTTGGACAGAAGACTGAAAAAATTTTCCAAAAGCCCCAAAATTTAAGTTTGGAAATGCCTCCACAATGCCTCCTGGAAGTTGTAGTTTGGTTGCTTCATTTCCCCATTCTCCTCTAAAGGTTCCCCAGCCAGACTACATTTCCCAGTATGTACTATTGTCAAGGTCACTCAGGGTACACCAAAATGGCTGGTGAGAGAGGAGACCATGCTGCATCATGGGGCAGGTAGTTCAACCAGGGAGCCCAGCATAAAGAACAGAATGGATGCATCTAAACTACAGCTTCCATGAGGCATTGCAGTGACATTTCCAAAATAAGGTTTTGTTTGTTTGTTTTTCAGTCAAAAATGTTCAGTATTTGTCTGATTTTCTTTCCAATTTTTTGCCAAAAAGGCAACATTTTCCACAGAAAAACAAAACAAAACATTATCCAACCTACTCTAGTCAAAATGTCTCAGACAAAGTCAATATCATACTATATGTTACTTATATGGTATTTGCATGTAAGTTGCATATATGTGTGTTTTTCCTGAAATAGCTGGTAGGCAGGAAGTCATTGTACCTACAGAATCTTGATGCTGTGAAATTATCTAGGGCCATATTTTCCCACAAATAAAGCTTCAAATTTACACTAAGGCTGATTTTTTCAGAGACAGAAACATAGTGATAGGCTTCTAAATCCATGCTTTCTATCTATCTTAGGTACTTATGTAGCCTCCATCCCCACAGTATCTGAACACCTCCCACTTGTTAATGTATTTATCTTCAGAATATTCCGGTGAGGTGGAGAAGTGCTATTACCCCCATTTGACAGATGGGGAGGTAAGGCACAGATAGACTATGTGGTTTATCCAACGTCCCACAGGAAGTCTGTGGCAGAGCAGGGAATTGGAATCAACACTCCCAAATCCTAGTCTAGAGATTTAACCACTAGATATTTAGACTTCCAAATTAGTGGCCTGATTTTCAAAAGTGCTGGGAAGGTTCTTCTGAAGTCAGCTGGGGTGTCTGGGTCCTCAGCATTCTAGAAAATGTGGTCACTTATTTATGTGGTCTAACTTAGATTCCTACTTTTAAAAATCTTGGCTTTTTGGCCTGATTTTCAAATGTGCTGAACAAGCACTTTCAGGTCCATATCAAGTCAATGTCTCAAATCTGGAATCCAAAAATTGAGGCTTACACAATTAGTGGCTGTATTTGAACATGTGAACCTCTGGCTATGTCTACTACACTTGAAGCTGAGGTGTGTGGTTCCCAGCTTGCATAGACATAACCGAGCTAGTGTTCTAAAAATACTGTAGCTGTGGAAGCACGGTCAGTGGCAAGCAGTGCCACAGGCTAACCAACCTGAGTACAAACCCACCTGGACCTCATGGATATGCCTATGCAAGCTGGGAATCACACCCTAAGCTCCAAGTGTAGACATAGCATCAGCATGTAGCTCCAGAGATAAGATTTTGTTGGGGTGGAAAAGGGCTTTTTCCCTGTTTTTACCTCCCACATATAAAGCATGGAGATTTATCTTATATTTTAAAATAAGAGTTGTTTTTGGTTTCTAAAGGAGGAAGCCAGGCCTTTTTCTCCTCCACACAAGCTCTTTTGAAACCGAAACCTAGTAACTGTTTGTTGGCAAGTGGGGAGGGAAGGGAAAACCATTATTTTCCAGCCCCAAATGCTTGTTTGAGGCCTATCTGGTTTTGGAACTGTATGGTCTCTGTTGCTTAGTAACCACACTCCCTGCTCTCTCAGCAGCTGGAGGGTGTTCTGCGCATGCCTGTGCATTGATAATCTGTTTTCTAGACCCACAGAAAAGCTCATTGTGATGTAGTCAGCTGGACTGTACATTTTTCACAGGAACTCACTTGAACTTAGTACAGTGGCCAAGGTCTCAAACAGCTCTCCCTGACTCTGTGCTGAATGTGTCTGAGGGTTGATGTGCTCATATCATGTCATCTGTTTGCTTATCAAATTAATGGAGGGGAATGTAGACTGAGCTTTTGCTCTAGTTTTTACAAAAAGGTGTTCTAAGAATGTGAATCTCTGCTGAAACCTTCAGTATGTTTCCCCAGGACAGGAAGGCATTCCTAAGAATCTGCAACCACAAGGAGAGAAAAAGTGCCCATCGCTTGGGTGGGACTCACCTGAAATATAGCCAGTTAACAAATAGAAGGGGTGATCATATTTCTGCCATTTGCCTTATATACAACGTGGAAATAACAGGCTGATTATCTCTCTGCGTAGTTCTGTGTATGTTTGCATAAGTGTGTATATGTGTGCTATTCCTCATGCACTGATGGATCTAAGGTGTACACTAGATGGTGCTTGCACAACACAGAGATTAAACAGCACATCTGTGTCAAGGTTTGCCAGCATCCCAATGCTCAACCTGCTTCTTAGGTATTTTCTGTGACACATATTCTGTACTAAGTGTAGCCATATAGTAAACTATAGAAGGATCATGATTGATGTAAGTGATGCTTTTTTTGCCATGTCATAGAAGTGGTATACTATGGGAATAAAGAGTTGATTCTCTATATATGTAAAATAGCAGTCTATCTAATTATCATCATCTCCTTGAAAACTAACAATTCCTAAAGGATGGGAGTCAGGGCAGTGAAAGAAACACCTTCTGTAATGTTTGAATGAGCCAGATATGTACAAACCTGAGATAAAAGTAACGGTAAAGACTGTCATTTACTATATTTTTGTATAGTGTTTAGCACAATGGGGCCTCAACCTGATTGGTCTCTAGGCATTCCCAGATTATTAATATCAAATAATAATATTGATAATCCATAAAAAGGACAAATGTTGTTAATTTAAAGGGGGGGGGAACAGTGAGGAAAATGGCTGAACTATCTTGTACTTTGTAAAAAAACCAACTTGCTGCCACCCACACCTTCATTTTACCAGAGTTTCCATTCTGGGAAAGAAAATCAGTGCTGAAAGAAAGTGGTCCCCAGCCACTATCAAACTTGCAAACTGTGTAACAGCCTTTTACGTGGTGCCTCCCTGTGTTCCATGGTTTTTAAGAAACCAGAAGGGAAGGAAACCTTTGACAGTCAGAAATTGGCAGTTCCATGTGCTTGGTAATCCCTGTGTATATCAACAGAGATTCTTCCAGATTTCATCAGAGGGGGAAAAAGCCCTATTGATACTGGATCAGGGATAGCATCCATATGTTCTCCAGTTACATTCGTGTCAAGATCCAGCATATTTTGATCATGGTTGGAAGCCTGTCAGTCTGCTCTGGAGTGTAAAATCAAATGGAATTATTTCCATGCACTTACATTTGAACAAGTCTAAATTTTGGATGGCCAAAATAAAAAAAAAGTTGCTATTAACAAAAGGAAGGGAGGGAAAGTCAAAAGCTGGATGTACCTAGATCCTGCCTGTCTTTGAACACCCAAATTGTAATGTCAAAATAAATAGAGGAGTCAAATGGTAGTTTTTGCCACATTCTTATACCAGCATGTGTGTATGTCCAGATTTTTATAGGTGTATAGTTGAAGCACCACTATCCTCTATTTTAGAGTATCATTGATGTGTTTGGAGCCAAAATTTGGTAAGATCCAGTAGAGTCCCCATCCTGGATTTGAGTTTCTGTGGAACAGCTGTAGTGTGTGTGGAGAGGTGGACTGGGGGCCCCCGGCAGGATTGCTGAAGTGCAGCAGAAGCAGCTAAACATGGTCTTTGTTTTAGAAGTGGAATTGGGATTATCAGCATCGCAGACAGACTCGGTGCATCCTCTCAGATGGATTGATTTTGCTGGAGTTAGAAGCAGCTACATTTATTCTGTCGTTAAGCAGCAGCATTTGCTGGGTGGGGGATAAAAAAATGTCGGGATCGAGATCCAGGGATCTGGAGCACTATCCCTCTGTCTCTGGATTTTGTTGTTGTAACAGGAGTACCTTCACTTGGTCTCCATTTATGCAGCAGAATTTGGGATGGGAGCCAAAACTTGGCTGGATCCAGCAGGATTCAAGTGCCAGGTTTTACAGCACTGTTGCAGATTCAGGGGGAGTTGTGGGTGTTTTAGCATCAGACTTTTTTACAGTATAATCCGGGAGCTTTAGGTTCCAAATTGACAGGCAGATCCAGCTTTTACCCAGACCCGAAGGCAGGTAGGGAGAAGAGAACACTATGTTCTTGCACTTCCAAGGGGGAAGGGGCAGTAGACACAGGACATTTAGTGATTCCGATCCATTATGTGTATGGTATCAAATATAGTGAAAACACATCCCTGAAATTGGAGCTGGGTCGTTTAACCCTAAGACTTTGCATCGTCTACTGCATCATTGCAACCTGGATATCAAATTAATAAATAATACTTAATGAAACATACCAGGGCTGTGGATTATACAAGGGCATGTTTGGCTGTAGGAATTAGCATCTCTGTCTGTGTCAGGCTGAGAATGTGAGCTAATCTCCTGCAGCAGAGCAGTTAAAATAATTGATGAGTGTGTGCTGAATCCCTAGGGGGGGAAGGGGTGGGGAGGGGGGGAAGGAAGGTGCTGATTTCAGCCCTGTAGCGTCAGGATTGCGTCAATTTGGGTTTCAACCACGTCTTCAGTCTCGGAGCCGAGCTACTCAGAAGAACCAAAACAGGGAGAGGGTTGCAAATCACTGTGAAGAGGGAAGGTCTAAAAGCTCCCTCCCCTCCCCGTTCACAGCCTCCTCCTCCTCAACCTTCCCGATCTTTCATGTTTGTGATTTCATCACGCTGGAAAAATAGGGCTCCGTTGGGTTTGTGCAAGCTAAGAGCTGGGCTAAGGAGAGGAAGTGCTTTTCAGTACCTTGGACAGAGCACGCAGCAAAAATGGCTCCGATTTCAGCGAGCAGAGAAGAATTTGGTAAGCAAGTTCCATCCCAAACTTATAATGCCAGGCAATTTCCATCCTTAAGCCTGAGAGCTGGCTGGGCATTTGTATGAACGTTCCATTTCATGGCGTTGGGAGAGCTAACTAAGGGCTAACTAAGGGTATGCTTTAAATCTTGTCTAACCTATCTCCACAGCTTCCTTATATCTCTTTCAGAGGAATCCTTTGGGCACTTGAATCTTTTTTTTATGTCTTTGAAGTTCATAGATGTGTAATTTTCTTTTTTGTTTTTGCAGCCCAGGTACTGGCAAGCATTAGGACTTTTTTGTGTATTACTGATGCCTCGATTATCTCCTCTACCTCGAGGAAAGATAGCATACCCCAGAGTTAAGTTGTTCAAGTATATTCCATGCCAAAGATCAAATCCTTGTTCAAAATGCTCTTGGAATAGCTTTCACCCCTGTCTTCTTAAAGAGGAGGGCATATAAAATCTTATCCACAGATATATATATATATATATATATATATATATATATATATATATGTGTGTTCTTTTAATTGATGTTGCTAGGTGAGTGAATGTGTGATATCCCCACTTATTTTAAATGGACATCTTACTACTGAGATAAATTTTGGTGCAGTGGATGTTAGTATAAAAGGATAATAATAATAAAAAAGTTTTAAATTCAACATTTTTTGGTTGCATATGGGATTAACTTTATTACAGAAAGGGAGTTTCAGAAACACTCACATAAATAGGTGTGTGTATCTATACATTTACTTAGAGTTTATAAAAGAAAATGTTTCTGAACTATCCTTTACAAAATATTTACTCTAGCAAGAGTGTAAATTTGAAATCACTCCCTTGATTTAAATGGAGTGAATCCTGATTTACATCTGTGTTACTGAGATCAGAATCTGCTCTAGTATTAATAAATAACATTTGAAAGAAATCTGGCTTTTCTGAATGGCTGGACAATTGATTTGCCATATGAAAATAGCAACAAACACAGGTTGTTATCTAATTGAAGTAAATGTATAGCAATGTTCTTTACCGTTTCATCTCCCTGCCCCCACCCCCATCACCTGGGTGTTTCTAACTACATTTGTGACATCTTGCGCACCTGATGACTGATTCAATTAAGATAATTAATTTTAAGTACCAATTTTGTCCTATCAATGCTACCAGAAGCTGTAGATGTAGCATGTCATATTATTCACACTTTTATAAACAGTCTGTCTAAATGTGATCTAATGAAAAGTGCTACAAAAATGCAAACTGATACTTAAAACCTGTTTAAGTTGTGCTAATAATTATGATATAGACCTTGTTCTCTCCTATTGCATCTCATACATTTTCCATTTCTGAACCCTGAGGAATTGTCTAAACTCAGTGCCACATGTTTAACTTTAAAAACAATGAATTCACTTATTGATCATATATGTCATTTTATTGAGTCCTTACATTTAATTACAATGAATGATATAGAATAAGGGTAGAAGGGAAAATGACTCAACTGTTGGAAGAAATGTAGAGCCAGGCCTAACCCTTTAGCTGCTGGAAGTTTATCTCCTAATATCTCTTTCTAGTGCTATTTTTTCAGTCACGCCAATAAAAAAAAATAAAGATATGACAGTAAGTGAAAAGTAATCCCATGTGTCTAGCTTTTAACTATACATAACAGACTCATTCATATAGGACACCTGTGCTCTTTCTCAACCAGAAAGGTCTGCTAATCATGTGTTAAAGAACCAGCACTCTTACATAAAGACCATAATTACCCTTATTCATACAAAACATCATTACATTAATATTTTACTAGCCCCTCACTCTTACAGTGATGTGGATTTAGCTCTGACTGTTATATTGTGGGATGTTAAAATTTGTTACTTATAGGGCAAATTGGATTTCCAGTTAGTTGTGCTCATGTGGTCCTTCATTGCATACTTATGAAATACTAATGATATAATTCTATATGCAACCACTTTATCCACATTCTAAGTGAGATTGTAGCACTTGCACTGTTTTCCCCTTTGAAATGTAATTTTCAAATGCATGATTCATATGAACACGGGAGAGGAATCTAGCTCTAATGTTTTTTTGTCACAATATACGATCTAATGAAATATTGTAAAATAAACAAGAACCCTCCTTCTATTGCTTTTAAATTCTCCACGACTTTGGTTAATAGTCAGATGGGTTCAATACTTAAAGGATAGCAACACAGTGGGTTTTCTTGTTTTTAGAGTTGAACATGCATGCATAATGTCCAGGTAGCAGGAAAAAGCCTTTATAGATATAATTATTGTTTCAAGGACTCACTCCTGCAAGAAGGTGAGTGCCTCCTAAGAAAGTGTTGAATACCATCCCCTTCTATTAAACTCAGCATCTTCATGAGATACCTCTAACCCCTTTTGAGATCAGAACACAAAACATTTACCTCATTCGATATACAGAGCAGTCCGGGGAGCAATATAAAACATAGATGGCATATACAAGTAATGCATATTTCAGATTCTGTTTAAGCAACAAAATCCTGGAGACTCAATGCAGAAGCTGCAGGAGTGAGCCGAAAATGCTTTTGCCTCGTGGGTTCATACTGAGTTAGTTGTTCTAAGTGAACCTAGAAACTGCACATGGAAAGGAGCCATTTCAGAATAATTATTAATGATATTATTTTGTCCTACTGTTTTCCTCACAATCACTCTGTTATTAACTAGAAATGAACAATAAATTAAAATAATTGGCTACACTGTATATGGAAAAGTACTTACATAAAGGGTCCCTCTTGCTGTGTGGCTACACATTTATACCTGCAGGTGGCGTGAAATATACACAGATCCTTTGCAATGTGTATAATGAAAAAACATTTCAGTCTGCCTAGGTTGCTGCTAGTGCCATCTCTTTTGAGTGTATTTTCTAATATATCACAGTATTATCTCAAGCACTGCTGTTTACATGTTTGTTACTATTAATTTGATTTGCAGATGAAATTCCTACAGTGGTTGGGATCTTTAGTGCTTTTGGCCTTGTCTTCACAGTCTCCCTCTTTGCTTGGATCTGCTGCCAGCGTAAATCTTCCAAATCCAACAAGACCCCTCCCTACAAATTTGTCCATGTGCTGAAGGGGGTTGACATTTATCCCGAGAACCTTAACAGTAAGAAGAAATTTGGAGCGGATGACAAAAGTGAAGCAAAAAGCAAATCAGTGATGCCAAAGAATTCTCTCCACCTCGACCTGGAAAAGAGAGATTTGAATGGCAACTTCCCCAAAACAACCCCCAAAATCCAGAGCTCTCCAGATCTTGAGAACTTGACTCCAAAGCACTTTGTAGAAAGAGAGAAAGATTCAATATCCCCTGAGAGCTTAAAGTCCAACACTTCACTGACTTCCGAAGAGAAACAAGACAAGCTAGGGACTCTCTTTTTCTCTTTAGAGTACAACTTTGAGAAGAAGGCATTTGTGGTGAACATCAAAGAAGCACGTGGATTGCCAGCAATGGATGAACAGTCAATGACTTCTGATCCCTACATCAAAATGACAATCTTACCTGAGAAGAAGCACAAAGTGAAAACCAGAGTGCTGAGAAAAACCTTAGATCCAGCTTTCGATGAAACCTTTACATTTTATGGGATCCCCTATAGCCAAGTCCAAGATTTAATCCTTCACTTTATGATCTTGAGCTTTGACAGGTTTTCCAGAGATGACATCATTGGAGAAGTCCTTATTCCACTTGAAGGAATTGAATTGTCTGAGGGAAGGATGCTAATGAACAGGGAGATCATCAAAAGAAATGTTAGGGTAATCTATTTTAAATATCTTTAAAAGTCATGTGCTTTTATTATTTATTATTATGTTATTATTTTACTAGTATATTAGAAAGTAGGGAAAGAGTTCATCAGAACAACCATTAAGAAGCTTTACAGGATAACATTATGGGGAGACAAGCATACAAGTGCAATCAATGATCACTGCAGTGAGCTTGTTATAAGAAATTGCTAATGGACCAAATCCTATTTTCTTATGCAATTTACTTCAATGGGACCACTTATGTCAGGTCAGCAGGCTCTGACCCAAATTAATCAGGCTGGCAAGAACAGAATGCACAGCTTTTTTTCCCCATTCTATATTGAAGATGGGCAATTACAACTTGACTCAAAGCTCACTGAAGTCAATGGGAATCTTTCAGTTGACTGCAGTGAGCTATGGATCCAGCCCTTAAAGATCAAAAATATTTATCCAATATTTTATTTGAAACCACTCACAAAATTACATTGTTGACTACATTGTTTGATTTCAAATGTATTATTTGACCTTTGTATTATTATCCGGTGTCTTAAGTATTGAAACACAGGCTGCAGCTCCACTAATAAAAGGAAGTCACTATGGGCAAAATCCTGACCCCATTGAAATCTGTCAGAACTCCTGTTGGCTTCACTGGGGCCAGAATTTCACCCTGTGTTTCTTATCCAGGTTCAGAATGAAAAGATATTTCAAAACCATAACAACTGAATTGTGCCCACCAGCCCTTCCTGAGGATTTGGCATGTGTATTGACGTTAATGTAATTGCTTTCAAAAGATCAAGCATTACATCCAATTGAATTAATGTCTGCCAGCCAATATTCCTATCAGCAATATCATTGTTTTATAGTTCTAATGCTTCAGCACAACAGCTCTGTAATCATCTCATTCATACTGTATATACCAGAGAGGTTCAACCTTTTAGGTCCCTGTTTCTTTTCTTTGCTTTACTTGAAGTGAAGCCATTGTTCTTGCAAATTCAAATTAAATAATTATACAGAAGAACCCTGATTTCTTCTTCCTTCCATTTAAATGATAGTCCTCCAGAGAGTATTAGGGACAACATTTCAATAAAATTTTGAGTCTATATTTGTCAAAAGATTTCATTGCAGATTTTGGTGAATTACATGTGTTTGATATACCTTTTCTATTTTAGCTCTGCTTATACCCTTTTATTTTCACTGAGATTTATTACCTATGATGTAGGTGTTTCAAAAATCAATTTAAATCTTTCTCTTACTATAGACCAAGTGAACTAATAGGTCTCTTCCATGACAATATATGCTTTCACCTTGTTTTTCTAATCTGTTTACTAACAAGCCATTAACAAAGTTTTGTAACCAGAATACATTGGATCAAGTCTGGTAACATAAAGCAGCATAGAACTATGATAATAAATAATACTAATAATTCTACTCCTAGTAATAATAATTAATAATAAATAACTCCTTTAGAGCTACTCCAATGTGTTCCAACATCAGGTCTCATATGACATTTTCAAAAAATGTACTAATCTCTCCAATTCATAGCCAAGATATTGACCAAGATATTTGTTCATAAAGGTTCTCTTTTCATTTCCTCAGAAGTCATCTGGACGTGGAGAATTACTGATCTCTCTCTGTTACCAGTCTACAACAAACACTCTAACCGTGGTTGTTTTGAAAGCCAGGCACCTACCCAAAGCTGATGTTTCAGGATTATCAGGTAATGTCTTTATTTATGACAGTGGAATAGGCAGAATTGTAAAAAACATTCTAAGCCTGGGAGTTTACAGATTAAAGATCTGTGCTATCACCCATGTATTCATGGGCTGTATGATCTGCAATTCACTCTTGCTTTATTCACAGAGACAAGTTATATTTTACATTCCAAGTCACAAATGTGAGGAGCTTGTTCCTATATAGTATTTGCCAAGACATTAAGTGACCTAGGAGTTAATATGGAAGAAATCCTCTTCCCAGTGAAGTCATTGAATTTTGCCTTTTTCTTCTGTCGGACTTCTCTGTCATCAGCAGGATATTTTGTTGGGAAATACTGCAGAATTATAGTTTTATTGTAAATAAGTAATCTACAAGGGTTTATTTCTGAGACAGACCCTCAGCTGGCGTAATTCAACATAGCTCCAGTGAAGTCACATCAGCCCTCAAGCTGGCTCATTACATGGTATTTGCAATGTAAGATAAGTCACTTGTAACATGATATTTGTGCATTGCAATGCAGTGTCCTTGGGATGCACGAAGGAAAAGCAGGTTTTGCAATCCATTTTCATGGCTCTATTATGCAACTGTTTCTTTTTCTGGAACGTCCATTGAAACCAATGGTAGATACACACAGACACAGACAGACAGTATAGTATATGTATTCAATTTATTTTCAGAGAGTCATAAGCAAAGGCATATCCAAACACTGGGCACCCTGACATAATTTAATTTCACAATAAAATGCAATGAGCTGTTCTTCTGAGCATAAAATAAAATCCTCTTTAACCCTCAACTCATCCTGAATGTCCAAGAGAAGAGATGGGCCTTGCAGTATACTCAGTAGGCTGACACATCCTACAAAGCTGAAGATGCTTCAGAAAGGGATCTCTACCTTTAGCACCTCTTCTGATCTCGGTTGTGTCAGCATGGGCCAGGGAGAAAGGAGATGTCTCAAGGTAATCAGATGCCAGTCATGACAAAATAGACCTCTGTGATTCCCTGTACGAGAGCACCCCTCTCACTTTTACTGCTCACTTTTACCTTCTCAGCAAGATAGGAAGTGATTCATTCAGGAGACTCCATAAACTACTTAAATGATGCCCCAGCACTCAACAAAACCTCCTGGTCAGTGGTATAAAAGTCTGATAGATATGGGAGAAGCAAACTGGACACTTTAGACGTATCTATGGTTGGGAGATGTTAACTAGCAATGTTTATTTGGCCAGATATCAAGATCACTATATGGAACTTTGATGGGTATTGATTTTGATATACAGAATGCTGGGGTGGAGTTTGTGCTTCAAAAGGCCAGTTGATTATTTAATTATTTGAGGTTTATTCCTAAAGTATTGGTTAACTATGAAAGTATAGTATGAAAGTGGAAATTCATTTCAACATACTTTGTCACTGTCATACTGCATTTGAATATGTGCAATATGATCTTTGTTTCTGTATTTCTGCAAAATATACTATCAGGCCAAATGGACGAGTAACTTCGTCATCATCCAGCTATTCCAATTTGATGTCTTTGGCCCAGCAATTCTAAATGAGATTTGTGTTTAGTTCTGATCAATGGTAGAATTCTCTATGAATTCAATGGAAGAAGAGTCAAGCAAAACTTGAATGCTGTTTAAAAAACCCACGTTGGGTCAATTAATAGGACTAATAAAATATGGACAAAATTTAACCTTCTAAATTGGCTACTTCAATAAATAGAGATAGAACTGGAAGAGACCTTGAAAGGTCATCAAGTACAGCCCCCTGCCTTCACTAGCAGGACCAAGTACTGATTTTGCCCCAGATCCCCAAGCAGCCCTCTCAAGGATTGAACTCACAACCCTGGGTTTAGCAGGCCAATGCTAAAACCACTGAGCTATCCCTCCCAATGATACAAGACAATCATCAACTTACTTAAGCCTGGGCATATATAGCATACCAACAAATCCAGCTCCACATTTGGAGTTGCTGGTTCAAAATAACCAAATCAAAATTTGTGGGGCAAGTTAATCAAGTCCATTAAAATCACTGGAGTTACACTAGGAATAAATTTTGTCCATTCAGCCATTCCTTAAAGAAGATTTTTTTTCTGTTTTTTTTTCTCCTATGCATTTGCTTGCACAATTCTCATTAAGATGTGGCTTATCCTATACAAATAAGTATGAATAACTAATTCATATTAAACATAAATATAGAGTTTTACATTTCTGCCAATAGGCAAATAGAATTTTTTCCTTCATGCTGTAATAAAGACCTAGATCTAATATTTATCAGTTGTGCTCAGGGCCGGCTCCAGGCAGTAGCATAGGAAGCTGGTGCTTGGGGCGGCCAATTCAAAGGGGCAGCACTCCCTCTGGTATCGGGGCGGCACGTCTGGGTCTTCGGCGGGAATTCAGTGGCGGGTCCCTCATTCCATCTCTTCCTCTTTGAGCTGCCGCCGAATTGCCGCCAAAGAAGAACAGAAGTACGACTTGACGCTGAAGAAGCGGCGCGATTGAGCTGCCGCCGAAATGCCGCCGCTCGTCTTTTTTTTTTTTTGCCACTTGGGCAGCAGAAAAGCTGGAGCCGGTCCTGGTTGTGCTTCAGTTGTTCAAGATTCATAGTTTAATTTTTGAAAAATGGACAACAAAGCTTGCTGTTGTCACTTAGGATAAAGTTTTACAATTGGGACATTTTTCTCAACATCTATTTGTTTGTGGCAACCCCTCATCATGTTGTAATTATGTTGGTAGAATATATTTTATCATTCACATGATCCATGAATTGCTGTTGGACAACAGTCAATAGTCTTGTGGGGTTTTTTTGCTTGTTATTGCAGATCCTTATGTCAAAGTGAACCTCTACCATGCTAAGAAGAGAATCTCTAAAAAGAAAACCCATGTGAAGAAATGCACCCCCAATGCAGTATTCAATGAATTGTTTGTCTTTGACATTCCTTGTGAGGGCCTTGAAGATATCAGCATTGAATTTTTGGTTTTGGATTCAGATAGGGGGTCCAGGAATGAGATTATTGGCCGGTTAACCCTGGGAGCTTCAGCAGAAGGAACAAGTGGAGAGCACTGGAAGGAAATTTGTGAATATCCTAGGAGACAAATTGCCAAGTGGCATATGCTGTGTGATGGTTAGCAGCCTAGAAATGGGTTGGAACTTAACAAATATTTCCATAGGCAAGGAGCAATTTTCTTTCTGTATGATGCATAATTACAGGCTTGTAACAACAAGACATCTTTTTGTTAAAACTGGAGTGAACTATCAGAACAGAAGGTAACTAAATTTTCACATTAAACAAAGGTCTTTCTAATCCATAGAAACTTGACATAATTTCATATGATATTCATATTCTGCTGGAGTTTACATAGTAATAGACTTGTGAAGCAGTGCAAACTTCAATAAGAGCAGTCTATCTGTTATGAATAAATCACTGGAAACTGTAGATTACTACTCCATGCAGAAGATGATAACCTCATTAATATATATTGCTAGATCTAGGGACAGACTTTTTTTTTAAGTCTAAAAATTGGGAATGTGTGAGGGGCAGGAAGAGTATTTTATTTGGTTTACCATTGTATCAGAAACCTTCTCGTATGGAAATTCAACCAATTTTCATAAGTTTAGGGTACTTATACTTTGATCAACCCAAATACAAGACATTTTCAACAACTTGCTTTGCATATCACATCAGGTGCAAATAGTTGTTATGTGTGTGAAATATTGTATAGTCTTTTACGTTTACGTTTTTTTAAATTATTATTATCATTATTATGACAGTGGATGAAATAAGTATGTTTTAAAAGTAGCGAACAAATTAAAACTAATAGTTTTATAAAAAGGGCTCGGATATAGGTGAGTGCACATGTTACAATACGGTTAGGATTTGTCCTTGAAGTATGACCTGCAATTCCCCCTCCCCCGCCCCGCCCCCCCCCCCCACCACTCCACGTCACACACTGAGCATTTCTAATGAAGGTAAAACATTTTGACCAAGGTAATGAAATGTGAAGAATATTACAATGAATGGTCTTTCACTTGTTATATTTTAAAAAGGTTGAAAATATCTAAAATAAACTTGTCTACCATTTTTTTTCTATTTGCTTCACTAAAAAAAATAAAAAATAAAAAAAATAAAAATAAAACACAAATTGTATTATATGGCAGAAATCAAAGCCCCAATCCCATTAAAACATACATGTGTGTTTAACTTTATGCACTGTGCTTAGTCTCACTGAAATTAATAAGACTACTTACATTGTATAAAATGAAACAGATATTTACAGGATTGAGGCCCAAACTAGCATTATAACACATGCTAAATCATATTAGGTGAACAATTTTAAAGTAGCACTTCATTTCAATCATTTTCATGTGTCCATGGCTGATTGTATTAAAAAATGGGGAGGGGGAGGGAAGTAACATGATTTCACTGTAGTATGCAACGTGTATGTATCAAGTGATTTAAACTATGATCACAATGCCAGATTGGGGAAATAAGTGTAACACAAAGTAAACAAGTATATAAATAAAACATTTGAGTCCTGTTAATCTTATTTATGTTTACACTAGGTACACTGATTTCTTATACAGTGTTGTCTGCAAATATTTGTCCTATGTTCCTTTTGAATGACAAGCTTTGTAAAGAATAATATTTTTTAAAGAATTGTTAGTGGTGGAAATAAGGCGGATTAAAAAAATGCAGGGTCAGTTTCTGATACCCTTGCTCAGACTGAGTACCTCCTTCCTTCAGAAGTAATCCCACTGATGAATGAGACTGCTTGTGAATTAAGGTATTACTCAGTGTGAAGAAGGGTGGCAGAATGGGGCCAATGATGAAAACATTTTAACAATTGGTATTGTATTAGACTCTCAGTGAAGGCCAAATCCTTGAAGCCTATTGGAGTTTTGTTGCTGGCTTCACTGGGACCATAATTTGACCATAAAATGACAAGTGGAAGAGGCTGGAATGTTAAATATGTAAGAAAGAAAGAAATACTACTGAAAGAATTCTATGTAGGTACTTTCAGGGTGTGTGTCAGTACTTTATCCAGCTTTGAGAACGTGTTTGATATCACAGTGTTTATAAAGTTCTATAAAAATGCATTTTCAAAACAACTTATATATGCTTTTTATGACAACACTTAGTGTAAAAAAATTGCATATTGTTTGTACAAAAGAATAGATTTTTTTTTTTAAGACATTGATTATCTACTTCAGGGCTAAAGTTTGCTAACCTTATGAAAACAGGGCGTGAGCCAAAGCCCAATTAAGTCAAAAGAAAAGATCCCATTGACTTTGGATCAGGACCATATAGTAGTATCTGAATCATGAATAGTCCCATCAATGGGACTGTTTATGGAGTGAGTCATTACTCAGTATAATTAAGGGTGATAGAATCTAGCCCAAAGATAGTCGCATTATAGAGCCAGACTGCAATATCCTTATTAATGTCAAGAAAGAATGTTACACAAGTAATTCCACTGAAGTCAATGGGGTGTTATGTAATATAAGGTACAATTAAAACCAGGGTATAGTTATTACAATCTGGCTCACAGGTAGCGCATCATCTCTGTTAATGTGATCAAATGATGAGCTTTAGCATACGTTCCTAGTGGATACAAAGCCTTTCATTCAGTAAAATAAAATAAAAAAAAACTTTTTTTTTAAATCAGGCATGGGGCGTGGCCATCTTTCATTTTTCCATCCAACGTGATGTTGTCAGGAGGGTGTTTTAAAGTTTCGATAGCAGCCGACGGGTTAATATTTCTACCAGATAAATGACAGCTGTTGCGGGGGAGGGAAGATAGGGAGGTGGGAAGCAAAGACTTTTTATTACACTGGAAAAATTGTAAATAGGATTTTTGTTTTTAATTTAAAGCAATGATTAGCTTGGAAAGTTGAGTAAAAATGACTTGTGACCCATTCGTAAACCAGACATGGCAGGAGTAGAAGTGGTCCTGCCCTGAAATGAGAAATTTTTCCATTTTATAAAGTATTCAATACTCAATGTGAATATCTTGAACTCTGTTAAGGATACTGTACTGTATTAAACATGTAAAATAATGTTTGTCTAAGTAGCTTACGAAAAAAATCTGAATGGGAGGTTATCCATGTTTGAAGATCTGTTGTAACTAAATAACTGATTTCTTATGCTGTTGTAACTTGATAGAAGTTGTTTGGGAGGAAGCATGGTGTATGAGGTTTTGTAAGTTTTTTGTGCCAGCTCTGTATGTTGTGCCATGTATGTAAGACAAGAATAAACTGCTGCTTTCATTCATCCCATCCCAACGCAAATATTCTTCCACTGTATGTTTTCAGTAGACTCAATTGTTTTGTTCTTGGTCTTTGTTTTTACACCTTCACCAGATAACAGATATTCCCTCTCCCAAATCCCCACCCCCAAAATAACACTGGGGTAGATTTGTTTTACAAAAGGCTTTTTGTATATACCATACTCTTCCCACCTAGATCCTTTTTCCATGCTGTTAATCCAAAATATCTTTCTGGCACATTTGTTTTTAAAGAGGAGTATGTATTTGGTGCTAGATTCTGAGCTGGACTCCACACCAGGGAATAAGAGCCTGGTTAGCCACCAATGTGGATTACCAGTACTTTGGGTCTAGAGGTGCAGAAGTAAACAGGGATGCATACCCTTTACTCCTTATCCAGAGAAGGTGAAAAGGGAGTGGCAGGGAATAAGTGGAATCTTGCTCTATTCTCCCTACTAACTTGCCAGAAGTAAATGATTACCCTTTGGAATTATGACTCAGCAGTACATCTCTGAGTGACAACGCCTGCCAGGGATATTCTGGGATGAAACCTCTAGTGCTGATTAAACTTTCCCTTTCCATTTAGCCACAGAAAGGATACAGCTCATGCAGTCAGTGATAATGCAAGATTCCCTGCACTGCTTTTTGCAAATGTGTATTAACTGTACCCTGGAAGGAGTTCCTTTGGGAGATGAGAGAGTAGTTGATTTTTTATGCCCATCCACTCCTCTCTCTCTCTCACTTGCTCTCTTCTAATACTTCCAACAAAGAGGCAGGCCTATTACTGTCCAATGTTATGAGGCCCATCCACTAGGAACTGGATTGAAGCCACCAACCTGTCAGATGAAAACAGCTCTCAATCACTAGTGATTTGAGCTAGGTTCAAAATAGTAATCAAGTGATTAAAGGTCTTGAGTCCATTACCAATCAACACAGCATCTACTCCCTCATTTCTCGAAACCTTAAAACGTCTTACTTGCTCTTGATTGAGAATGCACCCTTTGTGTTATTCCAGTTGCTCAGATAATCACTTGTTATGGAAGACATTCCTACAGTTTGTTTATAATTTTCCTTTTTTTGTTTACTATACTAGAAAGGACATTCCTAGGACTTGTCTACACATCAAAATTAATCCAGATTAAAGTAGGGTGAAAATATAAAGTAAATTAACTGTTCTTGATTAATTCCATGTGTGGATGCTCTCATTCCAGAATAAGAGTGCTTTATTCCAAATGAGCCTAATCCATTTCCAAAGAGAATTAAACTAATTCAGAATCAGGCACACTTATTCATTCCAATGTTAATAGAATAGCTTCTGCAGTTCTGTTGTTTTCTAGACAGCCAAGCATGTTGCAGACTGGCTGTAAGATTTAATGTAGTCCTGAAGACAATCACGGATATAGCCATCTATTTTCTCTGACAGATGCTGTAAATATTTTAACATGATTCTGAAAACACAATTGGTTTTAAGGAAACAAATAAGAAGTATTTCACAGATATCAATAGCATTATTGATTCCGTTTCTGCGATGCCCTCCAAATGAGATTGCCTCTAGGATGGTGTGAATGAAACGTCCAAGGCGGACATTAATGAATAGACAAAGGAGCCTGTATAAGTCTGCATTTAAAGTATGTGTGTGTAGGGCAGATATGCAGTATTTTATATTCAATTTTCCTTTCAGATGCACAGGACAAGATTTAACAGCTAGTATAGTAGCTACAAACTTTTTTTTATGAATTATTATTATTTTTCCCCATTCTCCATGGCGGTAATGCTACTTTGGGGGTCACACTTTCCTCTAATAAATTCCTTAGAATTGTACAGCTCAATGGATATACATGGAGAAGAAAAGAAATGTGACACAAAGAATCAGTGTATGACAAGAGATAGTTATTCCAGGCTAAAATCAAGAGGTGATATTAAGCGATGGTGAAAGTCAGAGAGTAGTAAATCAGCATGGGCTGAGTGTGTGTCACTATAATGTTCTCAGAGAGGGAGTGGAAATGTGAATCTGCAGCAGGAGAAGCCGTCAACAGGAGTATGTAAAATGAAGTAAGTTAAAACTGCTACTGATGTTATACATCCCCTCTTGCCTGCTTTTCTTGCTATACCATGACCCCTACTGACTCCTCAGTGAGTGCATTAAACACACCCTCACATCGACTTATGCTGATTTATGGCAACTGATGGTGATTTACTCTGACATGAGACTCACACTATGTCGCCTCTGAATTTGGCCCTACAACTACTTTGAATCAACTCTAAAGGTCTATACAAGTCCCCAAGGTATTCAGTCCTGTCTCTTTTAATAGGTACCAAAATATCACTGGCTTCTGTTCCTGACATGCCAGTCTCCTTGTGGGACAGAGACTAGCAGTCAAACCTTTTGGTCCCTACCTCCTAAAGCTGCTCCTCTTTGCTGGATTGTGGTTGCTTTTCTGCTACTTTCTCAAGCCATTTATCCAATGCATTCCAATCTACAAGTGAAAGGAGAAGTGGGGAAGGAATGTAACTTAATGTGCTTAATGTTAACGCCAACTCCCTTCTCACAATCAGTGTTACAGGGTTGATCTCAATGCAAACTGGCCCTTAGGTGATCAATAGAAACTTCCAGATCACAAAACTAGGTATATCTGAAATTTCACAAATGAAAGTTCACCCATCTCTGATTAAAACTGTAAAAATGCAACTAAGCCAAAAACAAACTTGTGCCAGGTCTCAGAGGTTGGCCGCTTTCAGTGGCCAAATGACAATTTCTTGAATAATACTATCAAAGTACTCTCTACTGAGAAGAAACAGAATTTTGCCCTCCCAAACTCACAGAGAGTAAAGAGTTCTAATGGAAACTTTTCATGTTCAAATTAATTTGCAATAGAAAACCATGTAATTTAAAGGCCAGACTCCTAGGCCTTCTCCCATCCCAGGAGAACCTGTTTGCCACCCATGGAGATGTACTTCACAATGCATTCTAATAGAGGCAGATCTTTGAGTAGAGCGAGGACTCTTAGCGGAACTATAATAAATCTCAGAAAATGTACTACTACTGTGACAGATGGACCCCTGTATTCTTCCCTTGTATACTATTATAATAATCTTTGAACAAAGTATGCCTTGTGAGGTATCATTTGAAAACTCATAATTTGCTGGTCATTATTGTCCTGGTAAAATATGTGTGGTAACATTGTATGTAGAGTTATAAGATTGCACTATACGGTGTTACTAAATCATGTTCCACGTCTGGGAAGTAGCCAAACCAGTTCCTCAGGGACAAACAGCAAGCTGACACCTCAGCCAGGTGTAAACAAGGTCAATGGGTGGCTAAGTGGCTATTCATTGGCAGGAAAAGGTTCATGGGTGAAAAATCTGTATGCCTGAAAAGAAACAGCCTGGAGTTCCCATCCACAGAGTCTGCTTGTTCCCGTGTTCCCAGCTGGAGACGCTTCTCAAAGAAGGGAGAGGACTATAAAAAGAAAAGGGAGCCACTCCAAGAGTACCCCTCCTCCTCTCTCTCTCGGTCTGTCCATTGATTCATGGCACGAGAAAGAACAAAAGAAGCAGCCGTTACACAAAAGAAGGGATCCTAGTGAGACTGAAAATCTTTGCTTTCAATTTAACATATTTTTTTTTATTAGGCATTAGTTGTGTTTTACCCTTATTTTTCTAGTAATCATTTCTGAATTTTATGCTTTATTACTTGTATTCACTTAAAACCTTTGTCGTTAATGAACGTATTTTATTGTTTTATCTTACCCAGTGTGTTTGAATTGAAGTGTTTGGGAAAATCCAAACAAGATTTGTGCATCTCTTTTCTATGAATAAAATGATGGACTTTCTATGAGCTTGTATTGTCCAGGAGAGGGCTGGGCAGTACAAGATATACATTTCTGGGGGGAAATCTGGCACTGGGAGTGTGCTGGGTCTGCAGTATAATTCAGGCTGATAAGAGCCTGGGTGTGACTAGCAGGCTGCAAGTGCACACAGACTTAGGCCTTGGCTACATTTGCAAGTTACAGCGCTGTAAAGCCTCCCCCAGCGCTGTAACTCACTCCCCGTCCACACTGGCAGGGCACTTACGGCGCTGTATCTCCCTGGGTACAACGCTGCAGGTACTCCACATCTCCAAGAAGCATAAGAGATACAGTGGACTGGCTACGACTCACGGGTGTGAGTGTAAACGCTTGCAGCGCTGTACTAATCACCTTGTCAAGTGGCCAATCCTCTCCATTGTTGTGACCGGCTGCAGGAATGCGGAAGTGCCAGTTTCAAAGCTCCTACCACTGAGAAAAGCAAACAGTTTGCTGTTTGCTTTGAGTGAGCAAATGAATGAGCAGGGGGCCGGGAGTTCGGAACTTGCAAAATAGAGAGCTGACATGCTCCAAAAAGCACTCTCTCTCCCCCCACACTCCCTGTCACAATCCACCCCCCCCATTTTGAAAAGCAAGTTGCAGCCACATGAATGCTGGGATAGCTGCCCATAATGCACCGCTCCCAACACAGCTGCAAATGTTGCAAGTATGGCCACACCACTGCGCTGGCAGCTGGCAGTGTGGACAGACTGTAGTGCTTTTCCCTACTCAGCTGTACGAAGAGAGGTTTACCTCACAGCACTGTACAGCTGCAAGTGTAGCCAAGGCCATAGCTGGGAATGACATACATGCTGGGGGCCACAGCAGCAAAACAGTGTAAAGGGTACCCCAAGTTAGAAGGCAGGGGTGACACAGCAACCCATTAGTTTAGAATGTACTCAGGGTATGTCACATCAGCTTAGTCCATAGAACAGCTGGTCAGGAATTTTTCAATAGAATGGTGTAAGTTCCTGCATCTCCCATACCCCAAGTGAGTGCCCTAACCACCAGGCTCCACAGCTAGTCTTTTTTGCTAGCCCAATTAATATTTAATTATTTATGCAAAGTGGAGCAGTGCCAAGAGAGAGCTCCCACACCCACCTCAGATTAACCAATAACGTGGCGGTTAGGTCACTCAGCAACTAGGAGAGAAACACACGTTCAAGTCCCTGCCCTGAATCAGGCAGAACAAGGACTTGAGCCTGGGTCTACTACATTCCAGGTGAGTGCCCTAAGCACAGGGCTATTTGTGAGTGGGAGGCTTGCTGCTTTTCCAAGAAAAACTTCAAAAATAATTTGGGTTCATTTCAATGTGGAATGGGGAAAAAACTGAGATCTTGTGATGACATTAGGAAGCACAATCCCTAGAAGCTAGAGAAAGAGACATAGTTACATGATCCTGTAGCCTTACTGAAGAATCCCCTTTTATATACTCATTACACCAAGTCCTGCCTCTTCTCTACCAAATGGGGCACTATGGGAACTTGGTACAAAAATTTTAAATGCTGCCAGACAGGCTAAAGCCCGAATTTGAGAGTGAGGCATTTACTGGCCTGAGAATAAGATTGGACCCAGGTATTCCTGAATTATAACCTTGGTTCTGACAACTAATTTATTCTATTCTGTGATGAGTGGGAAGTCACTCAACCGCAGCTGTAAAATGGATACATAATATATATGCTGACTAATTGCTGAGAGGGATAGCTCAGTGGTTTGAGCATTGGCCTCCTAAACCTAGGGTTATGAGCTCAATCCTTGAGGGGGCCACTTAGGGATCTGGGGCAAAATCAGTGCTTGGCCCTGCTAGTGAAGGCAGGGGGCTGGAATTGATGACCTTTCAAGGTCAGTTCTAGGAGATAGGATATCTCCATTTTAAAAATATATATATTGTGAGGGTCAATTAAATAACATTGTTAAAGCACTTGGTAGATTAAAAGTGCTAAGAATTAGTATTAAATGTGATTAGTCTGTGTGTTCTTAGCCTCTGTTTGCCAGAAGTTGGGAGTGGGTGACCGGGATGGATGACTTGATGATTACCTATTCTGTTGAGCATTGGCCTGCTAAACCCAGGGCTGTGAGTTCAATCCTCAAGGGAGTCAGTTGGGGATTGGTCCTGCTTTGAGCAGGGGGTTGGACTAGATGACCACCTGAGGTCCTTCCCAACCCAAATAATCTATGATTTTACAAAGCACCTGGCATTGGCCACTGTTGGAAGAGAGCTTAGATGGACCATTGATCTGACCCAGTAGGGCTATTCTTATATTCTTCTCTCTACATGGTGAAGCAGTGTATGGAAATATCCCTTTCCTCTTAATTTCTAAAGAACAGAGCTCCACAAAGCTAAGCAATATTTTTAAAAGGATAATATTGTCCAATAGCAACATTTGGAATTAGTGAATTAAAAACCGTATTTGATAGTACTGACTGGTGTAGAATTCCTTTGATTATGTGCTTATCATGCAGTGCATGGCACTGGAAAATATCATTAATCCACATACCCATAATTGAATTTGTCCTTTGCTCAAATCTAAAATAAACGCTGCCTAAGAAAAGTCGATAATGTTCACCATGAATCTACTTTGAAATATGGACCCTAAAGGTGCTTCAAAACATGCACAAAGGAAATGTTACCAAACTACTTACAGTAAGTCATTTAGGTCCATAATATCAATTTGTTTTATTTTTCCCTGTACTTTTTGTATTAGAGAAATGCCAAAACTGCTTTATTGTAATGAATGAGACCGAGAATTATGCTACGGTGTGCACCGTTCATACCATTTTTATTCTACATAATAAATTTAAATGAAATATGTATGATCTGAGTGGGTAGCTGCTATCTGAGCTGAAAACAAACATGTTCTCCTATAATCTTCATGCTATATTACCTTGTTGTACTTCATACTCATCATTTGTGTGCGAGCCTTGCAATCAAAGTTTCTAAAAAATGATGTGTCTCACAGCCTTCCCAGAACCATACTGAATGGCATGAATTCCCAATCCCTATTTACATAAGAACCCAGGAATTGCTTTTGCAAGCAGAAGAACCTTAGGGAAGGATATGTACATATATATTGTCTGGTCTCACAGCTGCACTGGGAGCAGAAGTAGAGAGGATAATCATGAGGTGGGTATACTTCCCTCTACCAGATCTCTCTCATCCAGGTTGAACTTAAGTGTGTTGAGAACATACAGGGTACATACCCACAGGGCTCAGGTGTGTCTTTACATCTACTCACCTAACCAGTGCCTCATCATCTACACTGCTATTTATACCTATGCTTAGGAGGTGTGCAGTGTATGTACTGTACATGCTGCCACAAGTATATGAGAAGACATAGATCTGAGTAGTATTATGACTACACGATAGCCCATATTTAGAACTGGTTGCAGTTTTTTTGACTGAACAGTTTTCAGGTAGAAAATGCAGTTTCATTGACATTGAAATACTTTTGGAACATTTCAAAACAAAGTTGAAACATTTTGAAATGTTTTGTGGGAATCTGTCCATTTTAGAGGGGAAAATGTTGACATTAATCATTTCAGCTTTCTCATTTTGTTTCAATAATTTCAAAATATGTCCTTTATATGAGGTGAACATGTTTTGGTTTTATTAGCATTTCAATTGATTTAGTTTTGATTTTTATATTATATTTAATATTTCGTGTTCTGACATTTTGACATTATTGAAACAAAACATTATGAAAATGAATTGTTTTGATTGTTCCAAATCAATTTTTTTTTTTCAAAATGTTTGTTCTGTGGGAATTTTTGAAATTTTGCCTTTTTGCTCTGATTTGGAATGACAACAAATTCCAAAATATCAGAATTTCCAGTGGAACAGAACTTCTGTGTTCTGACCACCTCTACCCAAATTGCTTAACAACCTCCCCCAGCACTGAACATTCACATTGTCAAGAGGAGTGAGAGGACTAATCACAGTGGAACTTTGCCAATTGAGCATTTCTTGGTGAGACAAACATGTTTCTCATCACCATGTTCGTAGATCCAGCAAACCAAAAAGATCCGAACCATTCTAATTCAACACTTTCTTACTGTGATGGGGTGTGTCAATCCCACACTGACCGAGAAAGGGTTAATGAGACTTGGTGGGCTCAATATGTCTTGCTCCACTTCACCTGCAGTAGGTGTCAAACTTGGAGGGAGGATTAAAAGGGTTAAACCTGGCTCAGGTGGGTCTGACAGGGAAGGAGGGCAGATCTCTGGCTCTCACTCAGTGAGATAAGCCCAGCTGGAGCCAGAGAGCTGAGTTGGGCTGCTGGCAGACAGAGCCTCCCTGAAGGAAGGTAAACCTACAACTGGGAGCTCAAGGCAGTTGGGAAGGAAAGTGGCAAGAAGGGAGTCTGCCCAAAGTTCTCTACACTAGTGAACACTGCCCACGCTTCTCTTCACTCATGGAGGGGCCAGATGTGCAGAATTCAAATGGAGCTATGATGTGTGACACCAGGATCTGCCCTATAATATTATTGTGGATTTGTAGGTGATGCTGTTGGACTTTCAGACATATTTTTTTATTTATTTAGAATCCAGAGAGGAGGATCTTTGTTCTCTGTCACAGTCATGACAGGTACATGCCATAAATGCACCATCAGAAAGAAATGCCATTTATAGGGTTGTTTTAGGGTGGTTCTTTCTGGTAATGCTGTAAACTCCAAATGTTTTCCAAGCTGATGACACGATAGACAGAATTTGTCTATTTGTCACAGATAAAAGGAGCAAAAAACTAGGAAAGGATAGATGTGATTGCCGTGCTGATGGATTTGATAACAGGGGCCGAATAGAAGTAAGGAAATATGTTGCAGGAAGAAATAAGGGACATAAACAATAGAAATTTCTATTGGTCTCTCTGTCTGCCATAACTTAAATCTTTTATAGTGCCCATCCCTCTAAAACAACAATTTCCTTAAAGTTTACCAGAGATATACAACCATTGTTCTACCTAAAAATCATCATGACATATCCTTAAAAAGAATAATAGGTGCATTAGCCAATTAGGTGCCTGCTACTGTCAGGGAACTGGAGATGAGGGAGGGTGGAGAAAATCTGCCTTTTCTGTGAGCTGCCTTCCCAGAGACTTCTAAAGAGGAAATATATGTGGTATCAATCATAGCTTTCTTCTTTACCTACCTTTCTGCATCACTTAAACACTAGCGTAGGGTGAGCATGAACTACAAACTTCTCAGCTTCCTTGGCTGGCTCAGGGCCTGAGTTTGTAGCAGTCTCCATACACATGAAGTGTTCCCAGTAATTACTGGGGATCAACCAAGACTAGTTTTGAAATGGTGGTATCTCTCTGGAAGCATATTCACTGCCTACCCCATGCACTGGGAGGGCATTCAACTACCAGCCATCCACATAGTGTAATTCAGGCTAGTAGTCTACACCCAGCATTGGAATAGATAAAATAAATCTTTTTTCATTTCACACATTACTTTCACCTGTTGGGTGAAGGCTGTCACTCACTGTCTGGACAGCCATTTCCCTGTGTCCTATTCAGAAGGAGAAACAACACTTTGTCCTGTGAATTAAGTGGAAAAACACCTCAACTGCTAGAAGAGGGCCTCATCCTCCCTGATTGAACTAACCTCGTTATCTCTAGCTTTACTTACTCTTGCTTGCATATTTATACCTGCCCCCGGAAATTTCCACTACATGCATCCGAAGAAGTGGGTATTCACCCACAAAAGCTCATGCTCCTATACGTCTGTTAGTCTATAAGGTGCCACAGGACTCTTTGCTGCTTTTACAGATCCAGACTAACATGGCTACCCCTTTGATGCATTAGAACTGTGTGAATCCTTCACAATGAAACCCCCAAGTCATATAGCACTTGGTAATTCCATAGGAAGTGTCACATCAAATCAGACCAGTCGTCCATCTACTGATGGCCAGCATCATGTGTGTCAGAACAAGGTGCAATGAATCCTATATTGGCCAATTATAGAATAATCTGTCTATAGGGGGGACGGTATCAATTAGTGATTGGTTTATTCTTGGAAGCATGAGGGTTTGCATCTTGAAATGAGTAGGAAAGACAATAAAGAGATGTGAGAAACATTTAAAAATAGCATTGCAGGGGAGAACCAGCAAATAGATATAGCTTCCAGAAACGTATCTCCACATCCCAGGCAAAGACACAGTGGGACAATTCCTAGGGCTTTGTTCTCATCCGGGGAGATTTTTCATTGACTTTTGAGCCTTTAGATAAGCATCTTGAACAGGTTTAGCTTGATTAGAGCAGTCAGCTAAGATTTACAAAATGGGAGGTCATGCTTAACGAGCTTGATTAACTTCCCAGAGGAAGTGACATGGACAGCGGAAAGGGGTGAAGCAATTGCTATGATTTACTTTGGTTTTAAGAAGCCATTTCTTACAGAATCACAAAGAAGATGAATGTCTAATGTTAGCAATAACAATATTGATGATAATCCATGGGATTAAAAACTGCCCCAGTAATGGAGTGATGGTATTAACTAGTCTTCTCATGAAAATGGCAGAAGGCTCTTTGTTTAGGTGATTTAAAATTAATTGGATAAAACGTAGTCTTTTTTGTTTTTTTTCTGGGATAGATTGTACCTGGCCTTTATGGCCATACTAGAGTGACTGGGGAAAGTGTTGAAAAAGCCTATCCTGTTTGGACATCCCAGGCAAAAATATTTCACAGGAACAGCCAATGCTGGACTCTGGGTGCACCCATAAGGAAGCATGACATTGCAAAGGGAACAGAGAGAAGGGGGGGCTACGGTGCCTTTCCTCTTTGCACGAGCCACCATGCCTGTTGGCAATACATGGGGGAACAGTCTGCAGCATTCCAAAGATGATGGGTCACCCTCCATACCAGGCTGCTTAGAGTGTGCGAATGAGACCACAGATTGTGTCTTCCTTTGCGTAGTCCCCCCAGGAGATTCCCATTGGATAGTGCAGTTCTGCACTGCCCACTATTCGAGCCAGTGATAAGTGCCACAATTTGTCCCTTAATCTCCAATTGACATTTGTGTAGAGATGGAACAAAATGGAAACCATCAGTGTGACCGCTTCCTGTGGCTCATTTGTAGGGCCCTACCATATTCACGGTCCATTTTGGTCAATTTCACGGTCATAGGAATTTAAAAACCGTAAATTTCATGATTTCAGCTATTTAAATCTGAAATTTTATAGTGTTGTCATTGTAGGGGTCCTGACCCAAAAAAGGGATTGTGGAGGAGTTTTAAAGGTTATTGTAGGGGGGGTTGCAGTACTCCTACCCTTACTTCTGCGCTGCCTTCAGAGCTAGGCAGCTGGAGAGCAGCAGCTGCTGGCTGGGAGCCCAGCTCTGAAGGCAGAGCTGCCGCCAGCAGCAGCACAGAATTAAGGATGGCCTGGTATGGTATTGCCACCCTTACTTCTCCATTGCTGCTGATGGGGCACTGCCCTCAGAGCTGGTCGCCTGGCCAACAGTCGCCACTCTCCAGCCACCCAGCTCTGAAGGCAGCACAGAAGTAAGGGTGGCAATACTGTGTTCCTCCTAAAGTAACCTTTTGACTCCCCTGAAACTGCCTTTTGGATCTGGACCCCTAATTTGAGAAATGCTGGTCTCCCCCATGAAGTCTATATAGTATAGGGTAAAAGCCCACAAAAAAACAGATTTCATGGTGGGGGACCAGATTTCATGGTCCGTGACGTGTTTTTCATGGCCGTGAATTTGGTACTCATTAGCAACACATCATCTACTGAGTTTGGGAGGTGAACAAACAAAATCAGGACTAGTTTTGATCTGGTTTAAATATTATTGAAACCATCTTGGTTTGGGGCATTCAGGTAAAGGGCCAAATTGTAAGCCCCTTATTCACATATGTGAACAGTTACTCACACAAGTAGTCCCATTGATTTCAACTGCTCATCCGTGCATCAGCACAGGGCTCACAATTTCTATGTGGATATTTCTAGCTGGGATTCTGCCCTCAGTGGTCCCAAACTACAGGATGAATAAAGGGACCTTGCATGTGAGTTAAGGTTTTTAAGGCCCGGCTTGACAAAGCCCTGGCTGGGATGATTTAGCTGGGAATTGGTCCTGCTTTGAGCAGGGGGTTGGACTAGATGACCTCTTGAGGTCCCTTCCAACTCTGATATTCTATGATTCTAAGAATGGACATACATTTTAAACCATTCTCCCAATGTCTGGCAAGAGGTAGACAGAACATTGAATTGAATAAATAGAGGAAACCAGAGTCAATTAGAATAGATATTTATGCCACGAACAAAGGGTCAGTCAGGTCACAGCTCAAGCTTTGTGTTTTGTTCTGGTTAATATATTACAGACAGGATATTGAAGAAGTGGGAAAAGTACAGAAGAGGACCAAAAAAAAAAAAAAAAGATTAAAGTGCATGTCGTCTATCAGGAATGACTATGTAATAATAGCACAGACTAAGGCAAGTTGTTACTGCTTGTTACTCCGGTTAACTCTGCAAAGGCAACACAGCTAAAAATGAGTGAGCTGGTTTCTGATCCTTTTCATGCATCATTAATAGATCTGTTTATGAAATCAGCTGCACCTAAGTAAACACATTAAAAAATGGGCTGGCAGATGAGAAATTACTGTGGGAATAATTTGGCCTGCCAAACATTTATTACTGGGGGTGGTAGCCAAGAAGCAATTATACATTTTAATAAAGATGCTAGTACTTGACTTTAATACTTTAAAGAGGCCCCATTAACAGTTCAGGCTTTACCTTTCCACACCCACAGTGACCCCCAGACAGCAACAAAAGAGTTAAAGATGACGATAATCTGAAATAGAGTTAGATTGGCCCTTACAGTGGTGCTGGAACAATTTTTAGAGTGGCGATGCTGAGCTGCACCCACCATTCTGCGTCCATGCCCCTCACCACCCCCTAGAGCTCGGGCCGGGAGCAGGGTCTTGGCTCCAGGAGGGGGGGATGCAGACAGGGGTAAGATGGCCGAGACTGGTGCCAGAGGGAGCACATGCGGAGCCCCAGATGCCGGGACCTCGAGCCGGGACCCAGGGCCGGGGGCTGGGACCATGGGCCGGGGACTGGGGCCGTCAGAGGAGCCGGGACCCCCCGCACCCTTAGTTCCTGTGGCTATGGGCCCTTACAGGGAGACATAGACACCATACAGGTGCTAGGCTGACAAGTGGATAAGTTAGATGGGTTGTAAGGCTTCCATCTTCCCATCAGTCTCCCTCTGTTAGAAAAAGAACTGAGCTAAATTTCCAAAATTAGGATTCTAAATATGATGAAAATATCCAATATTTGTATAGTCAAACAGGGTAGTGTGCATATAAACACTTTAATTACTTGCCCATGTATCATAGGCTGGATAGTCCTTTAAGGGGAGTCAGGTGCAGCCTTGCCTGTGACATAGAAGATATCCCTCAGCAGTTCTGATTTGGCAGTGCAATTAGTGATCCTAGATCTGAAAGGGTCAGGAAAGATGACATAATAGGGAAGAGAACCCAGTTAGAAGGACTCAGGAAAGAGGAGGTAGAGAGTTCCGTCACTATGGGAAGAGCCTGGGGAAAGCAAATTGAAGAAGGTCATGGAGACGAAATTAATCCCTGTGGTGGGCCCTGGAAAGAGGGCAAGACACAGAGAGGCAGTCTAGAGGGATTGGAATTCCAGCAGAGGAAGAAGGAAGTGGGAGGACCAAATGAGAAGCCAGAGGCCTGAGAACTAAAGGGAAGCTATGTTAAGCATAAGCTGCAGGGAAGCAGGACAAGGAGATTGGAGGTAGGAAGTGGCCCATGGAAACAGCAGAAGGTCTGAGGGAGCAGACCTTGATGCCCAATACAGGGTCCTTGGACCAGAACCCAGATCAGGGGTTGGGCGTTGGGTTCCCCTACCAGCTCAGAGGAAGGGGCATACAAGCCTGACATAATGACAATTGGGCCCAGGGTGTGCTGAACACTAAGCTTGAAGGATGGGCCAAAGAATAGCCCAAGTGGCGGTAAAAAGATCTTTTGTGCTGGGACATTTGTGAGATTTTAATATACTCTTGTCAACCTAGAAAGTGTCCAGACATGACAGAACATAGCCAGAGGGCTAAATCATGACGGAACCAGGTCATTTTAGAGTCAAAGTGAAGGTCAACAGGAAGCGCTAGATGTGGAACTTCCAGCAGCTGACTAGTTCCACCATATTTGGAAAACAAAACGAGTCTATACACATAATCATTTAAAAATTAAACAGGGTTGTGGTAGAGTACCAGAGGAAAATATTAGAGAGACAAGGTGGGTAAAGTAATATCTTTTATTGGACCAACATCCGCTGGTGAGAGAGACAAAATTTCGAGCCCCACAGAGCTCTTCTTAGGTCTGGGAAAGGTACTCTGAAGAAGAATGACCTGAAGAAGAGCTCTATATGACTCCAAAGCTTGTCTCTCTCACCAACAAAAGTTGGTCCAATAAAAGATATTACCTCACCCACTTTCTCTCTCTGATATCCCGAGCCTGACATGGATACAACTACACTGCATAGAGGAAAATATGTCATTCAAACATATTGTGTGGAACTTTAGAAGTTAAGAGAAGAACAGGAGTACTTGTGGCACCTTAGAGACTAACAAATTTATTAGAGCATAAGCTTTCGTGGACTACAGCCCACTTCTTCGGATGCAACTTTAGAAGTTAAGAATGTTCTTACGGTGTATATACATGGGACAGACAAAGCATGCAGTTCAGTGCATATAATACTTAATTCTATGCAGGGTTCACAATTTCCTGGTGGTTAATTGTCCCTATAATCACACATTCTGGGCATGCTTTTGGAAATGTAACTTATTTTGGCTATGACCAAATGAAAAAAACAACAATAACCAGCTTTGCATCCTTTTTATGGAAAGGATAAATGGGGAATTTACAAAGTGCTTGAAGAGAAATGACTATTTATCGTATATTACATTTACATTCCTTGGGTTTTTATCCATTATAAAGCCCTGATGTCCTTTTCTATAACAGTTGAGTATATCATCAAAACTGCAAAGAGCCACTATGTTTACATTAAACTCAAACTAAACCAAGCCATAAAATGGCTTAAATTGTGCCTGGCTTTAAACTAACACATTATGGCTAATGCATTTGGCCTTGTGCCACTTTCTGTTCTTGAGTAGATTAACAAAAACAAAAGGGCTTTCAGGAGAGGGTTTTTTTTTTTTTACAGGAACTGTATTAATATTTGCAAAGAAAGAAATTCCTGTGAAAACTATGGTCCAAGTTGGGTGGGGTAGGGGAGAAATACACAAATGTGTCCTTTGCAGTCAAATATGTCACCATTACTATATGATTTGCCAACAAGTCCATTGTAACTTTATAGTACTTTTGTGTGGGTGAGGTGCTAGAAGGGGAGTATAGTCTTATGGGTAAAACAGTGTTTGGTAGTCAGGACACCTCTTGTTTTAGGGTTTTTCACTAATTCAATGAGTGGCCTAGGGCAAGTCATTTAACGCCTCACAATGCCTCAGTTTAGTTATCTGTTATATGGAGTGATATTACTGACTTGTGTCACACGATGGATTGTCTTTGGCTGAAGGATGCTGATTTTGTGCACCTTACAACATTTCAGTGATCCCCTATTTCCTCCATCTACCCTAAAGGTCTCATTTTGGGTAGATCTGCCTTTTGCTTAAGGAGATCAAAGTCCTGATAGAATACAGGGACTAATCCTCTGAAGGGAAGTCTCAAAATATTTCCCTTCATGACCCCATCCCATCTACTTCACTCATTAATTTTGTTTTCCAAGGGGGTCCTTAATACAAAGAGAGCAGATATGGAGTCCTTGACTCTTCTGTGCAGCTAGAATTGGCCAGGGAAGAGTCAAGCGCTCCCAACTCAGGTCCCCTCTTTTCTGAACAAATCTTTGTATTTATGTTTATCCTAAATAAACTGTCTTATGGCTGCATTCCAGTAGCATTGTCTTTCCTGGCCAGTACAGAAGCTCCAGCGGTACATCTTTGTTTCACTGGAAGTCTTTTAAAAGCTGAACCAAAGCATCCCAAGCAGAGCAGTGATGCACGTTTACAGCCATTTGCCTAAATGAACAAGTCTTTTTAATGATTTTAGACATCAGCTGGGTTATTTATGGAGACCTAATGTTCCCTAAAGAAGCATTAGTTGCATTGTGGCACAAATCTAATTGTTTGCCTAGGTGTTGTTTTTGTAGTGTGCTCTGAAATGAACTTGATTGAAAATGCATTAAGTGAATGTGTCAAGTCCAGTCCTGGCAACCTGAAATGAAAGAATACGTTATTGTTTTTATTATTTTATTATCTATTATTTTATTAAACACTTTGTGCCCCCAAATGAGATCAGGACCCCATTCAGAGATTCATGGGTCCTGAAGCCAGAAGAGATAATTGTGTTTATCGAGTCTGACCTCTGCATAGAACTTCCTCAAAGTAATTCCTACAGCAGATTTTTTAGAAAAACATCCAATTGTGATTTAAAAATTGCCAGTGATGGAGAGTCCAGCACAACCCTGGGTAAATTGTTCCAATGGTTAATTAGCCTCCCTGTTAAAAATGTGTGCCTTATTTCCAGTCTGAATTTATGTAGCTTCAACTTCCAACTTTCTCTCGGTTAGAATGAAGAGCCCACTATAAAATATTTGTTTTCCACTTAGGTACTCATAGAATGTAATTAAGTCACCCTTAACCTTCTCTTTGTTAAGCTAAATTGATTGAGCTCCTTGAGTCTATCACTATAAAACATGTTTTCTAATCCTTCAATCATTCTTGTGGTTCTTCTCTGCACACTCTACAATTTATCAATATCTTTCTTGAATTGTGGACACCAGAACTGGACATAGTGCCAATGACAGACATAGAATAACCTGTCTACTCCTGCTCAAGATTCCTCTGTTTAGCATCCAAGGATTGTGTTAGCCCTTTCGGTCACAGAATCGCACTGGGAGATCAAGTTCAGATGGTTAGCCACCCCTCACCCGCCCCCCAAAAAATCACTGCTTCCCAGGATAGAGTCCCTGATCCTGTAAGTATGAGCAACTTTCTTTGTTCCATACACATGTAGCCATACTAAACCACACATTGTTTGCTTGTGCCAAGCTTATCAAGTGATCCAGACCGCTTTGTATCAGGGACCTGTCTTCTTCATTGTTTACCACTCCCTCAATTTTAGTCCTCTGCTAACTTTATCAATGATGATATTATGTTTTCTTCCAGGTAATTGATAAAAATGTTAAATAGCATAGGGCCAAGAACCAATCCCTGCAACACGCCACTAGAAACACACCTGTTTGATTCCCCAATTACAATTACATTTTCAGTCTTATCAGTTAGCTAGGTTTTAATCCGTTTAATATGTACCATGTTCATTTTATATCATTCTAGTTTTTTAATCAAAATGTCATGAGGTCGGAAGTCTAAGTTTATTGTTCAGTACTATTCCCTTTAACAACCAAATTTTTAATCTCATCAAAAAGAGATATCAAGTTATTTTGTCAGGATCTATTTTCCATAAACCCATGTTGATTGGCATTAATTATATTACCGTCCTTTAATTCTTTATTAATTGAGTCCTGTATCAGCCATTACTAGGGCTGTTGATTAATCATAGTTAACTCATGCGATTAACAAAAAAAATTAATCACGATTAATAAAAGTAATCACGATTAATTGCACTTTTAATCACACAGCTAAACAATAGAATACCAATTGAAATGTATTAAATATTTTGGATGTTTTTTCTACAATATCAAATTTCTATTACAACACAGAATACAAAGTGTACAGTGCTAACTTTATATTATTATTTTTATTACAATATTTGCACTGTAAAAATGATAAACAAATAGTATTTTTCAATTCACCTCATACAAGTACTGTAGTGCAATCTCTTTATCATGAAAGTGAAACTTACAAATGCAGATTTTTTTCTGACATAACTGCACTCAAAACAAAACACTGTAAAACTTTAGAGCCTACAAGCCCACTCAGTCCTACTTCTTGTTCAGCCGATCTCTCAGAAAGAACAAGTTTGTTTACATTTACGGGAGATAATTCTGCCCTGCTTATTATTTACAATGTCACCTGAAAGTGAGAACAGGTGTTCACATGGCACTTTTGTAGCCAGATTTGCAAGGTATTTATGTGCCAGATATGCATCAAGGGACGTATGAATCTTTACCGCATCTGGCACATAAATATCTTGTGATGCTGGCTATTATAGTGCATGCGAACGCCTCTTCTTACTTTCAGGTGGCATTGTAAACAAGAAGCCAGCAGCATTATCTCCTGCAACAAACTTGTTTGAGTGATTGGCTGAACGAGAAGTAGGACTGAGTGGACTTGTAGGCTTTAAAGTTTTACATTGCTTTATTTTTGAGTGCAGTTATTTTTTGTACATAATTCTACATTTGTAAGTTCAACTTTCATGATAAAGATATTGTACTACTGTACTTGTATTAGGTGAATTGAAAAATACTATTTATTTTGTTTTAACTGTGCAAATATTTGTAATAAAATAATATAAAGTGAGCACTGTACACTTTGTATTCTGTGTTATAATTGAAATCAATATATTTGAAAATGTAGAAAATATCCAAAAATATTTAAATAAATGATATTTTATTGTTTAACAGTGTGATTAATCGCTAACAGCCCTAGCCATGACATTATATTGCCCAGGATAAATGTTAGCCTGACAAGGCTATAATAACCTGTGTCATCCTGCTTATCCGTTGTAAATATCGGCACAAAATTAGGTTTCTTCCAGTCTTCTGGAACTTCTCCAATGTTTCAAGACTTATTGAAAATCAATGTTAACAATCCACCAAGCTCCTCAGCCTGGTCTTTTAAAACTCTTAGATGAAAGTTGTCCAGACCTACTGATTTTAAAATATCTAATATTTGTAGCTTCTGTATAGCATCCTCCTGAAGTACTAGTGGAATGGAAAGAGTTATCATATGATATGACTACATAATTGTTTTCCCAAACACAGAACAGAAATATTTATAGAACATTTCTGACTCTTCTGCATTATTAGTGATAACTCTACCATTTTCTTCTAGTTATGGACCAAAACCATTGTTAGGATTCTTTTTGTTCATAATATACTTTCAAAAACCCCTTCTTATTGTCTTTAACTTTGCTTGCCATAGATTTCTCCTTTTGTCCCTTTGCTTCCTTTATCTTTTCTATAATTCCTAGCTTCTGATTTATATTCATTACTATTGACTTCCCCTTTCTCCAATTTGTTATACATTATTTTTTTATTTTTAATAGCTGCCTTCACTTCCCCTCTAATACAGGTTGGTAATTTAACAAATGTGGCCTTCTTCCTCGATTAGGGGTTTGTGGCTTTTTGGACATCTGGTAGTTTTCTTAAGCGAGTCCCAATTATCATTCACATTTTTCTGATTAAATTCTTCCTCCCAGTTGATTTAGCTCATTATTGTTTTCAGCTTTGTGAAATTGGCCCTTTTAAAATAACAAGTATATGTATTTCTGGTCTGGACTTCATTCCGTTTGCACATTATAAATTTGATCAAGTCATGATTACTTGTACCTAAGCTACCATTAATTTTTAGTTCTGTGATCAGTTACTTTTTATCTGGCAAAGCAAGGGGTAATGAATGCACTTCATCAGATTCTCAGGTGCATCTGATGAAGTGGGGTAGCCCACGAAAGCTTATGCCCAAATACATTTGTTAGTCTCTAAGGTGCCACAAGGACTCCTCATTGTTTTTACTTAAGTTAGGTAGACATAGGTATGTTTGTCAGAGGTCTGACAAACCAGACATCACCATGCCAATCTACTCCGCAGTGTAGACATAACTACTGTCATTCAGGGAGGTGGTGTTCCTGCACTGATGGAAAGAACCTTTCCATTGGTGTAGGCTGTATCTGCATTACAGGGTTATGCCAGCATGGATATGCCAGTATAGACTCAGAGGTATAGACATACCTGAAGTTGTCTTAACATTTTTCTTACATTTAGGTCAGGTATGTTACGTGTGTAACAAACCTATCTACTTCACAACCATGAATGTAGCACCTAGCACAATGGGGTCTTGCTCCATGACTGGCAGTCCTAGGTGCTGCAAGTATATAAATAATAAAAAGAGAGTCTTATTTTACAATATAGTTTTATACTTAGTTAGTCCAAAAGGCTTTCAGGAGGGGTTTGGTGATAACAAAACAAAACAACAACAACAAAAAAACCACAACACTATGTATCACTTACTGAGTACATGGTAATTCAATATATCCTTGAGTGAAATTATACCATTACATATAAAAAATCTACTGTAGCTGTACTTTGATAATTACTTTTGCCAAATCCATTTATACTTTATTTTTACCCATTAGTTGCCTATGTGCTGTTAGTGTCTATGGTAACCTCTAGAAAAGAAGAAATACAAACCAACATATGACTGCACTTAGGTATTATAGCTGGAGAACTAGCAACAGCTACTGTGGAGGGTCTGCAAATATTTCCATTATAGCTGCATGTACTTTCTCATACATTTCTAAACCTTTCACCTTCAGTCAATAATTTTATAGTCTTGGATCTCACCAAAACTGAATGCAACAAAACAAAACTCTATTCTCAATTCCAAAACCCAGACATTACTTGGACAATAGCACACTGAGAACACACATATAGTTGGGACCAGAGCTATGTTTATGATAGGGATGTTGATTAATCACTGTTAACTCACGCTATTAACTAAAAAAAATTAATCGTGATTAAAAAAAATCATGATTAATCACACTGTTAAACAATAGAATACCAATTGATATTGGTTAATCATAGTTAACTCATGCGATTAACAAAAAAAAATTAATCACGATTAATTGCACTTTCAATCACACTGTTAAACAATAGAATACCAATTGAAATGTATTAAATATTTTGGATTTTTTTTACATTTTCAAAAATATTGATTTAAATTACAACACAGAATACAAAGTGTAGAGAGCTCACTTTATATTGAATTTTTATTACAAATATTTGCACTATAAAAATGATAAAAAGAAATTGTATTTTTCAATTCACCTCATACAAGTACCATAGTGCAATCTATTTATTGTGAAAGTGCAATTTAGAAATGTAGATTTTTTTTGTTACATAACTGCACTCAGAAACAAAACAATGTAAAACTTTAGAGTCTACAAGTCCACTCAGTCCTACTTCTTGTGCAGCCAGTCGCTAAGAGAAACAATTTGTTGACATTTATGGGAGCTAATGCTGCCCGCTTCTTATTTACAATGTCACCTGAAAGTGAGAACAGATGTTCACATGGCACTTTTGTAGCCAGCAATGCAAGGTATTTTTATGCCAGATATGCTGAACATTCGTATGCCCCTTCATGCTTTGGCCACCATTCCAGAGGACATGCTTCCATGCTGATGACGCTTGTTAAAAAAAATAACGTGTTTATTAAATTTGTGACTGAACTCCTTGGGGGAGAATTGTATGCCTCCTCCTCTGTGTTTTACCCACATTCTGCCATATATTGCATGTTACAGCAGTCCCAGATGGTGACCCAGCATATTGTTTGTTTTAAGAGTACTTTCACTGCAGATTTCACAAAACACAAAGAAGGTTTGTGAGATGTGAGATTTCTAAAGATAGCTATAGCACTCGACCCATGATTTATGAAGCTGAAGTGTCTTCCAAAATCTGAGAGGTACGGGGTGTGGAGGATGCTTTCAGAAGTCTTAAAAGAGCAACAGTCCGATGCGGAAACTACAGAACCTGAACCACCAAAAAAGAAAATGAACCTTCTGCTGGTGACATCTGACTCAGATGATGAAAATGAACATGCATTGGTCTGTACTGCTTTGGATAGTTATCAAACAGAACCCATCGTCAGCATGGACGTATGTCCTCTGGAATGGTGATTGAAGCATGAAGGGACATATGAATCTTTAGCGCATCTGGCATGTAAATATCTTTCAATGCTGGCTACAACAGTGCTATGTGAATGCCTTTCTCACTTTCAGGTGACATTGTAAACAAGAAGTGGGCAGCATCATCTCCTGAAAATGTAAACAAACTTGTTTGTCTGAGCAATTGGCTGACCAAGAAGTAGGACTGAGTGGACTTGTAGGTTCTAAAGTTTTATATTGTTTTATTTTTAAATGCAATTATTTTTTGTACTTAGCTATACATTTATAAGTTCAACTTTCATGATAAAGATATTGCACTACAGTATTTGTATTAAGTGAATTGAAAAATATAATTTATTTTATTTTTACAACTCAAATAGTTATAATAAAAAGTGACCTCTGTACACTTTGTATTCTGTGTTGTAATTAAAATCAATATATTTGAAAATGTGGAAAACATCCAAATATATTTATATAAATGGTATTCTATTACTGTTTAACAGTGTGATTAATCACAATTAATTTTTTTAATCACTTGACAGCCCTAGTTTATGGTTGATAGAAAATGTTGTAGGGCACGGTATGAGGAAAATCTACAATAATCTATGGCTGCACCCATCCATAGACATTACACTTGAAACCCAACCAAGTAAATTGAAGGATTTCCACTAGTGTGAGTCAGGCTTTATTTGAGACCTATATGTAACCATTTGGGCAAGTCTGACATTCCTTTCAGTAGTGGGTATGGTATATATAATCCTTTACATTAAGCTCTACTGGGACTGTATGAATAAAATACCTATTGTAAATAATGAACCCCACAGTAACATTTATTAAGCTGCTGATATGTCTGTAATGTAGAAGGCAATAACGCCCCTGTAGAATATCCCCCCGTGCCTTAGTTCCATTATTTCTAAAATGAGGATAGCAATACCAGCCTATCATGCAGAAGCATTACACCATTTTACAGGAAAGGAAACTGGCAAATGCTTAAAGGCCAATTATTCAAAAAAGTGAACTACCTTATTTGGTTCAATTTGCTTCCACAAAATGTGTACCTAGCTCTTCCTTTGGTGACTTAATTGAATATGCATCTGCAAAGGAGCTAATAGAGGAGGTATCTGAGCCTCTAGCTATTATCTTTGGAAAGTCATGGGAGACGGGAAAGATTCCAGAAGACTGGAAAAGGGCAAATATAGTGCCCATCTATAAAAAGGGAAATAAAAACAACCCAGGTAACTACAGACCAGTTAGTTTAACTTCTGTGCCAGGGAAGATAATGGAGCAAGTAATTAAGGAAATCATCTTCAAACACTTGGAAGGTGGTAAGGTGATAGGGAACAGCCAGCATGGATTTGTGAAGAACAAATCATGTCAAACCAATCTGATAGCTTTCTTTGATAGGATAACGAGCCTTGTGGATAAGGGTGAAGCGGTGGATGTGGTATACCTAGACTTTAGTAAGGCATTTGATACGGTCTCGCATGATATTCTTATCGATAAACTAGGCAAATACAAATTAGATGGGGCTACTATAAGGTGGGTGCATAACTGGCTGGATAACCGTACTCAGAGAGTTGTTGTTAATGGTTCCCAATCCTGCTGGAAAGGCGTAACGAGTGGGGTACCGCAGGGGTCTGTTTTGGGACCGGCTCTGTTCAATATCTTCATCAACGACTTAGATATTGGCATAGAAAGTACGCTTATTAAGTTTGCGGATGATACCAAACTGGGAGGGATTGCAACTACTTTGGAGGACAGGGTCATAATTCAAAATGATCTGGACAAATTGGAGAAATGGTCTGAGTTAAACAGGATGAAGTTTAACAAAGACAAATGCAAAGTGCTCCACTTAGGAAGGAAAAATCAAGTTCACACATACAGAATGGGAAAAGACTGTCTAGGAAGGAGTACGGCAGAAAGGGATCTAGGGGTTATAGTGGACCACAAGCTAAATATGAGTCAACAGTGTGATGTTGTTGCAAAAAAAGCAAACATGATTCTGGGATGCATTAACAGGTGTGTTGTGAGCAAGACACGAGAAGTCATTCTTCCGCTCTACTCTGCTCTGGTTAGGCCTCAGCTGGAGTATTGTGTCCAGTTCTGGGCGCCGCATTTTAAAAAAGATGTGGAGAAATTGGAAAGGGTCCAAAGAAGAGCACCAAGAATGATTAAAGGTCTTGAGAACATGACCTATGAAGGAAGGCTGAAAGAATTGGGTTTGTTTAGTTTGGAAAAGAGAAGACTGAGAGGGGACATGATAGCAGTTTTCAGGTATCTAAAAGGGTGTCATAAGGAGGAGGGAGAGAACTTATTCACCTTATCCTCTAAGGATAGAACCAGAAACAATGGGTTTAAACTGCAGCAAGGGAGGTCTAGGTTGGACATTAGGAAAAAGTTCCTAACTGTCAGGGTGGCTAAACACTGGAACAAATTGCCTAGGGAGGTTGTGGAATCTCCATCTCTGGAGATATTTAAGAGTAGGTTAGATAAATGTCTATCAGGGATGGTCTAGACAGTATTTGGTCCTGCCATGCGGGCAGGGGACTGGACTCGATGACCTCTCGAGGTCCCTTCCAGTCCTAGAATCTATGAATCTATGAAAAATCTGAGAACTGGAACCTCTAACTGCAGGTTCAAACCAGGTACCGGCTAGTGCTATCACAATCAATAATGGAGGGGGACCCAGTTTCAGTCCTACTATGTAGAAGAGGTATCAGCCAACTCAGTGGTACTTCTCACACGTCTTAGCATCCCATGTGGGGGGCTCCTGATGTGGTCTAGATTCACATGTAGGAAGATTACCCTGGAAGGTTAGATAATACAGCTTGGGGCTGTATTTCCTGCTCCACGGAGACTTTTCCACACAAGAAGTCCTCTGTTACCAAACCATCTTTAAGAAGAATCCTGGAGCACTTGGACAGGGGCAGTCTCTGATAGCATTCCTCCATTAGAGCTGCTCTGGAGGGAGTGGGGTTGATGCTTGAAAAGACAGGCACTGAGAGCAGAGAGCTGAATAGGAAGGCACAGGGACTTCTTGTAGATAGCCCTGCTCTCACAATGATTACCCACAATCCAAACCTGGGGATGCTCCAGGTTCATGGGTGGGTCCTGAGGCTCTATCCAAAACAGAGCAAACTCACCACCCATGACAAAATGATTGAGAATGAATTCTGCAAATGGATCCTTGAAGAGTTTTCCTACCTCTTAGCACTCTCCCATAGGTTTTAATGTGACAGGGAGCAATCCACTCCCAAGTAACTAAGGGATGTAGGTCCTAGGGCAAGCCCTCCGATTTACATCTGCAAAAAGGGAGTCTGGGACTTCAGCAGTTTTACAAAGATACCCCAAAGTGACATGATTGATTGAATCTACATTAAATATTGTTAGTGAGCATGTATTAGTCTTCTAAAATGGGAATATTTTAATAGTAAATCAATTCTTTGTAGGATTGTCCAGCTGACAAAATGTACAGGACCTGAGATCAATCCAAACATTGTAGATCCGAAGGGTCAATTGAATGAAATCAACGAAGTTACATTTTCTTCATACTGAAGCAATGTCTTTTCAGGACCCCAATCCTGCAAAGAAAATCAGATAGGAACACCCCTGAAACTGAATGGAGTCCTATTAATGTCATATATATGATATTATATATAAATAATATGTGTGTATGTGTTAGAACTTGGTCAAGTTCATTATTTGCTAAGTAAAGCTCACATTTTCATTCTCTAGAAAAAAATAGATCACAGCCTCCAAAATGCCATGATCTGAAATCAGAAATATATCGGTGATGCCACTATAATGATCAAGTTTAAGAATATGGAATAGCTAGCAACAGCTGCACTATGAAAATAATCAGCCTTCAATCAGTAAGAATGATTTCACAGCAGGTTTTTATTATTCAATTGTGAATGTTTTGAATAACATTTTTATTGGTGCAGGAAAAAAAAGAATTAAGCAATAAATAGCTTGTCAGAAACATTGTAGTATATTTGATTAGGGTTACATTATTACATACATACAAAAGAGATGGAATAACCTTTGGGAATTTTTCATGCACGGCAAGAGCACATTGCAGTCCCTGACTGATTTCTTTTGGTTTTTGTTTTGCATATGCTCAATAATCTAGAATGAATTATTTATGAAAAAATACATACTTGAAATACTGGCCTGAAACTTCAATGCAGCCTTAAAAAAACAAGTTTCACCACCACAAACTAAGGATCCTATTCTGCTGCAATTGAAGCCAAGAGGAGTTTTGCTATGAATGCCAATGGGTGTCGGATTGAGTCCCATGTAACGTATATTTACAATATGTATTTATTGTAACATGACTCCTATGAGACAGCCAACTTAAATATGAAAATGAAAAGGGTTGCCAAGTATTTGTGCGGCACAGCAGTCATAAAACAATGCAGACCCTGTGGTCGGGTATGTTTTAGAATTCATCACAGCTAGTTTGCAGAGTGTTTTTAAAAAAGCAGGGGAAGAATAACATAAGAGTTTATCTAATCCCACAAATAATCTTCAACTCTTTGGGGCAGGGACCATTCTTTCACAATGGGGTCCTCATCCGGGGCTGGGTCTCCTAGGCCCTATTGCAATACAGTTAATAAATAAATATTACTACTACTAATAATAATAATTAATAAACAGAAATGTATAAAAAGTAAGATTCTGCCACCCTCAGTTATGGTGAGAAGTATCTTATTCTTTCAGTAATCCCATTGAAAGCACTTACTTTGTATCTTTTAACTTCTTAGTTATGCCTGGAACTGGAAGCTGAAGTTCTAAAATACAAGACTGATCTCCCTTTTCTTGTTCCAAGAAGATCGCCCAGGATCAGACTCTAATCTAAGTTATTCCACTCAATTCAGTGGGGTTACTCTTGACTGACACGGCTGTAACGGAGAGAAGAATTTAGCCCCTTGCCTAAAATACTTCTTATTAATTGTGGGGGATTCATCCTTATAATACGGACATCAAATAGATATGTTATTCCTATAGTACAGTTCAAAAAGCATTGCACTCAAGATATGTGGGTTTTAATGAGAATTCACTTGGGAAAAAAAAGTTTGTCATATAGGAGCAACCAATACAATAGATTTCAGAGTAGCAGCCGTGTTAGTCTGTATCCGCAAAAAGAACAGGAGTACTTGTGGCACCTTAGAGACTAACAAATTTATTAGAGCATAAGCTTTCGTGGACTACAGCCCACTTCTTCGGATGCATATAGAATGGAACATATATTGAGGAGATATATATATACACATACAGAGAGCATGAACAGGTGGGAGTTGTCTTACCAACTCTGAGAGGCCAATTAAGTAAGAGAGAAAAAAAAAAGTAAGTTTTCTCTTACTTAATTGGCCTCTCAGAGTTGGTAAGACAACTCCCACCTGTTCATGCTCTCTGTATGTGTGTGTATATATATCCTCAATATATGTTCCATTCTATATGCATCCGAAGAAGTGGGCTGTAGTCCACAAAAGCTTATGCTCTAATAAATTTGTTAGTCTCTAAGGTGCCACAAGTACTCCTGTTCTTTTTGCCAATACAATAGAGTCTTCCCACTGACAAAGATTTCCTTCCTTTTTACTCACGATGACTTTTTGCAGCAGTGGTGTTGTGAAAGAGGACATCAGAAGTTCCCTGGTGACATGGGCCAGATTCTGATCTCATAACTCAGCCTGAGAGGCATGATATGATTAGGGGGCTGAAGCACATGATTTATGAGGATAGGCTGAGGGAACTGGGATTATTTAGTCTGCAGAAGAGAAGAATGAGGGGGAATTTAATAACTGCTTTCAAATACCTGAAAGGGGGTTCCAAAGAGGATGGATCTAGACTGTTATCAGTGGTACCAGATGACAGAACAAGGAGTAATAGTCTCAAATTGCAGTGGGGGAACATTTAGGTTGGATATTAGGAAAAACTTTTTCACTAGGAGGGTGGTGAAGCAGTGGCATGGGTTACCTAGGGAGGTGGTGGAATCTCCTACCTTAGAGGTTTTTAAGGTCAGTCTTGACAAAGCCCTGGCTGGGATGATTTAGTTGAGGATTGGTCCTGCTTTGAGCAGGCGGTTGGACTAGATGACCTCCTGAGGTCCCTTCCAACCCTGAGCTTCTATGATTCTATGATACTTCACACATAGTCCCAATGGCTATTTCTGAAGTAAAGTGCCAGTCAGTGTGAATAATCCTACTGAAGTCAGAAGAGCTAGTTCTGAAATAAGGAACTATTCAGTGTGAGTAAACTGGGGATTAGAATCTGCTCATAAAGTGGACTATTCCCAATGACAACCTCACAAACGCAATCACCTTCCTTTCTTAACTAGATCTATATGCAATCTTATTGCCTTCATGGACTTCACAGCTCTTAGGGTTTCTGCATCACTGTTGACATTTTTTTCAGTTGATGGGTTTTTTTATACATCATTAATTTTCAGACCATAACAATGATATTCAAGTTGAGGATGTTTGGATGCTGCTCAGGAAAGATATGTCCTGGAGCATTTTATTACACAACACATTAGTTCATCATTCTGTTCCTTATTTCAAACAATGAGTTGCCTGAAGAAGGATACATGGCTCATAAAGTTCTCAATGGACTAAAAGCAGGACCATCTGCTGAAGTCATCAGTGACTTGTTGGCTGAGCTTAGCAGCTGGGAAGCCGTCAACTCATCAGCTCTTCTTTAATCAGCTAGGTGTCTGTGAAGTCACTGGGAATTATTCTAATCAATTCTCAGAGAGCTGAGATAATGAGAGTCTCTCAGTTTTCAGCTGACATCCTTGTTTTAACTCATTTCTCTACTTACCCAGCTTATTAGTTGTTTGATTTTTTTGCCCAAAGTTCTTCTTTCCAAATTACTACACACTTGTTTATATGGCGTGGAGAGAACGGCAGTTCTGAATTGGAAAGTGCAAGGATTCATTGAAGCCTTGTTTCTAGGATCATTGATAAATGTTGTGGCTCCAATTCAGACATGTGCTTCTGACTAATATTCACTCATCTCATTTCCACAGAGAGACTGAGAAAGAGAGAAAATGAAGAGCTCAGTGTTGAGAAGAAGAGCAATCTTTTTGTTAGGGAAGAGGGGTGGTCTTCTGATTAAAGCACTAGCCTGAGACTCTAGAGATGTTGGTTTAATTCTGATCTCTGCCATAGACTTCCTGCTTAACTTTGGGCAAGTTGTATGTCTACCCTGAAATCAGAGGTGTGACTGCTGTGTGTGTAGACGTATCCAAGTTAACATTGATCTAATTAGCTCAAATAACAATAGCAGTGACACACAAAAGCATGGGATGGCCTCTCAAGTACATATTAAGGGTCCTGGGCAGACTTGTACAACCTTTGCTGCCATGGCTTCTTATTGTTATTCAAGATAGTTAAATCAAAGCCAGCTTGCGTATGTCTACATGTGCTGCACTCTCACCTCTGATAGCAGTGTAGACATACCCATAGTCTCTGTGCCAATCTTCTGCTTGCCTGTCCATTGCCTTTAATGGGCTTTGGTCAAAGCTTCAGAAAACAAAAAAAGGAGATGGCTAGTGCCGAGCATACTTAAAATGAAAAAGTATGGCATCTCATGGTATGTCTACAATGCAAAGAAAAACCTGCAGCACTGAATCTGAGCCCAGGTCAACTGGCTTGGGCTTGCATGGCCTATACTACAGGGCTAAACATATCAGTGTAGATGTTTTGGTATGGGCTGGAGCCCGAACTCTGAAACCCAGCAAGGAGGGCAGGTCCCAGGGTTCGGGCTCCAGCTGAGTGGGAACCTCTGCACTGCTATTTTTAGCACTGTAGTCCAAGACATGTGAGCCAAGTCACTGGACCGGGCTTTTTGACTCAGTGTTTTAGTGTAGAAGTACCCCAAAGGTCTACAGACAAGTTTCAGTGACCTGTAGCATGAGATCTGTAGCATATATCCCTGAAGTGACTACAGAAGAATGGTGAATTTACAAATTGACAGTGATTTCACATTGGGGAAAAAAATCTGAGCTTTTTTTGAAATTTTGCAAAATACTTTTACCTTGTCAGGAAAAAGTGATGAAGTAAAATGTGGAGCATTTTACATAATTATACTAAAGAGTAGTAATAATAACTGGATAATAAATTTGCTGTCCTCACATTTCACCAATATATGTTTTCAGTACCTGCTACAGTAAAAAGCAGATAAGTTGTGGTACTTCTTTACCTTATTTATATCTGCTTTCCGTGGCAGCTACATAGCACAAAACCACATCAAAGTGTTAACATTGAAGCAGCTTCAAAGGTGCCCCTAAAATGGAAAATAATAATACCCTTATACGCTGATAAAATAATTCTGTTCATATAACTGAAAGATTTTCATATACATCTTGGAACACAAAGTGCCACTGAAAACGGAAATCAATCTGATTATTATCGCATGCATATTCACAGTGTATTAAAGGGAAATGTCAAATCTGATATGCTAAGAAAATCAAAATCCTTACAATTTTCTCTGTTTAGCTTGTTGCAAAAAATAAGCAGACAGACACAACAGGAGTTGTTCATTTATGTGCAGCACAGAGAATAGACAGTGTTATTTCAATTTAAGAGCATTCTGACACTCCTGGAGACTGACCTGCTCTTTATAGGCCTCATCCAAAAGCCCACTGAAGTCAGTGGGAATCTTTCCTTTAACTTTGAGGGGCTTTGGACCAAGTTCACTATTGTCCATTGTACTGCACTGCTTAATATGCTTCAGCTGTGCTGAAGAGGGATGTATCATTAGTGATGTGACTAATAGTATCTGCTGTCTCTGGTGGTAATTGACATAATTCAGACCAAGATACCTAAAAAAAAATACCGAAGCTGTATAGTGTGACCAACTTTTGTGATTTTATTGCAAGTCACATGGTATTTGGTGTTCTTCTTCAAAGCTAGCATCTGAAATCATGTAACTTCATAAGAATCTCAATATTCCTTAATTTTTTTAAAGGAATTTTTAAAAGCCATCGTGCTTATGGAGAATAACTTCAATAGGTGACCTTATTGCACGCTAAATGATCAAAAGGACTCAAAATCTATCATAGAACAAAACACCTCATGATTATTTCGGGGGCTGACTCATGATTCATGGACTTGTCAATATTGTTTATAGTCATTTCCAAATATGAAAGGGATTGCAAAGCTGGACAACTCTTGGACTGGAAAAAAATTTGAATTTTAAGTTACCGGGCTCTAGTCATACTCATACAGAGAACTGGTAGGTAAGATTCCCTGGGGGGAAAAAAAACATCTATGGGATAACAGAGTTCAGGGGAGCTGGCATTTTCTCAAGAAGGCAATATTAAAGGTCCAAATGAGAACTATCCCATGAGAAGGAAAGATAGGAAGATGAGTAAGTGTCTGGTAAGTGTCTGCATAAGAAGCTCTTTAATGACTGAAAATCAAAAAGGGGAAACATGGACAAATCGCTAAGGAGGAATTTAAAAGAATAGCACAAGCATATAGGAAAAAATCAGAAAGACTAAAGTACAAAATCAGTTATACTTAGCATGGGACATAAAAGCTGATAAGAAGTTTTAATGAATACCTTAGGAGCAAGAAAAAGATTAAGGATAATGTATGTGCACTACTTAGGGGAGGGGAATTAACAATAGATGACATTAAGGGCAGGTCTACACTATGGGGTTAAGTCAACCTAAGTTATGCTACATCAATAACTTAGCCAGAGTCGATGTAGCTTGGGTCAACTTGTTGCAGTGTCTACACCATGCTGGGTTGACAGGAGAAACTCTCCCGTCGACTTATCTTATGCTTTTCATTCAGGTGGAGTACCAGAGTCAACGCGAGCACTATCGGTGGTCGATTTAGCGAGTCTTCACTAGACCCCACTAAATTGATCCCCAATGGATCAATTGCCGCATTGTCGATCGATCCACGGTAAGTGTAGACAAGCCCTAAGAAAGCTGAGGTGTTTAATGCCTATTTTCTCCAGTCTTCACTAAAAATGTTAATGATGATCAGAGACTTAGCACAATTAATATTAACAACAAGGTGGAATGAATGCAACCCAGAATAGAGAAAGAACAGATGAAAGAATATTTAGATAAGTTAGCTGTATTTAAGTTGACAGGCCCTAATGATATTCACATTAGGTTTCTAAAGGAATGAGCTGAAGCAATCTTGGAAATGTTAGCAGTTATCTGTGAGAACTTGTAGCAGATGGATGAGGCCCATAGGACTGGATAAGGACAAAGCACTTCGAGGAGAGGAAAGTGATCAGGAACAGTCAGCATGGATTCACCAAGGGCAAGTCATGCCTGACTAACCTAATTGCCTTCTATGATGAGATAACTGGCTCTGTGGATGAGGGGAAAGCAGTGGATGTGTTATTCCTTGACTTTAGCAATACTTTTGATACGGTCTCCCACAGTATTCTTGCCAGCAAGTTAAAGAAGTATGGGCTTGATGAATGGACTATAAGGTGGATAGAAAGCTGACTAGATTGTCGGGCTCAACAGGTAGTGATCAATGGCTCCATGTCTAGTTGGCAGGCGGTATCAAGCGGAGTGGGGTTACTGGCCTAGTGAAAAGGGGGGAAGCAGTAGATGTGATATATCTTGATTTTAGTAAGGCTGTTGACAAAGTCCCACATGACATTCTCATAAACTAGGGAAATATGGTCTAGATCAAATTAATAAGGTGGATGCACCACCAGCTGGAACACTGTAGTCGAAGAGGAGTTATCCATGATTTGCTGTCAAGCTGAGAGGATGTATCTAATGGGGTCCCTCAGGAGTCTCTGTCTTGGGTCTGGTACTATTCTATATTTTATTTAATGACATGGAGAGCCTGCTTATAAAATATGTGAATGACACCAATCTGGAGGGATTGCAAGCACTTTGGGGGGCAGGAATAGAATTCAAAATAATTCTAATCAATATGATGAAATGCAATAAAGACAAATGCAAAGTACTATATTTAGGAAGGACAATTTAAATGCACAACTACAAAATGGGGAATAACTGGCTAGTCTGAAAAGAATTGGGGGTTATGGTGGATCACAAATTGAACCTGAGCCAGCAATGTGATGCAGTTGTGAAAAAGGCTAATATTCTGGAAAATATTAACAGGAGTGTTGTGTGTAAGACATGGGAGACAATTGTCCCACTCTACTTGACACTGATGAGGTCTCAGCTGGAGAGAATCCAGAAGAGAACAACAAAAACGATGAAAGGTAAATGATAAACAATAAAATGTTTAGAAAACCTGACCTTTGACCTTAAAAAACTGGGTATGTTTAATCTTGAGAAAAGAAGACTGTGGGGGGACTTGATAGTCTTCAAATATGTTAAATGCTGTTATAAAGATATGCTGATCAATTGTTGTCCATGTCCACTGACAAAGTAATGGGCTTAATCTGCAGCAAGGGAGATTTAGATTAGATATTAGGAAACAACTTTCTAACTCTAAGGATAGTTAAGTCTCTTTTTCAAAAGAACAGGTTAAACAAACACCTATCAGGGATGATCTAGATACATTTGGTCTTGCCTCAGGATGGGGGCTGAACTAGATAACCTCTCAAGGTCCCTTCCAGCCCCACATTTCTATGATTCCATATTTTATTTATGGTTTATATTAAATTGTACTGCTGCATTTATTATATGTTTTTAAGTTATGTCAACAGTACCTGAAACATATGGGAAGATATGCACTTTAGTATTTCTGTAAATCCATATATATATAATAAATGTATGTAACTATCACCTGTTGAGGAGCAAAATATATACGTTAACTTCTATATCTGAACTCTGGGGGATTTCATGTCCTGAAACAACCATCTCTCACTGGGTGAAAATAAGCTGTTAAGGTAAAGGCACTGAAACCTGAAATGTGTTAACAGATTTGGGTTGCTCACATGGACCCAGATTCAGAAAAGGACATAGGCATTGCAACACTGAGCATTCCAACACCTAATTTTTGGATGCTTAGACACCCAGTGGAGTCCACAAACATTGGATTAGGCGTCTGTACTCCCAATACAATACATGGGAGGAGCTAGCTACCTGAAAATGGAATCCACAAAAAACTGCATGCTGAGCGAGGAGCTGCCTAACATAGCCAACAGCAGATGCAATGAAATTGGTGTGCCCTAAGCGCCCCCCCCCCCTTTCACTGAGTTAGATGCCTTAATCCAGGCTGGAGGGAGGGGCCTGTCACTGTTTGAGATCCATAGCTGGGAACTCTCTCCTGGCACTGCCCCCACTCCACCCCTTCCCTCAAGGCCACACCCCCTCCTGACCCCACCTCTTCCCACCCCCGTTCCACCCCTTCCCTTCCCACCCTGTTCTGCCGCCTCTCCTGAGTGCACCACATCCTTGCTCCTCCCACCTCCACCCCCAGCCTCCTGCATGCTGCAAAACAGCTGATTGTGGTGGGCAGGAGGTGCAAAGCAAGAGGGGGAAGTGCTGATCATCGGGGCCCGCCGGCGGGCAGGAGACACTGGGGAGAGAGGGAGGTGCTGATAGATGGGCTGCCAGTGGGTGCTCAGCACCCACTATTTTTTCACTGTGGGTGCTCCAGCCCCAGAGTACCCACAGAGTTGGTGCCTATGGCCTCCCTCATAACCTTTAGTCCAGTGGTTGGAGAACTCATCCTAGATGTGGTTCAATTACCACCTCTGCCTGATGAAAGAAAGGGATTTGAATAGGGTTTCCTAACCGAGTGCCTCAACATTGGACTACCGAGTCTTTCTCACTTGTTGTCTTGATGGATATTTAATTATTTTATGTTAAGTGGAATAAATTCAACAGACAGACTGAGAAGGACCTTGTGATGGGGCAGCTGCCCCTCACTGGAAGAAAAGGGGTTAAAAGCAGCCCTAGGGAGGCTGTGCCAGAGGCAGCCAATCAGAGGAAGGCTGAAGGGAGCAGCCAATCAGGGCCAAGTAGGCCCATATGAAAAGGGAGCTGCAAGGCAGAGGAAGGCAGTCTCTTTTGGGAGCCCTGGGGGGAATGATTGTGTCCCTGAAGGGACAAGAAAACTGCCAACACCCTGGACAAAGCAGTGCTGCCAACAGAGGCCGAGGGAGCCAGAGACAGCTCCTGGCTAGCTGCTGGGGGGTTGCAGACTGAGGCCCTGGTACAAAGGTAAAGAGTGTGCTAGAACCACGTGGGAAGTGGCTAGACCGTGGACTGCAGTTTGCCACTGACAGGAAGTGGCTGAACAGCGGACTGTATGTCCCCCGGAAGCAGGAAGCACAGTGTGTGGCACGGTCAGAGGGCTGTGCCATTGAAGAGGATGCCATGATCCTTGGAGTGGCATGGGTCCAAGAGCGGGAGTCTCAGTGGCACTGCACCACACTGCACCCTCAACCACAGAGCTAATTCCCAGGACAGGCTGAGGAGGCACCAGATTGGTGAGTGGACCCTGTTACAGACCTATATTGAAGATTGTGTAGGCTTTCTAAAATCCTGTTTCCTCCTCAGGGAACTGAACCAGGATCTTCTATCTCTCAATCGAGTTCCTTAACCACTAGGTTAAAGGTTCACTAGGTTAAAGGTTATAAGGGAAGCCATGTTTGCCATTTCCTCCTAATCCCAGCTGCTGGTTCTGAGCAGCCCATCAAATCAGGATCTATAAGGTGAGATAGGCAAGGCGACACTTATCTTTACCTGGTTTGAGGATTGCACTGGGGTTTAGGTGTGACATAGGAGTCTGGGCATCTACCTAAGGCAGCACTGTGCATGCCCCAGTCAGAAAGTTAAGCACTAGAAAATCCCCTAGAAATGCTATGAAAAGGTTAGAAATAGTGACAGAGAATGGGCAGAGCATGTGTTGAAGGTGCAGCCAGAAGCTAAGGAGGCATGGGTTTGAGAGGGTATTAAGGGAAGGCTACGTTGGAGTCCTATCTTGGAAGTAAGCCCAGGGGCTGTAGAGTTCCTAATGCTCAGACTATTGTTCAGGGATTTATTTGGTGCTGCTGTATAGGTTTTGTTCAAGATGCTACATGGCTACCTGTTGGTGTAGGTGAATAAACTGGATTTGTTTTATATGATTTGGGCCCATTCCAAATCATTAAGCTCTGTAGACAGTAGAGATGAGTAATACTTAGGGCAGCCGTTGTTTTGAAGAGCCAGCTTCTCATAAAAGAGGGAAAAAATCAATTTCATTACATGGATTGGAAAAGGCATTGTTTTTCTTTATCGGAGAAGAGGATGTCAGTGTAATTTCATAAAGTGGGACCATGCCTTGAGTTACGAAGCCTGGAGTTTGCTTGTTGTTTTTAATGCAGTTGTTTTTTCCTCCTAGCAACCCTGGAATGCAATACGATCAGGCTAAGTGAAGTAAGCCTAGCCTACACACACACACACACACTTTAGGGCATGGAAATGCAGAGATGAGTATGTCCTGATTTTAATGATTGCACAATAACAACCAAATTGTTAGTCCTTGTTCTGGTTTTATATTCATATAAAGCTGGAGTAACTCAGTTAAATTCAATAGAGTTACACCAGCAAAATACAGTTAAAAAAGATCAGTATTATATCCATTTTCTATAATGTTGAGATGATTTTTCCTGAGAGGTTTCCCCTTCCTTGTCCTCTGCTTCCCATCTTCTTGTCTTCAGTTTTATTTTCCCTAAGTTTAGAGAGATTCAGAATTATTATGGGCTTCATTGCATTGCGACAGAATACACTTGCCCATGCATTTTCTTTAAAAATATCTGTGTAAAATATCTATGAAATGGGAAAAGGTAATTCTCATAGACACATAGACTTTGGAGTCAGAAGGGACCATTGTCATAATTTGGTCTGACGATCTGCACATAGCAGGCCACAGAACCTCACCCACCCACTCCTATAATAAATCCCTAACTTGTGGGGAGATACTGAAGTCCTCAAATCATGGTTTAAAGATTTCAAGTTACAGAGAATTCACCATTTACACTAGTTTAAACCTGCAAATGGTCTGTGTCCCATGCTGCAGAGGAAGTAAAAAACAAAACAAAACCAGGGTCTCTGTCAATCTGACCCAGGGGAAAATTCCTTCCTAACCCCAAATATGGCGATCAGTTAGACCCTAAGCATGGGGGCAAGACCCACCAGCTAGACACCTGGGAAATAATTCTCTGTAGTAATTCAGCCTTAATTTGGTTAGGCTAAACAAGCCAAGCTCTTTGAATTGCCTCTCATAAGGTAGGGTTTCCATTCCTCGGTTCATCCTCTGTACCTGTTCCAGTTTGAATTTATCTTTCTCCAACTGGGAAACCAGAACTACACACAGTATTCTAGATGAGGTCTCACCAGTGCCTTGTATAATGGTACTAACACTTCCCTGTCTCTACTGGGGATACCTCCCCTGATGCATCCTAGCACTGCATTAGCTTTTTTCACAGCCACATTACATTGAAGGCTCATAGTCATCCTTTGATCAATCAATACACCCAGGTCTCTTTCCTCCTCTGTCTCTTCCAACTGTTAAGTACCCATATTATAGCAAAAAATATTGTTGTTAGTCCCTAAATGCATAACATTGCACTTTGCAGTATTAAATTACATCCCGTTTTTACTACTCTAGTTTACAAGGTCATCCAGATCTTCTTGTATGATATTCCGGTCCTCCTCCGTACTGGCAATACCTTCCAACTTTGTGTCACCTGCAAATTTTATTAGCGTACTCCCACTTTTGGTGCCAAGGTCATTAATAAAAATGTTAAGTAAGATTGGTCCCATGACCAATCCCTAAGGAACTTCAATAGTAATCTCCCTCCTACCTGACTGTTCACCTTTCAGTATGATCCTCTGTAGTCTCCTCTTTAACCAGTTCCTTATCCACCTTGCAATTTTCTTATTAATCCTCATCTTCTCCAATTTAATTTATAATTTCTCTTGTGGAACTGTTCCACAAGGTGCCTTACTGAAATCCAGATAGATGAGATCCACTGCTTTCCTTTGTCTAAAAGATCTATTGCATTTCTTGGCTAAAAAATCAGTTATCTTCTCAAAGAAGGAGATCAGGCTGATCTTCCACAATCTACCTTTTGTAAAACTATGTTGTATTTTATTCCAATTATTATTCACCTCTGTTCTTAACTACTTTTTTCTTTCAAAATTTCTTCCAGGGTCCAAGACCTTGCATACAATGGAGGTCAGGCTAAGATGACATGTAGTTTCCTGAATCACATTTTTCCCTTTCTTAAAAATAGGAATTATATTAGCAATTCTCCAGTGATAGGGTACAACCCCCGAGTTTACAGATTCATTAAAAATTCTTGCTATTGGACTCGCAATTTCATGTGCCAGTTCTTTTAATATTTTTGGATGGAGATTATCCAAGTCTCACAATTTGGTCCCAAGAAGCGGTTTGAGTTTGACTTCCACCTCATATATAGTAATTTCTACCTGCATACCCTTGTTGCCATTAGCTACCCTGCCACTACCCCTAAGCTCTTCCTTATCCTTATTATTTATTTATATGGCTGTAGAACCGTTTACTATTTGTTTTAATTCCCTTTGCAGATTCCAACTCTGCTTGGCTTTTGGCAATTCTCATTTTAGTCCTACACTTTCTGACCTCCAAGAGATGGCTTTCCTTGATGATACATCCCATCTTTCATTCCTTGTTGGCTTTCTACTTTCTCTTAATCACCTGCTGAGATGCTTGCTCATACAGCTTGGTCTGCAACCCTTTCCTACATTTTCCCCCTTTGCTTGGGATGCAGGCTTCAGATAGCTTCTGCAAGTTTGACTTAAAGTAATTCCTAGACTCCTCCATATTCAGGTCCTTGAGTTCATCAATCCAGTCCACTTCCCTAACTAATACCCTTAATTTTTTAAAGTTAGATTTTTTTGAAATCAAAGATCCTTGTTGCAGATCTATTTTTGTTTATCCTTCTGGGAAACACCTCTAGAATTGATGTGATTTTAATATGTACATTTCTAAAAATAGTGACCCACTATAGCCCAATTCAGTCTCTCCTTCCCAGGAAGATAAACTGAGTTTCCTTCAGGTTAGTAATTGTGGGTCTTTAAAAATTGAAATCTTGTCTGTTCTTCATGAACATTCAAGATCCCGTAAGAGTGAGAGTTTACCCAGGTGTCATTGGACAAAGTCCATCTGACTTCCCCCATACTTTGAAGTAGTTTGTTCTGCAGTGGTTCTCTTCTGGGCATTATCATTAGGAAGGAAGCCAAAGATGTCATGAATGGAATTAATGGGATCTAAGGAAATAGGCCTATAGTTTGTAAGAATGTCATACATTTGATGTAGGGTATGACTGACTAATTTTGTGGTGAATGTAATACTGGTTGCCATAGGTTTCACCCCCACTCTGGACTTTAGAGTACAGATATGGGGACCTGCATGTGAACCCCTAAGCTCAATTAACAGTTTAGATCTGGTCTGCTGCCACCACTCCCAAGAACTAATTCCCTTTCCTGGGTAGCCTTGAGAGACTTCTTCACCAATTCCCTGGTGAACACAGATCTAAACCCCTTGGATCTTAAAACAAGAAGAAATTAACCATCCCCCCTCCTTTCTCCCACCAACTCCTGGTGGATCCAGATCCAACCCCCTTGGATCTAAAAACAAGGAAAAATCAATCAGGTTATTAAAAAAAGGCTATTAATTAAAGAAAAGAAAGGTAAAAGAAAACCCTCTGGGAGAGATTAGCATACCAGCTACTCTCACAGACAACAGATTCAAAACACAGAGGATGTTCCCCTGGGCAAAAACTTAGTACACAAAAGAATACCCAGTTTGATTATTCCCTAATTGCACAAGACAAGTTACAAAAGAAAATAAACATAAACCTATTTATTCCCTTCACTAATAATCACTACTTGATAAGAGGCTGAATTCTGGAGCTTTCCCACTCCAGTCAAAAGTGAAACTGACTCAGACAAAGGGAACTTCCCTCCTTCCTTTTGAACCATCTTGTCCTCCCACTGGTTCCTCTGGTCAGGTGTCAGCTAGACTGGGTGAACTTCTTAACCCTTTACAGGTAAAAGAGGCATTAACCCTTAACTATCTGTTTATGACACTGGCAAAATATGAACTTCCTCTCATTTTCTATTTTTTGTGGCAAAACAGGTTTTTTGAGAAACACAATGGCACATTTTCATCTGAGAATTCTGCTTTCTGTTTTCACCACACCAGCCACAAAACTGGAAAGTTAAAACTGGAAAAAGGGAGTGAATGTTTGTAGAGGTTGGAGTGATAGGACTGGCCAATAATCACTGGGCTTTCTAGATGCTAATTTCTCTGTCACTCACTTGCTGTGTTACATCTGGTAAGTCATTTAGGTCTGTCACTTTGGTCCTCATCTTCATAAGTGGTCTCAGATTTCAGGTGCCAATGTAAGGCAGCCCCTATTTTAATCACAGAGGGTGAGAGCCCATTTTTGCAAATAGCAGTCTTATGTTCTCTCAATATTAGTTTATCCACCAGTAAAATTAATATAACACCCAACTTTTAGTGGTGTGATAAAATGCTCTTGGATCCAAAGATCAGAGACAGTATTGGAAGCCAAATTATTATCATTATAAATGTTGAAGACAGAGTTGTCAGAAAACTGGAGGGGGGGCATTTTTCTTACTGCCATTAGGTATTTTTTTCACAGAGATCTGCTTAACTCTCACTAGTCTGAACGGTAAATAGATAGCAGTTTCTTGTGATGGGATAGAAGGGGGTGGGGGAGGGTCAGCATCCACAAAAGTAGGTCTTTTTAAATGAAATGGAAATAAACTGCAGTTCTTAGGTCAGAAAGTGTCTCTTTTATTTTTCTTTTCACATATTACTTTGGACATGTCACATTATATTATGTCAAACATGCCACACTGTGTGCGATATGGTGCTGTGACTAATGCAGAAAAATGTGAAACATCACAACATGATGTGTCAGAAAAATAATCCAGTTTATATCAAAGAGTCCTGGTCTCTAACCCATTCCTTGTCCAGCCATGGTTTAGTGCACAATGTCATTCTCCAGTAATTTTCATGCTATGTGTTATATCCATCGTTTCCTGTGCCAGAAGTGACCATTGTGATCATCCACTCTGACTTTCTCTATAACACACGCCATAGAACTTCCCCAGAATAATTCCTAGAGCAGATCTTTTGTCAAAACATCCAATCTTGATTTAAAAATTGCCAGTGATGGAGAATTCACCATGATCCTTGATAAGTTGTTTCAATGGTTCATTACTCTCACTGTTAAAAATGCACCCCTTATTTCCAGTGTGAATTTATCTAGCTTCAACTTCCAGCCATTGGATCATGGTATATCTTTCTCTGAATTGAAGAACCCATTATTTTTGTTCCCTATGTTACTTCTAGACTGTAATCAAGTCACCCCTTAACCTTATCTTAAATAGCTAAATATATTGGGATCCATGAGTCTATCACTATAAGGATAGTCTTTGAACCGTCTACAAATTTATCAACATCCTTCTTGAATTGTGGACACGAGAGTTGGACAAAGTATTCCAGAAGCAGTCACACCAGTGCCAAAGACAGAGATAAAATAACCTCGCTGCTCCTACTCAAAATTCCCCTGTTTATGAACCCAAGGATTGTGTTAGTCCTTTTAGTCATGGAATCGCATTGGGAGATCAGATTCAGATGATTATCCACACCCACCCTCAGCACCAAATCTTTTTCAGAGTCACTGCTTCCCAGGATATAGTCTCACATCCTGTAAGTATGGCCTACATTCTTCATTCCATTTACATTTAGCCATATTAAAATGCATATTTTTTTGCTCGTGCCTAGCTTATCAAGCAATCCAGATCTCTCTGTATCAGTCACCTGTCATCTTCATTATTTACCACTCCCCCAATTTTTGTCCTCTGCAAATTTTATCAATGATAATTTTATGTTTTCTTGCAGATAATTGATAAAAATGTTAAATAGTATAGGACCAAGAACCAGTCCCTGCAGGGCCCCACCAGAAACACACCTGTTGGTAGATGATTCCCTAGTTACACTTACTTTTTGAGACCTAACAGTTAGCCAGCCTTTAATATGTGCCATGTTAATTTTATGTCATTCTAGTTTTTTAATCAAAATGTCATGTGATATCTAGTCAAATACCTTTCAGAAGTCTATGTATATTGTACAGCACTATTCCTTTTATCAACCAAACTTGTAATCTCAACTAAAAAGATCTCAAGTTAGTTTGACAAGATCTTTATTCCATAAATCCAAGTTGATTGTTGTTAGTTATATTACCCTACTTTAATTCTTTATTAAATCTTAGAATCATAGAATATCAGGGTTGGAAGGGACCTCAGGGGGTCATCTAGTCCAACCCCCTGCTCAAAGCAGGACCAATTCCCAACTAAATCATCCCAACCAGGGCTGTGTCACACCCAGGGGAGGAGGGATAGCTCAGTGGTTTGAGCATCGGCCTGTTAAACCCAGGGTTGTGAGTTCAATCCTTGAGGGGGGCCACTTAGGAATCTGGGGCAAAATCAGTACTTGGTCCTGCTAGTGAAGGCAGGGGGTTGGACTCAATGACCTTTCAGGATCCCTTCCAGTTCTAGAGGATAGGATGTCTCCATTTAAAAAAACCTCTAATGAAGGAGATTCTACCACCTCCCTAGGTAACCCATCTTGTATCAGCCACTCTATTATCTTGCACTGGATCAATGTCAGACTGACTGCGGATAACTTCCTAGCCTTTGGTTGCGGATCACCAGTGAGGAGCCCAGAGGTCAATTAGACCACAGAACTGGAGACTCTTTTTTTTTTTTTTTTTTGGTCCTAGGAACATACAGCTTGATTCTCCTTTTGCTGACACCTGTTTTGCAATGGTATAACTCCCGTCTGTGACGGGTTGGATCACAGAAACCCCCTTGGGAGCTGCCACCCGATGTGCAAAGACTACCCCTGCTTCTGTTTTCCCTGCCAGCTCAGGACTCCAGCACCCTGTCTTGCTGAGCCAGACACTCCTGTTTGGCTCCAGACACAGATCCAGGGTCTGAATCACTTGTTCCAAAGCTGCAAGTTACCTGAAAACAGCGTACAGAAGTGTGCTTGTCTTTAGCACTCAGATGCCCAACTCCCAATGGGGTCTAAACCCAGATAAATCCGTTTTGCCCTGTATAAAGCTTATGCAGGGCAAACTCATAAATTGTTCGCCCTCTATAACACTGATAGAGAGATATGCACAGTTGTTTGCTCCCCCAGGTATTAATACATACTCTGAGTGAATTACTAAATAGGAAGTGATTTTATTAAATACAGACAGTAGGATTTAAGCGGTCCAAAGTAGTAACAGACAAAACAAAGTAAGTCACCAAGCAAAATAAAATAAAATGCGCAAATCTATGCCTAATCAAACTGAATACAGATAATCTCACCCTTAGAGATGTTTTAGTAAGTTTTTCTCAGACTGGACACCTTCCAGGCCTGGGCACAATTCTTTCCCCTGGTACAGCTCTTGTTGCAGCTCAGGTGGTAGCTAGGGGATTCTTCATGATGGCTTCTTCCCCTTCTCTGTTCTCTTCCCCCCCTTTATATATCTTTTGCATAAGGCGGGAACTCTTTGTCTCTCTGGGTTTCCACCCCCCCTCACTGGAAAAGCACTAGGTTAAAGATGGATTTCAGTTCAGGTGACATGATCACATGTCACTGCAAGACTTCATTACTCACTTGCCAGCACACACATATACAGGAAGACTCACAGGTAAATACAGCCATCTGCAGACAATGGGAGTCATCAAGATTCCAAACCATCATTAATGGTTCACACTTTACACAATTACAATAGGCCCTCAGAGTTACATTTTATATTTCTAGTTTTAGATACAAGAGTGGTACATTTATACAAATCAGATGATCACACTCAGTAGATTATAAGCTTTGTAATGATACCTTACAAGAGACCTTTTGCATGATGCATATTCCAGTTACTTACATTCACTTATTACCGTATTTTCTCTAAAACTATCTCAGTTACATTACACTGACTTATTATCAAGTTTTTATAAAACCATATAGACTGCACAACGTCACACCGTCCTACCATGAAACCCTATTAAACATCAGCTTCAACATGGGAAAGAGACAGAAGGTGACATTAAAAGGGCAGCAGTCAGAGTGCAAGTTTCCCTGGGGATGAACCTTGATGTGGTGCAGACACTTATATGTTTCAATAACCACAAGAGCTCTGCTGGCAGAAGTTCTAACTCCTGATAGCTCTGGCCAAGCTGGCTGGGTCAAAAGGTAGGGACAAGATGAAAAGCAGTCCATTGGCCCACCAAGGTGGGAGCTGAGTGAAAGGCCAACAACCAGTCCCCATTGAATAAATAAATATTTTAGAAACACAGCAAAGTAGCCCTTCTGCAAACAGTATGGTAGCCAGGGATAGTGGAGCTCTGTTCATTGCCTAAACAGCAACTAATGGCACAGGAAGAATTCAAATTCAGAGTGTGGCAAGGGAACAAGTTGATCCTCACTTTTATTTGTGAGATCAAGAAGGCTATTGTTTCAAAATTGGCGGTCTTTGCTGATGACACAGAATAGAAGGGTAGCAAAAGAGAAAACCAATTCAAATTGATTTCTGTGTACTTGGCTTCTGGGCTGAGAAGTAGCTCATGCACTCGGAGTAATAAGGACGTGTATATTAATAAAACTGGAATACAAAATAATCACAATGCAAATTGTTGTCTCTGAATGGAACCACAACAAAGAGCACAGACCAGGGGCTTAAAAAAAAACCTTGGAGGGGATTATGAACAAGAACTAAAACCATCTGCTAAAAGATTGGCACCAGAAACAGGCACAAGTCCATTAGCAGAAGTGCAAATAGTGGCATTACATGAATTGAGAGAAGTTATCCTAGCAATACATAAAGCCTGACCAAGCCAGACTTGGAATTTTGCATGCAGTTATACAAGAGGAAGATTGCTGAACATGAGAGAGCGCAGAGTTTTACCTGTTGGAGTTTGTGTGTGAGGGAAAGGATTGTAAGGAAAATGGTAAGAACTGCCCTGTAAAATAAGAACAAGATAGTAGTTAAAGAGGAAGAGGATCAAGGATTGAAGATTGTTTAGGGGAGAGGTATGTAAATTTTAAGCAGGATTTATTTACATGGGCCCAAATCCTCTTCTCCTGTCACAGGTACTTAAGAAGGCCACTGAAACAAAGGAACCAATATAGTTCCCCTGTGGCTGTGATATATTCCCTGCAGGAAGTCTGCATTCTATGCTCTGTGAAACACAATTCCACTAACTACCCTGTGCTGCTGAGTATAGTGACCTTTGAGGTTATGAGAGGGGCAGGGTTAGAGGGTCTTCATGCCAATCCTCCCACCCCTCCTCACTCAGAGCAGGCTTAATAGGCCACATGGAGGCTACTTAAGCTCCACTGCCATTCCCTGGTCTTGGTAAAAAGATTCCTTCCCATGTCTCTCCAATATCCAGACAATTTACTTGGGCTAAATGCTGGGGAGGGAAGAATTTGACTGATGTGGTGTAAATATTGGAAGATATTGATGGTATTGACAACATAATTAAGTTCTGAGTGTCAGCTCAAGAGGGAGCTTCTTCAATCCGCAAATTGTTGTCTGGAAATCTGAATGAAAACAAGGTGTTTTGCCATGTTCTGCTACAACCTGCTTCCCTTTGGGCTGGGAATTTTACAAGAGAATATTTTTACAGCATTCTGGCACTTACTGTTTCCACCATACCAGGCAGTGAAGAGATGTATGAAAATAAATAGTAAATAAGGCTGGGATTTTGAAAGGATCCAGTGAATTTCAATGGACACCAAACTCACTAAGGTTCAGATTTTCAAATGAGATTTTTCATTTTAATAACACCAAGCATTACAGAACCTTCAAAACATGGTTTCAGCACACCAGCCACCTAGTCATTATAGCATTCTTAACATGCAGGGAGAGCTTATTGGCTACTCCAATGATGCATCTGAGTAGTGGCTTGACAAGTTACAACATGATTGTCAGCCAAACAGGCAAAGAGTAGTGTACTCATGAGCTTTTGCAACACAGCCTGGAAGGGGATTGTTCACTAGTGTTTGGATTGCTGGTAAGATGTTTAGCTGCTACAGCTCTAATTGTGCCAATAGCACGAAGCATATTTTACTTTCAGACAATAAATAAAGAAGAAAGACATTCTAAACTATTGGGAGAAGTATTAGAGGACTCTAAATTGAGAACCTGGACTATTAAATCTGCTGCTGTATTAACTCTGTGGCAATAAAGTTTTATAAATATTTTATCAGGTTTTTTTGTTTGTTTGTTCTGGTGCTTTGAGGAATTCCTTGCAGAAATGCTCTAAAATGAGTGGGCTAGCAGTCCATCAAACTGAACGGAATGTAGGAAACAATAGAAGTTTAGCAGCGGTTTGTGTGGGAAGTAAACTCAAACACAAGGCCACCAAGGTATGAATTTTTTTTTGGAAATACCATTGATAAGAAAACGGCAGGAAAGGTCTTTGTTTTTTAAAGAATGCTTGGTTAGTGAGGACGGTGAGGAAGTCCCATTTCACAGAATTGAATGTCCTTTTAGAAAAAAATGTAAATAAGTGGAAATTTCCATTTCATTCACAATTTGGTTTTTTTTTGTTCTTATTACAAATAGTAGACCCCTCCTCCATCCTTTTGCCACTGGAAAAAAGGGAGGGGAAAAATCCAAAGTTTTCTACTTTGATATTTTGCTACAGGAAAAAGGCATCATTTTGGGGGGGAAACAATTACCAGTTTTCAACCAGCTCTAATAATAAATCAAGCTGTAGAACTGGAAGGGGCTTCTGGGTCACTGAATCCATTCCACTTGTGATGGTGTATATAACCCCCCTATTGTTATTGAAAGGATTGAAGGGAGCTGGAGAGCAAAATAAGGGCACCTGGTGGCAATTACAGGGCATCAGTTAAGGATGAGAACCATCTGGGGAGGAGCTGGGTGGCTAATATAAAAGAAGGACTTCACAGAAGATGGAAAAAAGCGAATGAGGGGTTAGGAGTCTTGGTACTATCTCCTAGTTGCCAGGGGAAAGTAGGCCTTGAGTTTCTATCCCAAGAATAGATCTCTGGAAACAGGGATGCCACAGGAACATTGCAAGCTCCTGTGTTGAGCCTGGACAAAAGTGCAAGACCCCAGACAAGCAGACTGGGGGTCAGGTTTCTGAAAAAAAGTGACACAGATACACAGAGAGCCTTGGGAGAGGCCAACAGGAGCTGGACCTCCAGGGAGAAAACTTTAGTAGGCTTTGTTCGGTACAAGAGCTAGAAAGAATTCTGCAGAGCCCAGTAAGGGGGGAAAGAGGCTGAAGGAAAGAGCCTAGAGACAGACTGAGATAGGAAGTAGTCCAAGGAAGCAGCAAAGACTCTGAGGAAACAGACCTTAGTCGCTTGCCATTGGGTCCCCGGACTGGAACACAGAACAGAGGGAGGGCTTCAATTCCCTGACCAGCTACTGAGGAAGTTGATGTGAAAGCCCCTTGGTAGAAGGGCTGTAAGGACCACTGAACCCAGAGTCAGGCCAAAGACCTGGTGTACGGCACTGGATTATTGTTTGTTTGTATGATTTTGTTACCTCAGAAAGGGTTGCACAAATGTCACTGGACATAATCTGGAAAACAATGTCGTTATACAGATATAAATAAGGGTTGGATTTGGCATGTGGGAATTTTATTATGGATGATGATACATGACCAAGAAAGAATTTAGCTTCGTTCTCAGGACCAAATTTAGTTGACAGTGTGGGAGTCAGAAAGGGAAGGAATCATTAGGGTCCATGGAGCTTCAGTACCTCATATACACACTGGAATTATATTACAAACCTCCAGTTGTATTCAGGATTCCATGTCACAATCCTGTTGTACATTTAGTGGCTAGACTGTGACTGACATGGTAAATATAAGGTAATTGATCTGACTGATAATCTGACACGCTACAGTAAAAGGGAAAAAGTATTTTGAATGATTCTATGGATGCAGGTTCAAAGCCCTCATGGAGGAAAGGATTTGGTCAAATGTTTTCTTAGGGAAACAAACTAAAAAACCCAACTGAATGTTTTTCCCTGTCCAATTTTGTGAAAGTTGCTGGTGCAAAACATAACAGAATAAAAATGAGCCGTAGTTATTGGAGTTGAACTAAGATGGAGAGTAGGAGTTTATCACCAAAGGAGAGAAGAGTTTAATTTATGTTTGAGAGAAAAGGCTGACTTAAAGGGAGTAGCATTTTTAGTGTGGGGGAAGGTAGATGTTCCATGACTTGCTACGAACCAGTGAACAGCAGATTAATCTACATCCATCTATCAGGAAGATTGATGAATCCCTGTTGCTAGTTAATATCAGGTCCTTTTTCATCCAAAGGGTTGTCTTTGTGATGTGCCTTTTATGGCTCTCCAACTTTCCAAGGTTACTCTATTTATGGTAGATAATAATTTGTCAATTCTACTGCTGTTACTTAGAATAACATTCATCCTACCCTCAAGTTACAAGTTAATAGCCATCAATATCCACTAGGGATACCTCTAATTATTGGAGGTAGACTGGGGTGTGGGACTCTTTCCACAGGTAACCTTATCTGCTATTTAGATAGCTTCAAACTCATCCAACTGGCAAACACATAAGTGAAAAATGGCTTTTAACAGAACTTCTATTATTCTTTTTAAATAATTTAAATATAAAAATAATTTGTTCCAGTTATTGTAACAATATGGTCCATATCCATTGTCATCTCCACAGAAGACTACGGGACTGTAATCTATTTAGAGCTATCTCTGACATTTACCTGTACCTTGAGTCCTGATCCAGCATGACTGAAGTCAACATGACTTTTGCCATTGACTCCAATGGCAGCAGGACTTGTCGCCTAATGCAGGGAGCAGGTCATAGAACCATTGGGTTAGAAGGGACCACAAGGGTCATCTAGTCTAACCCCCTAACAAGATGCAGGATTTGTTGTGTGTAAACCATCCAAGACAGATGGCTATCCAGCCACCTTATGAAAACCTCCAGTGAAGGAGCTTCCATAGTCTTTCTATGCAGTCTGTTCCATTGTCCTACTGTTCAGATAGAACAGTGGAACAGACTGCCTAGGGAAAGTTGTTTGCTTTCTAAGCAAGGTGAGCCACAGTGATCACAGCTATTGAGATCAGCATTCTGTACTAGTTTACTTTACAGTACTCAAGCACTAGGTTGCTGAACCTAGAGTTTAACTCAACTGGACTGGATTTGATTTGGAGGCTTTAATCTTTGGAATTAGTCCCTTTTGATGATCTGCCTGAGTCCAGGGCTAATAATCTTCAGGACACAATATATATTTTTAAAATTTAATTTAGCGTATGGGTCAATTTGTTGCGCATGGATGATGATGATGATGGAAACAACTATTTTTACCATTTTTAGCATTTGTGTGGAAATGAGTACCCTTATGAGATTAGGGTTTGACTAAATGTCAATACCAAATCTAGGAAATCTAGACCTAGCATGTATAGAAAAGGGTTTTTTATTGATATGTAGTCAGGGAAAAAAAACTTTTTTCAAGACAAACTTGTAAACAAGAAACAAATACAGAGCTATGATTCACTTTGATTTGTAATAATTCTTAGAAAATAGGTTCAGAGGAAACATAGTGTTTTATGTCTGCAGTCCAACATGAATTCAAAACTCTTGGGGTTCTCCTTACCAGAGTTCACAAATAATTCAGTGTTGAATCTTAGACTCTAGGCACTTATGTTAAAAGAAGGGTTAGCTTGCCTAAGCAACTCTCTTCAGGGTGTGGGAAGCTGTCAACATTTGTAAGAAAATCTATACCAAGCTAAAGTTCATGATGGAATGATAGCTCTATGTCTAACCAGTTGCGTAGCCTTAGAAATCTCTTTGATTTAACAAAGGAGAAGAAAAAATTATGTTATTGAGGTATGAGATTTGACATGTGGTGCTGAAACTCTAGAGCAATTTATTAACCAAGACTTAAAAAAAATTATCAATGGCATAGCCCTAAGTGTTCATACCACTGCCTGGGGTCTTACTCACATGAATCCTAATAAAGTCAATGGGATTCTCATATATCCCCAAATCCTGCTTTGAAAATTCTCCCTTGGTCCTCCTATAGTGAGACCCTTCTGAGAATCCTTTTGATGTGGAACTAGACAACATTCCTACAAAATTTATTGCAAGACAGCCCTGTAAAAACTTTAATAGAGGAAGAAAGGTTAATGATTTTAAAACCAAATATCACCAGTGGCAGGAGCTCTTCTATGACACAGGGGAAACATCCTGCCAATTAGAAGGCAGACTTCCTTAGCTGTCACAGAACAAATAGCAGTCATTTAAGAATAACAAGTACAGTACATGAAGTAATAGACGCCACCAGGGGCAAGATTAGAATAATAAGTTCTGAGAAACGGTGCTATTAACAATTAAACAACAAGGAACAGAACGAATGGTTCATGTATATGAGGACCTGGAATTCCCATCTGATGGGAGGTACTGTGAGTTAGAAATCTTGCACATTAGAATTAGAGAAGTTCTGCTCCTAGAGACATTGTCCCACCCCTCCTCTCTCCTGGCACAAGGGTTGTTATCCTTGCAATTAGAGTTGTAGAAATGTTTTGCTCAATTTTTTTAATGGAAAAAAATATTAGTGGGAAATACAAATTACATATACATTTTTCAAAAAGTGTTTTTAAATGACTGAAAAAGGAAAATTTAGGGTTCAGTTTTTCATCCCCAAAATTCCTGCAAAAGGAGTTTTGAAAAACTCTCAAGTTTGTAATTATCTCTGGTTTTTGTTTCCCACCATGGGGAATACTTACCATTTTGCAACCAGCTCTAAGTGCAAATGTTTACCAAAGGGTGATGCTGATCCCTTTCTGTGACAATTTAAATAGTAACACGGCATTTACAAGGATCAACTTGGGCCATCAACCTGGGCCAACACATCTGATTTAGCAAAGCTGTGTGACATTTTTTTCATAGATCAATTAGCACTGCCTTAAATGACTCTGGCTGTGTTCGACAAATTGAATGTACTGTCATTGGTGTATGAACAGTCTTTATGTTTTTTTTCCTCCAGCATTTATAACCCATACAGATTTTTTCCTTCTGATTAACACAGCGAAAGGCTCAACTAAAATAATCAAAACCAACTGGAAAGAGTAGGATATCCCTAGTAAGTGCCTGGGGCTAATGCTGAATAGGTTCTCAGATACGATTAATAATTAACCATAATAGAGGCCTTGGGCTTCACTTGTAGAAGCTGCATCGAAAGAACAAGTCTCAGCTTGCCTTGCCAAAGATGATCTTCTATTGAGATTAGAAGACATGAGATAAGTCACTGATGAAACTAGGCCAATAAACCTGCACACATTATTGTTCATATGGAATTTGCTAATGAAGTTATCTTATCAGGTGGCACATGACCTTGCACACGTAGCTTGCAATGGTGTTGTCAGAAACTTGGCTAGGGTTTTGTTGTGCGGTGGTTAGCTTTATGGATCGACAGTCTCTTTAAGATTTTAGTCCAGCTCACTTATTCCAAATTATAATGGTTATTGCCCACTCTGTGTACAAATTGTTCTGATGCGCCCTGCAATGTTTTTCTTCTCTTATGTCTTTAGAATCTAAGCTTTAGACATTGGGAACTATCCCACCTCCACTGCAAACCATGCCAACCTCTGTGTCCCTTCATGTACTGCTCCCGCAACCATTTCCATGCTTTGGTCCATGCCACCCCTCGTACATGAACAACCTTCCTGTCCTAATCTGCCAAACCATCATCCTCTCTCCACTCAAAATCTTCCTGAAGACTCATTATTTCCATGATGCTGACAAGAAATTGGTCAGCAATAATATTAATAATAACAACCTTAGTGAATTTCCTCATCTGGGCTCTGCGATCCATCTTCTCTACTCTGTTAGTCTGCGATTGTGATCTCAGATTCTACTCTGATGGAAATGGCATAAGAACTTGACTAGAATAATGCTGTACAACATTGAATGCATTAATTTACACTGATTGACCTCTATAGTACCATGTATATGTATATAAACACACTCAGATACCGCTAGATTGCGACTGACCAAGAGGAATAAGGGAGAATAAGAAGCCCACCACCCTTATTCGGGCTATCCAGACTGTAAGTCCAGATGTGGACAAGTGGGTGGGAATTAGGAAGTGGATGGACAGCAAAGGACAGGTATTGGATAGAGCCTTGGCTTTGACCCTCCAAATATGCTAGCCAGTGCATGTAAGCAGGCCCTTCCCTCCCCCCCGCCCCCGATCCAGGGGAGAGCAGGGAGGGGTGTCTCAGAAGTATGTGTCAGAGGACCATGACTCCCAGGGCTACTAAGGAGGTAGTGCAGCTTTCCACTGCTCGCTGAGGCCTGTGCCAGATCAAACAACATAGCCCATACTGTGGTAGGAAACTTTGAGATAGCTACTAACTACCTTCCAGCTCTGTGCTAAGCCACTGGTAGAATGGTTCCTGTGAGGCTGGATTAGTGACGGCTGAGCTAGTGCCTTTCTTAACCCATCCTGCATGTCACTAAACACAGTCTGTTATGATCTATGAAGAATTTGCAAAGTGGCCAAACTGAATCTTACAGATCTTCCATAAGTGAGAAAAGTGTTGCAGCACCTCACCTTTAGGTCCCCCTGCTACCTGACTTAGGATCCCAGGTGCCCAGTACAATCCATGGGGAGATTTAGGGTTCTGAAAATTTCACAGATGCCAGCATGCTGAGCCTAAGTTAACCAATAGGCAATATCAAGTAGCAGGATGTGTCTTAAGCCCCCCAAAGGCAGGTAGGTACCTATAGCTGCTTGGAATACACAGCTGTAAATCCTTTCCTGGAGTTAGGTGCCTAAGCCACTTTTTATAACCTTTAATCTTGTAGTTGGGGGGCATTCACCCAGGAGATGGGAGACCCACATTCAATTCCGCCCCTGGCAGCTACGAATCATAGATTTGAACATGACTCTCCTGTGTTCGGGGGAGGGATAGCTCAATGGTGTGAGCATTGGCCTGCTAAACCCAGGGGTGTGAGTTCAATCCTTGAGGGGGCCACTTAGGGATCTGGGGCAAAATCAGTACTCGGTCCTGCTAATGAAGGCAGAGGGCTGGACTTGATGACCTTTCAGCGTCCCTTCCAGCTCTATGAGATAGGTATATCTCCATATATGTTATAGGTGAGTACATTGGGCTATGGGATATTCTGCAGTGGGGCACCTGGCAATCTCACCTGCTGAAGCTGTCCCACGGTATTAAATAATAAAATGTGTTGGGCCAGAGACAGTATGATAATGACTTGATAGCCTAGTGGTTATGGTACTCACCTCCAAAATGAAAGCTCCTGCGTTCAACTCCCTTCTCTGCAAAAGGGGGGAATTGAACTAGTCTCCCACATCCTGTGTGAGTGCTCTAACCACTGGGCTAAAGGTTATAAGAAGTGGTCTACTAGCTCCTCCTCCCAGGCTTTTTGTGTGTGGGTAGACATACTCAGAGCACACCTCCCAGACCAGGCCCAGCCCCAAAGGACAGACAGGAGGAAGAATGACTACTGTGTGAATCCTTCTGGTGCTATGGGGCTGAGCTGTTGAATGATGTCATGCTCAGCTGCTGAAATTGAGGCACCTTGGGGACTTGAACCATGGAAATGTGGGTGCCTTGGGATATTAGGTGCCTCCAGGGTTAGGTGACAACTGATCAGAGGGGTTTTGTTCATTTTTTAATGCCAGTGGGGCCTAAATATTGGACTTAGGTGCCTGAGTTCCTTTGCAAATCTAGCCCTAAGTGCCAGGGATGCTGGAACCATGGGGCCAGGGAGCCGTGGCCCCACCATTTTTACTGGCCCATAAGGGTGAGCGATGGGAGGAAGGGGGAGCAGAGAGGAGCAAGAGAGGGGAGTGATCTTGGGGGAAGAGGTGGTATGAGGGCAGGGGCCTGGGAAGAGGGGGTGGCATGGGGTGGGGTCTCAGGGGAAGGAGTGGTGTGGGGGCAGGAGCTCAGGGGGAAGGGGCGGCACAGGGAGCTTGGCTACTGTTCGGGCAGCTGTGGCACCACCACTTTGAGGTAGCTTCCACTGCTTCTGCTAAGTGCCGAGGTCACTTTTGAAAATGGGGCTTAGCCATGCAAGTCACTTACGCCTTGCAATGATGAGAAATGCAATACCTAAATACCTTTAAAAAAATCTATTCAGAGTAGGGCTTGCACCTCCCTGTATATGACATCTTAATTATAGTGGTGCCTGCCACTCTCACTACAATAATCTGTGGAAATACATAATTAGCATTAGTAATTTGATATCTTGTCTTTCTATGATGCCTCTCATGCATTGAGGTCCCATAGTGCTTTGCAAATTAAAGTTATCATTATTACGATGATGATGAGATAAAAGTATGGACTCTTGTGAACAATACCAGAGCTGCAATGAAACAATATAGGAGATCTGGTATGGTGTATTTTCTTCACCCCACTGGGGATGCTATTTTAAAAGTGGAACTTATATTATGTTGGGCCATATGCTCTAGAAGTTGTTGATGCTGTTATTCTGCACTGGAGTACAGCCTCCAGTGTCAGACATAAAATAAAATTCCAATTTGAAATCCATACCTGTCATGTTTTCATGTATTTGAGTCCCTGAGCACTTCAGGTAATTCCAGGGACACCTGTCTTCTAGAAATTCACCATATCGGTTTGTGATTTATGGACAGTTCCTGACTCCAGCCTTGCTTGGATGTTTTTAAAAAAATATTCCAAGTAAGCTTCCTATAAATTTTGGACTAATGGTGTGTGAGGGCATTGGGTCTATGCATGTGGCTCTTGAGGTGTATGTGACTGCACTGGAGGAGATGACTGAGAGTAGTCTTAACATTTAAGCTATCTCCTTTTCTTATTTTCATCTTAGTGGCCAGGGGCTATATTTTCTGGTACAGATGTGCTATAGCATGAGACCAGAGGGGTGGGTGGGAGACAATGTTGCCTCAGATACCTCAATGCCAGGCTGGTTACCTGGGGCAGATTACAGCAGCCTGAAGGCTAATCTAAAATGGTCCCCTCAAAATACTTTAAAAATATTGAATCAAGCCTCACCATACCCTTGTGAGGTGGGCAGCAACCTTAGCCTTCAGCTCAGAGACCTCACCCGGGAAGCCTGTGGTGGAGGTGGGAGTAGAATAGAAACCAAACCAGTTCTTCTAGATCCCAGCTAAACTTTAACCACAAGACCATTCGTCTTCCTTTACAGTGCAGTCCCCATGCCAGATGCAAGAGAATAGCTGTAATAAGCACACATGACAACTTTTTTCCAGAAGCAATTACTCGATACTTTTGTCAATCACTATGTTAGATCAGGAATAAGAGCTCTTTCTTAAATAGCTGGTTTCCTCCTATGAGTTTTGAGTTAATATCCCACAAAGTGTCATTTTTATTTTTCTATAATTATATTTTGCCTATTTCTGGCAAGTACTCAAAAGTTCCCCCCTTCCCACACACACATCCTCTCTGCAGTTAAAATTAAACTTAATACCCTAGCAAGACTTCATACAGTATCTGTGAAGCTGTGTCAGATCCAGACTGCCACCCCTCTAACCCCTACACTCAGCTGCAGTTTCATGTCCTCACCTCTGCTAGCTTCAGTGAATCCTTGCACATAGAACTGCTAGATGCTTGAAATTCATGAACTAATTAGATGATCCAAAGTTTGGAAAAGGGATTATTAGGGCAGTTGCTTTAGTGAAATTCATGCATTTTTACCATCCTCCCTTTCTTCGCTTCTCACTGCATAGAAATGACTCAAGTTTCACGTCACAGGGATAGGAAAAAACGTGTACAGTTCCTCCTGTAAATATGAAAAAGCTTTGAGACTTGCAAGGTGAAGAAATAATCCCTTAAGTATGGAAATATAAAAAGAGCTTCACACATAATGGGCTGAGATGTACTATAATTCTGACATCCTTTCCTTTTTAATGGTATATGTCTGGTTTTGATTAATCCACATTTTAGTATTTAGACGTGTTCTTAGGAAGAATAAACTCCTGCATTTGAGACCTGGTTCTGCTCCCACGGAAGGAAATGGGACTCTTCCTACAGACTTAAGTGGGAGCAGGATCAAATCTTTAGGGTGAGATTTTCAAAAGCACTCCCCAGGGGCCTGATTTGCCTCCCATTGAAATAAATGGGACTTTACTCTTGACTCCAGTGTGAGAAGAGTAGGGCCAATGGTAAGTGCTTTTGAAAATTCCAATCTTATTGACTGTCTTGACTTTTTAATAAGGAACTTTGTGGGGAGGGGTAAGCAATTGTAAATTGCATTACCCCAGTTCTGCCATTGTTACACCATTATGGCTACTAATGTAACTACCAGGAGGGAGATAAAGAAGGTGTTCTATTGTGATGCTATTGTTCCTGGTGCAGTTATATTGTGTCCAATCCCAATATAGAAGAATTGATTGCAGAAGTAGCACAAAAACAAGTAAATATTTCTTCACAGCATGAAAAGGGCAGCCCAATGTCAAGTCATACAAGCATACAGTGGTAAACTCATCAGTGCTTCTTAATCCATTACATAAACATAATTCGTTATGGGCCTGATCCAAACCTCATTAATATCAAGGGGGGGGGGGGGGACGTCCATTGATTTCAGTAGGCTTTGGATCAGGCTCCGTGCCAAAGTTGCAATAGAGGGCTAGTGAATGTGCAACATATGCATTCAGATCATGGGTAGCTTATGTCAAAAGCCATCTCTAACACAACACTCAGCTGTTCTTAGATTTGTTCCATAAGATTGAACAGACCCTATGACCTTCTTGCCCCCTTGGGACCTAGCTATCAATGTCTGCTTTCAGCCGTCTATTTCTTAGAGTGACTAGTTATTAAAACTATAGATAGATAGATAGATAGATAGATATTCCTTTACAAAAGAAGTCCTTTTTAAGTCCCTGATCCTGCTAACACTATGCACATGATTAACTTTAATTCCCAAAATTAATGAAAAGAATCTTATTACTGGAGCTATACAGACTTATACTAGCTAAAGATCTATCACATTATCCCTCCAAGCACATCTAGACAAGTAGGAGTTCTTTTTTTTTTCTTTCACCCTCACCTCCCACAAGGACATCCTCAATATGCGTGAGTAGGTTGGGACACTGTTGTGGGAAAGCTAAGTCAAATAAATGGCTTTGCATTTAATTCTTAAAGCAGCGAGGGTCATAGTCATTCGTAGTGCCAGGAGACGTGGGCTCCAGAGCCTGACTCCAGTTCCTTGGAAAGTTCTTCCTTACTAGCTGTCATAACTATAAAGGGAAGGGTAATAGCTGTCCTGTGTACAGTACTATAAATCCCTCCTGGCCAGAGACTCCAAAATCCTTTTCCCTGTAAAGGGTTAAGAAGCTCAGGTAACCTGGCTGGCATCTGACCTAAAGGACCAATAAGGGGACAAGATACTTTCAAATCTTGGGGGGGGGAAGGCTTTTGTTTGTGTTCTTTGTTTTGGGACGGTGTTCGTTCTCCGGGAATGAGAGGGACCAAACATCAATCCAGGTTCTCCACATCTTTCTAAACAAGCCTCTCCTATTTCAAACTTGTAAGTAAATAGCCAGGCAAGGCGTGTTAGTTTTCCTTTGTTTTCTCAACTTGTAAATGTACCTTTTACTAGAGTGTTTCTCTTTGTTTGCTGTACTTTGAACCTGAGACTAGAGGGGAGTCCTCTGAGCTCTTTAAGTTTGATTACCCTGTAAGGTTGATTTCCATACTGATTTTACAGAGATGATTTTTACCTTTTTCTTTAATTAAAAACCTTCTTTTTAAGAACCTGATTGATTTTTTTCCCTTGTTTTAGATCCAAAGGGGTTTTGGATCTTGATTCACCAGGAGTTGGTGGGAGGAAGGAGGGGAATGGTTAATTTCCCCTTGTTTTAAATCCAAGGGGTTGGATTTGTTTTCACCAGGGATTTGGTGAAGGTTTTTCAAGGTTTCCCAGGGAGGGAATCCATTGAAAATGGTGGCAGCCGAACCAGAGCTAAGCTGGTAATTAAGCTTAGAAGTTTTTATGCAGGCCCCTACATTTGTACCCTAAAGTTCAAAGTGGGGATCTCAGTCCTGACAACTTCTAAGCTTAATTACCAGCTTAGCTCTGGTTCGGCTGCCACCATTTTCAATGGATTCCCTCCCTGGGAAACCTTGAAAAACCTTCACCAAATCCCTGGTGAAAACAAATCCAACCCCTTGGATTTAAAACAAGGGGAAATTAACCATTCCCCTCCTTCCTCCCACCAACTCCTGGTGAATCAAGATCCAAAACCCCTTTGGATCTAAAACAAGGAAAAAAAATCAATCAGGTTCTTAAAAAGAAGGTTTTTAATTAAAGAAAAAGGTAAAAATCATCTCTGTAAAATCAGTATGGAAATCAACCTTACAGGGTAATCAAACTTAAAGAGCTCAGAGGACTCCCCTCTAGTCTCAGGTTCAAAGTACAGCAAACAAAGAGAAACACTCTAGTAAAAGGTACATTTACAAGTTGAGAAAACAAAGGAAAACTAACACGCCTTGCCTGGCTATTTACTTACAAGTTTGAAATAGGAGAGGCTTGTTTAGAAAGATGTGGAGAACCTGGATTGATGTCTGGTCCCTCTCATTCCCGGAGAACGAACACCGTCCCAAAACAAAGAACACAAACAAAAGCCTTCCCCCCCCCAAGATTTGAAAGTATCTTGTCCCCTTAATGGTCCTTTAGGTCAGATGCCAGCCAGGTTACCTGAGCTTCTTAACCCTTTACAGGGAAAAGGATTTTGGAGTCTCTGGCCAGGAGGGATTTATAGTACTGTACACAGGACAGCTATTACCCTTCCCTTTATAGTTATGACACTAGCTGTACAATGCTACTGGCCAATTCTGTCCATAACTGTGTGTTTGTGACCCTGATTGTTTTCAGTCATTTCTGTGCATGCTGTCTACCCCGGGATGAGTTTGCCGTAGACTGCCTAAGGAAGAGACACTCACTAGTGTCACCGTGAGGAGAAAGGTCATTCTGTTTCATGGAGGATTCCAATATAACAAACATTTCTCAATTCTCCATGTAATGGAACTGAGCCCTGGTTCTAGAGCAGGCTACCGGACAGTTTGCCCTGGGGCTGCAAACCTGACTGGAAGCCCTCAGTTCCCTAGCTTGGGGATTGTCCAGTTGGAGATTGCTGGGGAACTGCAGATCTTGGGACCCCAGGCTGCCAAGGAACCACATGCTTTCCCTGTCAGAGCACCTGGTGGGTTGAAAAGGACCCAGAAGATGGGAATCTATGCTCACCATTGCGCTAAAAGAAAACCTAATGCAAACAGGTTACAAAGTAATAGATTGCATCCTAGTTTGCTCATGTTTTAAATAACAATCTGGTTTTCCATTGATACATAATGGGAAGAAGAATACATGTGATAATTTTGTGTCTGTGGTACAGATGGTACAGATGGTTTGGGTGTTAAATTCATTTACAAGTACACTGGAGCAAAATTTTAATATTGCAGATTTACCCATAAATGATCCAAAAAAAAAAGGGGGAGCAAGCCAGGAGAAATCATCCACAGTATCACAGATTTGAGGAATAAAATAAAAATACTGCTGTACTAAAAATTAAGAGCAAAATAATTCATGTACTTAACATTATGTTTCTTTTCTTTGATGCAATATGCTGCTTTGTAGTTGCTGTAGCATAAAGGCATTGGGAAACGCATTGTGACCGATACCTTCGAATCTTGTTCAATTAATGTTAATTGTCTGCCTTTAATTTGAGGTTTCCAAAGATTCAGAACTCTAGAAAATCAAATGTCCTTAAATTCCAGCAGGTTGTCAATTAAAGTTGACTGATTATACTCACCCTTATCCCTTAAAGATAATCCACAATTAAATTGCTATGGTGCACGAATTACAGCAGGCCAAGAATAGTTTACAGACCTTTCAGGATATGCTGGGTAATGTACCCCCAGGATTTCCACACTCCTGAATCCTGATTTTAATATTCAGAATGTCAGACTTGGTGATTTTTATGGGACTCAGAATGCACTTTGCTGCAGTTGGAAGATTGTTTAACATGCTCATGACCAACAGAATCACTATTTATATAGCTATATCTAAATAGATATAGCTATATATGGAGAGCTGTAGGCTGGCAGATTCAGTATTCCAATCCTAGGGGATTTGAGTACCAGAAAGCATGGAGTGAACTTTTCAGAAGGGCTTCCTTTTGGTTTCCATTGTTGCACCCTCCATCTTGAATATAAAAATCTCTTGTGCATGGCATTTTTGCTCACTAACAATTGCATGTATGAACAGAATGTGTAGAAACATGCAAACAAGTCTTAAACATGGAAGTTCTGTCATTTGTACACACAATTGATGGTGTTCAAAAGGTGTACACCCAAACGATAATTGTGTTCACAGAGCATATATTTTGAAAATTGGGCCTTTACAGTTAAATGGGTATGAGTAAAGTGCTTCACAATATTCAGCAAAGTTGCATTAGGGCTAAATATAAACAGATCTTACAAAACCTGACTCACATATAAATCTATCCTAGGATCTGGTAGAGCTTGTTGAGAAATGGAGGCAGGGGGAATGAACCCTTCACCAATACATTCATAACTTCTCCCAATGTTTTCCTTTTCCAAGATTGCAAAAATAACCTGTTTTATGCTTTTGGGAAATATATTTTCCCCAAAACTCTAGGGGTATACCTCAATATTGATGCAAAAATGGTTATGAAACAGTATTATTGTTACATGTTTAGGTTATTACAGTTATTTTTATACACCTGACACTTGGAGACTGGAAATTTAAATAATGATTGCATTCAAAAAGTCAAGAAATTTTTCAAAGAAAGTCAGCCGTTACTTTGTGAAATCTCTCCTTTTAGAAAAAAATAGCCATTTTCTGTCAACAACACATTTATTTGAAAAATATCTACCAGCTCTAGCTTCTGGTTTGCAGTCTGATTATTAGTCTCTTTCCTCTTCCTCTGAATTCCAGGTAGCATCTTTCTTAATAATAATTTTCATGTATATGGCACCTTCCTCCATAGTTTCGGAAACTGCTTTATAAACATTAGCGGTTTAAGAAAGGGGAGTATTATTATTCCAATTTTAGAGATGGGGAAGTTGACACACACAACTCTCTGGTGGCATAAGATATGAATAGAATAGATCCCAGGTTTCGGGGAAACATACAGATTTTTATAGGTCAGACCAGTAGTCCATCTTTTCCAGTGTCTTGACTTTGGATTGACATCTATCTAATACTTCAGTGCATTGTGGGTATTCCCACTGACTTGATTTCTCATTGAAATCAATTCCCACTCTCATGAATTAGGGCCCTAATCTTGCACCATAGTAGTCAATGGGATTTTTGCCATTGAGTTCAGTGGGAGCAGGATCAAGACATAGATGAATAGGGCTATGCACATGCTTAAAATTAAGCACTTTGCAGGATTAAGCCCTGAAATGCAGTTTTTCACTTGTTGGTGAATTAACTACATCATACAATTATTGTATTGCTTGCATTCCAGATATCTCAGCCTAAAAGAAAAGCTAACATATTGATCAACTCTTGTAAGAATTGCATCTTTAAAATGATGAATATGGTAACAAGTGACAAACTGCAGTGTCTTCAATAGCTTCGTTAGAGATGGATCCTGAATCTTGATTGAAAGTCAAGGGCAGATGATATTTTAACCACTACAGCATGACTCCTCTTTATTGTACTTTCTAAATCTCCTTGTAAGCTCTGCACTGATATCTAATGATTTCTTTAACAAATCTATATCGTTGGCTCTCTCGCAGTAACAGAGTTTCCAAAGAGTACTCGGTTTATAAATTCCCAGAGGGATAATTCCTTCTCAGTCTTCTCCTGGCCTTTCCTCCTTGTACCCAATAATACCAGAGTAGCATTTTCAATTGTTTCTGTAACCTGTGCCATTTAGGACTCAAACCAATCAATGCAAATAAATCTTGATAACTACTTAGTTGGGCTTTTTAATTTGTCTAAGATTGCATGCATATTTTTCAAAATGCCTGTGGCCCCTTTCTTTTTAATGATCTATATCTGCTGTGGATTATATAGTATTAACCTCATTTTGTCCACTTACAAACTTACAGCAAGTTCCCACATAAGCACAGACAGAAAAACACTAAATCTACGAGGGTTTGCTAAATCAATGTGTGAGATATGTCTCTGCATTCATTTTGCAGGGCTTAATGTGCAGATTCACTTCAAGTTTTGTAAATTGTATCAGTTTTCTGCACACACAATACCTACTGATTTCAATGGGTGTTTCTTGGCTTTATCTGCAGGCAAAATTAGTCTTATTTGAAACCATTGAAACAAGCAGAATAGCTAAGAATTCTATTCAATATTTAATAGACCCCACTCCAGCCAAGCATTGTATTAGCTTTCTACTCTATTCCTTATATGAATTGTAAAGTATGAGGAACACAATTAGGTGGGGACTTATATATTTATGAGAAGGGGAAGTTGTGAGGACTTACAATCCTCCCTGAATTCACAGAAAACTGGATCATAGCTAGTAAGTGCAATTATGCATGTGAATTACATGTGCATGGAAATAGGCTTGTATTCAGCCAAATCGCACACACTTTAGTGGCATTTCTGAAAATAACAATTTCTTTCATGTTCAACTTTGTGTGCCATTTTCCACAATCGAACTCTGAAACTTAGCCTGTAATGTCCAGTAGCTGCAGACACTCAGCAATATTGTTTTTATTAGGAGCTGATAATGTGCTCGGAGCTGCCACACAGTCTATACAAATAGTACCTACCTAAGAACTTACAGTTTAAGCAGGGGTGAATCACAGTAGACAGTGAGCCTTAGGAATCCCAGAGGAGGAAACAACAGTATACAACCTAATTTGGTGGTTTCCTCACTAACTAAAATTTTATTATGCTATTGACTCATTTCTGGTGAGTCTTTTTCTTAGAGTAAGTGCAACGTGACTCAGGTGGCATGTGAGGAGGATTCATCACCGGATTTGGTCCACTGGTTGGATCATTAGCTTCCCTGACACCAGGTGCCGATGGGGAGCGGAATGTGAATGGGTTTTCAGGAGGCATTTGAATGGCTTGGCAGATCAGAATTGAGCTGACATTCTCTGCATCAGGTATGCAAGATTTTTCTTAATAGTGAGTTATATAGAAACTATGGCCCTAATTCAGTACGTTACCTAAGCATGTGGAATGTGAGTCATTCCACTGAAACGCACAGGAGTACGCACATACTTATTAAAGTGAGGCATGTATCTTTTTGATTAGGAGTCTAAATGACATAGCATAACTATGTTCCCTATTTCCATTCTGCAGTATCCAGGACTAGTAAATTCAGAATCTAAACCTGGGCTAAAGACAAAAGCATAGATCTGAATTCCACCTCCCCATAAGCCGTGTATTTCTCCATACGTTCTTCGACATGCTAATGTTAAATCCTAATAACTAGAGTTGGTTGAAAAATGGGACAAAAGTCCCCCCTTTGTCTCAAAATGTTAGTTTGAAATATTTTAATGAGCTCTACCAATAATTTTACTGGAAAACTGAGTATAAACCAAATAAATAAAAATGCTACTAAAAACAGAAAACAAAGAGCAACTATTAGTGACTTCACCCTTGAATTATTTGTAGTTCTATGTAAAGTACAACTGACATTTGTCTCTTAAGGGTTAAGGAATTTTTAATATTATGTCCACCTGAGGAACAGCATCAAACGGGGTGCCACAGAGCCCAACAATCCTTTTGTCACTGATGACCTACACGAAGGCACAAATGCAACTGTGAACAAATTTGCTGACAATATTGCATTCAGTGGGCTAGCAAACATACCAGAGAGCAGATCCAAACAGTGGATTAACCTAGAGATATTAGAACAGTGGGTGATTTGTGGTGAGATGTTCATTGAATCCAAATACGCATAGGGAAAAGAAATAAATTGAGGATCCATATAGAAGAAGAGTCATATGGAAAGCAGCAAGTCAGAGAGACAATAATGAACTATTTAAAATCTAGAGCCATGATGCGACTGTGCACAACGGGAGGAAATCATTGCCCATCTTCTTGGATGCATGTCTATATATAGGGATTTGCATATAAGGGCTTGTCTATACTTACGCGCTGGTTCGGCGGCTGGCAATCGAACTTCTGGGTTCGATTTATCGCGTCTTGTCCGGACGAGATAAATGGAACCCAGAAGTGCTCCCCGTCGACTCCGGTAATCCTGCTCGCCGCGAGGAGTACGCGGAGTCAACGGGGGAGCCTGCCTGCCGCGTCTGGACCACAGTAAGTTCGAACTAAGGTACGTCGACTTCAGCTACGTTATTCACGTAGCTGAAGTTGCGTACCTTAGTTCGAATTGGGGGGTTAGTGTAGACCAGGCCTAAGTGTGTGTGTGTGAGACTTTTGAGGTATTGTCACTGTGGACATTCAGGAACAGATTAGACAAAATAGTAGAGGGAAAGAAGTAACAGCTTTCCTAAACTTAGTAGGTATTTATTTACTTTCCAAGTTGTGCACTGTTTCTCTCCCTAGCTCCAAGTGCATTACAAAGCATGTATGAAACAATTTTAGTAAAGTGTTAAGAGAGAACTCAAGCAAGTGTAAATCCACAGTTCTTATCAGAAGGTCTCAGACATCCTACAGCATCTTCCCAATCTCAAGTGATATCTTCCAACTCATCTTTTGCCTCCTCAGCAGAAGCACTGGAGGACAGCGGGGTTGCGCACGCGCGTGTGTGTATATATACATAAATATGTATATATTCATATATATGCAGCACATGCTGTTGCAGATCTGTCTTTAAGTTTTGCACTTCTTCAATGTCAATACATCACATTTGAAATATATATAATAATTAAGTCTATCCTTGAACATAATTAAAATTCTAGTCAATCTGCACAAATTCAGAAGTGACTTGAAATCATTAATGCCTGATATCAGTCAGATCATAAATCATCTGTGAGACCATATTAGAAACCTAGAGAAAATAGCATTTCTAGTGACATACGCTGGGATCTGACCTGCAACTTCTATATTCTAAGAGAAGTTGTAGATCAGTCATTTACCAATTTATAATGTCACCACAATAAATACATTGGAACATGTTTTCTTCTTAGAATGGAATAAGCACATTCTAACTTGTTCCTCTTGATGCTATTTGCATTATTTTCTGAGTTGAAAATAGGGATGGGCAAACGGGATGATAATGCCCTGGATTCCTGGGACAAAGCTCCTTTTTCCTATCTACAAATCCCTCCGTAAAATCTAGCTCTTTCAGGTCGCACTGGCTTATACTGCTGTGTGTCTTCCTCTGTGAATGTCCTTTAGTCTCATATTTAAAATTTGTTCTTTCACTCTACCTACTGAAAGTTGTTTAATATCTTCTTATTTGTAGCCAGTCTCGCCTTTCCTAGCCTGCTGTTGTTATTCAGTGTGCTGGTATAATTTTGTGAGTTCACTGGAACAGAGGCAATGGACATCATGTGGGCTGATATTAGAGATGGAACTAAAGTCCTCAGAGCTAAAGGCATATGCCTCAACAGCTTTGAGCTGAAGAACCAGGCTGTGAAGGTGGGAGATATAAAACGTACGTCATAGAGTGGGATGTACGGCTTTGATTCTGTCTGTGGGTTGCAGAGACAACTTGCCACTTGTTCTCTAAAGTGCCATATAAACATTTATAGCGTTATTTAAATAGTTAATAACAATTTTGCACCTGTGTAGGACCTTCCAATGAAAGATTTCAAAGTGTTTTACAAACCCTAATGTAGTAAGCCACACTGCACCCTGTGAATTAGAAAAGTTTTATTATCCCTATGCTACAGATGAGTAAACTGAGGCACAAGGAAAGGAAGGCAATCACCTAAAGTAATTCAGGGTGTCTGTGGCAGACCAGTGATTTAACTGTTGGGCATTGTTTCTAATAAGAACCCAATTTACAAAGTGTTGAGCATCTCCTACAATGTACCAAGATCCCTTAACAAAAGGACTTGAAGGTGCTCACATTCCCTTACAATAGAAGGTAAATGTGCACTCCTAGCTCTCATACTCTGCCTAGCACTTAGTCTATTATCATGCTGGCTATATCTCACCACATTGATCGTGGTAGGTTAGTGTGTCAAACACACTGTTTCTCAGGAAAGAATCTCATCAGAGCTCCAGCACTGTGCAGTAATTTCACTGATAGTACTCAATTTCTTGTTGTGTCAGTAATTCAGTCCATCAGCTCATGAAACTGGGCTTCATCCTGAAGGTAGATTTTCCCCTCTACCCCTCAAAGGATAGTGGTGTTGTTCATTTGTTTAAACATTTCTTCTGAATGCTATGCATAAGATGAGAACATGAGGAGTGGAAGAGCAGTTAGTATCTCCTTAAGGGAACGGTCCCCAATGTGCTCATGCATATTCACTTATTATTAAATAGTTAACGTGTCTTTAAACCCATCATTTAAATCCATGGAACACAAATCACTTAAGATTTACATTTTGCTTGTGATTCAAGATTTTAAACCTCCAAGCTCTCTGCCTAGTGACAAGAATACATATCCAGGTTAACTGATAAAGCCTTTCAAAGGTACAGTCCTGCAGGCAGCAATCACATAGGATTCACATGTGGCATTACCCTCTGATTATTTTATTCCACACCCCCAGAGCAAGAAGGCATCCCTAGGTGGAATACTGCTTTGCTCAGTCTCTGAGACACAGTCTCTTCTAGTCCTTCCCCTGGAGCAAGGCCCCTTACTGAAGGTGATGCCTCAAGGCGCAATCTTGTCTATACCACAATTTACAGTATTAACAGTAGCAACATGTACTCAGCTGAAACAACTGAGATTTTAAATATTGAATGCATGCAATGAACTGCTTGCAGAAATGTTCAGAAATTACAGAGCAAAAATTATCCTGAATGACAAACCTGACAGTCTGGCTATCTATTCATGAGCAATCCATGGACTGCAAAAGAGGCAGTTCTTTAAATATATATATATATATATTCATTTTGGATTATTTGCCCAGCTCTTCCCCACCTTTGCGGATGCTATTCTTTGGCCAGGGACATTTTTCGATTGATTAAACATCCTGACAAATGTACCTTTGAAATGGAACAAATAGAGAATTTTTAATGCAAACTTAGAATTTGCAGATTATTGTCTTATGCATCAAAAATTGTGAAGGCCCAAAAATCACAGCATCAGATATAGGTCTGCAATTTCCTCCTTTTATTGTTATTACGGTAGTTACATTGGAGGTTTTTACTACAGTATGTGGATTACAATGAGTAGTTTCATATCACCACACTTGCGCAAATTCTCTCAGAAGCAGCCTGAGAGCAAAAAACCCTGTTCTTGCCCTGTTACCCGCACACTCTAGGGCACCCCAACTTTAACCTTCCATGGGCTAATGACGTAACCCAGTTAATTTAGGCACTTCCACCCTTTTCCAGTTCCTAGGTGAAAGGCATCTACCCGTACTCAGTTCCTAGGACTCAGGGCGTAATCTTCTGTGAGTTTGTAGGGCCTTTTACCAGTGAAAGAGCCTTACACATGACTATCCTTAACCTCTATTTATTAACAGTTACAAAAGCAGAATACACATGCTAAGCACACAATGTTCACCACTCCCAATAAGGCAGAAGAACTTTTCCTGGTGGCCAATCAGGATCAGGTCATCCAGGGCTCCAGCTTTTGTATGATATGATTGGCAGGGTGTTGAGGTCTGGCAGCTCTGTTCTTGGCCTGTGTCCTGGAATTAGGTTCCGAAGTACTTCCTTTTGGACCCCAGTTTATATAGTTAAACTTGGGTCCTGCTGAGCTCTACCTTAACCAATCATTTTAAACTAAAGTTCTACAAACCAGTATTTTCACCAATCCTAGCCCATTATGAAACAATTCTTTACCCAATCACACCCCACCACCTTAGTTGATTTAAATCTTGCAAAAGTAGTTATGCAACAGACAGAAACAATCAAAGAATCAGACAGAAACGATACTGATAAACAGTAGAGAAGTAGGGACCATAAAGGAAAAACAATAAAGAAGTATAGATTTCACAATCACAACTGTTGATAAGTGATTTCTTGCCAGACAGAATGCCATCAAACAAAGTTTTCTTTAAACATCTAAAATCTGTTTCTTTATGTGGTGATGGTGGGCACTATTAGGACAGGAGCTCCTCCTTAACAGCCCAATATTGCTTTGTTTTGATGCCATTTACTGCATAAAAAGACCTCAGACCTTACAGCCCAGGCTCCTACTTGGGTGATTAGGGGGAGATACATAGTGTTGCCATAAAATAGATATGGCTTCTTGGGGTCTAAGAGCTTGATCTTGCACTACTGAAATGAATGAGTTTTCAATAGTTCAGGATTCAGTGAAAGCAGGATTAGGCTGTAAATCCAAAATGGGGTTGTGGTTACAAACTACTAGAACAAGGTTTGGATTGTGGGAAGGAATGGTAATGAGATCCACGGTTGTTTGTTTGTAGATGATCAGTGCTAGCTGCGATGGGAGTATTTCTCAAAGATTCTCTCTGAACTCACCCACCCTCTTTCACTAGTCATGATAAATCTTAGGCCTGGTCTACACTGGGGGTGGGGGGGATCAACCTAAGTTACGCAACTTCAGCTACGTGAATAACGTAGCTGAAGTCAACGTACTTAGATCGACTTACCATGGTGTCTTCACTACAGTGAGTTGACTGCTGCCACTCCCCCGTCGACTCTGCCTGCACCTCTCATGGAGCTGGAGTACAAGAGTCGACGGGAGAGCGCTCGGGGATCGATTTATCGTGCCTAGACTAGACGCGATAAATCGATCCTTGCTGGATTGATCGCTGCCCGCCAATCTGGCCTGTAGTGAATACATACCCTTAGTGTCAACCAAGATTTACTGCTAATTTCTAAGGAATGGGTTCTAATTCCTGAGGAATGGGTTGGTTATATGGATGGGAGACCACCAGGAAAACCCAAATGCTTCACGAAATGGTGATGATATGTAGCATTCTTCCTGCTGAGTCAATACTGTAGTAACACTTGACTCACTCTTATTGTCCTTAACATCATACTCATTTCCTATGGAAGCTAATGGGAATCTTCTCATTGACTTCACCTGGGGTTGGATTGATCCCAGTCTGAGTGGGCTGGTGGAACTGCTCTCTGACCATTTGTGTTCATTAAGGATCCCATGGCACATTTTGTACAACTAGCTGAGGTAATGTCAGTATCTTGGCTAAATTCCGTCTTAAGTAATTACATTCTGCCTCCTTACATTCCCCCTGGAGTTTCAAATGATTATAGTGTTACTCACTGTATAAAGCAGTGTGATGCAGTGTTAATGGCACGTTCCACTACATCCATCCAGCTATCTATATGGAAAAGCTGCACTAGGGAATTATTTGCCTATTCTGATCCAATGATTGCTATGTTTTCTCCAGAATATATTGGGGGGACATTCTCAGTTCAGTGCATGATATCGGTGTGTGTTCAACACACACATTTATATCTGCCACGTTATTGCTTGTCTAAAACCGCTTGTCTAAATCCTTGCACAATGAACTGAAATGTAAGACCTTCCCACAGCTTTTGTCTAAAGCTACTTCCCTCCCCAAAAAGGTCACTGGGCAGTGGGGTGGAGGGTGGGGGGAGAGCAAAATAGAATATGGACTTTAACGAAAGTTGCTGGGTGCTTACCAGTTTTGCAAATCAGTCCAGTTACAGTATTTGGGAGTCTAAAAAAGGATTTAAATTTAGACTCCTATTATAAACTTTGGCCTTTAGTACTTAATTGAAACGAACCTCTGGATTTCTCGAATAGGTCTGGTCAAAAATTTTGCATCAAAGATTTTTGCTCAGGAAAAATTGAGTTTTTGATTGACAAAATGTTACACGGAAAGAGCCTACATTCCTCACATCCCAGTTTTCATCAGAAAACTAAAACATTGAAAACTGACCGTTTTCAGCCCAAAACCAAGAAAATGTAAATATCTCCCGAAAAATTTAAGTTTCCAGTTTTTTGACCAAAAGTCAACCCCCCCCGGATCATCTCCTCCCATCCCTATTTTCCAACCAGTTCTACTACTGATTTTTTTTTCCATTTTAAAGCCTGGATGCTACTTTCTATCAATTGTTTAAATCTTGTGACACAATTACAAGAAGTGAAGGAGTAGGAACAAAGCCTTCCAGATGTGCACGCACGTTCCTGCGCAACCCCATGATCTCAGCAGTTACCTTTGTCTTTCTTCTATTCCCATTCCCTCCCTTTATAAACCTTTTGAGTTGTGTTCATGCTTTGCCTATTTGCTCTTCATTATCCGGGTTGCTCAGTTGGTCGTGACTTATCTGACCCACTTATTCAGTGGGTAGCTGAAATCTTTTAAAAAGGAGAATAATAAATAATGAACTGCTGGTAAAACTATTTGGCCAGATAACCCCTGGTTGCTAAAATCTATGAAACTTTGGGGATTTACAAATATTTCCATGCTTATCCAACCATTGTCCAAACACTCACAAATAATTAGTGATGTTTCTCAAATAGTGGCCATTTTTCATTAATTTTTTTTAAATCTTTTCGTGGGAAGAAAAATCAAATTTCTACAAATAATCATATTGAATCAAACTCAACACTTCTATCTGTGAACGATACTAAAACAATGGATGCTATGGAAAATCCGAAAATGTAGAGGTTGTGTTATTTGTGAAACTGTTGAAAAACAGAAAAAAAAAAGTCTTTAATAAAGCTGTCTTTTAATTGTCTGGAAATGGATGACTCAACTGAGTGCAAATCTGGCAACTTCAGTCAACACAGGCTAACACCCCAGGGGCAAAGCAACTGGCTGATACGCCTCCATTCTCTCTTTAAAATAAAATAAGTTCTGCTTTGAGAAGCTTAAAAATTAAGAGATATTTAATCAATTTTTTCCCCCTGAGGCTCCGCTTAGTTAAAATCTAATGACACAGAAACAACCATACGCACCAGAGCTCCTGAGCTTCTGTCCAGGAAGAGATACATAGAGAGAATGATACAGAGATGGGAGGGGGCAGAGAGAGATTTTTATTGGAAGCTGTTAAAGTGGTTGCTATGAGACCTTCTCCAGCTACCACAGGAACAGCCGTGAGTGTGAGGCTGATAAATCGTACCTCTTGTATCATACCTTTCTTTTTTTATGCTGCTTTTATAGTTGTTTAAGATCAGAGCAAGCACCTGTCAGTTGCTTTTTCTTCCTTCTCACTCTCCTCTGGTCCCTTGTGCAAGATGGAGCTAGAAAATGAAATGATCAGCTCCTCCAGCAATTCTTCAGCAGGCTCCAGGGAGTACAAGGTGGTGATGCTGGGAGCTGGGGGAGTTGGCAAAAGCGGTAAGTTTTTTAATTAACAGCAGGGGGTGGGTCAGAGTATAAACTTCTGAGAACAAGGTTGGCTTAATAAGGGGCTTCTCCCCCACCCCCTGTTCTGTTGAAGATGGTTTGGATAAAAAAAAATTGAAATTAACGATGAGGGGCATGAGTCAGCTTAATTTTGTTGCAGAGAAAAATGTTGTAATACTTTTTTTTCTTAGCCAGCCTTCTCTTTCCTTTACAGACATTGGGGTACAGTCTGCTTGCTGCTGTGAGCTTACCGTTCCGTTCTGCATGTGGCAATGCCACTGTAGCGCTTTTTAAGGGGTATTGGCACCTTGGGCAGTGTATGTGTAACTTGTGGGCCTGTAAATCATCCTTCATAGAGGCATGTGAGAGAGACCACTTGCAAAACCGACTGCCAAGTCAGGTCTGCCGTGGAAAGTGAGGAGGATGACACAGCTTCCAAGTTACTTCTTTACTGTGTGTCATTATGGCTCTGCTGGTGGTACTCGCACCGCCTGTCTGGAAAGTTATAGGATGCATGTCTGAGTGTCTCTCCAGTTGACAAGGTTGATACCCAGCATATTTTAATATCGCTGTCCAGTGCTGGAAAGACATGATATTGTCTGTGGTGGCATCTCTTCAGAGGAGCTATTATTTTTCTCTGGATGAGGTTTTCTTTTTCTCAGATGTTATCACCTTTTGATTTATTCTCACTGACACTAACGTTCCCTGATCTTTAAAAAAAGAAAAGAAAAGACATTGCTGAGCATGCAGGGTCTGTCTTGGTAGCCAGCATATTTAACCCAGCACAACAAGTATATAATTAAATCTGCTGGAAATGACTATACAACTGGGATACAGAATTTCACAGACTAGCCTCCATGCAAGTCGGAGGGCAAGCAGAATAAACAAGCTGTAAAACTAAACTACTGATATGTAGACAAGCCAAGCACTGTTTGCGACCTACCTGGTAAGACTAGATGACTATAGTTATATTTTAAGCAGTGAGGATATCATTCTGTATATCCATATGTTGTAGCCAGTGTTCCATTTGGTTTTAGTTTTAGGGTTGCATCCTTCATCTAAGAGGACTATACCCCATCAATATTAATCTAACCAAGCAGGTGACAATTTTTGCAGTGGTATATTGAGAAATGATTGCTGTTCGCTACATAAAACACGAACAATTGGGCTTCTTATGTTATTTTACTGCATGTATTTCCCAGCTCACTTTTCTGCAGCAAGCAGGATCTCTGTGAAATATCTTTCTATTGTAACTTTCAACAAACCGATACTTGTTTTTGCTGAGAGTATCCCAAAGGTGGCAGCAATTTTTTCTACTTCGTTTATGCAAGCACCATTTATTCTAAAAGAGTAGTTCCCCAACTACTGTGACATTTCAAAGTAAAGATATACATGCTGCAATATTCATAATGGAATTGGATTACAGGAGATGAATCTCAGACACAAATTAAGGAAATTTCAGAGGGTTAATACATTTCTAGTATTTGAAAAGTCATGATGCCCTCATGAAGCTTATTCCAACTAATCCAAATCTTCTTGCTTTGGAAATTAAATTGATGGTTTCATTTAAACAAGACTTCTAATATTTTGGAATTTCCTGATCCAGCCCTGGTTGGAAGCAAGCAAAGCAGATGGAGCATGTGTGTGGAGTGGGGCGGGGGGATTATAACAAGGAGCAATGGTCTCAAGTTGCAGTGAGAGAGGTTTAGGTTGGATATTAGGAAAAACTATTTCACTAGGAGAGTGGTGAAGCACTGAAAAGGGTTATCTAGGGAGCTGGTGGAATCTCCATCCTTAGAAGTTTTTAAGGCCTGGCTTGACAAAGCCCTGGCTAGGGTGATATAGTTGGGGTTGGTCCTGTTTTAAGCAGGGGGTTGGACTAGATGACCTCCTGAGGTCTCTTCCAACCCTAATCTTCTATGATTCAATGAAATTAAGAACTATATTGCACGCCCCATACTCACACTGAGTAATGTGTTACTCCATAAACAGCCTCACTGAATTCCATGGGACTACTCATATTGTCAGTTATTGTTCAACATGATTAAGGAGTTCACAATCTGTCCCCATATGAACATTTATTGACTATGGAAAGACATAGATTTTGTTGAATTTTGCGGTAAAGTTCAGGAAATTCCTTATCTGATGCAAAATAACTCATAGACTCTAAGGTCAGAGGGACAATTATGATAATTTAGTCTGACTTACTGCACGTTTCAGGCCACAGAACCACACCCACCTATTCCTGTAATAGACCAGTAACCTTTGGTTGAGTTATTGAAATCCTCAAATCATGATTTAAAGACTTCAAGTTATTCATCCCTACATACAACACAGATATTGGCAGCTAGGGAACCTCTACTTCCCCACAGTCATTCCTGGCCTGGAAACTACACAGGGACTTATTCATTTGGTGCCACTGGTGTATTATGAAATCACTGATATAAAAAAAATCCTGCAGATAAGTTTTTCTCTTCTTTTAAGCATCTGCACTTCTACCTTTGTATTGATTTGTAAGGAGGAGGGAAGAAATATAATAAGAAAATATGGCTTTAAAGGGTTTATGACATGGCCAAAATCATATAGCATTGGAGAGCTAACTACCAAAAAAACCCGCTGTCTTAAGATGTCCCACCTAAGTTTGCAAAGCCAAGACTTTTGGTTGCTTATCTTAAACACGATAAACTCAACAAACAAATGCATGGCTTTTATTTATCACTAAGGTACTTCTTTACTAGACTTGTGCCCAGTTCTGCTTTCATTTACTACCACATTAGTATCATTGATATAAATAGAAGAAGAATGTGGCCCAATTTTACAAGTGCTAGGGAAAATATCTGTAATAAAATACCAATTGTTGTTCAAAAGAATCACCTGCTTTGGGATCATAAGAACATAAAAACGGCCATACTGGGTCAGACCAAAGGTCCATCTAGCCCAGTATCCTGTCTTCCAACAGGGGCAAATGCCAGGTGCCCCAGAGGGAATGAACAGAACAGCTAACTTTCACCAGGCTGGCAAAAAGTTTTGATCAAATCTAGATGGAGTTTTGAATTAACCTGGAATGATTTATGGCTTGTACAGAAATCATGTGAGATTTGCTGTTAATCGTAGTTTTGGAGGGGGGAAATAACAGGTGAAATATGCTGAAGTTTGTTCCTGTCGTGAATGTGAAAGTGAAATGTGGATGTTGTGATATTGTGATCAAATCCAAAATTATAATGTATATACAAATTCCCATGAAGTTGGCAACAAAAGTTGATTTTAGTTGGGGTTGATCTTGCTTTGAGCAGGGCATTGGACTAGATGACCTCCTGAGGTCTCTTCCAACCCTAATATTCTATGATTGAAAAGCCAATGGAAAAATAAGGGCAGAAGTCAACTGAAAATTGATCTGTTACTAATAGAGCTGACAGATTTCTGCTGAAAATCCTGGTCCAGGGAGAGATGAAATACGGCTGGAACCCCAAACCTGAATGGTTTCAATCTTTAGGTGGAGTCATATTTGGGATTTGAATCTCAAGATTTGGTTCCAGATTGGAATGCAAAATTAGCAGGGGCCTAGTTTCTGGTTCTGATTGGATAGTGCTGAACTATTTTTCTTGCAAGATTATGTCCCAAAATGGCAGATATCTTAGAATAGCCAATCTCACAACACTTATCCCCTTCAGTGTAGCAGAAATCTTACAGGAAGAGCTAATGAAATCTTAATGGTGGGGCATCCAGAATTAACCCTAGTTCCTGAACCCAAATCTCGAATCCTATGCTAAATCCCAACCAAAATCAGATCTGAACATCACCTCCTAGCTCATTGCTAGTTAAGAACAGTCATGTGTTAACTTCAAAAGGTTTTAAGGATTCTTAATTTAAGGTTCCCAAATTTGCAATTTCATCCCACAAACAATAATTGCATCTATTTTACTCCAGGGCAGGGAGAAGCCAGCTTTGTTTTATGAGCTTATTTCAATTAAGGTACAGAAACAAAGCTACTCGGGCATATTATAACTGGGCAAATCGTTTCACTATAGTTAATGAGGAAGTGATAGTGTTCTGTTCTTCAAAAGTAAGCTGACCGCCATATATTATGTTTTGAAAAGAGAGATCCCTTTCTGAGTTCTAGAGGAATATTAAAATGTTATTTCAACGAGCTTGGGGCTGAGACCAAGTAAAGCCATTCATCTTTCAGTGCTTTGATTCAAGATGGACCCACAGTCTGCACTTTGAAACCGTACTGCCTTGGAGGCCGTTTGGACCTGAAAGTAAATTTTGCACTGGTCCTGTTTTATAATGATCTGTACTAGGGTGACCCGACGTCCCGATTTTATCGGGACTGTCCCGATATTTACTTATTTGTCCTGCATCGCGACCGATGTTCGGTCGGGACGCGAATTGTCCCGATATTTTGTGCTCCGGCGCACAGCCAGAGGGGGCTTGCTCTCCCCCGCCCCAACTCCGCCCCTTCCCTCCCCCATTGGATCCATCCCCAAATCCCTGCCCTGGCCCCACCTCTTCCCCAAGCACACCGCATTCCTCCTCCTCACCCCTCCCTCCCAGGCTTGCGCTAATCAGCTGTATGGCAGTGCAAGCGCTGGAGGAGGGGGGAGAAGCAGGATGTTGCAGCCAACTCAGGGGAGGTGGAGGCAGAGTGGAGGTGAGCTGGTGTGGAGGGGCGGGGCGTGGAGCTGCCGGTGGGTGCTCAGCCCCCACCAATTTTTCCTATGCTCTGGCTTTTCTTTCTTTTTTTTCCCCTCCTCCACCGGCTCTTGTTTTTTTTTTTTTTTTTTTTTGGTCTTCCGGGACACACCCTCTCCCCCCCCCCTCGCATCCCGATATTTCACATCTCTCATCTGGTCACCCTAATCTGTACTAAAATCCCAATTTATCCTGTGTTGGTTTGTAAGGTTCATAAACCTTAATTAGTCTTTTGACAAAGTGTGTGTGTGTGTGTGTGCACGCACATGATAGGGAGAGATTAGAGAGAGAGGATAGAGAGAGAGAGATTGGGTTTGTTTATAAATATTATTCATAGCGCTGGGCCTGGGTGGTGAGTCTAGTTCCAGGAGAGACCCCAGCTAAGCAATACAGTCTAACCAGCTTGGTTTAACCACCTCTTTTATTCAGTAATACACAAAAGAAAAAACAGCCACTGAATTCTGGAGGCCATTCATTTCCAGCTTAATTTTAGCACCACCAATAATAATTAATTACAACACACTCTGTGAAACATTTGTATAAGCCTCTCAGCTAATTATTGCTAAGCATAGCATAAAACACAAACAAGTTGAGCTATCCTAACATTTGAATAAAATAATTGTGCCTCAAGAGGGATGTTATTTCCTAAAGGATGCTTCAATGCTGGTCAGATTTGTCTATGTCCTGATAGAAGTCAGACCTGCTTGGCTGCATGAAGATGATCGGCAATGTTACTCATAATACCATTTAGACAAAGCCAATTTATTGGTGGTAAAAGGTGCTGGTGTATTGGAGTTGCCCCCTCACCTGACCTGAAGGGATCATGTCTTGGGTCAGAAGTAGAGATCTTCAAAAACTTTGCATTGACAGAGTTTTTTTAGAATGGAAAACGGCTTTTTTTCTCTCACAAGAAATGAGCATGTTTGAGAAATGTTCAGGTTGGCACTGGAAAAATGAAAACCTGATGATATAAATGATGATAGCTTTAGCAACCCCAAACCCCAAATATTTTCTGCCAGAAAACCCACAACATTTTTGATTGTCGGGTGTTCAACTAAAAATCAGAGAAATTATGAACATTTTTTTTGTATGCACACACAAAGAAAAATGCCTTTCCTCACCCGATCTAGTCAGCGGTATTTAACTATTCCACAGTCCATTCATTCTGTTCGTTCTCTCTGATCCTGACAACTGCACAAATGCCCCAGTCCTGCAAACATGTAAGCAGGTGAATAGTCCACTGATTTCAGGATATTTTTGCAGAATCAGGACCAAATTGGTAACCGTAGCCCTGGCTTTTGGGAGGTGAAAAGGTATGCTCTAGAAACCGGACTGAAACCACAAACTCATACCACTTCAGTTTATAAACAGCCTTTTAGTGGGGCAGTTTCTCTGTCCTGCTCTGCTCCCTCTCCAGCTAGTGCAAAGGAGTAGAGACTGGGTGTGTGCTTTTCCCGGGGGATTTCTTCAGTGGTGGGAGGTCCCCAGGAAATGTAGTGACATTATAACCAGCTTGTATACCGCCTGCCTTACAGGTACACCACAGGGGATATGTTAGGAATTTGGCTGTAGCATTATCGGCTCTGGCTAAGCACAGTTGCTGGATTGTCCTTTGGGGACTATTGCCATGAGGTACAAGTTAGAGCAGCCCCCAGGGTGCTCCAGGGCCAAGCAGAGAACCAAATCTCCTGGCTCACTGAGCATAAACGTGATGAATCAGACAACCTGGTCCAGTAACAGTTTCAAAGTTCATATCTGCACTTCAAACACATTGGGCCCAGTTCATCTCTGCTGTAACGCCAGTGAATTTAGACTTACTAGATAGGTGTGTCACAAAACATATACAATATGCAACGTACACAACACAGTACTACATTTTGCACAGTATTAGGTCTTAATCCTGCATTATGATCAATACAGGGGCAGCACTCACCCTCTACAGATCACAGTGCAGGACTGGACCTTTGTGTGGTATTATACAATAGATCACAGCTGCTCAAGACAGGGATTGATTTTTCTGAGTGGAAAGTGACGAGCACTCGGCGGATGCTACTGAAACTGAATAATAATAAGAACACATACAGGATTGTCTCTGGTCAATCAGTAAAACTCACCCCTACCATAACATTCTGCTCCTTCCTTCTTTTCTAACCCACCTTCAAACTACCCTTTTAAGAGAAGGTCTAGGAGAACAGACTGGCCTGGGGTGTCAACAAATGTGAGCTCTGCTGAACCTGATGGGAATGGCATGTCAGTAGTTACACGTCTCAACGACTCCTTTAAACATTTCAATAAATCTGTTTGGTTATGGTACAAAGTGGGGGTGGGGGTGGGAGAGGGGATGCAATTGAAAGTAGCTGCAGAAGTAAAAACTCAAAAGGTGTGGTTGTGACCCTCGCGGGTGTGTAATTTTTTATCCTATGCCAGGCTATATATCGTTGGGTGCAGCACAGGGGAGAAAGCAACTTTTAGGAGGCTACTGTTTCCTCTCCCCCACGTATGTGAGCAAAGCCTTGACTCTGCCCGCAATGTGCCCGCCTGCTCGACTCAACCAGCACAGTGGAAGAAAGAATCTGTACCAGACACAGGGTTTACTCACATTACTTGCCCTCAGGCACAAGAGGTGAGACAGGGACCAGACTCTTACTCCTAGGCCATGTCTATGCCCAGACGTCTGCTGGCATAGTTATGTCAGTCAGGATTGTGAAGAGAAGAGATCCCTGGCCAACACAGCTAAACTGGCAAAAGCCCCTAGTGCAGACAAAGCTATAATGGCAACATTACACTTTTATTAGTATATTTTATAACAGGGCAGCCTGCCCCTTTAAAGACCAGGAGGGTCAGCCCTATACAATTAGCCCTGCCTTGCTACGGCATTGCTGGATACTTGGACTTAAAAGGAGGATGGGAGCAAGTTCTCTCCCAGCCCAGGGGTATGTCCCAAAGACCAACCCACCTGCAGAGATGGTGTATGCAACAGACATACCAGGGGTGACAGTAGCTCCTTCCTATGCTACTCCACAGACTCATCTATGAGGGGCTGGGTGAGATCTGAGGAGAGGGTTTCTGTGGCTGATGAGCACGGGGCAGAGGTCTTTGCCCAACAGAGCAGCTCTCAAACTCAGATGACAAAATGCTTGCAGGTGCAGGAACTGGCTGTGCTCCAGGTAGCAATAAGTGTTGTAAAAAGGGGGATCAAAGGCAAGCATCCCTTGTAGAAGCATAGAAAGCAAGAGCTGGGTTCTCTAACGAATGGGAAGCCAGAGAAAGCTGGATTTAGAGACCAGGTCTTGTTTACTGAACAGTTTAAAGACATTCTGACAACCCCAGAACAGGCCCCACAGCTCCAAGAGGGACTAATGTGTAGTCTAGTGACAGAACTGTGTGAGTCCTTGGCAGAGATAAGGGCCAGGGAGCAGTAGCTTGAGGCCACGTGATGTGCAGTGGCACCCCAGACGGTCCCTTATGGAGAAGCAGAGGATTGTAGTCCCTGGCTCACTCCCTGTCAGTATACCTGAGGTCAACTGTTATAAGACCACCAGGAGACTCTAAGGGAGAGGAGCCTTCTAATCTCAATGATCAGTACGCTTGAGTGGGAGCTAGAACATCTACAAGCACAGACCCCAACACAACCCTGAGGCAGAAGACATAAATAAATCAGGTCTGAAGAGTACAGGAGAGGACCTCCTAGATTATAGAGCTTGCCCTCGGACTGGGCAAGGTTGGGGGCGTGTAATGAGTGACCTGGGGCCAGTCAGTCCTGTTCAGTAAGCTGTGTCCCGCAACACCTGTGCTGAGCATTGGACTTACAGGAGGAAAGCCCAGCAGTTGGGTGCTGACTGGGGAGGAGCTCAGCCAGACTGCTCCTACCTGGGGGCCGGAAGCCTGCTTGAAGGCTAGGAGCTGTCTGAGGAGTGTGCCAGCCAGAGTCCTTTGTAGGAGGGTGGGCCTGGACTGGATGGTTGAGCAGATCAGAGAACATGTACCTGCTGGTGGGTGTTGAGACAGCCCGTTGCACCTTGGGCCTGCCTGTAAGGAAGGGGGCTGGATGCCGAACCTGGCTAGGCCAAAGATTTCTTTCCTTTTGTGCTTTTGCTGTACTTTATCTAAGGGACTCTGTTACCCTGGGAGGGGTTGAATTTTCTAATGTGGCTTGGCTGGAGGATCAAGTCATATCTGTGGCTGGAATAGTCCAAAGAACATGGTGGGGAAACTGAGGCAGAAAGGCTGCAGTGCCAAACTATGCTGCAAAGGGGTGCTCTGGGATGGTGAGTCTTGTTGTAAGTTTCTTCCTCTTGGGGTGGGGCTGGAATAAGATATACCAGCAAAAGCAGTTTTGCTAATTTACTTTGCATCCACACTCAGAATGCTTTTGTGGTCTAGTATACTGGTAGTCCTATACTGGCATAAAGCAGACATGGCCTTAGACACAATCTGGTTCCTGATCTGCTCCTGGTTAAGCACAACTACACATTGCCCCTTACTTAGACTTTTGGTAAAACCACAATGTAGCCCCAAAAGGCTTCTAGAGGTTAAAAAGTGTGGGTGAGATTCTGTCACCTGCATTCTCACTGAGTTCTACCTTCTAGATAAGTATGTCACAGTGATCTCAGAGAGACAATTGGAGGACTAGGGTGGTGGTCTGCATGAGTTAGCTTGAAAAACAGTGGCCCTTTGAGCGCGTACACTTCTAGCAGATTGCAATTAATGGTGGCTGACTTTGTCTCTGTTTCAGAAGCCATTTTAACTAACAGGTTCAGAGTTTACTTTTGTGCTGCTGTTGCTGTACAAACTCCTCTGTTTCATAGTGAGTGAAATGTGAGCCATCCCTGGATTAATAAATAGACATATTCATAAATAAATGTTCCCTCTCTTTTCTACTTAAAGAACAGTAACATGTTTGTTATCCACTCGGCAGGATGAAGCACATGGCTCATTCATTTATTTTATGAATTTTGATAGACATCAGGGACAGAATTGTTTGCCTCAGGAATGAGAGTTAAAGCTATTTCATTATTGTGGCTGTTCATGCCGTTCAGTAGCTGGAGAGGAGGAGGATTCCATTGTGGCTCTTGTGTGTACATTGAATAGGATGATTTCTGTAGGTCAAATACCAATTGGCTATTGAGAACACTATAAGTAAGACAGGGCCGGCTCCAGGGTTTTGGCCGCCCCAAGCAGCCAAACAACAACAACAACTAATTCCCTGGACGACCAGCAGGAGGTGCCGCAGGGGTGAGTCCGGACCTCTTACACATGCCTAAATGTTTGCAGGATGGGTGCCTTCCTCAGTGTCTCTGATTCACAATCCTGCACATCGAGCTTCCGTATGGCACTCATGAAAAATGAAAATCAGCCAATCACTGTGACAATGGTCGGGTTTGGAATTGAGGATTTGGTTCATCCCCGTGCCCCACTGATTCAGGGTCTCCCTGTCACACAAACTCAGGACAGCTGAATCATGATGTGATGTGAATGTAAGTCACCAGTGGTTACATGAACATATCTGGTTTTCACCTGCAGACTAATTCAAAGAGGTTTTCCAGTCACTACTGTAGATGGGGACTATGTTGCTAGTTTTCTTTTCACTTCTAATTGGTTCTTAGTAAGGAAAGGAACCCTTTTGACTGTTGAATTGTTTACACAACAAAAGCAGTCTAGCTACAAAAGCCTCCATATGGAAGCATTTCTGTCCTGCTGGTCCCAAGTAAACTCTGAAATAAGGAAATAAACAGGGCTGCTTGACAATGATTGGGCACTGTCCGTCCCTTTGCTGTACACCATCTGTGAGGCAGCCACAGGGGCTGCATTTTCCATTCTAACCCATCCCTGCTGCTGAGCCAAGCCATCTGCAGTTCAGGGCACATAACAACTGCTGTAGTTAGGACGAAGAGGGGAATTCATTAGAGACCCTTCAAAGCACAAACACAAGAATCTGTGTTTTGTTTGTTTGTCTGCTGCTTTCATCTACTCTCCTTCTATGCTTTCCCTTTCACTTCCCTGTCCCTGCCCTTATCCTTTTCCACTTTTAATTTCTCCACTGACTTTAATTAAATTCCCTCTAAGCCTGCGAGCTTTTATTTTGTTTTTCCTGTATAAAGAGAACAAGGGAAGTCGTCAGACTCACACAGTTCTACTGACTTGTTCTGCCTGCATTGAAAGTACTAGGCAGGGGCTTAGTTGTGTAGCACTCACCGACTCGGGAAGCCACCCTGTTGCAGTTTACTCACTACGTACCTGACAGTGGGTCAGATCCCAATGGAGTGAGACCTATTGATGTCAGCTGAGGAGCAGGCTCAAAATAGTTCATGTCAAAGTTGCCTTGCTTGCCTGCCTCCTCCCCTATCAATACACAGAGGTGGAAGCTGTAATTCAATGAAAGAATATTCCCAGAATTGTATGCAGTGTAGCTGTAGCTGTGTCTGTCCCAGGATATTAGAGAGACGAGGTTGGTGAGGTAATATCTTTTATTGGATTAACTTCTGTTGATAGGGAAATGAGCCTTCGAGCCACACAGAGCTGCTCTTCACGTCTGGGAAAGGTACTCCGAACGTCACAGCTAAATGCAAGGTGAATTTGATCACTCTGTATCCTGATACTTGACCTATCAGTTCACATTCTCAAAGGAAACCTGCACAACACTTTCAAAAGATGAGCCTGGGAGCTTAAATTCCTAACTCTGCTAGACACTAAGAGTCATGGACTAAACAAACACTAAATGTTTGGATTATTACAACAATCGGTAACCCACTAACCTCCTCTTTTTATCCTATGACTGCAGAGGTGTTAACGGCCCACGCTACCCTGAATGGTCCCATAGAATATGTACTAACTACTTATGCTAAACAATCTGTACCACCCTGCATTTTGCTGTGATACTTGGAGTACCTTTCCTAGACCAGAAGACGAGCTTTGTGTGGCTCAAAAGCTTGTCTCTTTCACCAACAGAAGTTGGTCCAATAAATGATATTACTTCCCCCACCTTGTCTCTCTATTCCAATAATTGTTCAATTGGTATTGTGGTGTTTGCACTGTACTACGGGCAACCCAATTTTCTGCAAAAAATACAACTCTCATTCCCCATGTGTCCACACTAGTAAAGATCATTAACGTGACTATTTACAGAACGTAAAGAAAAAAGGGGGGGACCAAATTTAAATCAATATTAATTGGATTCCCCTCCCCCCGCATCCCAATCAAGTTTTTGATCACAGCAGATTTTAATCATGATCAGTAGGCATAATGCTGCATGTGTTTCCTCCCCGCCTACACTGACCTACAAGGTCATGCTTGATATTGTGTCATCTAACTTGAGTTAGATGCGAACAATTTGTGTTCAAACACAATAAAGCTTTATAATATAGACAAGCCCATTCAAACAGTTTGTTTGCTTTGTGGAGCACAAAAGAACTATGATTGGAACCTCTGTCCTGGGTTACGTGGAATGGTGCACAGTGAAATACTTTCATTTCAAAAAGCGTTATTTACAATGTTTCATATTTCCTCATGAGATCTCTGGATTCTTTGAAGGCTTCTTGTTGCTGCCATGGAATCTGGATACCCCTTGAATGGAATATGCTTAGCTCATGCCAATGGCCAAAATCTACAATATCTTGACTGCAACTTTCCTTAACTGTCTGCAAAACAATACACCGGAGCTGCAGATTTTTAACTCAAAATGCTCACTGCTGTAATTCAATAAAGCCATATTGACTTAGATGGAGTTATGGTGCCTTAAACCAGCTGAGCATCTGGGTCACAGAAACCTAGAGCTTAATCCCTTTGCTGAATTGCTTTAACAGAAACGTGACTTCTTTGCTATCTATCTGTGCTCAGGATAGCTAAAAAGCAAATTTAAAGTCACTTCCTATGTGACTAAATAAAATTCTCTGTCTAAACAATCCCCTGTGTAATGGGTATTCTGCCTCATCTCTGGAGGAGGAGATGAGAGGTCAAAATTGGGACTAGATGGAAAACAACAATTCTGTTTCATGTAAAATTGTGCAGGTTTCACAAGTTGCTTTCATTTTTCATTAGAATGAAACCAAAGCCTTCCAGTTCTTCCCGTGAAAAAACATGGATGGAAGAGCCCTTTGAGAATAGTCAATAGCTCAGTGGTTAGGGCCCTTCCTGAAAATGTAGAGGACGTAGGTTTTAGTCCTTACTCTGTCAGAGTTGGAGCTGCGACTTGCATCTCAGTCTCCCACATTCCAGGTAAACTCACTAACCATTGGCTATTCTGCGTTTGCTTGCACACTGTCTCTCTGAATTGGGATATGCAAGGAAGTGGGAGAGCAGGATTTATTAAGAGAACTAAACAAGGCGGGAAGAGGATTAGTCCTAAAATTGAGAGCACAACAGTAGATGAATAGATGCTGGAATATATAAAGGACACAAATGAGAGAGAATAATAAAAACAGATGTACGTTGGAGGGGGATAAGGTAAGAAGAGTATGGTGAGAGAGAGTTTAAGACAGTGAGAATTACTCAGATGCCACAACAAGATTAATGGGCCTCTGCTTTCTGTTCTTACAACATCTACCCCTGTCAATGCTAGCTGCACCACTCCTCTTCCTGAAGGCTGCACGCTTGTGACACCTGTCCTAAGCTGCCAGAACTCACCCCTCTATATTTTGCTCCCAGTGGGTTGGTTTCCCAGTAGCCTTTGTCCTCTGGCTCAAAGTTGACGTAAGAAGTAAGAGTTACTCTGCCACTATTAGCAAATGAATCATGAACCTTTCTAGGCCAATCCTTTTCTTCCAACCCTGCCAGTGCTTTGGAACAAACTCACCCAGCCTCTAGCAGTGATGCTAGCTTATATAAATGCAGTGCCAGAGAGAGCAGTGATTCACTTTGCTGTGTATCCCCCACCTGCCTCCAAAAGTGGGGTGTGGGAGCATTTAGGGACCAACTCTGAGTAGGACCAAGTGCCTTTCAAAGTCAATGGGAATGTCTCTGTACTTTGAAGGATCAAGCCCTGAGTGCAAATAGAATAATGCTTCATATCACTACTTGGATATATCTCCCCTCTCCCCCTTCCCCCCCCCCCCCCCCCCCGCAGTGCCTGAAAATACAATCAGGCTCTATTTATTCCCAGCCCAAAGAAGCAAAGTGCCAAGAAGCAAAGTAAAAATGTGCCACTGTCTCTCTTCTTCTCCTAACCTTCCTTGTAAGTGATCCATCAGATACACTCACTCTCCTTTTTATCATTTATTTAAATATGCACTGAAGTAACATCAACCTACTCCTATTAAAAAGGGGGAGAGATGGCTGTAAGGAGAGCTATAAAAATAAATTGCCAGTGTCTATAACCATTGAAGAAAAAAAAACATTTCCCTAAGATATAGTCAAGTAAAAATTATTTAAATGTAAAATAAGTAAAGCACATTTTCACCTGTTTATTGAAAACTAGTTGTTAAAGCCCTGACATGTTAGTCAAGGATGAATTATTGAAGGCTCTGCCAAACCCATTGAGATAACCACTTTCCACTGATTGACAGTGACAATATATGAAAGGAATAGAATATTTGGTGATTGAATGCCTTTCATTCCTCAATGTCATCCGCTTGAAAAGGACTATGGATCAAATCAGTTTGTGATGTCGGAGTGTTTATTTTTAACGCATGCCTGTCCCTGCTGGACGAATCTCAGTCGTTTACATTTCTTAATCAAGTAGTTACTTGATTTATCTTAGCTGATGTAAAGGAGCATAGCTACACTGAAGTCAATGGAATTATGCTAGTTTGCATGAGCAGAGCGTCTTGCCCCTTGTTCTATAATTAGGTAGAAAACATAAGAATTAGGGATCCTGCATTGGCACCTTATTCTGTGAGGTTCTAACCACTTCCTGTCTGGTTCTGAGCACCCTCAATTCCCAATGAAGTCAATGAAGCTGAGGGCACTTAGCACTTATAGCACTGGGACCCAAAGGGAAGCCTTTCATATCTATGCTGTGAATACATGCAGAATAAATAGTATGATGTGTGCCTGAGAGCGGGAGAGAAATTAGGTTAGATTATCGTAGTCTTTGCTATGACACCAAGACCGATAATGACCCAGGCAAAACAGAATACATAATGGCAGAAATGCAGCTGGAACATTCCCGAAAGGATTCGCAGTGTTCATCAAAGCTTGGTTCAGGTTCAATGCAATGGACAAAATCTCATGAATAATTCATTTTGAATCTAGTGCATAAACTGTTGATGGAAAACCAGAAAGTGCTTCACAATGGAATTATTTGCACTTGTTTCTCTCCCCACCCCCAAGCCCCTTCCTTTGCATGGACTTTACTTTTAAGTCTATGGAAGAATTGATGAGGGCTGTGGTAGAGGTAAAATAGCACCTATTTGTGTTTGGGGGAGGGGGATGTATGCAGCCCACACTATTATTCCCTTTTATGTTTCTCATAAACTACTTTTAAGTGTAGTGCTTGTTAATAAAAATGGTTATTAAAATATGGGGGGGTTGAAAGGTTTGATTTGTAAAGAAGTGTGTACTAGGCATTTTTCCATTCTTACTATAAACTTTCTGTATATTCCTTTTAGATTTTTAAAAATCACACACATGGTAGTAAGTGATAGCTTTGTGACTAATATTATTTGCATTATCATCACGCGTAGGAGCCTCAGTCATGGACCGGGTTAACTATAGATAGAGTGGGACTTATTGTTCCCTCTGTGGCTTCTGAGTCATGTCTGTTTTGCTCGGTGATAAGTGTCAGCTCAGCACAGCAGAGTCGGAATGTGTAACTGCCAGGGATATATGGACAAAGCAAGCTCTGCCTCATGCCTCACAAAGAAAACTGGAAGCTAACTACTGATTACGGAATCTTTGTTTGCCCTTCACATTGGAGCAGAAAGAGCACAGCTCAGTGGTCAGCGGCTAGGCTGGGTTTGCAGAGCTGGAAGACAGAAAAATGAGGCTTTAATCAAAAGGAGAAAATTTGATCAGAAACCCATTGAGTGGGTGGGTGGGTGAATACACTGGGAATGCTGTAATGACCTGAGGACATCTATTCCAGGTTGCTGACCAGGGTTTTGGAAGTGTGTCTGGATCTCACCCACCCCCATTAAAGTCAGGGAGCAGACAGTTCTGGCATTAGGCCTTAGCTTGATTCCTCAGAGCCAGTCTCATCCACATATGCAGATAGTTAGTCACAGTGGTAGTGCAGCTGAAGCAGGGTCAGGGTCAGAAGCAGTCTTGAAAGAAAACCTTACTGTTGCCCAGGACAGACCCCAGTAGCAGGAGCCTGACAATGCAGCAAAACTACCACCAGGAAGCAGCTGTCACAGCTCCAGGATGCTGGCCTGGACTATCAATGCCCAGGTGGTGTTTGCAAAATCTGGGACAGTCTTGTTCTGATCAGGGTTCTTGGAAGCTCTTTAAGTCTGCTGTGAAACTCTGAGTGGCCAATTTTGCATTGAGAGGCATTCAGAGATTATTAGCACAGTCCTTTTATAAGAGCCACTAGCCAGTGTCAACATTCCAGGTCGCATCTTTAGCTGATGTGAATGTCAAATGAAGCTCCACGGACCATGCATCTATGCTGATTTACACCAGCTGAGGATCTCTGTCCTTTTCTTTAACAATCATAAAGAGACAATAGCCACTACTGCCTGGTTTAGTGCAGTGCGGAAATTCCCAAGCATGCACGCTGTACCTATAACCTCACATTTGCACTGGTTTTGACCGTTCTTTGCATCCTTCTGTGTGTGGTTAGAATGTGTCTGTCCATTCATAGTGTCAACATCTGTGTGTACACATGCACTCGCTCTTTTTCCAGGTGTCTGTATGACATCAAAAGTTTGGGAAACCTAACCCTCAAACTGCACCCTCATATCTCACACTGCAGATTTAATTTCCAATTTCTTGTGGAATATATAAATCAGTATGATTAATAGCCTCGTTGTTTACTTTTAAATATAAAACATTGAAATTGCTCTAGCTGCATGAAGTGTTACAGTTGGATTTATACGTACCACTGAGCTAGCAACTGAAGTATACGCAGGGGGAAAGCTGAATGCCATTGAAAGAATGATGCATATGCAGATAGGAATCTCTACATTAACCTTTCCTCTATAAGCTCCCCTATTCTTGAGGGGAGAGGAATAGGGCCAGTCTGACACTTACTGCCAACTCTGGAGCTCTCATTTGTTTTTAGAACATAAAGTCTGTGCCCCTTTCCCAGCTCACCTCTTCCACGTCGTGTTTGTATTGTCACCTCTGAGAGGCAGTGTGGTCTCGTATAGAAAGGACATGACTGGGAATGAGGATGTTTGATTTTATACCTCGGTCTGCCGTTGCCCTGTTGTGTGACCATGAACAAGTCACTTCACTGTACCTGGAGAGGGGTGGACTCACCTCTGTGGTGCCTCCTGCTGGTTACTTCCAGGAATTAGCTCTTCCAGCATGTGGAGTGCCCCCTGCAGGCCAGTGGTCCACCTGTCCTCTAGACCCCATGTCCCTCCCAGACCCCAATGCCCTTTTATCTAGGGTGCTGCCCCCTGGCAGTACACCCCTCAGTACTAGGGTCTCCCCTCCCACTATCCCTACCTCACCTCAGAATAAGGCCACTGCCAGTCACCAACTAGCCCCCGCTCCCTGGGGCAGATTGCAGTATAGGCCACTCATCCCAGGCAAGGTTGGGTTTGGACCTACTACTTTGGCCTACCCCTGGGCTGCCCTCTGCAACCCCCAGTACCCCTTAGTCTCCTACTAGACCACAGCCTGGGGCTTTCTAGGCTGGAGCTCCCCTCCCCTGCCCTACTCCACTCAGGTACTTGGTTCTCTGACTCACTGCAGCCAAGCCCTTCTCCCTCTGAAGACAGAGAGAGACTGTTGAGCTTCTGGCCCCCAGCCTTTTTATACAGGCCAGCTGTGGCCTGATTGGGGCGTGGCCCAGCTGTGGCTGCTTCCCCAATCAGCCCAGCTTTTAGAGCTGCAGCCCTCTGCCAGGGCTGTTTTAAGCCCTTCCAGGCAGGAGCAGGGGACTATCCTGCTACACTACCTGTGTTTCCCCATCTACAAAAATGGGAACAATGATACATGTCCTCCTTTATAAAGTGCTTTGGGGTCTACAGATGGAAAATACTATGTAAAGTTATGGGAAATCCACCACACCTTTAGATAAGTTGTTCCAGTGGTTAATTACCTCCACTGTTCCAAAATTGATGGTTTATTTCTAGTCTGAATTGCTCTATCTTCAGTTTCCAGCCACTAAATCTTGTTATACCTTTCCCCACCTCCCCACCCCCGCTAGATTAAAGAGCTGTCTACTGTAACAAACCTCTTCATCATATAACTACTTGTAGACTGTGATCAAGTCACTTTTTAAAAGGGGGAATGTGGGAATTTCAGCTTGATTTTGCAAATGTTTTTCCCCATTTTTAAACCAACTAAAAAGTGGTGGCCATTTTTTAACCATTTTCAAAATTTAAATGTAAAATTAGAAACTCTTAAAATTTCAGGGAAAAAAATGGGAAAAAAATGTAGATAGTGTTTTCACACATTTCCTCCCTCCCAGCTTTTTCCATCCAACTTCAGTAGAAACAGAGTACCAAAACATGGAGAGCCACCCAACTACCTGCAAAGACCTACTCCACAGGGTTGAGATAAGCATGCAGCGGAACTGGAACCCCTCCTTTCTGTGAGTGAAGATAACCATCTCAGGGTAATGGACTGTGGAGAACACAAACCTAAATGAATTCAGTGTGTACCAATCAAGAGAGAGAGCTGTATCATTTCCATTCAGAATATCAAACATATTAAGCCATTTGTTTACATTTTAATTCTTTCCTTCTATTAAAAAAGCTGAATACCATGTAACCCACTTATGAGTATGTCCAGCTGGGATTGGGTGTACTCCCCACAGTGGCCCTGAGAAGGTAAATTAGGCCTAATTAATCTATAGGCTACACCAGGAGGAAAGCTGAGACCTAACTGCTGTCAATACCCAGCTGAGAAGGAATAGGCAGGGCAGGTATAAAGTCAGGGAGTGGGAAACAGACAGGGGCTGCAGGAGAGTTGTCTGCTGTCCCTCTGAGAGGAGGGTGGTTGAGCTGGCAAACTTAGAGGGGGAAGGGGAGCCAGAAGATACAGCTGTGAAGTAGGAAGGAGTCCAGGGAAAGAGCAACATGGTATGGGAATGAGCAGGCCACTGTTGCTAGAGATAGGGTCCCTGGTTGGAATCTGGAGTAGAGGGTGGGTCTGGGTTCCCCTACCAGCAACTGGAGGAGTAGCATGGTCAGAACAGTGAAGGGAAAACTACTATTTTGTATAGCAGAACTTTGATAGCCTCAGAAGGGGGACCCACATAGTGACCAGCCTGGAGGGCTGAGTCACAAAGAGGAGGCTGTGGTTCCTGGAGCAAGAGGGGCTAGCAGGGTGAGAAATGATGGGTAGGGACAGTGCCAGAGGAGGACAGCACCTGGGCAAGCTAATCCCCTGGATGGTCAGGATGCTACGCTACTAGCTGTGAGTGGATCCCCTGTGACACAAGCTCTGTGCCTCATACACAGAGGATAAGAGCCTGCTATAGCCCCTTACCTACAGAGCCTGCCTTTTTAGCTCAAGATTTAGAAAACTCCTGGTTTTTAGTTCTGGAGGTCCCTAATTCAATCCCCAGTGCTGGCCCAGATGGCAGCCACCACAAATGCAAGAAGTGTTGGATCCTTTCCTACCCTCACCTTTGTTTCAGACCAGTTGCAGTCGAGTCAGGCAGTAATATAACACAGGTCATCATTTGATACTCTGTATTTATCATTCATTTTTCAAACCAGACCCTTCATCTTAATTTTTGCACATGATAAAAGAGTGAATCTACCAGCATTTTAAATTTCCCTATCGCCGTTGTATCTAAGAACCATGAATCTCTGTGGAAGAAATCTTCCCAAATACTTTCTCTTAGTGTTAGAGAATGCTTTCTTAGTTGAAACACACCGTAGTAGACCGTATTTCTTCTCAAGATGAGACATTTTTAACCACATAATATCCTAGCGTCCTAAAAAGATGGTTGGATTGGAGCTAACTGACAAGATGCTGAGCTGTTTTTTGCTCTTGCTCGGTCAGAGAATTCTACTTGATATTCATAGTATCACTAAAGCAAGTGTATTCAGCAGCTTCAAAATGGTGTCACTATATTTAGAGGACTAAGTGAAAGATGAGTCAGTGCTTCATGGGGCACAGTCATACCTTTTGACACCAGCATCACTCTATCTCCTGTGCCACTACTCACTTTCCTTGGAGGTTGTCCTGATTGATTTCTTGATATATTCCACTTCCTTCATCATGGTCAATGATCCAAGGGCATGAAAGATTCATCATATGACAACAAACAGTTCATAGTTTATGATGTTTCTTCCCCTTTGGATTAGGCCCAATTACTTACTCTAGGGAGCAGAGCACAAATGGAATATGACAATTCTGGCACTTCTGTTCCATATCTCCATTCTCTTATGATAGGTGAAAATGACATGTGCTAGCAGAGTTAAATTATCTGAACAATAATAAAAAGTAATTGCTCTAAGAGAGGAGAATGGTGTGAAACAAATTAAATTCTGTCCTGACACTTCCAGCAAGACACATACCTGTAAGACTGACTGACAGCTTTTTGTTGTTTTTCAGAAAAAGGATCTTCTCCATTTTAAAACCATGTGCATAATTAAAATAAACATTTCCAACCTGTAAATCTGCGTAGGTGCCTCGATAGCTCAGGTACTGTGGTACCTGATCATGTCACCAACACTAATGAATTAATTTTCACAACGACTCTCTGAGATCAGGATCCCCATATTATCATTATCTCCATTTCATAAATGGGGAAATGAGGCACATAGAGATACAGGGTGAGATTTTCCAAATGTCAAGGTAGTTCTGTTAAGTCATTGGGAGCAGAGTTAAGCCAACGCTTTCTTAAGAAAATCTCACCCTCAGTTCATACAAGCAGGCTGTATCGGATCAAGAAATCAAATCTAGGTTTCCCAAGTCCCTGGCCAATGACTTAACCCCAAGACCATACTTCTTCTTTGAGAGTGGCTATCCAATTTGCACTTCATTTAGGTCAGAATACCTCTCAGGATCAGGCCCAGAGGTTCTGATGGACGAACAGTCTGGTGCCTTTTATGTTATTTTCTGAAAGATGAAGTGAAACAATCAAAGAGACAACCAAAGTGAGAACTTTGCATAACAGGCAGATGAAATGTAATTTTAAACTGTCTAGTGGCTGACTATAATAATTGAGCTGAACAAATTACTTTCCTAGAAACAAGAAGTTGAATCATCTAGTGCAACACCAGTCAATATCATGAAACACAGATGTGTCAAAGCTGAACATACATACAGGGATAGCTGAGCCTCATCCATGCATTCGTCTGCTCCTAGATTGTCACCAAACCCCATGTGTTTTTTTGTTTTTTTGTTTTTTTTTTTTACTGGCTTCCATCTGCTCCAGTAAATTCAGATTACACAGATAAACCTTGTTAGGGTTGTTCTGCTCTGAAAAGAAAAGGCATTTTTCTGCTTACGATCTAGAAGTTGTTTCATATTCCAGTGGTGGAGTCAATAACAAACATTTGACTGTCCTGTGCATTGACCCTTTGCCTTACCCAGCATGCCCACTGTCATGTCACTGTTGAAATTTGAAATCACTGCTTATTTTCATCCAAATACATTTCAGAGTGTTCTGTAGCCACATTTTTCCTCATTCACAGATACCTCAATTTTATAGAACTCCTATGGGGATGCCTTTAGCAAACTAACTGGAGCTACAATGTGTCTTACACGTGTTCAGGGAGGAGAGGAGAATTCACTCACTGACCCAGATCCTCAGCTAGTATAAATGGGCATAGCTTCATTGATAGCCCAATAGATGCATTCCATAAAACGACTGGAATTTTCAAAATCAGAATTTTTATTTTTATTTTGTTATTGACTCCACCACTGGAATATGAAACAACTTCTAAATCGTAAGCAGAAAAATGCCTTTTCTTTTCAGAGCAGAACGAGCCTAACAAGGTAAAATACACTCCCTCCCCTTTGTCACTTTCATCCTACCAACTATATTCCTTTCCCTGCTCATTCTCTTTCCATTTAAGAACATAAGAGCTGCCATACTGGGTCTGACCATGGTTCACCTTCCCCAGTATCCTGTCTCTGACAATGGCCAATACCATAGCTAACAGCAGGAGTGTACAGAACAGAGCAATTATGGAGTGATCCACCCCCATCTTCCACTCCTGGCTTCTGGTAGTCATCGTTTTAGAGTCACCTCTAGCATGGGGTTGCATTCCTGGCCATATTGGCTAATAGCCATCCATAGACCTATCCTCCATAAATTTACCCAGTTCTTTTTCAACCAGGTTATACTTTTGGTTATCACACCATCCTGTGGAAATGAGTTCCACAAGTTAGCTGTGTGTTGTGTGAAAAAGTACTTCCTTTTATTTGTACTAAACTTGTTGCCTACTAATTTCATTCAGTGACCCATAGTTTTGCATTGTATAAATAACATTTCTCTTTTTATTCACTGTTTCTACACCATTTATGATTTTATAGACCTCCATCATATCCCCCCATAGTAATCTGTTTTCTAAGCTGAACAGCCCTAATCTTTTTATTATCTCCCCAACAGGAAACCATGCTGTATCCTTGATCATCCAGACTGTCCTTCTCTGAACCTTTTTCAATTCCATTATAAACATTTTGCCATATGAGGAGGAGGGATAACTCAGTGGTTTGAGCATTGGCCTGCTAAGCCCAGGGTTATGAGTTCAATCTTTGAGGGGACCATTTAGGGATCTAGGGCAAAAATCTGTCTGGGGATTGGTCCTGCTTTAAGTGGGGGGTTGGACTAGATGACCTCCTGAAGTCCCTTCCAACTCTGATATTCTATGAGGTGACCAGAACTAGACACAGTATTCAAGGTGATTTATGTAGTGGCATTATGATATTTTCTGTCTTATTTTCTCTCACTTTCCTGACACAGTTAGGCTTTTTGACTGCATTGAGCAGAAGTTTTCTGTTAACTATCCTTGATGTCTCCAAGATCTCTTTCTTGGGTGGTAACAGCTAATTTAGAACCCATCACTGTATATGTATAGTTGAAATTATTTTTCCCAGTGTGCATTACTTTCCCTTATAAATGCTGAATATCATCTGACATGTTGCCCAATCACCCAGTTTTGTGAGATCCCTGTGTAACTCCTCAAAGTGTGCTTTGGATTTAACTATTTTGAATAATTGTGTATCATCTACAAACTTTTCCACTTCACTGTACACCATCTTTACTAGATAATTTATGAAGATGTTGAACAGCACAGGTCCTAGTACAGATCCTTGTGGTACTCCGCTGTTCTCCTCTCTTCATTGTGAAAACTGACCATTTATTCCTACCCTTTTTTTACTGTCTTTCAGCTAGTAACCTGTCCTCTTATTTCATGCCTACTAGATTTCCTTGAGAGCCTATGATGAGGGACCTTGTCAAAGGCTTTCTGAAAATCCAAGTACACTATATCAATTGGGTCACCCTCTTCCAAATGCTTGTTGTCTCCCTCAAAGAATGTTAATAGATTGGTGAGGCATGACTTTGCAACACTTCCTCACAAAATCTTGATTCTTCTCCACAAAATCTTGTTTATCGATGTGTCTGATAATTCTGTTCTTTACTACAGTTTCAACCAATTTTCCTGGTACTCAAGTAAGGCTCACCAATTTATTGCCAAGATCCCTTCTGGAGCTCTTTTTAAAAATTGGCATTACAATAGCTACCTTCCAGTCATCTGGTACAGAGGCTGATTTCAGTGAGAGTTGACATAAAACAGTTAGTGGTTCTGCAATTTCATATACGAGTTCCTTCAGAACTCTTGGGTGAATCCAACTTGTCCCATTTTGTGACATTTTTCACCTACTTCACCCAAATCACAAACAGAGAACAAACCAAGGCTGTTTTTGAAATTTGAACAAAAACCCCATTAACTAGCACTCAGAAGGAGTTGGGGTTTTCCTACACAGGTAAGACTTTCTATCTAAACTGTCTCTCTGGGAAAGTCCACCCTCTGGGCCGCTGATCATCCTTAATTTAAACTATAAATAAATAAAATGGAAATTGAACTTTGGTAGGAACAAAGGGCCAGATTCGTACCTGTCCTATAGCCCTTTCCGGCCACTTAGGAATGCCACTGCCCACAACACTTCCTTCCCCCAGCTGTCCCATCTATGGCTTACCCAAGAATGTCCCTTACATGCAGTCTGTATCCACAGCTCTTGAAGAGATCACACAGAGTTTGTTCTGGATCAGGTTTAGAGGCTAACTGGGATGACGGTAACCCCGAGAGTGAGGCGATAACATGCCTTTGCACCAACTAACACTGTGTAGCAAAAACTACAGCCCTTTGAAACCAGTTCAAGCCTGCTTTATCCTGCACAGGGGCATGTGCAGACTGCCATCAGCCTCTGAATAAGGGAGGTGAAAGCTGCCTACCCTCTGCCCCAGTGCAAGTCGCCAAGACTGCACAGGGATGAATCTCATTCAAAATATCCTCAATAGTGCAGTGCCTATGGCTAGAAACGGTGTGGAGAACATTAACATCTATGCAGTACCCATGAGACAGAGATTGCCACACTCCTGGGTATTGGGGTTTATAAAAAGGAAAGGAAATCCAACCTCTAATAGATCTTGTATGTTTCATAACTGCACTACAGTGTTTCCAAAATCAGATCCTTGCAAAACCATTTCAGTAATTGCAAGACATGTACTGAAGAGTGTGCTCCTCTATTACCATTATCCACTTTGAAATATGAGTCTTTCGGGGGGGGGGAAATCACTTTTGTGAGTAATTCTGTTTAAAGGAGCTGACCTTGCTACATTCAAGGTTTAAAAAATCACTAAGAAAAGGAATTCTGTATTATTCAGAATATTGTGTCCATATCCAAATCAATCTAAGAGAATGTTTGAAAGGATAATTGGTCAGTTGTATATTCCACTACATGAAACTGCATATAGCACCTAGGTCTGATCCAAAGCCCACTGAAGTCAATAAAAAGACTTACATTGTCTAGCATGGGTTTTGGATCAGGCCCTTGCTGGCCAGAGACTTTATATTTAGGTGTGCTAGAAATTATATGTTTAATTACTCTCCATCGGTGCTTATGTCTTTTGAGCTTCTCCTGGTTAAATAATAAAATATTATGCGGAAATATTACGGATTTTCCAGTATCCTTTTATGCTCCGAAGCCAGACAGGATATGACCTTCAGGTTGATACAAAATTCAATCATTGTCAAAAGGTCCATTTTTCTTTCTTTTCTTTCCTTTCCTTATAAGAGTGATATAAAATGCTGAAGAATCGTAGCTTGGTAAATCTGCTCTTCAACGTTTCTTTGAAGAAAGAGAAGTAAAACTTCAGGGGGAAAAAGGGGGAACTGAGGGAAATTGCAATTCAGTATATTAGAGTTCTTTCTTTTTAGGTTAACATAATAAGGTACAACAAACAACTTCAAAAGCTTTTAGGTTCCAATTCAGCCAACTCGTCCTATTTAGCAAAGCAAGCAAGGATGAGCTTAGCTTTAGGCATATGCTTTGGTGAATAGAGATAGACTTAAGCATGTGTTTATAGTCTGTCCTGAATTGAGGTCTTAAGGCCTTATTCAAAGCCCATTGAAGTCAATGGAAAAACTCCCATTGAAGTCAATGGAAAAACTCCCATTGACTTCAGTGAGCTTTGGAATGGATTTTACTGCGGGACATTATCCGCGCTGCTTCGAATGGAAAATCACTGCAAGTACAATAAATGATATTTAAATTATTCTCTTGGTAAATGGCAACGGTCTAAGGTCACCTCTATACATTTACAAATGCAGACTAGGGAAAGCATATACATTACAAATGGAAAATACCTATCAAATCATTTAGTAGCCCCCAACACTAGCTCCCCCAGTGCATGGACAGTTCCCTACAGTTTATGCAAGAAAGTGCATATTCTAATGCTTTGTCCACCACCATTGGAGGATAACATAAAACAAGTCTGGACAAAGCAGTAGATCAAATCTATTTAGATCTGAGGGTGGGCATTGGAATAGTCTTCCAAGGAGACTGATCTGTCCTCTATTAGCTTCTAGTGCCACTGGATGAAACGGGAGGTAGATTCTCCATAAAGCAGCTCCTATGCTATGGTCTATTAGTAACCTAGGCTGCTCCTGGGACAAGATACAACCTCCTTGAGTTTTGCACTTGAGAAAATTAAGAGTTCACGTGACTCAAGTGCATTCCATCTCCCAGGAGGGACATGGGTGACCCATGTCTAATAGTCCTCTGCTCATTGATCAAATGAAGCATTAATATTGAAGGCAATGCCTATCCTCCCTTCTAGCTAAAGCCCTGAAGAGACAACTGTCCCAGTAACGCAGGGAAGACGAGGAACAGCAACTAAATGTGGAAAAATAATTAACAAAAGCTACAGAGAGAATTTCAATGGGCATTGGGTGAAATTCTAATATCCAGCCTCTCTGATTGGAACAATTTACCCAGGGTTGTGCTGGATTCTCAGTCATTGGCCATTTTTTAATCAAGATATACTTTAGTTCAAGCAGGAATTAATTGAGGGAAGTCCTAGGGCCTGTGTTATACAGGAGGTCAGACTAAATGATCATAGTGGTCCCTTCTGGATTTTTAATATATGAAAATCTAACCACTAGACCAACCTGTCTTCCACATGTGTGGTGCTGCTTGAGCACCTGTGATCTCGAACAACATATGAGCTATTATATTGCTCCAATAAAGCTGACTCTTAGTTTCTGAAACACCTGTCATTCTTTCTCTTACCACCCAAAGTTGCTTAATTTGAAATCTGGATGTTTAGCAAATAATTGGGAAATGTTTCACCTTAGCATATTTCTATAAAGTGTCAAGTATCATCTTGCCGCTATTTAATTTATTCTGTTTTCTGTACACGATTTATGATAATGTTCTCACAAATAACAGTTGGAGGAGGAATTAGAATAACTATTTCCCGTAAAAAAAGATCAGGTTGAATAAATTGCATAGTAATTTAGATTTCTTTAAAATAAAAAAGGCATACATTTACTGGAAGCTCAGTTCGGTTTCCATACTGATACATTGTTTCAGTATGCAGTGTATAGAAAACTGTGTTAAAATTGTAGGCTGTCACTTCCGATTTCAGAGGGGTTTCCTGGTCCTGCTTGCAGACTAAGGGGCTCTGTAGGGAAGCATGCCATCAGGGCTTGGTAGCAGGCTGTCTGCAGAAAGACAACCTAGAGTAAATTGGGGTGAGTTTTGCCTCTGTTTTTGGAGAACCACCTGCTTTGTCTTTCTCTAGTTTTGAGTTCTTGTGTGTTATTGTTCTGAATTCTACGAAATAAAGGAGTGCTATGTTACCATCTTCCAGCAAAAGTATTTTATCTTTTTATCTAACTTCTCGGTGTGTACGCTGTGAACATAACAGAGTGACTTACATTTTTTTTGTCTTAAGACTGACAATGGAAATGGCAGGGATAAAGAACAATTCATGGACATGACACATGCACTTTATTTTCTACTTAAGGTACCTTTATGCCAACTAATGGTGTAGTATCTGGGCACCTCACCATTTTTAATGTAGTTATTCTCACAACAGCCCTATGAAGTAAAGGAATACTGTTATCCACATTTTACAGATGGGGAACTGAGGCACAGGGACCTGGATCTACAAAGGGATTTAGATGCAATGCTCAGAATTGCAATGCCTAACTTTAGGTGCCTTGAAAATAATTGGTGAGTACCCTAAACCCTAGGCTAAAGGTTATAAGGGTGTTCTCCTCCTGCTGCCCATTTTGTGTGCAGTTAGGTATGCTCTGAGTGTTCTTACCAGATCATGCCCTCCAGACTAGGTAGGTGGGGGAACACCTGTCATCTAGTTTGATGATCAGTTGGGGCTTAGGCATGAGATAGACATCCGGACATCCACTTGGGGCAGCAGTGCACATCTCAGAGACAGAAACATAGGCAACTAGTGAACTTTTGCAGTGAAAATGTACACGCTGAGTGTATTTAAGTGCTTATAGCAGGGGTAGGCAACCTATAGCACACATGCCAAAGGTGGCACACGAGCTGATTTTCAGTCGCATTCACACTACCCAGGTTTTGGCCACTGGTCCGGGGGGCTCTGCATTTTAATTTAATTTTAAATGAAGCTTCTTAAACATTTTAAAAACCTTATTTACTTTACATACAACAATAGTTTAGTTATATATTATAGACGTATAGAAAGAGACCTTCTAAAAACATTAAAATGTATTACTGGCACACGAAACCTTAAATTAGAGTGAATAAATGAAGACTCGGTGCACCACTTCTGAAAGGTTGCCAACCTGTGGCCTGTAGATCTGAACATGGATTTTGTGGATCACAGTGGTGCCTAAAACTGGGACTTATGTTCCTAAATCTATGTTTTGGGCACCTAAGTCCCTTTGTAGATCTGGACCTAGGAAACTGTGCCCAAGGTCACCACAGGGCTTCTGTGGGAGAGCAGAGAACTGAATGTAGGTCTCCTAGGTCCCAGACTAATGCCCTAAATACTGGACCATCTTCCTTTCTTTGGAAGGCAGTTGCACCCTGATCTAAAACATGATAAAGTCAGTGGAAGTCTTTCTAATGACTTCACTAGGCTTTGGATAAGGCTCATAACAAGGATAGCTGGACAATGCAAGTACTTGATAAAGGATTCACTCTCAGAAATATCAAGATTATCAAGGAAATTACCAGACTGTTCTTGCATGAAAGGATGGCATTAATGAGAATTATATACAGCAGGCCTTTCAATATGTCCCTCTGGAAATACTGCTATAGCATTTTTTGATGCACACCAATGGCTAAATTACGCCTCAGTACTACATTTGAAGCAGTGTAGAGTCACCCAAGTGAGAAATCCAAGAGGCATTGTTTCTCAGGGAGACGCAGAGTCCCTAAGAGTTTCCATGGCAGGCAGTCATTCTGTCACCGTAAGGGCCTGATCCATATCCTTTTGAAATCAATGGGAAGATTGCCATTGACTTGAAAGGACTTGGACTGGCTGTCTAGAAAGGATGCAGCATGTTTACTTCTTCATGGTTACCAAGATTTGCTGACTGGTTTGACATGGTGCAGGACCATAAATTCACCTCTTCTTTGCTGCTCCACATGTCAGTGCAGAGGCTCGCACTACTGCATATGCGCCGACTTCCCCTCTGCCTGGTGGGTGCTCGACCCCCCCCACCCCTGACCAGCCCCTGCCCCGCCCTCATCCCGCCCCATTCCACCCTCTTTCCCCAAGTCCCTGCCCCTGCCCCGCCTTTTCTCCACCACCATTCCCGAGCGTGCCGCATCCCCTCTCCTCCCTCTCACTCCCAGAAAGTCCTAAGCACCGCCAAACAGATGTTAGGCAGCGGGCGGGGGGGGGGGGGGGGAGATAAGCGCTGGGAGAGAGGGGGAGGAGCGGGGATGCGGTGCACTGGGGGCAAGAGAGAAGGAGGCGAGGAGGGGGGGAGCTTGGCTGCTGGTGAGTTTGGAGCACCCACTAATTTCCCCCCGTGGGTGCTCCAGCCCCGGAGCACCCATGGAGTCAGCGCCTATGAGTGCTAGCACTAGTACTAGGTCTTGTAGAATCCACAAGTTGTGCCCATATCCCTGTAAAAGAATCATAAAAGAAAAAAGTTGCTCCTTACACCTGAGCAGGGACTGGACATGTGATAACTCCATAATGCTTTCTGCATTCTGTACGTGTGTGCTGGGAACTATCAATCATTAGCCACTTGTTTGCATAGCACAATGGGGTCCATGACTCGGGATCCTAAGCATGACTGCAGCACTAATAATTAATAATAATAGCTAGATCTGACCTATAAGGATCAGAAAAGAAGTTAGAGAGCAGATGAGGCTGGATATGAAATTACAGATGGAATTTACCTAACAGACTAAAATATAGAACCAGAGATGAGCTGAAGCTGCCTGGATTCAGAGCCCTCCTCCACAAATTTTGGGGTATTTGGATATGGGATTCTGGTGAAGAAACATTTGTAATTAAAGAGGATTTGAATGTAAACTAACTTGGAAAAAAATTCTTCTCACTGAGGACACGTTTCACTTCAGGAACATCAAATTGCAGTACTTTTCAGTACTTATGAGAAGTTGTTTGTAACCATCAATCTTTTACTCAGATTTATAATTTAATAATTTGCATTAGTTTTACACCACTGTTATAATTAATATAGTACTACAGGTGTTCATGGCTATTTGAAAGCAGATAAAGAGAGACATTGGCCATTATCTTTGAAAACTCATGGTGATTGCGGGAAGTCCCAGATGACTGGAAAAAGGCTAATTTAGTGCCCATCTTTAAAAAGGGAAGGAGGAGGATCCGGGTAACTACAGGCCAGTCCCTGGAAAAATCATGGAGAAAGTCCTTAAGGAATCAATTCTGAACCACTTAGAGATGAGGAAAGTGATCAGGAACAGTCAGCATGGATTCACCAAGGGCAAGTCATGCCTGACTAACCTAATTGCCTTCTATGAGGAGATAACTGGCTCTGTGGATGAGGGGAAAGCAGTGGATGTTTTATTCCTAGACTTTAGCAAAGCTTTTGATACGGTCTCTCATAGTATTCTTTCCAGCAAGTTAAAGAAGTATGGGCTAGATGAATGGACTATAAGGTGGATAGAAAGTTGGCTAGATCATGGGGCTCAAAGTGTAGTGATCAATGGCTCCATGTCTAGTTGGCAGGCAATATCAAGCGGAAGGTCCCAAGGGTCAGTCCTGGGACCATTTTTGTTCAATATCTTCAGTAATGATCTGGAGGATGGCGTGGATTGTACCCTCAGCAAGTTTGCAGCTGACACTAAACTGTGAGGAGTGATAGATACGCTGGAAGGTAGAGATAGGATACAGAGGGACCTAGACAAATTAGAGGCTTGGGCCAAAAGAAATCTGATGAGGTTCAACAAGGACAAGTGCAGAGTCCTGGACTTAGGATGGAAGAATCCCATGCACTGCTACAGATTAGGGACCAAGTGGCTAGGCAGCAGTTCTGCAGAAAAGGACCTAGGGGTTACAGTGGACGAGAAGCTGGATATGAGTCAACAGTGTGGCCTTGCTGCCAAGAAGGCTAACGGCATTTGGGGCTGTATAAGTAGGAGCATTGCCAGCAGATTGAGGGACGTGATCATTCCCCTCTATTTGGCATTGGTGAGGCTTCATCTGGAGTACTGTGTCCAGTTTTGGGCCCCACACTACAAGAAGGATGTGGAAAAATTGGGAAGAGTCCAGCGGAGGGCAACAAAAACGATTAGGGGGCTGGAGCACACAATTTATGAGGAGAGGCTGAGGGAACTGGGATTATTTAGTCTGCAGAAGAGAAGAATGAGAGGGGATTTCATAGCTGCTTTCAATTACCTGAAAGATGGTTCCAAAGAGGATAGATCTAGACTGTTCTCAATGGTACCAGATGACAGAACAAGAAACAATGGTCTCAAGGTGCAGTGGGGGAGGTTTAGGTTGGATATTAGGAGAAGCTTTTTTCTAGGAGGGTGGTGAAGCACTGGAATGGGTTACCTAGGGAGGTGGTGGAATCTCCTTCCTTAGAGGTTTTTAAGGTCAGGCTTGACAAAGCCCTGGCTGGGATGATTTAGTTGGCAATTGGTCCTGCTTTGAGCAGGGGGTTTGACTAGATGACCTCCTGAGGTCCCTTCCAACCTTGATATTCTATGATTTTATGAAAAAAGGCCAGGTCTCTGGCTACAGTTTACAATCAAAGTTCCTGAACCCACAAAGAACTCTGTGTGAGCAGACATTTGAACCAGCATGGAGTGTCAGTTATATCAGCCGGGGTCTGCATGAGAACAAGAGTCTGCCCATGGCCAGGATATTGCAGGATTGAGGCCTAAATTGAATGAAGACTTTAAAACAAAACAAAACACAGAGAATAGTCCTGATCCAAAACCCATTGATGGGATAGCCTAATTTTGGCCATTAATTGATCTTTGACTATTAGTGGTAAATATGCCCAATGGCCTGTGATGGGATGTTAGATGGGGTGGGATCTGAGTTACTACAGAGAATTCTTTCCTGGGTGTCTGGCTGGTGAGTCTTGCCCAGATGCTCAGGGTTTAGCTGATCTCCATATTTGGGGTCAGGAAGGAATTTTCCTCCAGGGCCAATTGGCAGAGGCCCTGGGGGGGTTTCGCCTTCCTCTGCAGCGTGGGGCATGGGTCACTTGCTGGAGGATTCTCTGCACCTGGAAGTCTTTAAACCACAATTTGAGAACTTCAATAGCTCAGACATAGGTTAGTGTTTTTTTTTACAATAGTGGGTGGGTGAGATTCTGTGGCCTGCGTTGTGCAGTATGTCAGACTAGACGATCATAATGGTCCCTTCTGACCTTAAAGTCTATGATTCTATGACTTCAAGGCCTTGCATAAGGTCCTAAATTAGGGGATGGTTTGAGAGCGAGACCTCAGCCAATGAAAGGAAAACACATGTCATTAAACAGCTGAAATAAGCAATTTAAAAGAACCTGCAGAATCTAAGGGCAGAGATACTGCTGAGATGTGTGGTTATAGACAGTGATAATTGTCTAACTGGGTGTGAAAAACAGGAATCACAGAGGTCCCTGCTCTAGGTTACTAAGCCCTGCGGATGGAAATAACGTCAAGGTGAACTTCTAGTTTGCTCACTGCAGTCTCTGTTGCTCAGAGTATTATGTGAAGGAGAGCTTGCTGGGGTGGGTACAGCCTGAATGTATGTACGTTGCAATGTAAGGGATTTACCAGCTAATCACTGATTTATTTAATGAGCAGTTTGGTAAACAGCAGAATCATGTTTCATATAAATAACGCGATCCGTAATAGCTGCCCCTCTGCTCATAGATCTAACTCATCCTTCTTAGAAATAAATTTGCTTTATATGAGCTGGGAGCAAATGTTATTTTCAGTTGATTTCATCCCTCTGCTGAAGTGAGAGCCTCTTTGCCTCTCAGTGGAGAATTGGCACAGATAGAAGGCTCAGATGCACAGTCAGACCTAGAGCAAAACTGGAACTATATTAACTGACATGACTGACCCCTGTGACCCAGGGAGAGTGGAAAAATAATAACAGCCTCTTCTATGACTTGGCTCATCCCTCTCTTATCAATCACATTTTAACTCTTTGAATGGTGTCTGCCAGATCCAGATCTTCTCACAGATAAAAATGATTCTCTCAAAAGTCAAGTATTTGCTCACTGCTTTATAGTCAATGGATTTGTGTTTCTAAACAAATAGTGCAACAGCACAGCATGAACTGCAATCCATAATTTAATGAAATCTGTTTTTAGAACAAATCTTTTCAATGTGGGAATGAAAATGTGTTGTTGAGATTTTGCAGGGGCAGGAGGGTAATATGGTATCTTGCTATTTGCTGGTGATTTAATCTTCTCTTTGATAATTCAGCTCACCATCAGATTTGTATTAGCTTCTGGCATGGAAAACCAGCACACAACTCATTAACCTTTTGACACAAGCAGTTGGGACCTTTTGGCCCATAAGACCGCACTGATGGCACCAAGCTCACTGCGATGGAAAAGTTGCTTTGCAGTCTGTAGTTGTTTGATGGTGATGGCGTTAGTGATGTATTATCTGTTACATAGATCTACTGAAACAATCCCTGTGCATCCTTTTGTTATCAATGGACAACTAAGTGATTCACAGTGTCTCAAAGGTCTTATCTTCATAGTTATGCCCAACAATGAAGTTATACAATAGCAGGCTATTTAAAGGACAAAAACAGAGGGCAACATTCTTTCCACCTTTATGGAGCCACTACATTGGATGTTCTCATAGGAGTTTTTTTTTTTTTTTTTTAATTAATTCTATATAGTAGTGAAAAAATATTACAGGTGAAAAATCAAGAAAGTGATATATCTACTACTGGTCACAAAAAGAACATATCTTGTAAATAGAGTTACATCGCTGGAAAACAATGAGCTCACTGATATGTCAGTCGAAGCTGGAAAATATCATATTGCTTGTTCTCAACTGGTCCATAGATTATTTTGAACATGCAGTTCTGTGCTTGCTAATGTTTGTTTCCCCCAACAGATCATACCTTCCTTTTTATGCCATCCCAAATGAAGGCCCCAATCCAACTCCTATTGAAGGCAATGCAAAGCCTCTTGCTAATTTCAAAGGGCTCTGAATCAGATCCATCGTGATGGTTCAATAGCTTTAAAAATTTGAGCACTGAAACCAAAGGCAGTGTCTAAACACTGTGATAATTTCTTCTGCAGAAATACTCTATAGAAATGCAATTGCACTAAATAATAAAGAACGGGGTGGGGGGAACTTTCAATTCAAATTAAGCGAAAGAGGCTCAAATAATGTTCCGCCTGTGTTCAATGTTTTAAGATTCTTTTAATGAAAAGAATCTAAAAGAAAAAACAAAAACCTCTAGTTGAAGCAGCAGCTGGCATGCAGGTAAAAGTGGCTCAAGGCAAAAGAAAAAGCAAGAACCCCAACTGTGTCTTTGAACACCTCCATGTACTCTGTGCAGCCTAAAGCCACACTTGGAAGGAAAAGCTCTGCCAAGTGAATGCAGTTATGGGTAGGGAAAAGAAATGCTTGCCTGGGGCCATCTTGTTAGTAGGACTGCATGCAAAATCTGCCTCTGAAACTTCATTGATCTGTTTTGCCATAGCTAACATGCATATGTGCCAGTTTTCATCCATTTCGTCACCCAGGATATTCCTCCAGCAATGAAGATGTTTCACATACATTAAAAAAAAAAAAAATCCAGCCAGTTATTTTAGTAGAGATGAAGTAAAAATAAAAGATGCACAAGGATTCCCCAGAAAAAATCTAATGCTAAATGAAGCCAATGTTCTCAACCACAAATGTCTTTACCTCTCTGTAACCATGAGTGTAGAAAAAACATGGACAATCTTTGTGGATATTTAAATAGGGTGTTGAAAACCCACAAGTCCATGAAGAGTTTGAAGTATGCGATTTGTTTTAATGTCTTTATTATATTTTGCTGAAGGAACCACCTTCCTTATTCACAACAATTGCATCTATGGTCCAAGTTCTCAAAAGTCACTAGGGATTTTTGGATGCTTCAGTTTTTGGTCATCCAACTGGAAACAGCTTAAAGGGACCTTTTCAACACTTTCTGAAAATCAGGCCCCTTTTAAGTATCTCAGACTAGGCTCCCAAAATATGAGATGGCCAAAATCATTAGTGACTTTGAAAATCTTTGCTAGAGAGGTATGTAATGTACCATATCCTCAACTGGCATAAATTAATGTTGCTCTATTTATTTAAGTCAAACACCAATTTACATCAGCTGCGGATCTGGCCCTATGATATCTTGAATATTGTCTTCTTGGGGCAATGATGGTGCAATTGTAATGAAAATCTCATAGTTCAGAAATCATTCATAAAAGGTTTTACCTTGTTCAACAGGATCATGAACATTCCATGACATCCATCCCATTCAGATATATTCCAAGAGACAGGTGGGGTGAAAACTGCAATCTTAATAATATGTGAACACAGGAATAATTTGTGTTTCAGCAGTGAAGCAATTCTTGAGGTGGGATCGAGCACCAACAACTCAAAGTGGATCAGCTTGTAGGGGGGAAAATCCATCCTCGATGCACAGAAAGAAAAAACATGCTACAGCATCCTTTGGCAGTGGTTAATGCTCCGTTGGGTCCATGGAGAGAGCATTCCCTGCACTCCCCCAAGCACAGGGTCCATTGTGATTGTCCTTGATTCTGGCACAGCACATGCAAGCTAGAGATGGAAGAGAAGGCTCCATATGTCTTCCTCACCCAAATGTAGGGCTGGTCATTTTTTTTTCTTTTTTTTTTTGGACATAACAATTTTGGAAAATACCATTTTGTTGAAATTGAATTTCTTTGAAAGAACATTGATTCTGACAAAACTTTTGAAATAGACAAAACCAAAATATTCCATTTCAATTTTCTCATTTTGTTTCCTTCAAACTTTCCTATTCATTTCTTTTGAACTAGAATATATGTTCTTCTCTGAATATAATTACTATATTTAAAATGAAACAGTTTGATAAAGTCATTTCAATGTTTCCAAATAAAAAAAAATCACAATTTCCATTCTGGGGGAAAAAATCAAAATTCTGATTTGTTTTCTTCCCAATTCAAGCTTAAAAGAAAATTCAAAATGCAGAAATTTTCTGTGGGATGGACATTCTGTTTTCTGACCCATCTACCAAGGAGGGCACTCTAGCTTACAAGATCTAGGTAGGTTTTCTACAGAAGCTATATTTTCTACAAGAAAGGAATAAATTCAGATTTTTTGATATATACAGTAAAACCTGCCTTAGAGACCACTTCTGAAGAGATACCACCTGTTATGAGTGATGACAAGGCTGCCCAGAGGATTCAGGGGGCCTGGGGTCTTCAGCGGCGTGGGTCCTTCCACTCCGGGTCTTCCAGGCACTTCGGCGGCGGGTCCCGGAGCAAGTGAAGGACCCGCCGCTGAATTGCCGCCGAAGACCCGGAGCGGAAGGAGCTCCGGGTCTTCGGCAGCAGGTTCTTCACTCAGTGCCACTGAAGACCCGCTGAAAATTCTCGTGGGGGGCCCCTGGAAACTCTCGTGGGGGCCCCTGTGGGGCCCATGGCCTGGGGCAAATTGCCCCACTTTCCCCGCCTCCCCCCCCTCCCCCCAGGCGGCCCTGGTGATGACTTGCAGAGGCAATGGAATACCACTGCTCTCTAGTGTGCAAACCTTTGACGTGAGATCACCTCTTACAAGTGACTTTTGTCATTTTTGCTAACTCCCATGAGTGGTGGCTTTTGGCAGCTTTTACTGTACAAGTGGTCTCTTTATTTAGAAGGACTCTGTTTCCCCATTGCTTATCTAAGCAGGATTCACTCCAAAGACACATTACATTTACTGAACAGATATCACATATCTGCTGCCTGGTACGAAGACGGTCAAGGATGAGTGAGCTTCCCTTTAGATCCTCCAGATTTCTGTGATTATCTAGTGCACATTCTCCAGGGTACTTGTTCCCTTATCCTTATTTATACCTGAGTCCTAGACACCCTGACTGTATCTAAGGTGAGTGTATAATAATACTACATATATATATATACATATATATATAATATCAGCGTTCCCCTGCCACTGCACACAGGGGTGCAAATTCAAGGAGGTGTTTGCTGGGCTGGCAGTTAAAATAGACAACTCTTTACTTGTCAACTGAGCAGATATGACTTAGGGAAATTACTGAGACACAATAAATTTGCATTGCACAAAGTTGCTTGTTAGAGCAGAAATACACACTTAGAGTATGTCTACACTGCAATTAAAATCCCATGGCTGGCCCCTGTCAGCTGACTTGGACTCAGGCTAAGGGGTTATTTGATTGCAGTTTAGACATTTGGGCTTGGGCTGGAGCCCAGGTTCTAAGCCTCTGAGGAGTGGGAGGGTCCCAGAGCTCAAGCTCCAGCCTGAGCCCAAACATCTACACTGCAATTAGACAGCCCCTTAGCCTGAGCTCCACAAGTCTGAGTCAGCTGGCATGGGCTAGCCGTGGAGGTCTAATTGCAGAGTACAGTTATCCTTATGGCCTGGAAGCTGGTGTGTAGACTCACCAGCTGGGGAAGGAAAAAGTAAAGTCCCAATTACAGGTCATAGACTATCAGGGTTGGAAGGAACCTCAGGAGGTCATCTAGTCTAACCCCCTACTCAAAGCAGGACCAATCCCCAGACAGATTTTTGCCACAGATCCCTAAAGGGCCCTCTCAAGGATTGAGCTCACAACTCTGGGTTTAGCAGACCAATGCTCAAACCACTGAGCTATCATCATTGCCATCTGTTTTTTCAAAGCTTTATTTACAAAAATACAAACTCAAAACCAGAACAAAACAACTTGAATCCACTGAATTATAACCACCTCCCTTTCCAGCTCAGCGGGCTAGGAGGAGGAACAGCGTGGGCATGCTCATTCCATATGATCAAACTTCTTTGTACCACTTTCTTTTTATAACCCGGATCAGCCATGTGGTAGGCAGGAACCCAGTAACTCCTTACATACCAGAGTGCCTTTAGAACTTGTCATCGGGTTTAATTATCCTCTCATACCAGTGTAAAACCAGTGTAATCTCACTGATTTCAGTGGAATCACTGAAGACTTTCCTCACTGGAAATAAGGGGAGATTCAGGCTTTACGCCTTCTCTCTGCACCTAGAAAACTCCAGCTTTCGCGCTCTAATATACAAGCAAATCTTCTCCCTAACATTGAACTGTCCACCCCATTCTTTGCTCCATCCCTTCTTCAAACCTTCATACCCACATGATATATATGTTGGAGGAGAAGTACACAAGGGAAATCCTTGCTACGTGATGATGAAGAAAGGACTGGTGTAAAAGTTGATATACCTTGCTTTGGACACCGATCAAACATTTAAAAGAATGATGTATTTCCATTTGGGCACTAAGCAAATAGAATTGTATGCTGCCCTGGGCATATATCATGTATCCGTGCATGTGCTGAACTGCTAATGTGTAGCCACAGGGTTCTCGGGTTCTTATCCTTCCATTTGTTTGTTTCTCAGTTTTGCATGCCCCTTTATGTCCCACAGCAGAGTATATTGTATTCTCTATCATTCAGATTGCAGTGTGATTCAATCACATCAATAGTATACACAATAAAACTGACTAACAGACAAATGCTCAGCCATCAAGCCTAACTCGGTTAACAATTCTGTATATGACGATCAATGGGATCACCTGCAAAATGTTCCTATATTTCTTTCCTTCATTGATTGACATGCTGGCTGATGATGAAGGGCAAAATGAGTCAGGGTTGGCACGTCTCCTTGTCCTATCATTTTTTTTAAATACTGAAAGTATTCATCAAAATGCTTGTCACATTATAATTTTATGTATCATTGCTGTCCTTAAAGATAGTGGTCTGTGGGTAAGTCTGCCGTGGGTTTTCCACAATAGCACTGTAGCCACCTGATCTGACATAAACTCTGTCTGCCGTATAAAACTGGTGAATTTCTAGCTTTGGATGTACTGCGTAATATAATGACCATTAATAACTCCTTTATTCCCTCATCGTTTCTCTGTATTTCCCCATCCATCCGTCTGTATCCACCTGCTGTCTCTTGGATTCTACTTAGATTGTAAGGTTTATGGGCCATCTTTTTGTTCTGTGTTTGTACAGTGCCTAGCACTATAGGGTCCTTGTCCATGACTGGTGTTCTCAGGTACTCCCAACATAATTATTATCGTCATAATAACAGTATGCAAGGAAAGTATACATATGGAGAAATAGAGGCACAGAGAAAATACAGAACCCATGCTCAAGTTATGGAAGTCAATGGAAAAACTCCCATTGAGTCCCATGAGCTTGGGTCCAGACCCACAATGACTTGGGATGAGGGGCAGAGTATTCTAGCAGATTATCAAATAGTGAAAACTGAAGTACAATTTTCATGGACATTAATTATTGATAATGTTTATTACAGTAGCTTAAGCACTAAGCCCATTGTGCTTGGCACTGTACAAACACCGAGTCAGAGAGAGTGATTGCCTGGAACTTTTTTGTAACAACAAGGGCTGGCACTGGTAGCCCTAGTCAACATTTTCTTTCCTCTCATTCTTGTGCAGTGGACAGAGAAAATACAGAACCCATGCTCAAGTTATGGAAGTCAATGGAAAAACTCCCTTTGAGTCCCATGAGCTTTGGTCCAGAACCACAATGACTTGGGATGAGGGGCAGAGTATTCTAGCAGATTATCAAATAGTGAAAACTGAAGTACAATTTCCATGGACATTAATTATTGATCACGTTTATTACAGTCGCTTAAGCACTAAGCCCATTGTGCTTGGCACTGTACAAACACCGAGTCAGAGAGAGTGATCGCCTGGAACTTTTTTGTAACAACAAGGGCTGGCACTGGTAGCCCTAGTCAACATTTTCTTTCCTCTCATTCTTGTGCAGTGGACAGTGCAGCAAACATATGCCTGGAAGTTCCCTTTAGAACCTAGGCTAACTGCATTGCAGTGGTACAGTGTGCACTGTGTATACCATCATTTGTAATGTGTTTGGGGAGCTTTCAGGATGAAAGGTGCTACATAAATGTAAACTATTAATATTATAAACACCCATGATATGCTTATGATTAAAATAACACAAAATAACATGAGGAAACACAGTTTTCTGAGGTCTAGGAGCACACTCTTGTCAGATGTGTTTCAGTATTCAAGATGGTAAATTAACTGAAGTAGGGAAAGCAATCATTCCAAAGATCCTTGTAAATGTTTCAAAGGGAACAGCTCAATCTATTTTGATGATACCAAGTATTCCTTCTGAAATTGTATCTTGTTATTTAGTTCACATCGTGCTGAGTAACATGGCTTCATTTAGTAATGGGAGGTAGAATGAGATTTGGCACCTACAAAATAAACGTGTACTACTTCAAAGTACTGTAGCAGGGAAAATAGAATCATAGACGTTAAAAGAAGGAAAGACCCATTCGATTATCTGGTCCATATCCCTAAAGACTTGTAATCTACAGTCTATTTCCTAATTGTTCATCCATTCTAGTATTTAGAATCCCAAGATACTGATTCCTTTTTTACAGATGGAGAACTGAGACACAGATACTAAGGCCCACATCCTCAAAGGTATTGAGGCACCAGAGTTAGGCACCTAAATACTCTTGAAAATCTGGATGTAAGTGACTTCCTAAGATCACACATGAAACGGGTGGTGGAGCAGGAAGTTGAATCCAATTCACCTGAATCTGAGGGTAATGCCTTAACCATTAGACCATCCTCCCTTGGCCTTATTCTGTAATAGTAATAATATTGATTAGCATTAATTATTCTTTAGTAATAATTATTTTAACAGCTATTCACTTATCACCACTTTAAATCACCATATATCACTTAAATACGTTTTCCTATAGAGAGATAGGAATGAGAAATATTTTTAAACCACCTCTCATCCATATATTTCATTTTCCTGAAAGATTTTCTCATGTCCATTTAACATCTCAGGGTATGTGTACACTACCTGCCGGATCGGCGGGCAGCGATCGATCCAGCGGGGGTCGAATTATCGTGTCTAGTCTAGATGTGATAAATCGAACCCCAAGCTCTCTCCCGTGGACTCCTGTACTCCACCACCGCGAGAGGCGCAGGCAGAGTGGATGAGGGAGCGGCAGCAGTTGACTTACCGCTGTGAAAACCCCACGATGAGTAGGTCTAAGTACGTTGACTTCAGCTATGTTATTCACATAGCTGAAGTTGCGTAACTTAGATCGATCCTCCTCCCCTCCCCAGTGTGGACCAGGCCTCAGAGAAGATAGTTTACTGTAGCTTGGCATAATAAGAAAATAAGGCACATTTTTTTAGTAGGGAGAGTAATTAACCATTGGCACAATGTGCCAAAGCACAATGTACCATGCTGGATTCTCCATGATTGACCATTTTAAAATCAAGACTGGATGCTTTTCTAAAAGTATGATTTAGGAATTATTTTGGAGAAGTTCTATGGCCTAAGTTATACAGAAGATCAGACTAGATCATCACAAGAGTCCCTTCTGGTCTTGAAATCTATGAATCTATGAGTAGGGGGTCTGGGGCCAGCCAACCCTCTTCCAAGGAATGGAAAGATATTTCTGGGTAGGATCATCAGACCATGCTGTGAATGGGGAGGAAAGTGCAGATGCCTGAGTCATGTGATAGTCTACTGCCTAACATAGTGAATGCTAATGGGAAGGGGGTAGGTTTAGCAGATAAAATAAAAAAAGAACAAGTTAAAAATCACTTAGAAAAGTTAGATGCCTGCAAGTCACCAGGGCCTGATGAAATGCATCCTAGAATACTCAAGGAGCTAATAGAGGAGGTATCTGAGCCTCTAGCTATTATCTTTGGAAAATCATGGGAGACGGGAGAGATTCCAGAAGACTGGAAAAGGGCAAATATAGTGCCCATCTATAAAAAGGGAAATAAAAACAAACCAGGAAACTACAGACCAGTTAGTTTAACTTCTGTGCCAGGGAAGATAATGGAGCAAGTAATTAAGGAAATCATCTTCAAACACTTGGAAGGTGGTAAGGTGATAGGGAACAGCCAGCATGGATTTGTAAAGAACAAATCATGTCAAACCAATCTGATAGCTTTCTTCGATAGGATAACGAGTCTTGTGGATAAGGGAGAAGCTGTGGATGTGGTATACCTAGAATTTAGTAAGGCATTTGATACGGTCTCGCATGATATTCTTATCGATAAACTAGGCAAATACAATTTAGATGAGGCTACTGTAAGGTGGGTGCATAACTGGCTGGATAACCGTACTCAGAGTTGTTATTAATGGTTCCCAATCCTGCTGGAAAGGCATAACGAGTGGGGTTCTGCAGGGGTCTGTTTTGGGACCGGCTCTGTTCAATATCTTCATTAACGACTTAGATATTGGCATAGAAAGTACGTTTATTAAGTTTGCGGATGATACCAAACTGGGAGGGATTGCAACTGCTTTGGAGGACAGGGTCATAATTCAAAATGATCTGGACAAATTGGAGAAATGGTCTGAGTTAAACAGCATGAAGTTTAACAAAGACAAATGTAAAGTGCTCCACTTAGGAAGGAACAGTCAGTTTCACACATACAGAATGGGAAGACACTGTCTAGGAAGGAGTACGGCAGAAAGGGATCTAGGGGTTATAGTGGACCACAAGCTAAATATGAGTCAACAGTGTGATGCTGTTGCAAAAAAAGCAAACATGATTCTGGGATGTATTAACAGATGTGTTGTGAGCAAGACACGAGAAGTCATTCTTCCGCTCTACTCTGCTCTGGTTAGGCCTCAGCTGGAGTATTGTGTCCAGTTCTGGGCACCGCATTTCAAGAAAGATGTGGAGAAATTGGAGCGGGTCCAGAGAAGAGCAACAAGAATGATTAAAGGTCTTGAGAACATGACCTATGAAGGAAGGCTGAAAGAATTGGGTTTGTTTAGTTTGGAAAAGAGAAGACTGAGAGGGGACATGATAGCAGTTTTCAGGTATCTAAAAGGGTGTCATAAGGAAGAGGGAGAAAACTTGTTCACCTTAGCCTCTAAGGATAGAACAAGAAGCAATGGGCTTAAACTGCAGCAAGGGAGGCCTAGGTTGGACATTAGGAAAAAGTTCCTAACTGTCAGGGTGGTTAAACACTGGAATAAATTGCCAAGGGAGGTTGTGCAATCTCCATCTCTGGAGATATTTAAGAGTAGGTTAGATAAATGTCTATGAGGGATGGTCTAGACAGTATTTGGTCCTGCCATGTGGGCAGGGGACTGGACTCGATGACCTCTCGAGGTCCCTTCCAGTCCTAGAATCTATGAAATGGAGTGATCTTCGCTTAGAGGAAAGCCTAGGGAGACCAGTGTTTAAAGTGTGTCAAGTCACAATCTGTCACAGACCCAGGAAATAACATCTCTAAGAAGAAAAACAGGTCCTAAAGAAGTACATATATTTAGTACTGACTGGGGGGGGGGAACCCTCTGATTGGCTGCTTTCTTCATTTGCCTGCCTCCTGAGATGTAAGGAGCCAATCACAGCTGCTGAAGGAAGTAGCCAAAGGTCTCTGTCCTTCCCTCAGGAGCTGAAGCTTTTTTCACAGAAGGGGAAGTGTCAGGTGGGAGCAGAAAGATCCCAAAAGCTCAGGGTGCCTCTGCTCCCTCCTCTCCTCCTGTGAATAACAGGATGGATCCTCTGCTTCTCCCCACTTCCCTGTCCCTCCCTGCTATACCAAGCCTGGGAAGTGGGGGAGGGGACTCTGCTGCAGCCCCCACTCCCAGGGTTGGGAGAGGGGGTAAAGAGCTGCAGGGAGAACAGAAGTGAGGCAGGGAGCAGAAGAGATGCGGGGCAAAATTTTCTCTCAAATCCCAGAATCCCAGGATTATTCAAAACTCAGCCTAAGGATCTGCCAAAACTGGCTCCATGTTCTCACAAAAATTCACAATCCTTGGGAAAACATTTAGCAAATTTGGCCTGAGTTTCCAGTTTGAAACAAAACCCTCTGGCTGGTGGGTTATTCATATCACTAACTAAAAAGTCTATCTTGTCTCCTGTATATTTATTATCATGTGCCTATGTTTGAGTAACAACTTTCTTTTACAATGCTGTCCCATTGTGTGCTTATGATGAGAGCTCTGTCCAGTGTCTATAAACCACTGTCCTTGTAAATGGAGTGCTAACACTTTTTGTTTGTGCTGTTGTGCCATCAACTCCTGTCCTTACGCGGTGGAAGTATGACTTTAGCCTTGCTCTTGACATCTGGATCTAACTATGCCATCTACTGCTTTGTGGAGTCTACAAACAGCTTTAGAGTTATTCTTCCCATATATTTCACTGCAGCAGTATCTCTTGGGCTTTCGTGCTCATTTTCTATTTGTTAAAGCTAGAGGTTCATATATATTGGATATGAGGCAACTCACAGCTCAGAGATGGAGCATCTGTACTGGCTTCCCGTGTGAGCACCATGAATGACTTCAGAACAAGAACCAAAACAGATATGATATTCTGAAACATGCATATTAACAGTTTACTCAAGCAGCTAATAATGGGTTAAGTTTCAGTGTACTGGAACCTTCTGCTTCAGGTATTGTTTGATAATCTGTTGTTTATTGGCAGCTTGGTGGAGTGCTTTGTCCCTCATAAGTATGAGAAAATGTGTTTTGCCCAATGGCCTTACAGTATAAACTCTTCAGAGCATTCATCTTACAAAACAAAGGTGCTGATGTACAAATTTAATGGCATCACTGAACATTCATCATTATGTTCCTTGACCTATGGCTATGATAAAGTAAGCCTGAGACTGGGAGACTTGGAATTCGTATTAGCAAGGAATAAGCTAATGTGACAATTCCTATTATAATATCAGAGTGCAAAATTGCACTTGATATTCTTACAGACCTTTACTCTGTAGCCACCAGTCTATATACCCCTTAATATGAGCTTAATGACCTTTAAATTAATACACAAGTCAGGGACACCAGTTTACACATAATCTACTTTCACTTTTGTTAGGATTTGAAATTTTGTTGATGCACCAGTGTCTTAAAACCAATTGAGCTGACTGAACAGGATTCCAAAATACGAAATTTGGCTATTTTTGGTTATCTTTAGCTTCAGAAAGCATTTATGAAGGAGTCCACTTATTTGGAAATATACAAAGAATATCACAAGTGAAGAAGTGGCAGCCTGTTGACTATTCTCAAACTAGTCAATGTTGGTGGAGGGTATATATATTTCAGATTTGATCACCCGTGTATTCTAGTAGGTGCAATGCATGTATTCTGTGCAGGGCCGGCTCCAGCTTTTCTGCTGCCCCAAGCAGCAGCAAAAAAAAAAAAAAAAAAGACGAGCGGCGGCACTTCGGTGGATGGCAGCTGAATCGCACCGTTTCTTTGGCGGCAGTTAGGTGGCGGGTCCTCCCTCTCTTCCTCTTCGGCGGCAATTTGGCAGCAGCTCAAAGAGGAAGAGAGGGAATGAGGGACCCACCACCGAAGACCCGGAGGTGCCGCCCCGATACCGGACGGAGTGCCGCCCCTTTGAATTGGCCGCCCCAAGCACCAGCTTCCTACGCTGGTGCCTGGTGCTGGCCCTGATTCTGTGTTGAATTTGTGAATTTCACCGAACCAGGCAGACCTGTCAAGAAGGATTGTGAATTTGCAAATGCAAAAAGGTTTAATGGGGGGTCATGCTGAATTGAAGTCCTAGTCACCAAATGTTCATTATTTTACTTTCCAGCATTCATCGTATTTCACTACAGTTGTAGATATAGTTACCCAGCTAATTACATACAAGTAAAAGGGAAACAGCACTTAATCAATTACAACAAAAACTTGATATGGAATGTGAAATTCAGAGAGTCCTTTTCATCAGAAAGACTCTCTGTAATGATCTGTTGTAAGGACATTGCAATAGATTGTGTGACTCCATTGCTGTTTACCTTTACAACCTATGTAAGTACTAGAGACTCTGAAGAGAATATTTGCTGTCTCTCTGTGGAATGTCTCAGCAACTACTCCATGCCAGCTGGTTAACTATTCATAGGTAATACTACATAAGTAGATTCCACCCTGTGCCAGCAGAGGGCAAGAAAGGAGACAGCTTGTCCTTCCCCCTATTCAGGAACTGGTGGATTCATCAGTCCCCAGTGCAGTTGCACTCTTTTGAATGACCATTGTCCCTATAAATCATGGCAGGGACACAGAAATCCCAGGGCACAGGAATGTCCTGTCAGTGCCTCCTGGAGTAGGTCACCTGGAATTTTTACAGAGACAAGGTGGGTAAGGTAATATCTTTCATTGGACCAACTTCTGTTGGTGAGAAAAACAAGCTTTTGAGCTTACACAGAGCTCCTCTTCAGGTCTGGGAAACTTTGAGTTACTTTGAGTAAGTAGAAGATCTCTGTGTAAGCTTGAAAACTTGTCTTTCTCACCAACAAACAAAAGGAAATACTTCTTCACACAGTTCACACTCAACCTGTGGAACTCATTTCCAAACGATGCTCTCAGGGCCAAAACTTTAACAGGGTGCAAAAAAGAATTAGGTAGGTTCATGGAGGATAAGTCCATCAATGGCTATTAGCCAAGATGGTCAGGGATGGAACCCCATGCTATGATGTCCCTAAGCCTCTGACTGCCAGATGCTGGAACTGGACAACTTAGGATGGATCACTTGATAATTGCCCTGTTGTGTGTTTTTTTTTTTTTTTTTGAAGCACTGGGCCTTGGTCACTATCAGAAGGCAGGGTGCTGGACTAGATGGACAATTGGTATGATCCAGTATGACTGTTCTTACATTGTTATGATGATAGCCACAGAGCAAAACAGATGAACAGTTGTAACATACAGAATGAACCCACTGAGTGGGAGGGACATGTAGTCCCTTTGCAGACACCAGTGCAAAGTAGACATCGCATAGCATTACATTATTTAGTGAATTTTGTCTGGTTTTAGTTGTTCCACAAGTTTGAAATGTGTAATGTTACTAAATTCACTAATAGAGAAATTCTAGTTATCTGTCTCAGATCTAGTGTGCTTCTATGCTAGGGAAATGTAGACAAAAATGTGCATTCCATTTTTTGACTGGAGTGTTATTTTGGATTAAGTATATGGCTGAATTTCCACAGGATGCAGGAAAAATATAAAATGATGAAAACTCTATAAAGTAGCAGGTAGCATCGTGCAACTCAATGAAACACCCATTTTCCAAATGCCAAATTCTGTGTTGTGTATAGAGACTTTACATTATTGATTTTGTTCAGCTGAAAAGAAAACTAGAGAATTCACATGAACTGGAACAAACAAAAAGTTGATGAGAGACAAAGTGGGTGAGATAATATCTTGTATTGGACCAACTTCTGCTGGTGAGAGAGACAAGGTTTCAAGCTTACACAGAGCTCTTCTCAAGTCCAATATAAGATATTACCTCACTCACCTTATCTCTCTAATACCCTGGGCCTGACACAGCTACAACAACAGTCAATACCAAAAGTTGATGAGTCATTTGAGGGTCTTAGCCTGACCCAATGCTCATTGAAGTCAATGGAGAGATTCCTATTGATGTCAATCTTCAGTGGCTTGGGCCCCAAAATAATTGAGATTCATTCAGCTCAATTAATACCCAGCTATATTTATCCCATAGATAATTGGAGGCAGTGGTTAGAACTGCAGAATGCTTCACTAATATTACTGAGACACAAAATTACTTTATACATGAGGAGAGAGGCAGTGAAGGGAAGTAGATGGGCAGTATGATATAAAAACTAAGTTGAACCATCCACCAAAACATGATTCAGATCTGAATAATTTTATCTGTCCAAAAAGTTAATTACTTTTATTCCTCAGCATCTTCCTGTTTGTACCACCAGTCCAACCCAAACAAAGGAATCCTTGCGGGGTAGTTGGAGGGAAGAGGTGTGTTTGCAAAATGTCCTCTCTGAGTTTCACCATAAGGCTTCTAGATAAGTCTTGATAATGTCATGGGTAAGCATCTAGGTTTGAATCCTAAGAGTGCATGACACTAGGGGCAGACCCCAGGGTTTATTTTAACCAGCTGATGTGTGAAAACTACAACTTCCTTGCCCACACTAGGGTTTTATCACATTAGCTAATGTAGTTTAGACAAACAAACAAAACACCTTTCCCAAGGTTTGTAAGTAAGGGTGTAACAGGTGCTTCCCAACAGGTGGCTGGCACCCCTCCTGCCTTGATCTCTGAACTTTTGGTTGCTTGTGTAAACCAAACCTGTGAAATCAAATGTCAACTCCAAATTGTTGCTCCGTGAATATTAGATTTCATCATACACAATGCATGACTCATTTCACCGGGACTTATAGATGGAAAATCTGATCTACACTGTAACCTGGCAACTAGGTACAGCTGCAGCAAAGCTACACCCACCTAAGTGAGGTCTTAGGGCCGGTTCTAGGGTGGGCAAGCAGGGCAGGTGCACTGGATGCCAACTCTGATTTTTTTTTCTCTGCTCCATTCTGAATAGCTGTCTGGTTTTGCTTTGTTGATTGCCTGGACATTTATTTATTTATTTGCTCCATTGATTGGCCAGCTGTGGTTTTTTTTCTCTCTCTCTTCCTCAGTGGTTCTGGGGGAGATAGGGGATGGCACCATAAAGGTTTTCTGCCCTGGTTGGCAAAACAGCCAGGGTTGCTCTTGTGAGGACTGAACCTCGCTCCTTGAATCCAATTTCTTCTGCCTCCTAATTGCAGAGAATATATATTGAGGATCTCAGCCCAAGTCTTGTCTGATTGAAGTAAAGAGGCGTTTTGCCATTGACTTCAATGGGAGCAGAATCTGACCTGGCAGAAATCACTCCAAAATTTCTAGATATTTATAGTGCATCTTTCCCATTGTTTGTGAAGACACCGCCTTAGCATGCAATCCCTAAACGAGTTTGTATTTGTCTAATAGCAGCTTCGGCCTTTAAAAAAAAATGACTGTGTGTGATAACCAGAAAATGTGTAGGTCTATTAGGAAAGAAAATCCTGGAGGTGAAGGTGACAGCTTTACTGCACTAGCCCTTGCCTTATTTGCAGTAACTCATTTTATATACAGTGTTTCATACTGGTGAAGCTAAAGGCTAGAGCTGCTTGTGATTTACTCCAACCCATAAGGGGGATAGTAGTATCCAAAAAGAAAATAGGTCTGTTGATTAGAACTGTAAATTAGGGAAAGGCAGAAAGGGAGAGAAGAATAACTGGATTCCACAGACGTACATAAACATTTCATGTTTGCTGCTTGTTACTTGGCTTCCCTATAAACTGTGCACTAGAAGTCTTTAAACCAATAATAAAGCTTTCTTTCTCTTCCCACTCCCTGTGTTATTTATCTCCCCCTGGGTTAGTCAGACCTTCTGTTTGTTTAACCTCTGTTATGGAAACAAAAGCAAAGTTGTTTTGTTTGCAGGGCCCAGACTGTTAAAAAAGGCAAAAGTAAATTTAGGCGACCCGCTTGCCTTCTTCAGGCTAAATGGAGACACCAAGCCAAGGCCTGTAGGAGAACTGCCCATGGCCAAGCCTGCCTAGGTAGAATTCAAAGACCATCTCATGCAAGTCTTCATTGAATTCAATTTTTATTTTTGATTTGGAGATTTTAAGTAATTCTTCATTAGTTTCATGATTTGTTCCCCTGTTTTTTTTGTTTTCAAGATGCAATTACAGGCCTGTCAGGTTTAGTCTGGTGATTTTCTAGGTGCCTCTATTTACAAAAAGGCCCTTAGTCATTTCTCAATATAGTGGGGCAACTGAGATTTTTTTTAAGATGCAGTTTCTCTACAAACATGAAAAATAGCTCCAAAAAGCTTCTCAATATAGTCAAAATAATGCTAATTCACACTAATGGTTGGGGTGCCCATTGTGCATTGGTTGATTCTCCAAAGAAGTGTGTTATGCCCCACTCCAGCAATGCAATTAATCTCATGCTTAACTTCAAGTGCATAAATGGTCTCATTGACTTCAAAGTGAAGTCTGGGCTTAAGTGCTTGGCTGGATCAGGGCCTAAGCAACCAAAACATGATAAAAATAGCAACGACAGGGCATCATAAAATGGGTAACTTGGCAAGTGTGTTAATATCCTACATGACCTCTACTTATTAACAATCACCAAAACCAAACTGCACACTCTACACATACAGTGCTCACCATTCCCAATAAGACAGATGAACTTATCTTGATGGCCAGTCAGGATCAGGTCCATCTGGGGGAGGCAGAGTGTTGACGTCTGGCAGCTCTGATCCTTGAGGCTGTGTCCTGGAATTGGTTCCCAAAGAACTTTCTTTTGTCCCCCAGTTTATATCGTGAAATTTGAGTCCTTTTTAGCTGTACCTTAACCAATCATTATACTAACATTTTACTAACCAATCCTACCCCACCACCTTCATTAACTTACACCTATAAAAATTAATTATACAGCAGACAGAAACAATTAAAGAACCAGACAGACCATGCAGATAAACAATAGGGAAGTGGGGACCATAATGACAAAACAATAAAGAAATGAGGATTTCACAACCACAACTATTGAGAAGTGATTTCTTGACAGACAGGATGCTATCAAACTAAGTTTTCTTTAACCATTTTAAGATCTGTTTCTTTATCTGGTGATAGTGGATGCCATTAGGACGGGGTCTCCTTCTTAGCAGCCTGATATTACATAATTTTAATGTAATTTAGATTGAATGTGAAGATGTGACTTCCTGCTTCTCAGCCAATGGCTCTGTTTGGCTGCTCTTTTAATCTGGCTGCAGATGAAGGCCTTAGGCTTTACGCCTTACAATATGGTTACAGACAAAGGCCTTTTCCTTACAAGTGCAGCTTAGATTAATTCACTTATATTATTTCCTACCATTGACATGGTTTCTGCCCTTTTGAAAGTGTTTACTGGTTCTAGTATAATCTAGTATAATAACTAGTATAATCTTTTGGACTAGGTGAAAATATTGTGTCTATTACTAAATATTATATTTTAGTAACAGGAGATCTCTCTGCTACTAGAATGTTTCTGAGAAGTGAAGAAAGCCCATAATTTAAGAAGATAAGAATGGCCACACTGGATCAGACCCAAGGTCCATCTAGCCCAGTATCCTGTCATGTGCTCAAGTCTTTTCACTGGCTCCTAGTCATTTTCTGATGCCAGTTTATGGCCTGGGGCCTATTTTTCAAAGCAATTAATTAATGAAGCCCCAGCTACATCAAGACCAAATTTCAATCCAGGAAGCACTGTGACCTCTGTGCTCTTCTGGGACACTGCAGATCACAAAGCCCAGGATGAAGCATGTCGGATTTGGGGACAAAACATTCTCTGTCAAGGGGTTCCAGGTGTGGAACAATCTTCTGCAGGAGATCAGGCAAATCCAACACCTTACAATCTTTAGTAAATATTACCAGGCCTTCCTCTTTTAATACCTTTCCACTATAAGTGACTCTTACAATTCAAACATTCCTTTTATTCCCAAACCTTCTTAGCCCCCCCAACACTGCCTTAATCCCCCCCCCCAAACCCTATCCCAAGCAGAGTTTTTACTGCAAAAGGGGAGAAGTATCACAGATCCCCAGGAGCGGCGCCAGGGTTTTTGGCGCCCTAGGCGGGGGTCCTTCCGGGCTCCCAGTCGTCGTCGGCAATTCTGCGGCGCGGGGGTCCTTCTGCGCTCCTGGTCTTCGGGGCACTTTGGCGGCGGGTCCCGGAGCAAGTGAGGGACCCGCCGCAGAATTGCCGCCGAAGACCCGGAGCACAGAAGGACCCCCCCCCACCGCCGAATTGCCCCTGAGGGCGGCAAAATGCCGCCCCTCCCCAAATCTTGGCGCCCTAGGTGACCACCTAGGTTGCCTAAATGGAAGCGCCGGCCCTGCAGATCCCATGAAGTATACTAGGGATTTTTCTATTGCTATCAATTTTACATGGAAGTTGCTCAGATACTTCAGTGATGGGTGGCATTTAAACCTCAAAGGTAGATAAATAGATTCACACTGTTATAAATAAGAGGAGAATCAAGACCACAAAGTGCAGTGAAAACTGCATTCGGTTCAATTTATCAACCTCAGAAGGAGGAAAGGAAAGACTTGAATTCAGACTGTTCTGGGGAGTCTAAGTATTTGCAATCTGGCGCTTAGGTCTCTGAGCTAGCCCCCTCTAGCTGTAGAACAGACCATTTTTTATTTTTTCTGTGTTGATAAGATTGATGGGCTTAACATTTGCTATTTACACAGAAGGTACAAACCTGAATAAACTAATGTAGATTCAACCAGTGAAAATAAAACCAGCCTGCTCAAACTTTTGTATATGGGTTTTGTAGCTTTCTGACCTTTTCAGTTACACATTAATGCTACAATAAATCACTTCTTTAGTGCCTGGAGTGCTACCTTTCACCCTGGAACACATCTTACAATTGTCCCTATTGTCAATATATCATCATAATGTAACTTGTATATGTGTAAGGCAATATGAATGCCTTTTTGCTGGATGTAAACTTCATCTCCAGGATACACTGTGGGAGGAAGTGGAGGATATGTAACTATATCATTTTATCACCTTCATAAATACAATATAGTCCTTTCATCCACATTGAAAACTAATACCAGTAACTAATATCTATGCTGTAAAGCTGTTTACTATCAGACATCTTGACAGATCTCATCCAGAAAGCTACATAATGAGGAAATGGATCAGTTTCACTCATTCATATTTCCTTCTTTGTTATTATCCTAACTTGATTTAGGTTAACAACCAAGGACCAGATCCTCTGCTGGTATATATCATCATCATCAATCATCATCTACAAATAATTAATAACATTATAAAATACCTCAGTCTTGTATAGCACTTTTCAATAGTAGATCTCCAAGTGCTTTACAAAGAAGCTGAGTATCACAACCTCCATTTTATAGATTGGAAAACTGAGGCACAGAGAGATAAAGTGACTTGTCCAAGGTTACCCAGCAGACTAGTAGCGGAGCCAAGAATAAAAGCCAGGTCTTTCAAGTTCCAGTCTAGCTACCTCTTCAATGGCATTATGCTGATATACACTAGCAAAAGAGCTGGCCCTAAATGTTACAGACATGGTTATAAACTGAAAATAGCTGGCCCAAAATGCAAGAAGAACAGAGTCACTGTCACCTCCTCTCTACCTAAGATACTTATATGGGCACCATCACTGTCGTATATGAGCATCTCTCAATCTTCAATGTATTTCACTTCACAACTCCGTCCCTTCCCACCCCCCACCTCCACACACACACCTGATGGCGTGGAGCAGTACGGTTGTCTCCAATTTAGAGAGGGGAACTGAGGCACAAAGAGAATAAGGCCCACGTTCTCAATGGTATTTAGGCACTTAACTCCCACTTAAATCAATTGGCGTTGGGCGACTAAATACCTTGGAGAAGCTGGGCCTACGTAACTTATACAGTCACAAGCATAGTCCGTGGAAAAGCAGGGAAGAAAGCCCCAGGCTAGTACCCCAAAATTGGACTGCACTTCCTCTGCTCTGTCTAAAGAAAACAACTTAAATGAACCCTGAAACAATAACTTTTTCTGTTGCACAGCTAGTGTATAGTACCAGAGGTGAATTGTATATTTTAACAGTGTCACTGCTGCAAGAGTAACAGTCTTGATGATTTGCTAACTTTAAAAAAAGGTTCCCAAGCATTAGCTTCTTGTTTCAACAATTCCTTATTACTTTTATTACCCTGTGATTTTCACCTCCAGTGCCAAATTCTTTTCTTAGTGAAGTTGGTGATACAACAGGACTGCCCGCCCTTATCTTCACCAATTCTTGCTCTGATGATCACTGTGGTCTCCAGAGACTTTCTTAAATATATGTCAGAAGGTTGCATTTGGGTTTTGGAACACAATTCAAAATAGCTTTTCATATAGCCCAACTAATTCAGCCATCTCTTGTTTAAATATCAGAGCTTCCTAGGATAGGCATAAAAGACATGCATTTTTCATGGTGGGATTGATGGCCATGTGCCAGATTACACTGAATTATGAAGTGTTACCTAGCTGGGTGAGAGAGAAACATAATTGGGATATGACAAGGAAAATCTGCTGTTCAAACTGATGTATCTGTAGTGAGTTATATTTTTCAACTAATCAGCTACAGATTGTGTGAGATGTCTAGCACCTTCAGTTCTCATTGAAATATATGTGACTATAAATGTATAAGAATGAAATAAATCCTTTGTGGCAATATATTGGTAACAGAGCTCTCATTACCAGCTTCCCTCCATGAATTTGGATTTGTATCTGGTTCTTTGAGTCCATTGGCCAAATAGTCTTCTGCTGTGAATTCCCAGCATTGTCTCCATGTTCAGAAATTATTCTTGTTTTAGGGTGATTTGTTGGGGTCTGGCCCAAAGCTCATTGAAGTCAGTGGGAAAACTTTCACTGACTTTAATACAGCAGGTTGAAAAGTGAAATTTCTGAGATTTAGACATTTATTTTCATTTTCAAAAAGCTGAAATTTCAAAATTTCCTCTGACACAAACTATTTGGAATTTGGGACTATTGAAACATTTTGTTTCAATAAGATCAAAGCATTACCATAGAAAATATAACAAAATATGATACAATGGAGTTGAAATGTGTCAAAATAATAAAGTCACAAGAAAACATTTTGACATTATCAAAATGAAACAATAAAACTGAAACAAGATATTTGACTTTTTCCTAATGAAATTTCAGTGATTTTCCATGAAATGTTTTGACTTTGATGAAACTGCATTTTCCAATGGAAAACTATTCCATCAATTTTTTCCCACCAGTTCTCATCTCTAATGACCCCTACATTGGGGTTTTGTATAACAAGGGGGTATGTCTCTTTGGGTCATTTCATTACCTGTCAATTCCAAAAGCTGACAGTTTGGTACCAAAGGGTGAACAGAGTTTAAAACCAGAATATAACTTCTTTACTGGGTTAAATGGAAAAAGTGTGTGTTTCTTCCTGACACCTGCCATCAATTTTTCAGCCCACAGGTCTGGCATTCAAAATGTAGCTACAACATTATACGGAAGTGACTATACTCCCATTCACAAGAATGTGCAACTGCTGTCATTGCCAATTCCTCACTGCTTAAAGCATGGGGTGTAATTTCACATAGAGGGTATCCTAGGAATGAACCCCTCCTTATGTTAGCAAACCTGCTAACACTCTCAATTTACCTCTACTTGAAACAGCAGTAAACCAAGTCAGACCACCACAAGTCATTATATGGAATTGTGACAGCAGTTAAACAGAAAAAGAAATATATGCAACTGATGAAAGTTGTCTTTCACTGGGCTAAGGATTCCTCCAAGGCATTATCCTTTCTTGGAAATATATTTTACTGTGCGCTAATGATGTCAGAGGTTCTGCTGGCTTGAAGCAGGGATTGACTGATACAAAGAACTGGCTTCCCTCCTCCTCCCCATTGTTAAATTTTGTCTTTATAAGATAATGAATGTTAAAAAAAATATGGAGCTAGATCCTCAAATCAGCTTCCATTGACTTTAATGGAGAGATGCCTATTTATACAAGTTGATAATCTGTCATGTTTGCAGAAATATGTATGGAAAATGTGTAATCTTTCAAGGCTTTTCAATGGATTCTTCACCAAAAAAATTATTATACCAGAGCTTGCTCTAAAAGCTTTCAAAACCTTTTATGTCATTAAATTTTGTATTGCTTTCTGGCTGAGGTATCCTATTGCCATAGGGTTTTCTAGCTGGAGTACAGTAGAATACACATTAAAGTTATCTTACTGTTTCTAATCTAATGGGTGAAACACTTACAGTAGTAACATGCACTGAACGTCCCATTTTCCAGAGGTAATTGCTATTTGTTAATGCATCTTGCCAAATCTTATAAGCTAAGCAGGAATGGGCTACTTCAGTACTTTTATGGGAGACTTCTCAGGGAGAACAAATGGTATTGAGAAAATGGTGTTTAATCAGTATTAAACTAATGCACCATTATAGTGTGTGAGGTCATATCTTGCCAGTGATGGTGCTGTCTGTTGCATGAGAAATAAAAACAAGGTCATGTTGATCTCCTGTATATCTTAAAAATCAGTCAACATTTTCCACCACATCAGTCGGTGAATTTCACAATATGGTACATTCTGCCTCTCTATAGTCTGACAGTAAATGCAGATGAATGTGGTCATCAGTAGAGCTGTGCAAATCATAGGGGGGAGGGATAGCTCAGTGATTTGAGCATTGGCCTGCTAAATCCAGTGTTGTGAGTTCAATCCTTGAAGGGGCCATTTAGGGATCTGGGGCAAAAATCAGTACTTGGTCCTGCTAGTGAAGGCAGGGGGCTGGACTCAATGACCTTTTAAGGTCCATTCTAGGAGATAGGATATCTCCATTTATTTATTTTAATAGATTTTTTGGTTTATTGACAATTCCAAAAAATCAAAATAAAATTGTTTCAGATTGAGTCAAAAATTATTTTTTTTCAGAATTTTCAGTTAATCAGAAAATCAACAAAAATAATTTGGGTCAAACTAAATATTTTGTTCATCACAAGACATTCCATTTGGATTTCAAGCACTTTTGTTTTGTTTTGTTTTGCAATTTTTAAAATTAAATGGAAGGATTTTTCAAAATGAAGCCATTTCAATCACAAAATTGAAATATTTTATTACAAAAATGTCAAAACGGAACACTCTGACTTTTTTAGAATTCTTTCACCTAGCCTTAGTCATCAGTGACTCTCCTACATTATTTGATTGTATTCCATTATTACTTATGCACGGGTAGCAGAATATGTATGAGCAAACCCCATTCTTGCTGAGTGTCCTGGAGCATATCACTGGGATATGTCATGAGATACCACAGTGCTCTGCATTGATATTTTTCATTGTTGCTGCTCTGGAGTCTATTCATATTTAGAGGAGCTGGTTGGAAGCTGAAATACATGTGTATATATATTGCAAACATACTGAAAATTTGTTTTCATTTTCCC